>NC_137590.1:28202018-29402018 GCF_963210335.1 Falco punctatus | reverse complement strand
ATTAATGTACGTCACTCAACAATTACAATTGGCACAGAGTAAGCTATTCATATGATCATAAATTTTGATTTGACGTTTTAATACTTAAATATTCCTCCAGAGGAACTGGTCAATGTTATATAAAATACTAGAATAATACACAAAGTCCTCATCATCTTATTTTTATAGCTTACACCTGCACAATCAGTTATTAAACCACACTGTTAATACCATATCCAGTCTCGCTGCCATGTTTGAAAACATTCTGCTGCTCTCCAGCAATTGTAAAAAAAAGTGCAAGAAGCCTTGTGTTAAGATTTTTGCATTCAAGATCTTGTAACTTCTTAGAATATATCTGCTAGAGAAGGGTTCGAAGACTCAACACTTAGAAAAAAGTGCATGGGTGTGAGGGTGTGCATAAGTATGTGGTAAAGCTGTGTGTACTAAAAAGAACGTTGATCAGAATTGATGGGGGCCTAGCAACTAAAAGTTCTGTGACTGCTGCAGCAAAATAGACTTAAAGAGATTTAAGAGAGATGCCAACAGCTTCAAGATGACAAAATACAGAACAGGAGGTCTTGAAATACACAAATTAATTAAGAAGTTAGAATTTGCTCTTGAAATAGAGAAATTAGACTAGAACATATGCTTATAGACCAAAATATAGACAGTAATATATACCTTATAACCCCTGAAGAAAATGCACTTGGTCCAAGCAAAATTATAATCAATTTCTTTTTGAAATGTACCCCTTCACAATGCAACATTCTGAAACTCAAAGTGAGTTTGAAAGTGCCCAGAGGAGCAGTAGAACGAAGGACAGGAAACCAGATCAAAACAAGCAGCAGGCTGCAAGTCAGCATATCTAATACCAGGAAGGGATATGTGCTTCTAGATCTGATTCTAAGGAAGATTCCTCCAAACCTCCCATGTTTTATATGAAATCTCCATGTTTTGGGGTAGGTCATACTCAATCTGCACAGGATTCAGCTAACTTCTGAATTTCACCGTGCCTAATACCTCACCTCCATAGACTGAAACACATGGGTCTCCTGAGACTAGATCCATGTCTTCTGATCTAACCATCCTCTCGGAATAACAGCAGCAAAATGGCGGTGCCATCTATCCCAGTGAATTATCATTACCTCTTTTAATTGTTTTGAACACCAGACATCAAGTTGAAATACATTAATCTACCTTACCCTACCCTACTGTTTTATTTTCATATTCAAATGTTGTCATAACCCAGCGTGCCTCCAACATCTGGAACACAGACCACACACCTCAAGCAGCTTTCTGCCAGTTTAGTCAGAGACAGCATGTCCCTCCCAACATCAATGCTCACATCTAGTAAGGGGAAAACAAGGGAAAAGAGGAGAGAATGGCTGGCATAGGGAAGGGGCTTTTGGAAAGCCTGGGGAAGTCTAAATGGGTTGGCAGTCACCTAGCCCAGCACAAGCCCCTCTAGCCGTGTGAACAGTGGAAGGTCTGAGAAGAGAACGTGTCCAGGACTGCATCCTACTACCTGTCACGTTGCCAAAGACGCTGTGGCAGCCATTGTTCCCACCAGACACTGCACTGCACCTCACCCGGCCTGCTCACCATCACCTTCAAACTGACCGGAGCTGCAAGGCACGGAGGTAACTACAGTTCGCTGCACCAAAAGCTTTATTCAGCTAAGAGAACTTAAATTAAAAATAAGAAAAGGAATTTACAGAAAGGGTGGTATATTTCTGGCCTGTTCATTTTGGGAAATTAACAGTACTTCTTGTATGTCTTGAGTTACCATTTCCCACTTACGGTCACAATCAATTTCCCCTTTTGCAGTTGTGAGTTTCCATAAAGAAACAGAAGAGAAAGTGCATAAACATAGGAAAATGAAATGTGGCTAAAAATCTCACAAAGAAACATCTTCTCATGTGAGTAAAAGCCTAGATTAAAACCTGAAATAAAAATAAAAATAATAAAATAAAAATTACTGGATTGTGATATGAATGTATCCTACTAACGAAGTTCTGTACATTGGCTGCTACTACTGAATTTTACATTTCCACAGTGCGGAGAAAATATGAAATGCATTTCCTGTCAGCACTCTCACCAAGAACGCAGTGAAATAAGCAGTATGAAAAGACAGCTGAAAAGTTTGGTGCTTTCCATTGAGTTCCAGTTTCCTGGGCAGAAAAATTGGATCAACAGGATGAGATATACTTGTCCTCTCTTTGCACAAAGCTGAGGCCTGTATCACAACCAGTGGGCACTACTACCGGACTACATTACAGGATGTCTTTATGGGTGTGGTAAGAGTTTGTCTGGCAAAAGCTCCAGCACAAACAAAAAGTCTTTGTGCCACTGTAGATGCTTTCTTGTGCATGGCTGGCCTGCCAGCAAACAGCTGTTTTGATGAAGAGACTCTATTTCCTCCAAGTAGGTTTGCAAAATTTAGCAGTTTCTGAATTAAGAAGATAATAAGAGATTCCAAAACTTGTCAAAATGAAACTTCAGCAAGGTTTGGCACTGAGAAAGTTTCTATTTGTAAGTTCTTAACTAATCAAGGCAACCGCTTTTCCTCCCTGTCAGCATTTCTCCAGCACACTCCATGTTTGGAAGACAGCTTAAACTCCAGTTCTGCCTATCAACAGAAGACTACAAATTACACGTTCTCCATTCTCCACCATGTGATAATTAAAACAGAGAAAAATAGAGCACTGAAGATTTTATGGGGAGCATGCTTCTGTCATAAGATGTTACAGGAATAATAAAAAGTAATTTAGAAGGGAGAATGTGAAAACCTCTGATGAAATTCAACGTTTTCAAACTGACTGCCTCAAGTAATTTGCATGCAAGAGAAAACAACTGAGAAGCACTTCACCACTGAAGTTAGTATTCCCCAACTTTTCCAAAAGGGGAGAATCCCAGGGGCCTAGAGACTGCAGACATTATTCCTATGCTTTAAAAGGGTAAAAAGAACATCCAAAGGAAATTACACACTAGTTCAGAACAACAGTCAACTCGGGTCAATTATGAGAAGGTTATTTGAAGCTGTATCAGAGACAAAATTCAAAAATACAAATAGAATGACTGCTGGTACATTTCTGTAGAAAACAAGCCATTAAAAAAGTTCTTGAGGTGTGGGGTAATAGCCATACAATGCAGCTACTAAGTGTAACCCCAACCACATGGTATACTTGGACTTTTTTCTTTTTTTCTCCCTAAAGGTATTTCATTTGATACTTCGTGACAATTATATTTTAAAAGTACACTGGATGACATTAGTATGGCATATATTCCAGGGATTAAAAGACTACCTTGCAGACAGACTGGAAATGATAACCATTAGCAGAGACACAAATCAGTGAAGCCACCTCTACTGAAGAAGCATTATCTAATTCTCCACCTTCCTTCCAGCTAAAAAGACTCAACCTTTCCTACGTGTCATTACTGGGCAGTCACAGAGCTGCTAAGAAAGTCACTTCAGAACATGGTATAGAGAATGCAAAAAGACAGTTTTCCCAATAAGACTCAAAAAACCCCAAAACAAACAAACAATAAAAAAAACCCAACCAACAACAACAAAATCCAACAACCAACCTTGAGGTGGAAACAAGTGTCTTATCATGAGTTTAAAAGAGCTCAGTTTTTTTTTAGTTTACTGCAGAGAGAGTATATAAGGTGTTTGGTAGTAGGACAATTTCAGATAAGTGTTCTGTATCCCGTATATTACAAAATCCAGAAGTCATCATCATAAAAATTATAACCTCAAAATAAGATGTCACTCTCTAGTCAGCGAAGAAGATGGAAAACTGGAACAGATTATCAGGGTAAGCATTAGGCTCCCCCCCTCAGTTGGAGTTGCAATCCTTCAAGTAAAATTGAACAGCTTTTGGAAGAAATTATTCAGTCCATGTCAGCCCAGACCAGTGTGGGACCGGGAAATCTGTGCATGAAACCTTGTGTTCCTTCCTTTTCAGGGTCTGAACATGCTCAGAACACTTGAAGCTCTACATTATGATATGATTATAATCATATCTAATACTTCAGAGCTTCATCCATTCAAGCATAGAGATTCAGACAGAATTTCCACCTGAATAACTAATTGGGCATCCAAATCTTTGCAAGAGAGCCAACGGCAGTGATCCAGCACTTCATGGGGCTGGCAGTTACTGCAGAGAAGTCTGGCTGGCCTGTCTTGCTTATGTGACTACATGTTGTATGCCAAACCAAGGGCTGAGAAGGAATTTTCTACCAAATCAAGCTGAGAGGGATTCACGGATTTCTTTTGCCTGTCTGTTTTCCTTTGTAGCATACGGTATGTTAGTACCATCAGTGCAATCAATTCCTTTAAACTCAGGAGATGTTCTGGTCTCATCCTTATCTCAAGAACACTATCAATTTGGACAGAACTGAAACTAGATGGTGTAAGTAGAATTGCTGGACACAAATCAGTGGTGCTAATTAATAGACTCTAGTTAGACTAAATAAACTGATCTATTACATATGTCTTCTCTGTGAAGCCAGAAAACCACACAAAAAGAAGTTTTTAAATATAAACTGACATGTTTTAAAAGAAAGTAAAATTTCTTGTTTATGAGCAACATACCAAAATGTTGTATCATTTCATACAGTAAAAATTGGTTCTTGGAAAGCATGGAATAGGACTGGATATGAGGAATAAATATTCTTCATGTGGGTTGGTAAGGATTGGATAATTCTACCTTGGCTTGAAAATTTAATACAAAATAATTGGTCAGACTCAATACTTGTAAAATATTTTACTGCTTAAAAACACCTGTTATTGGTAATTAACTAAAATAATGCAGTGTTAAGAGAACTGAAAAATGTAAACTGTTAGCTTTACTGTTTGGAATAAAACATACTTTCCTCCCCTCTGTCCCAAGACAGTTAACAAGCGCAGAAAAAATAACCCCTTTAAGCACACTTGCACATTTCAACTGCATCCAAGTGTGCTCTGCGGTGACAGCATGCCCAGAAAAAGGCGTTCTCTTCGTTTTTTACTGGTAGGATAATGACAGTCTCTTATGTCCAAAGCACCTGGGCTGTCCTTACAGTTCTTCCAAACTGAACATCATTGAACATTATTAGTTACAGGTCATCTCGTAAAATACAGGGAGTAGAAACAGAAACCACATCTTTGTCATGCAAACTGCACAAGACACAGGGAAAATATATTGTTATTATACATATGTTAAATTATTATCAATTAATTATTTACACAATAGAAGAAGGTATTGAATAGTAGGAATCAATACGTAGAAAAATACATTGTAAAGATCACATTTTCATTGAAAACAATAACTAACACGTTTCTTTCCCAGAACTAATCAAATGTTAGTCGTACTCCTATATATAAAAATAGAAATACTAGTCAATCATGGGGGGTTCCCTTCAACTGTCCCATAAGCATACAGAGGAAATAGAAATATTTCAAGACATCTGTAATGTCTTACATATTTTGAATAAAATAAAGAGCCAAAACACTTAACAGTACTGAATTTTATTCCAAATTATACCCAAGAGGAAGCCATCTGCAGGAAAAATAAAAAGTAAAAAAAAAAAAAAAAACACAAAACAAAACAAAACAACAACCAAAAAAATAACCACACCACACTTACTTGGACATCACTTGTGCAATACAGCTATCCAAAAGGACAGCATGTTCTTTTAAAAGAATGACTACTCAATCTTTCATGATACAAGCAACATAAAAATCACCTGAAAGCTTTTGGTGATTTACTAAGAATAAATTATATAGTGTTTCAGTGAAACACTGATTTACTTTTGCTTCTTTTATTTTTCCCCTCATCTAACATATTACTATATTGGCAAAAGCCATCTCTAGAAGACCATGAAATTGTTTGAAGTTACCCACAATCAAGCAAATCACTGCTGGTATGGGTCAAGTTTGAAAAGAGACCAAAACGGAAGGTCCAAAATGCATTGGTAGTTCAGCACTGACATCTACGAGGCCATAAAAGTCTGGAGCCTCTCCTTTAGACAACAGAAAATGCCAGGTAACACTTCAATAGAGAAATGAGAATTTATAGTTTATCTATCCACCCACAGTAAAACTAAAATTCAATATATCAGGAAGACATTTATAAAATGCTACTACAAGGCACAATCTTTGTCAGTAAGATGACAACTATGTCATAAGTGCCGAAGATGACATATCAGTTGTGATGGTCTTGTCTGAGCAGCAAGGACTGAAAAGCTGCCTACAAATATATTAGCGTATTCATCATTTTGTCTCAGGAGTAATGATACAAGATGAGCAGAAATACCCCACTGCGTGCAGCATTTCCTGATGCATCAATGTTTCCTACATTCCTAAGTCTCCAAAATATGAAACAGATCATACTAAAGAAAAATAATACGAAAAATATTTGCTGCAAACTCCAAACAAATTAAGTGAAAATTTGAAAATAACTATGCAGTACTGGATAAACATTAGAAGACTAATATATGAGCTTTGACAATGTTTGTATGGGTTACATTAAAAAAAAAAAACAACACCAAAAACAAGAAAAAAAAAAACTTTCAGCGGTTGCATACCAGGAAACATGTGTTGACCCACAACATCTGAACAGCTAATGATGCCGTCCTACACTCAACCTACAACACCACAGAAGAAAAGCAATTTTTCAGGGTATCTGGGGATTCCAGGACTCTTTAAAACATCACAAAAATCCTCTGCTATTTCCATATTTGCTAGTCAACACCATGAAATTTAAGAAACAGTTTATTTTTCTCACAAGAAAGCATAACAGGCAGTAGATACTACCTAACAGTTTTGGCCCACACAGATAAACTCAGAGTAGATTGCCAAGATGATTTTTCAATTATGGTCAATTTGTACCAAAATAGAAACCAACAGACTTTTTCAAGAAACAGTATTCCCTACTCCCCCAGATTTTCAGAATAACAACTATGTCCTTAAAAACATAAGCTTCAGTAACTTGAAAACACTGATTGTGTAGAGACTAAGTCATAAACATGGGCCCACACATACCTTTGCAAATAGTCAGAAAGTTACTGTACTTTATTTCATAAACTGTGTTTCACCCAGAACAGAAAGAACTCTCCATGTAAAGCCAGAACTGTGTTCTAACTTCTTTTTAATTGAGCACAAATCTTGAATACAGGAACATAAGCCTGAAAGTCAAATGTCCTAACACATTTCATCTTTTGCAAAATTTTGCCTAGGACTAGGAAATAAATGTATTTAAAAAGAACCAGCTCCTCTTAGTATTATTGTGAGAAAACTTATGCTTGCACTGCTGGTTTCAAAGACTGAAGCTTATATTTTGTTATTTCAGTATGAACTCTGAAAAAAGTTAAAATATGCGTATACTGAAAATGCCACCTAGATGACATAGATACTTATAATTCTATAAAACTTATTCTTTTTTAATATTTAACATGGATCCAAACAACTTACATCCAAGAATTATCCTATATTCATGTATCAAGTTCTCATCAAGTTCAGCAAAAGGAAATGCAAAGTCCTGCACCTGGGAACAAAATTCTCAAAAGAAAACTGTAGAAGTACATTGACTTCATCATTACTGTGCAGTGACTTTTGAAGACCTGGTTTAACTTTCTCTACCCCCTGCAAATATGGAAAGCAACCCATTACACACACACAGATAGGCTGACATACAAGCCTACTGAAAATGCTCGTAGCTCTCCCCAAGCAATCACCTCAATCTACTAAAATATCACAATTTTAGACTCTCTTCTCATAACTTAACCACTCATAGCTAGAATGTAAAAATTTTCATTTGTGTTACCATGGAACAACTGAAGCATTTTTAAAACATTCCTCCACATGTCCATTTGGAGAAAAAAAAAAAAAAAGAAAAGAAAAAAAAAAAGGAATGAAAATAAATAAGTGAATGCAAGAGAAGAGTGACTTAAGCAGATGAGCAGCAGATACTGGAAAGAAAAACATACCACAATACCAGTTCAAAATTAAGCA
Organism: Falco punctatus; assembly: GCF_963210335.1. Taxonomy (NCBI): domain Eukaryota; kingdom Metazoa; phylum Chordata; class Aves; order Falconiformes; family Falconidae; genus Falco; species Falco punctatus. The sequence continues at coordinate 29,394,043 of NC_137590.1, read as the reverse complement.
GAGGGAATGGAAAGAGCAGTCCTGCCAGGATCTAGACAATGTTATCCGAAACTATAGGTTATGAGAGAGCTCACAGACTGGTGTTCTTCATTTGCAAACCACATCTAAACAGTATCTCCAAGTCACAGCAGCTGCCATCAAATGTCCACATGTAACAGCAAATCCGTCAAACAGCCCCCTCCACACTGCCAGTAATAAAACCGACATCGCCATGCCCTCAATTCACCAACTGATTCACATTTTATGGTTCAAAACCAGTGAGATAACAACCGCACTAGGGAAAGAGGGAAAGTTCAACAAAAAGACTCCATTTATTTAATTATCATTAAGCCAAAAGAAATTAGCAATAAACAAAGATATATCAGCACTTCAGAGTAAGAACTGGATATATAAACATATTTACAGACTGAGTGGCAGACCAAAACTTGAATCATTATCCACAAAGTCTATTTCAGTTGGTCTTCCCACCAGCATCTAGGAAAATGTATTTTCTGCCATAGCTGACCACCTACTCTTCCTGTCATCCAGAGACTCTCATCTTTTTGACCCATTCTTCACTTACATCTGACTCTAATCTTGCTTTATCTTATACCTCTTCCCTTACAACCTCTAATAAGTATCATTCTTTTACTTTCGATTGAAAAATACATCATTTGCAACACCATATCCCTTAATCAATATATCAAAGAACTAAAGCACTATCATTTTAACTGATTTTTAAGTCCTGCAGAGCAACTGCTCTTTCCTTGTTCCAGCTACATCAGATCCTTTGCAGAACTCTTTCTTGGGTTCTCTCTTACACAACAACTTCAACATTTTAAAAACTAGACCAAGAATTTACCTTCCCCTTACATAAACTCTTAAGTGTTCTTTTTTTTCCTCCACACACTACTTTCCTCCCCGCCGCCCCTCCTGTTTTGCTTATTTAACCACACACTTAAGAACAACATACTTTTTTTGATGCAGGTATTGATTTCCTTCAACATTTCCCCAAATCACCATATACTGGAAAACCTTCAAGTGTGCCTTAAACCTTCTCAACGCTTGAGCTGTCCTCCTGTGAAACGCTTTAGTTAAATCAAGACTCCTGGACAAGATTTTCCTTAATTTTTGCAGTAGTACTTACTTCTAAATCCTCAGTTTATTCAATCAGCATATACTTCAACTAATTGCCACCAACAGCAGTGCAATAATTCTAAAAATCATATCTCTATTAGTACTGAGGTACAAGATGCAATGCTACTTTCCCACTCTTTTCTCATTAGTCATCTTGCTGTGTTTACCACCGCAGTTACAGACAGCTACACCAAAGCTTCATCTGGGACTATACAAAGATCTTTCACCTTAATCCAAACCTCACCGTTCAGAATTAACAGAATCCTGTTACTTCTTTTTGTAGCCATTTGCACAGCTAAAGAACTTCACTACCTTTTGTAATCCAGTTCAGCTTGACTTTCAACGGTGCTCACTTTGATCATACACTTTGGTAGTGTCCCATTCATGAAGAGTAACATGCCCTTTTTGAAACTTTTTTTCTTCTATTTAGAAAATTTCAGAACTATTTTGTATCCGGACACAGCAGACTGCATCACAGAAAAGCTGCTGGAGCAATGCAGACACAATGTCATTACTTAAGACAGACATTTCAAGAAAATAAAGTGGATAACACTCTTACATTTGCATGAATGGATCTTTAGTACTTATAGTGGGCAGACCTTGGTTTCATGTCTCATGAAAACTGGCCACTCCAAAAACATACTCCCTCCCAAACCACAAAAAGACAGCAATGCTGTAGCCATGACTCAATCCCGAGAGAATCATCTGCTTTTCCCTGTACTACTGTGAATTTTATTTGATGTTTCTTTGCATATATTGAGTAGCCTACCCCAAAGAGTCTCAGAAAGGAAGAATTCCTAGATAGAATTCATGTATTGTAAAAATGAAACTAGTAGGCTGCAGAAAGAAAAACTTAGCCCTTGCCTCAAAAACAAAGTAATCCATGATCATTTTTCCTCAACACCAAATCATAGCAATAAGGAACAAACAGCACTACATATTTTGGCTCTTTAACTGTAGATTACAAGACAAAGATTCTCCTACACACAACATCACTAACAAAATTATGTACAAAATTAGAACTGATGGAACTGAACTGTCTAACATTGTCCACTTCTGCAAACCCACCTTAATAAAACTGACACAGCAAAATATTACTTGTTGGCCTCTTGCCTGAAGCACCAACCCCACCCTCTAACCGTAATAATAGTGATTCCAATTTCTGGAATGATAAGATGGGATTTGAACAATCTGGGAGTTCATCCACTTCTGTGGTGACTGTGCATTTCATAAGGTGCAGTTGTGCTTAGCTAAATGAATGAAGGCTTTTATATTTTGAAGAGCACTTGCTTAATATTCTTGAATGAAATAACTCAGATCTTCACTAACACCTTTAATTTCAGTTGTTGAAGACTTTTCCTTACTTCTCTGATTTGCTTCATGGTAAAAACACAACAAAACAACAAAGGAACCCCTCAATACTGAGAAGGTGGATGTTCTATCAGGTGTGTTCATAGCTGCAAGTGCAACGGCAGCAGATTATGTCTTACAATATACATGAGAAAACACACAGCTCTTCATTCTCCTAACCAAAATGGATATATTTCTGCATGATTTAATGTAAAACCCCATGTAAATCCCCAGATACAATGATGTTTAATAGCATATTAGCCAATAAATGTGGTTACAGTTAAAACGAGGGTTATCCTTATCTTAATAATCTTTAGGTCCACTTGCTCCTCAAAACTATCATTCTACTGTTTTCTCTTTTTATCTCAACTGCCTGACAACAGCTGCAAAGACAGCTTATGCAGCAAATGAAGCTGCAGTGCAGGGTAAAGTAAGAAGTACTGCATGTAACAAAGATCAAGAACGGTGTCTCACTTTTAAGAGTAAAAGATAAGCAAATAGCACAGGTAACTGCTTTGATTTTCAGAAGATTTAAATTAGCCATGAACAAAAAAGTTGGAAACCTGTACACTGCATGACACACAAGTTTCTTAAGGTTTACATTCTATCCTCCATGAAGCAGGAACTCTATAGCTGAGAAATTATAAAACAGTATGTATTTTGATACCACAAGCCACACATGCCTTCAAAAACATAAGTGACCATCTATGTAAGATTGCTTGCAACTCAACATTATGAAACATATGTTACTAGAAGGGAAAAAAAATGCTAAGAAATACAAAGCCTGGATCATATCCTTGTTTCTATAAAACTCATGACTTGCTGTATAATTTCCAGATACATTCCATGAGGAACATGCAGACGTAATGATGCACTTTCTGACGTTATATGCCAATATTCTTAGGATTGAAAAGTTACAGATCTTCAAGATGCATTTAAAAGTTGCACCATAATATTTTCACTTCACTTAACGTTTTCAGTAATGAACTACATGCAAAGTGTTATCGACCTATTGTACTATTTAAATGAAAGAAATGTTTTCAATTGCTCTAATGCCTTGCACTTTTTTAAAACCGTTACAGAATCATAAAATTTCTTTCTTTCCTTTCTTTTTTAATACTTCAAAACTATTGTTCAAAACATGTCTAAGGAGACAGCATGTTCAGCTACATACTTTACATCTTTCAGCACATCAGAAAACTGTCCAAAACAAGAGAATTATTTCAAATCCAGTATTTCCACATTGATTTGGAAATTGTTCCAGAATTGAGAAAATAGGGTAAAAACTGATGTTACTACTCACCAGTAGCAGAGAGCTGGGAGTGGAATATTACTCATATTCCTGAACAACTGACTACAGCCACCTGCTAAGGAGTTTACTAGAAACATAGTCATAGAAATTAATAAAAGCAGACAGAATATAAAGATGACTTTACAATTCCTTGTTACACAGCAAACCATTTTACTAGAAAATTCATCACCTGTAAATGTGACATCTATAAGCGAGCAAAAGGAACTTCCGAAAAGGGGAAGAGCAGGGAAAAGCTGTGCATATCATCTCTTAAGAGAATTCAGATGAGCCAGATAGAAAACATGACAGTATAATGCATGCTGAGCTTCCTATACATCAGGGAAGTTCCTATTGACATCCGATGTGGATTTTAGACAACTCCACTGTGGCAGAACCATGCTGATGCACACCCAAGACCACTGAAGAATATGTGCTGCTTACAACCTACATAATTAAACTAAGGCTGCCTACAGCTAAGACTACAAAACAAATACTGCCATGTAAATGAACAGGTAAATGGCCACCCTTTCTTATGCCACTACGAGTATCCGTGTTAACAAAACAACAAACAAAAACAAAAGCAAAAAAAAAATCTAAACACATTTCGTAACAATCCTTGCTCTATAAAGCATTTGCGAGCTACTTGTAAAATAAGGAAGATTAATGCATAACTCTAAATTTCAGCAATGTCAAATACAAAGTGGTTTCTTAATTCCAGTGCTAAGCATGCAACTGTTCCAAAGAACATTCATTTTTTCTAACAGGGAGAGAAAACAGCTGCAATAGGTGGCCAATCACAAGCAGAAAAGAAATCAAGGGACATGTTTGTACAGTAAAACAATACATGTGTTTGATCAGTCACACAGCTGACCAATTGCTATCTTAGGAACTAGCACCTAACCCTGTGCCTCTGCCACCAATTTTCTGTGTGATGTTGAAAAGCCATTTCTTACAGGTATTCCCCGATTGCTACAAATGGACACCACAGTCACAGGGCCAGACTTTCAGAAACGCTGAGCAAGCATACTTCTGTAAATGTCTTCATCTGGCAGGAAACTGAGCAATATTACTAGTATAAAAATATGGGTCATAGATTTTGACATTTGGCAAAGTTGATGGAGACTTAAAATTGTCTAATCTTAATAAAACATGATGTTGTGATATTAGCCTTGAATACAGCAGCTCTAAGGAACTGCCCCTGTACCAGGGAACAAACATTTAAAATAAAGTGACTTTAGACCCTTCCACAATGGCCTTCAACATATCAGAGGCTGCAACAGGAGATGATGACCTAGATATATCTGGGATCTTGAATGATCTTACTATTTCCTGATCATCTCTAAGGTATTCACTACTTCAGTCTGAGTGCTGAATTAAAATTTATCTTAATCAATAAAAAGTTAAGGAAATCACATACAAACAAAAAAAAAACCCACACCAATAAAGCCCTCTTATAAAGAAAAAACTGCAGGACAAAGTGATGACAACCATTTCCAGAACAGGGTTACAGCATCAGTCATACCTCAAACCTCTGTTTTTGTGGTAATACAATGCAAATAGATTCTCCACCTCATTGAAACAAAAACTTTATATACCACCAGAACTTTGAGGAAAAAATATGGAAATGTGACCAAAATAAATTGATGGTGTTGCTGCCTGCTAGTTTCTAGGCAGAATGAAATAGAAACCTTCAAGATATTTTTTCAAAAGTTTATTTCACCAACTGTGACAGCTCAATGGTGATAATACTTTAAGGACCCCAGGCCAACACCAGAGAGAGAATTTGTACCACATGGACTTAGTCGTCAGTCCAGAACAGCCTCATTCTATCGGTATACTCTTCTTAGAGCCAGTCAAGGAGCCAAACAATTTTGGAGATCATCTTTTCCAACCCAGTGTGGAAATCAAAATGAAATTAGAAAGACAATCCACTGAGTAAATGCTAGTGGTAGTCTCTAGATTGACATATTGTAACAAAAATTTCAGGAGGGATTCTCTTGTTTTAGAAGGCTAACCAAAGACGACAGCTTTTTAGAGAAATGCCTCCTCCTACGATGACTTTGCATAACGTGCATGGAGGACTTGGGGAAAAGCTCCAGAAATCTTACAGTAATGAAACCTCCTCAAGTCTTCCTTATAAACACATTTGGAACTGGCAGCACGTTTTTCTTGAACTTGGTTCTTTAGATTCCTGGTCCACAGATCTTTTGCAACAAGCTGTTGACAATATTCAAGTTCCTGCTGAAACCAAAGATTTTGAAGTTTGAAAAAACAAAATGTCAGGGCTCTTCAGACCATTAACTTCCAATCATTCTTCTTTAATCAGAACAAACAACATGTCTTCAACCAACCAATTCAAATCTAAGATATGACCACATGATCATTTTATGTGACTGTCATTTACATCACAATTATCAAAATGAGCAATTAAGTACTCTACCAGTATCTGCATCCCCCTCCCACGTATTCTGTTTATTTTTATTTATAGTCAAATAAAGACACTTATGATAATTTTATCAACCTGAAGGCTCAAATGGTTGGTTTTTAATACAAAATAATGTAGACAAACTGGTCTGTCTGTGTGACATAGCGCAAAGGTTCAAATAGTTTTAGGCTACTGTATTAGCAGACAGATGCATAGACAGGACAACAACTTCTATAATATCTTACACTTCAGAAACAACAGATACCTAAAACAGGAAACACAGGAAAACCCAAGCTAGGCATTAGTTTGGATTAAATTTCATCAAGAAAAAAAAAAATCATTTTTCAAACAGAAAAGATCAAGCAAAGTTCAGTGGGAGATTCTAGTTTGAGCTTCTTGGATTACAGTACGCTTATAAGAAATATACAGAAAGAAGAAATATAAAGATGGGAGAGACATGCCAGAAATTAGTCTAGTATAATGCCAAAATTCTGGAAAAGTCTAAAGTTTTGCAATGCTGGACACTCAAAAATTCCAGAGCAATTTACATTAAAAAGCTACATAATTTGCACTTTATGAATTTAAACACAGAAGAGGGGATTCATAAAGTCTGAGAGTAAAGACATTTTTAGCTGGCAAGCACTTTTAACAAGCTAAGTATTTTTTATCTTGCTCATGAGACCTCTTTTGGATACAAATACATTTGTTAACTATTATTATGAAAAAAATAAGGCAACAGTAAGATAGTGCGTGTGTACTCTTAAAACAAATTGTGCATATTAATACACAATTTTATTTATGATTTGCAAATTCCACTCTCATTAATAAGCAGCTTATTTTGATAAGTTGATTCCAACTAACTTGGCAACATCTTTTAGATAGGAACTTTTTGTCATGAGGAACTTCCATGATTTCATGTACATTTCTGCAAAAAGAGTGAGTACATTACAAAATCCCAAGACACAACATTAAGTATTAAAACAATTTTTAAAATTAGAATGTAGACAAAGAAATGCCAAAATTAGAACATGAACAAATACCTATGAGAAAACTGATTTGTCCGCTGCTTAAAAACACAATACTTCAAATTCCATTCAAAATCCTGAAAACCTATAAACGCTTACTCTAATCTTCACAATGAATTTGGAGTTTCTCCATGAAGAAAATTAGCCAAGCAGATGTGAATTCAAATGACTACGTTCCTTTCTAAGCCCAGAAACAAAGCACACACAAAAAACCAAAACCAAAAATCTCCTTCAACTCAACTTTCTATATTTCACTGTTAGGTTACAAACTGATAACAAAAATTGTTGTAGTCAAATAACCCTAAACAAAACACATTGCTGTTTGGGGAGAACCTCTGCACTGTTGTCAGTTCCTAAATTCTGTTCCTAAAGGAAATGCCCTACTTGGTATCACCAATCACTGAAAGCAGCACAGAGCAGTAGCTGTGGGTTAACTTCCAAGAAATAAAATGCAGATAGAAGAATACAGAGAAAGAAACTCAACTTCTCAGAGTCTAGCTAGTCTAACTCCATTTACAGTAACCATAATTAGAATCTCTTCCATCAAGAACAAGAAGAAAGTATAAGCAGGACAAAACCTGTGAAGACTCGGATCTGGCCCCTTTATGACATTTGTTTTAGGGAATGCAGAACAAAACCGGCATGCCTTTTTTTGGGTCCCCAGCACAGTTCAAATCTGCAATTTCAATACAGACCACATTGCCATTATTCAAATTACAATTCTGGAAAGCCATCTATCTTTGGCAGTGCAAACAGCTTAGTGTAACACAAAAGTTGACAACAGGCTTCATGGTGGCCCAGCAAGCACATGAGTAAGTCTCCAAGCTCACAGACCAGGAGAAAGACCAAGAACACCCTAGTAGCTCGAGTCCTGAACAGAGCAAGTGACCCCAGGAACAAACGCTCTCCCTGTTACAACCCTCACAGGGGTTAGACAGGTTAGATAACAGGAAAGTAGACCAGCCTGAAAGAAGAATCATGCCAACAGCATCTAATTTCTCCAAATCATCCAGCTTCGCCACCTCCCATATTCTCAAGCAATCCTAGACATACCACTGCAAAGTCCTCTAGGCCCAAGGCCTAAAACTAACAGCTTTTCCCAAGAATGTTCTTTTCATTTAAAACTGCGAAAATGCCTATAGAAAAATAATCTCACAAACCATGCATAAATTTAAACTCTGCCAGAGAAGCTAAAGCCATGTTATGCCTTCCCCAATAAAGTGTCTTCAGTGCTCTACAGGGGGTAGCCCACAGATGAATCCTGGAAAACCAGCAGTGATGGGAAAGTTTCCTGTTAAGACTTAGAAAACACCAAGCAGCCACATGAGTTGAACAGAGAGATTATCCAGTTTACTCTTGAATTTCTCCTGAGCTGGAGAAACATGCATTCTTACAAGTGGACTTGCATTCAGCACAAGCTGGGCTTGTGGGTATCTCTGAAACATCCACCTACCCTGTGTGCATTGATTAAGAAAGTTATTTTTATTGAGCCCATACCAGAAAATACATAGACAAGCACTGAAAAGGACAGCAATCTTTCCACATAAAGAGCTACTTTTTCCCAAGCAGTTATCTTGAGCAGCTAAATTCGAAACATTATTCATCTAAATAAACCTCAAGATGGAGTATATTTGCTAAGATTATAAAAATTGTTTAGATAAGTGTAATGAAAATTCACTTTGGATGAGTCTCAATGGGCTCCTGAAGTTTAGCAGACTTTACTAAGCACATCATAGTCTTGCTGTAATCTTTACTACATTCTGCAATTGTTAAGTTCAGCAAATATAAATTGAATATAAACTTCCTTATTTTAGTACCAAGAAAAAGGCATTATAAACACAAAAACTGTACTAGCACAATGAATTCTGCATACTGGACAGTTATTTTTAGTCAAGTCAGTCAAACTCAGCAGAAACAAAAGTCCTTCAGTTTAATGGGAACCATTCACAGCTACAGTGAAATCTCTACTTATTAGCATTAACATCCTTCACTGCATAAAAATGTTCTGTGATTCTATCACAGATGAAGCATGCAACACCAGACATGCTGCTCAGTGGTCCTCAGGCTCCTGAATTGAGAGAATAAACTCAAATCCAACAAAGAGAAAGAAGAAATTGGGTCTCTATGAAGAAGTACACAGGAAAGCAGCATACCTAGCAGATAATAGTTTATAGAAGTTCAGTTTATAAAAGTTGAGTAGAAAGCTCAAAGAAGCCAAAGAGTTTACACCTTTAGTTGTTTGTCCTTTCTCTGGGAGCTGCTGATCAGTGAAATATGGCTGTTTTGAAAAAGGACATCAACTCGGTTGGGCACTTTTATGGGTTTCCAAACCCCAAAAGAGAAAATCTGACATGAGCTGCTCTAAAAACTTTAAATGTATCATGGAATCTGCAACTGAAGTAGGTGCATGATTATATAACATAGTGGGGGTTTGGACATGAATACTAGTGTCATTTAGCTCTGTAAGCTTATACAGGTGGAGATGGCCATTACAAAAGTTTTTATGTATGTTCTTGCTGAACTTCCCCAAGTTCCTACCAGTCCATTCCTCCAGCCTGTCCAGGTTCATCTGAATAACATCTGCTCTCAAGCACATTGAGCTGCACCCCTCAGTCTGACATCATCTGCAGATCTGATGGTGCTGCTTTCTGCCTCCTCCAGACATTGTTTTTTACAGTTTTTGATCTTTCTCCAGTCAACAGGGATCTTCTGCGACAAGTTTCAGCACCAAAAGTAAGTAGACATGGTACAATTCACTAAATCATATTTTTTATTAGGTTTTACCATGTACAATCATGTCAGATTTTTAAAAGCATAGTTCTACTTGTCTTTCAGGAAAAATACTTATAAAACAAACAAATTGAAAACTACAGTTGAAATTAACCACCATACATTCCTCTGACTAAAAAAGCACAATGCATAAGCAGGACAAATAGGCACGTGATACCAGAGACTACATTCCAAACCTTGAAGTCCATTTGTTTTATGAAGAGCTCCATGATATAAGGTAAGGAACACTTAATTCTCCAAGCAATATATATGTTTAAAATTATGCTATTAATATGAATATGTTAATATGACCGCCTCAGTGCAAATCACTAGTCTGTACATGATAAAGAACTGTAAGCATTTTAAGAGAGACATTATTTTTAATTAGCAGAGCACTTTCAGTAGTGCTCACTCTTGCCTGAAATTGATACAATATAGAAAGAATGGGTATTTTATGTAACTATAATGCTTAAAAAAGCCCTCAAGTATTAGCATTAATAACGGTTCATACGATTCTGGATTAAAGAGGCAGACATAAGTAATACTACACACGCACAGATGTATTCTCAGATCCTAAATCTGTCAAACGAATAGAAAATAGTATGTGATACTCTTATTTGAACATGATTCAAAAAACAACGTTCTTGATTACAGAACTGAAATTCACATATTCACAACACCATAAAAACATTAACCAGCTATGCAGAGAAAAATACTGTCTTCTAATGAAGACTGAAAAGTTTTACTACGTAGTTAAATACAATATATACAAGAATTTAATGAACTGCCTAAATGTAACCGCTCAGTATTCTTAAGTCAGAAGACTATGTATCTCCTGCCTGCATTTTTGCCAAAGAAAACGAGGACTGAAAATATGTAACTTCAGACAACCTTAGATTTCCTCTAACTAAAACCAGGTGGCAATTCACAAAGGCTGATCATTTCTGCATGACTTAAACACACATAAGCATATATAGATCAAATTCAGCTTTATAAGCAAAAGTGTTTTTTAATCACACAAACAAGCACAACTCTTTGTATACACTTAGCCAAATACATATAACTGATATCAAAATTCAGAAGACAATCCCACTGAGCTAACCTGCTACCCATAACTTACCTATAGCTTTTGTACCGCCCAACAGAGATGCTGTTAAATACTTCACACTTATCTGCAAATACCAGTTACTGGTTTAGCACATGCATTACATACACACCCTTGAAGCTCACTTACGCTTGCCAAACCTAACAAGGCTTGCAAAAGCCTGGTAGATTTTTAAGGGTTTTCTGGCTGGTGATGGTAGGCTTTTCTGGTTTGTTCCATTTTTAAATTGTAGTCTCTGGGACAGTATCATGCTGCCATAACATCCTCTCTCCCTACAGAAAAACTTCCCTTATTACAGTTATTACCAACATTAAAAAGGACTGCTACTGTAGAGACACTTAGCTTCAGGGGCAAAGAAACAGACCCATTATCTCCCTCAGGAAATTAACAAGCAGGGGAAGCTATCTAACAAGGAGCATAGGTACCTACTCTAAGGAGCTGAACCATTCAACAATTTGTCTCAAGGAAGCAATTAAAGAATGAAAAACTGAGATTACCAACGCGGGCATTCAGGGAGCTCAAAGTCCACAGCTCCTGAAACGGGCAGGTGATACACTACGCTAGCCAACCACTCTGTGTGAACAACTGGGAACACTAAGCCCTAACTGCAAATCTCTGCACTTGCTACTAGTTTTGTGCTTTCTATCCAGGATAAGCAGGCTTTGCTCTTCAGAAAAACATGCTGTGTATGTGTCAGTAAGCTGTATGTTAATCCATGTTGCAGAATGCAAGAAAGATTTAGAAAAGTAACCTGACTGGAGATATCACATATAGCTCTACAACACCGCATAGAGGAATTCATCAAGCCTGATAACTAGAATAATCTTATTCATTAAATATTACCCTCCCTGGGGTAAACTGCATCCTGGGTTTCTTAGGATAACATGAGAATAACATAACTGGAAGAACCAACCAACAACCAAGACAGCAGAACTATGACAGATACTGCCAGCTACTCACCTCTTTTAATTCATGGCCAGAACCTCTTGTACATCAACATCCTCCAACCTTCCCTTGCCAAATACAGAGCTCTAGTATTTGTGCAGCTATCAAAATCATGTGATGATTGACAGAAGTTTCCTTGATACGTTCCTTCTTGCTCCTTTTCTTGACCTCAGAACAGCAAGGGCTACAACACCTCGGTGTATATTTTAGGATGATCTTTCCATTCCATCCAGTTTCATGTGAAATGTTTGGGGTTTTTTGTCTGCTATCCCACACTGCTAAGCTAGCTACTGGAAACGTTGAAGTGATCACTCTACTCCTTACCCACCTACTCACAGCATTAAAAAAGAATATGGACAGAGAAAGGCCACCCTTAATGGTAAGTGCACAAGAGCTACACACCCAGAAATGCCCAGAACCAAAACCTTTGAGTTCTAACAACTTTAGAAGAGATACACATAAAAGAAATGCTAGCATAATGAAAATTAAAATTACTTAGCAAATGGAATGACGAAAAAAAACCCAAACCAAACACAAAACACCACCCCACATTCAGAAATCAAAGTTGGCAAACATTGTTAGCCTTGGATCAAAATCAAGTGGCAGCAGTGGCTTTTCTGAGCTTTTATCTCACTAGTTACACCCTCAAACATAAAAATGTCACCAACACACACACATTAGACATGAAAAGTTTCCATTTAGCATGCAAATTCTTAGAAATGCAAATATTAAAATCTTGTATTAGCTAGAAACACATGAAGAACATTTATTTTTAATAATGCAAAATTATTCTGCAAAATCCAGTCATTAGTAATCTAATGTGTCATATAGTCACACTGATTCCAAAGTAATTTCCTGCAGATACAGCTGTGAAGCCAGTTTCTCCTCCAAACCACACAATTTCTAGAAAACAAACCAATGCTTATTCCATCTATGCCATAAAAATAAGTACAACAGAATCATCAGTAACAGATAAATTTATCTCAGAATTACCATCTTTATTTACAATCATTTGCGTCATTTAGCAAAGACAGTATTGTGTGCATCTTTGCGATGGTTTATTTTTTTGGCACTATTGCCAAATGAGGACCTGGCATTAGAAAGGTATGCAATAGTCATGGCAGTTAGTGTGTTTTTTTGTGGAGTTATTTTTGTATAACAACTGTTCTCAATGTTGAGAAGGTGGCTGAAAAATACCTGTTCACAGAAATTCAGCTGAGCCAGAAAATCTGTTTAAAATAGTTCTGCTACTCCGAAACAAGGCTAGCGTATTTACTGCACTTTGCTATTTCCAAAAATTCCCTGTGAAACCCATATTTTTATGCATCTACCAATCCTGTTTAGTATTACAGAGGATTTACTTACAGACGTGATTTAAATCAGGAGCACTGCACCCATTATTTAGGACTGTCATTTTTAATACGACATCTGCTAAACTTGTTCCAAGTAGGAAGAGGAATATTTAGTAATCATGCAAGATGCTCAAATATAATTCCTCTACTAAACTGTGACTTATAAATTAAAAGGCCACCAACAGTCTCAACGGCACAAAGATGAGTATTGAAAAAGAAAGCAAGGAGGTCGCCCAGCAGTGTACATACACAATATCCAACTCCAGCCTGAGTGCATTACAGTACTGCATTGCAAATATATAACCATACAGGCTGTTACAGAAGTACAGCAAATACTGTTAAGGGACATACAATGACAATTAATTGTCAGTACTATAGACAATCATCCTCCAATAATTGGGGTAACAACTTGTTTCCCAAGCAATTAGATTAGTTTTGAAGTGGCAAGACTTTATATTTTGTACAGTTATGTAGGAAAGAAATAATAATCAGTGGCATGATGAAGTATCTGTTGAACCAAAGTAGTCATTTCAGAGCTCTAACAAAGTTAGTGGGGTTTTTTGTTTGGTTCTGGGGTTTTGTTTGTTTTTAAATTTAAAAAACAAACAAACAAACAACAAAAAACACATTAGCCTACATATGGAATTTGTATCCACAAAATTTTTCTGAGTTAAAAGATTTGGGAAAAACTACTACTGCAGAACTAAAAGGTTGTGTTCACTAACCTGCAAATCCTTCAACTGCAGTAAATGCTTCCTATATAAAAATGAAATATAAAACTCTATTGGTAAAAAGAAGGAACTTGTTACTCTCCTACGCACTTCACAGGATCTTAAAATTAGTCTTGTTCAAAAAATGTTTTTCTGAGCATTTAACATGGCTTCCAATTTTTGTCTTCAGACTTGCTAGTATCTCTCTGTTACACAAGAGATAACAGTAGACCAGGTTCCAGAAGATGAGGAAAGATATATACAACATATTTTCAAACTTTTCAAGTAGTATTTTTTGTAGAACATTCAAGAAGTGAACTATGACTTGATGGAAAAGGTACGCAAACTGTAATTTGAAACTATTTGGCTATTTCTCATTCTTATTTCAAATCTGAGTAGTGATTCAGAGCCACCTTAGAAAGAAGCAGCCCAGTGAGTGTGTTGCAGTGGAATAAATGCTTCTTCCACCTGTCAGTGATTAGGTGTTGGACTTCTTGCACAAGCATAGAAGTTGCAATCTTTTCAATTTTTTTTCTCTTGATCCATTATTACTGTCTACATTTATGTATCTACCAAAAAAATCTGTTTAAATCTAACGGGAATTCTTCCCCTCCATAATAAACCCCTGCAAACAGCTGTGCACTATGCAGAGGAGTAGCTACTGGGGGGTGTGGTGCTGTCTCAGCGACTCCTCAAGGCAAAATGGTTCAAATGTTCAAATCTCACAGACACACACACAGACACACACACAGACACACACACAGACACACACACAGACACACACACAGACACCCACCCACCCCACCTCCACCCTCCACAAGCTTTTCATCTACCTTGTCATGCTAGTAATCAGTCCCGAATTTCTTGTTTCTGTGGTTCCAGGCAACAGTGGAACTACTGGTTTATGTGTTTTATTTCCATCATGCTATTCTTAACACGTCTTAACTTCAGGGTTTTTTTGACTACTGTTGCTTACTGAGACAGAGGTCTTCAACTCTGTTTGCTCTGTCGCTCTGACGTCTTCTAAATTTGTAAAATTAATTCATAACACAGTAAAGCTTATGCACAGTTCAAATTACTTCCTTCAATATGCATGCCCTTGCATTCATGATCATTGAATTTAATCTGCCATCATGCTATTCATCCAACTGACTCCCCCAAAATTCCCCAAGGTTTTTTCTCTGATCCTAACTAAACAAAAATAGTTCTGATAGCTGCAATTTTGCTAATCCTATTTCTGATATTTATTGCATATAAACATTCTAATCTCTAATAAGGAACACTTCTGCTGTGGTGAACACTTACAGCAACCTTTCGTTATCTTTCAGCTCTCTTGGTCACCACCTGATTCCTGGCTGCCCCCTGCCTTGTAATTTCCTCAACCTATTTTGAAGGGGTTTGGCAAAGGGCTTGGAATCTTCAAATAAACTATCTCAGTGACTTCAGCTGTATCCAACTGTTTGGTTTATACAATCTGAGAATATTAATAGATTAACACGGCATAGTTTTCCTTTGTGGAACCCAAAGAACTTTTTTCTGTATTTTGTTCAGCTAAGCTACAGTTTTTTAAAACAGCATTTTTTAACTAGTAGTCTAATTACAAAATGAAACAATATCTGTGACTGTAATTGAAGTTACTCAACAAATTCTCAGATACCGCAGTCCCCATCCCCCTTTTTATTCTATTTCACACAACTATTAAAAACTTAATATCCCTTGTGTTTGTCAGTCAAGGTGAAGAGAACGTCAGTTCCTGGAAAAGGAAGAGCACGTCAGCAGGATGCATCCTTCTTTCTGCGTACGTTGTTTCTGGGGTTTCCCTAAATAACTTCAGAACCGACAAAAAAAAAAAAAAAAAAAAAGACAAAAAAAAAAAAAAAGTGCTTAGGATGAGGTGACAGGCATGGAAGGATTTACTGAAATGGAACGCAGGAGAGAGGAATGAATCCCTTATCCAATGTGTCACACACTCCAGGTCACAAGATAAAGGAATCAGCTGCATGGACTGAGCAGCCTCTCCATCTGCAGTACAGCTGGATCCAGTTCTGAATGTGCACTCAAACATGAACAAATTCACCAGGCACAGTTTTCTTTTGTGAAACCATTAACTTTTTCTTCTTTGGCATCTTGTTCATCTCGCATTAAAAAAAAAAAAAAAAAAAAAAGTCTGCTGTTTAATTAGTTGTTCTGGTAAGTTCTACCATCCTTTCAGTGCATACACTTGAAAGATTTTATGTACTTTCAAATTTTTTATTAATAATAAAGAATGTACTTAGATGGTCTCTTGAAAAAAGTGCCCATTTCACTCTCCACACAGAGTTCTAATCGCCTGTGCAATTAAAGCCCACCGTGTACAGTACTTATTAAATCACTCAGTGTATTTTCATGTAGTAATTATGTCTTTCCTGCAGAATTTTGTGTTCTTAATTACTAGAACTATGTAAGCAGTAAGTGTATTACTAGAAGTACGCAAGCAGCTAGTATGCATAGCCATAAATTCTTCTGTCATGAAAACATTACTACTAAGACATCAATGCTTGATTTACCATCAGCAAAGTACGGCTATGAACTGCAATGAATTCTAACTCTAATGCCTCATCAGTAAAACAGCGCAAAAAACCCTCTCAAGGCGCAAAGAAAAATAATAGGTACCTCCTTTCACATGAAAGGTCATTGAAATAAATTTTTAAAACTGAATTACAATGTTGGCAAATACTGCAACTACAAGTAGTATATAGTGCAGTAACTAAAACAACATGTAAAATACTGAATTGTACAACAGTACATAAACAAAGCAATCCTTCTGATTATAATCACACCAGCCTCTTACAATAAAATGTTAAAACTGTAGCTTCAGAAATGCTGGATTCTCTTATTCTAAGATGAGCTTACTAAGTAGTAACATGATGCTTCTGGTCAAAAGTTTTTTCTGGAAAATGTTGTAAATGAAAGGAATCTTGGCAGGTCAGTATCTCACTAGAACGTGCAATTCTGCATGTCATTGCCTCTTGCTTATTCACTGAAACAACAGATTTCATTACAAAACAAGTAAGAGAAACAAACACAGCCTCCTGCAGTTCCTGCTTTATGAGCAGCATTTACCTTTCCTTTCCTTTACCATAACACCCACTGCCAAGACTACCTCTTACTGCAGGACAGGAAAACAAAAGAATTAACAAATTGCTAAGCTGAGCTCAGTTACCCTTAGTCACCAGCTGATGATACTCCTATTTAGGCATTTTTTTAAAGCAGTGTTCGAGTACTTCCCGGAAGCTCGTGCTGCATTCCACATTACAGCTGGGACTGCACTATAACAATGAGAAGAGTTTAAAAAGTCAAGCACACTCTGTCAGATAAATACCTCCATGCATAACTATCTGGTGAAGCCCCAGTCAGGTTTGCCCTTTACAAAAAAAAAAGTAATAAAAAAAAATAATCAACAGTTCACAATTGCAAATTGAAGGTTTTACTCATAATAATTTGCATTTCTCTAAGTTTAAGATCGAATAGTATTTATATGTGCAGTGAATAGCTTATTAAAATATAGAACATATTTAAAACATCTGCATTTCTCAATAGATCTGTTGATACTGTTTTCTTTGGAATTCTACTTTATGTTCCTGTTTCTGATAAGCCATCTGATACCTATATATCATTGCATCAGAAATGCAGATGATACTAAATGGGGTGGGGAAGGAGCAGCTGATAGACCGGGGGGTAGAACTTACTGCAGGAGACCTGTTCAGCTTACAGAAACAGCCTGTGTCAGGAACCTCAGTATGTTCAACAAAGGCAAAAGCAAAGTCCTAGCTCCGTGGGACTCTATGACTCAGTGAGAAAATACTTTCCAAGTTCTATGAAATAATTCCGTAGCTGAATTATAAGATACATTTCCAATACACAGTTTTTCCCCAGCAAGTCACTGAAATTCCAAGGTTAAACCTACTACCATGAAATTTGTCACCAAGTATTACACAAAAGGAACATGACATCCAAGGAAAGACAGCTTTGTAAAATTAAATGTTCACATCTGTGCCAGGAATTATATAATTATTTTCTTTTATTCAGAATACCATCCACTGTTTCTCTAAACACTCACAATTGACAAACATAAGGAAACATCAACTGAAATGTCTTCAAAAGCTTCAACATGGAGAATCACTGTATCTAACTACGAAGTCCCTCAAGTTCTTGGAAAAATCCGTGTCAGCCTTTGCTCTCTGCAGAATTAGCAGCTGATATTTTCCTATTTCTACTCCTCTAGACTTTACACTAAAGGTAAAAACTGCAAATATGCTTCAGTAACAGATGATGGAAAAATGCTTAGCCAAAAATTACAAATGGACTGCCAAGAAATTAAGAATTAAAGGTTAATATCAAAAGAAATGCAAGGTATTTGAATGCAAATAAATGCATCGTATTGCAAACTGACTATTTTGAACTCATATCAGATAGTGATTTCTGCAACATTTTTTCCTTTACTTACCCTTTATTTTAATAAACTTTCCTCTGACCTCAAAGGTTTTCCCCAAGACACATGGAAACATAAGACTATGTTGTACCTTGCAAGAATAGGAAGAACTCAAGAGTGGGAGATGTACTATTTTCTTTTACTCTGTATTGACTCTACAAGGATTCTCTTCTCTTTACACAGTCTGTAACTCAGTAAAGCCACCTGTCACAAGGCAGGATGCAGCTTTAACTTAGATGTGACCTCACTTCACAGTTCTTCCTTCTCATCACCAATCACTGCACATGTATGACACACAAAATGGTGCTGATCACAGGAGGTCCTCGGAAAGGCACTTTAGGAGGTCTATAGCCCAACGTTCTGCGCAAAATATGATAAATGCTGGATTCACACCAGATTTCTCAGGGATTTACCAAGTCAGTCTTGAAAACCTCCAAGAATGGAGGCCATGCAAAGTCACTTGGACATCTTGTTCCAGTGCTTGACTCTCCTTATGGTGAAAGCTGAGATTCTGTTGGTCATCTTTGCTGCCAGGGCACACTGCCAGCTTATGTTTAGCTTGCTGTCTAGCAAGGTCTCCAGGTCCTTTTCGGCAGAGATGCTCCCTAGCCAGTCAGTCTTCAACCTGAAACACTACAGGTGGTTCTTCCCTCCCAAGCACAAGGCTTTGCATTCTGCCTCTACTAATTTCATAATACTTCCACTGGCTCATTCCTCCAGCCTGTACAGGTTCCTATGGATGGCAGCTCGGCCCTTGAGTGTATTGACTCACATACCTTCCAGTACCAGATTCCAGTATCTGCTGGAAGCCAGATACTTTTAGTTTCTTCAGGTAAGTGATGGTGATGCTAACCAACTTTCAACTGGTTAGTCTAACAAAGGAGTTCTTAAATGTCAATTCACTTCAATGAAGACACACTTTGGAGCACCAAGGGCCAGATACTTGAAATAAGATAATGAAAATACCCTTAGATGGTAAATACCTGACTAAATATATTCTTTTAATGCCAGCACCAAAAAAAAAGAAAAGGCACAACAAGACAAAATTATATACTCATGCATGTTTGCACTACATGCTATACAAAAATGTGCAAGCAGACCTTATGACTAGCTCCCATAAGGCCTACTAGGCTATTTTGCAAAACAAATGTTAATAATTACATAAAAAGTAAACTATCACTTCAAATGTAGTAAGTAAATTTACTCTTCAAAATACATACGGAATAAATTATCAAGTGTCACTAGTTAAGAAAAAACTGAATTGTTCATATTTATGCATAATTCTAATGTCTCATCTAAAATAATTGTTTCCAGAGACAGCAGTTTTGTTTTTGTAAAATAAAAACAGTATTATTAGTAAAAGAAAAAACCCTTAGAAGAAAATACTGCCAAGTAAAAGGAAAAAAAAATAAAAATATTCTGTCCAATTTTTATCCATGTTTATCCACAAAGACTTATGGAAATGTACATCAGTGTTTAACAACCTTTAACAAGCTTCTCCCTCCTGCCCCAAACAAAGTATTACACAAATTTTTACCTTAAACAGAATTTAAGAACCAAGTTATTTTAATTCCAAATAAGAAAAAAAAAATTAAAATATTAGCTACTGTATTCCTAAAAAGTGAATACATTATTGTATTCATTAAATATACTGTGATAGCCAGTATATCTAAGACAAAAATAGGAAATGGCACTTCATGCATGCATTTATGCTGTTTCCATTTGAAGTATGCAAGTACTTATTTACATGTATTTTAAAAGCCACAGTACAAACACAACAGAACTCTCAAAGTCACCCTCTCTTTCACTACCCAGAAATTCTAAAATATGACCAATATGGGAAAAATCATATTAGATTTTCATTTTACATATATTTATACAAATATTCAGTCACACTGACTAAACTCAACTCTAATTATGACCCATGATGTTCCAAGGATTAGTTTCACAACCTCAAGTATTTAAAATCTTTTCTAGATGAGGTTATTAATAATGTTTACTGTAATAGAAAACACTGCATGTAAATTGCAATCTTGTGCAAAATTTATGGGATGTGGCAGTGAAATAAGTAAGAGCCTGAAATCTTAAAAACCAAAACAAACCAAACATAAAACCCCTAACAAGCCACATCAGTACTTCTGCGCCACAATACCGCTACAGCTCTTAAGTAAAATCTTTTTGTTTTCACACCACAGTGAAGTCCACAAGTGTAAAATCAAGTGAAAATTAGGACTAATAAATTTCCTAGCTATCAGCACTACCCACTTTGGTCACGACTGAAAGAAGAGTGGCTTTAGCTCACCCTCCTTCCTAGTGGGACAAGCACCTGAGGAATTGCTTCAGGTTCCCCAGTGAAGGCGACTGACCTGAATGGTTCGCTTTCTTCAATATTGACTCTCACAGAGGGACGAAATGGACTCGATAAGGACAATTTAACACATACCGCCTCTGACACTGCGGTCAACTGCAGGAAGATATAAAACACACACACATTCTTGTCCTTTAATGCACTAGTTGTTTTTGGATATACCTCTTGTAGGGGTTTCCCCTCCAACCCCCCCACCCCCAGGACGTCATACAGAATGTTCAAGGGCCACTTCCAATATTTTTACTAACTAAACGATTTGTGCACACAAAGTAAAAAATGTACTGTTTGGATCTCTTTATGTATTTATTTTTAAAGACAACACAGAAGGAAAATCCTACTGGCTGAAAGACATGTTAAAACTGCCAACTAAGAACTATGAGTTCTTTTAATGTATTCCACATATAAATACTTAACACTGAGCTAAGTAATACAGATTCAAGTGTTTCATAATTTAAACTAGATCTACACTTTGAGATTTGGACTGCTCTTACTAGGAATTTCTCACTAAAAATAAAGCAAATCAACAAGCAAGCTTTCTGACATCTGCCAGTTTAGAGTATGACAGTACGGCTGGCCTGCAGTTCAAGGAACTCATGAAAGAGTTACAGGTAGACTAGGCTGTAACCATGTCCAATGGCACAGCTGCAGCCCAATGAGGATGCATGAACAAATTCTAAGACAAGCACTCAAGTTTACCACCACTGTGGTATGAAAATCTCTTCAATACTTCTCTGCTGAAGAGATCTTTACTAAAATACCTGAAATACTTATCTGAGCAAGAAAAATTCAACATCCAGTTTTCATCACCCTAGGTATTTTCCTGAGAGGTACATGATTTTTCAGGAAGAAAATATAAACATAGTATAAATATACACTATGCAGTGAAAACACGCACAAATTGATTTCAAAGAGTAATGATAATCACAAACAGGAGGTTTGGTATCGGAATTTCAAAACTGTTCCTACTGAGGAAAATTCAAGCAGTGACAAGCACCACAAGCTCCAGAGGCCTATTCTAAATGAACACAAGTGGGCTGGCCGCAGGCTTTCATGAAGGCACACGCTTGGCAACTCAGTTGGAAATTTCAGAGTCAAAGCCCCTGCTTGGTAAGACTCATTAAAACTTAGCTTCTTTTTAACTTTTCAACATCTTTTTAGTACGTGTTCCTGCATCAACTATCAAAAGCGAAGTTAAGAGAAAATTGTCAGTACGTACGGAAGAGCCGAAAGATCATCATCCAGAATAACCGTTTTGTTTTCCCTCTTCCTCCTGTACCTCCCAGGCTATGAGGCGGCCCTCCCAGTCCCCTGGATGAGCTATGGCCAGGCACTGCTCCTCTGAATGTGATGCAGCTGTTTCTCTGCCAGGAAAGCAGCAGGCCAGTCAGACCAGGCTGGGCCAACTAGGCCACAGGAAACAGTCCCACTTCAAGCCTATTTCTTTCTCAGCACAGCGAAGTCTCACGTTAGGAGAGCATTACTCTAAGACAGGACCTATACACCAGAGGCCTTGAACCTCTTTCAACGAAAAACACCCCCACAGTAGTAATGAATCCAGCCTGTAAGGAAAAGCAGGCTCTAAAGGCAGGGGAGTGGGAATATAACTGATCGCAGCAAGAACCTGGAGCAATTTATTTGTTGGACATCAGTGTGACAAATCTCACAGACTCCACTGTTCCTAAAGCGGTGATGAAGCTGAAGTCTGTTGAGGTCACAGGGCATGTCACAAAATGCACATGGAACCCTATTCTTGGGAAACTGATACTCTTAAGTATTTTCAGGAAAACTTATTTTCCTAATATCACACAGTAGCCATAATTACTTTTTTAAAACAATATAATTAACCATCAAAAAAGGAAAAAAAAGTCTTTTCCGGGTTAAGGAAAGTGTGCATAAACTCCAACAAGTTAAAAGTCTAACTACCAATAAACTAAAGAATAAAAATGACTACTAAAATACATTTCAAAACACATCAGAAGTATAAAGCTTGTAAAAACTCGTTATGACAATAGATAAAATGAGGACAAAAGGTAAAATGATCACTCAGAAGACTAATCAAGATCTCAAAAAAAAAAAAAAACAGTAAGAATTCTCTACATTATTGTTCCCTTGAGAGATGCCTGGGGAAGTTCCCAGAACAAAACTGCATTTTGGAGCGGAAAATATAGGCTATTTCAGAAAATGAAAATGAAAGTATCAATCCAGAGGGAACAGAGAGAATTATTCCAAGAGCACTATGAATAGTGGGTTTCACTTTCTACCCCTGGAGTCCATAGCAGGTTCTTGGAACATGGGCAAGTGTTTAATCTGTTTTTAAAAAGCATTGAACTTATTCAGAATTTTTGCTCTACACATAGCAAACTTGTAGAAAATGTCATTTCAGAACTAGTAACTCTACAGATAGATAAATTATATTTATTTATAAATTTTATATATTTATAATAAATTTTATTTATTATCTGGAAAAGAATCAGAAAGGCTTCGCTAAGCAAGTGCATGACTCATCTGTATTAACAGCTGTTAAAAGCAAATGGAGGTACTCAATGCAACAATATAGTTAACTTTTCAAAAAATCTTTCAGCAAGAACATTCACTAGAAAATCTCAATTAAACTAAACTGCCATGGTATAGGATAACAGTTCTCTTCTGAACTAGTAACAGATTTCTACAAGTAGGAATAAATAGTTAGTTTTCCCCAATGGAGGCAGATTAGAAACAATACTCACAAAGATCGCTGCTGGGACCTATGCGTGTGTAGTAGGAACTAATTGACTTCAAGTTTTTTGTTTTGTTTTCTACACACTAATTCTGAACATATTAAAAAAGGTCAACAGTGAATCGGTCAGGTCTATGGAAGATAAATATTTGGAACAGTCAATAATAAAATCTTTTGTGATAGTACATGAAAGGGTCTCACAATACCAAGAAATTGGGTAACAAGCATCACATGATCCCTAAGTGAGAAGTGGAATCTAAAGCACTTAAGGAAAGAAAAAAAATAACCCTGAAGATGCTCATGCAGTAACAGAATACAGTGTTAACACCCAGGAAAAAGAACTTGAAACATGTTTCCCTTCAACACGTAGTACCCATAGGGAAAAAAAATTTTCAAATGCTCAATATTATTAGGAAAGGAACTGGGAGGTACACACATACTGTCAAGAATTGCTATTTTTGGTCACTACTGTACAAAAAATAGACATTTAAACTAAAAGTCACAGAGGAAAACAACAGTATCCAGAGGCTTGAAACAGCTTCTGAACAAGTCCAGATTTTATCAGAGGGGTTTCTTCATCTTGGAAAAAATATGCTCTAGGACAGGAACAGAATAGACATCTACATACTTACGAACAGGATCAATAATAAGCTCAATCAACATGTATTCTGACCTTGTGTATCAATATTCCCATTACTATTCAATGTGATTACCACAAGAACCTCAGGAAGCCAAGGCTTAGCTTTCAGTATCTTCCCATAAGCCTTGCACGACCATGGAGTAACTAAAATATCAATAGCATAATATTTCTAGTTGTAGCAGAATTAATAGATCTAAACCTATTTATCTGTTGCACTGCTAAAACTAATGTTTAAAACATAGCCTTCCAAAATTCATATGATACCCACAGCAGTAAAGCAGATACTTTAGAGAAGTGGAAGGTAACACACAGACTAACAAGAATATCACTTTGCAGATAACGTGGTCAGCTTTTAGCCACTAGGTTGACATCTAAACAGCAAGTCATCCTAAAGCTGTCTTGGTAGAAAGCATTCATCTTACCTGCACTCTCTTTTACTGGGGTCTGAAATACGTACATTCACTTTGCAATCTTGCTTATGCACGTCTAGATTGAATCTTAAGTTAGGTAGTTTGCTTTCTCCTTTCACTGTGGGTCAGGGCTGGCACAGAGAACAACGTCACCCTCCCAAACAATAAAAACCTGAGGAAGGGGGTAACTCATATTAAAACAAAATACTGAATGATTGCATTAAGACCACTCCATTCTTAGTTCATTCAATGCAAGCCAAATACTACAAAACTAAAACTGAAAAGGTATGTTTTCTGACACACTTAAAATTGATAATCTGAAGAGACAGAAGTCATTAAATTCCCTTCTCTGAACACACTTCAGAAACCACTATTAAATTCAACCCTAATTTAATTAAGGTTTTCACTGCAGTATTGCTTTTGCAACCCACAAGTAAGGTATCATCCATAATAGGTAAAATAATGTACATAAATATGCTGTTACCTAACTCATCACAGTGAATTAATACTTAAAAAGGAAAGCTTATAGGCACTATCATATTTAAGCAATAAGACATAAAAGGGTGTGCATATGCTGTAATAATGACACACCTTAATAATACGAGAAGTATGTCATTATTATCCCATACTACACACCCTAAAATGCTTCAGTATAGATGACATCTATGCAAGTAACAAATGAAATTAGGATACTTAAAAAAGATGTCTATTTAGTGGCTGATAATCTCAAAATCTTTCATCAAAAAAGCCATAAAACATGCCACCGAATATTCCTGCTCAGGTAAACCATTTCTAAAAAAATTTTTGTCATCATCATCAAACTAAAAATACAGACTGTTAAAAAATACTTGCGTCAATAAGTGCACTCGCCGTTCCTACAAAAACAGATTTAAAAAGAAAGCCAGTAGAAAGGATCTCTTGTTTTCTGGAATTTTCAAGTGCTCTTGCAAGCTCAATGGTGAGTTTTGAAAGACAAGGTGCAGCTAAAACCTTTAAATAGGTTCTTAGAGTTTTTCAGTCAAACTGCTTATGCCTTTCCATTTTAACAACCCAAGAAATGGTTTAATGAAACTAACCCAACTCTGGTTACCTCTATTAATGCACAGTCTGAACTCAGGGACTGAGAAGTTAAGTGGTTTTAGCTGAACTCTTCCACAACAACACTAAACTACTTGCAGACTAAAGACAAAATCAGCACAAAAATCTGACATATAATTATATTTTCCTTAATAATACACTGTTCACCTTGGAAGTAAACGGAAACATTTTGGAAAATGCATTATTGAACACTTAACTGAATAGTATCTACCCAGCCTTTACCACACAAAATACAAATGAATGATTGTGGTAGCCAGAATCAACAAAATTTAACACCAATATGCCTTCATCTTAAACCCAACTGAAATGTATTTTAACATTTATTAATTGCACATGATTCCACGGAATTACTGCAATAAGCTTTCTCAGACATCCTCAAAATAACTACTTATTTTCTTCAGCTGAGGCTTACTATTACAAAAAAGTAACATAACAATCTTTCAAGCCTGATCAAACTTGACAAAATGATTGTTATTTAATGAATTTCCATTCATTTACTATCTCCTTGGTTAAATAAACTGGAAACAGTTTCCCAATTCACGTGAAGTTTTCACTATTGTATTACCCAAAAACAATTAAAAAAAAATGTAGATGTTCATTTATTACAATATTCCCAAACAGTTTTCCAACTACACAGTTGGAAATGCTGCTAATCTTTTAGATGAAAGACATTCAGACATGGAATGACTAAAACACATCCTTTTAAGTAATACTAGTGATCAAAGTGGAACAGGAAACAAACTTTGAATTTCAAAATAGAACACTTTGAAGACATGCTTATATAAATGATTCAGCCATAACCAAAACCAGTAAGTGATCTGCCCAAGCGATTTCTGTTACTTGGTGCAAATTTGATATGTCACTGTGGATTCTGAAAAGCTACTCACATAGAAGTTGCTGCTGCTAATGCACATTGGTCATATGAGCAAAATATCTAAATTGGGGGTGGGGAGGCTGGGGGGAGAGCATACTCTTCACCCACTTTTTTAAGAGGTCTCGCTAATTCTTCTGTTCTTTAGGAGAAGGAGATCAAATTCAATATACAAGACATAAAACAGATATGAAAATGGTCCAACAACAAATCTTAAAAATTGCAAATGCCAACAAGTCTCTACAAGTATATTACTGGGCTAGAATGAAGAAAAATCATTGTGAAATAAGCTTTTCTGGTATGCAGTTATAGCAAATAATCATGAGGTGATGCCGAGAACTAGACAAATGTGGTATTCGAAGAATGCCAAAAGTACTGAGGTCACAAATGCACACTGTAACTTTAGTACCCACTTCTTAACCCACTATTTTGATATTAAATCTAATTCATTCTTCATTCTAAGCTTATAAGCCGTGATTTTAATGAACACCTCTCTTGCCCACATGTGGAAAAGGAAACAATACAGTTAAAAATGAAGTGAGGTTGATTTTGTGTATGCCATTGACAGAAAGGGAGTATCACTTGTTTTTAAAATACTATATTATAACATAGATTTTTCAGCAAGTTACAGAAGCAGATATTCTCTCTTGGACCAAAACTCTGTATTTATTTGTATTTTTTAGAATAAAATAATGTTTTCTGCACTCTTAGCTCACAGGTAAGCCTAACATAAAGCACGAAAATCATAACTGCATTGGTCACTTTCAATACTAAAAGTGTATTAGTTTGATTATAATCCAGTGTAATGTACTGCATCAATCTACACAAAGTAATTAGATAATCTGACCTTGTCCCACCACTTTCTTTTAGCGGCACACTAGAATGGATTTGGGTTTAACTGCCTTTACTCAGGTAAAGGGCTAAAACGTCAAGTCCTGAATAAATGGAGATGGGGGTGGGGGAGGGGAAACAAAGTTAAAGCCAGTTCTTTTATGAAATTCCCTGCAGTTTATTGTGGAATGACAACAGGAATATTAGCAACTCAGTAAAACAGCAGATCGTTTTATTTGGGGGTGAGGGGTGTTATTGCACATTATTCATTACGTTAAAATCACTTTATTTCTAATTCTATGTATATACTGGTTGCTTTAGTTCAAGTAACTTGGCAGAGATTTAAGTCAGAATGTATACACTTTCAAAAAAAACCAAACAAAACAAAGACATTCCTGACTTCAGGATAAGTGAAAACCTGTTCTGTATCTGAGTGTGATCTGGTTTCCATATCTCCTTTTGTTGACATATAAAAGGCTGTTTCTCATGAAGGTTAAGGAACCAGCCAGTGCAAGGAAAAGATGAGCAAGTGTTTGGGGACACCCATATGACAAAATCTAGATGGAAAAGTTTATTCAAAAACATCAGTAGTACCTTAGTTAGATACATAAATCCGAACAGATGGGGACAGGAAGAATCCACCTCAGGACCATGACATAATGATTAAGTTTATGCTTTTAATATGGAGGGAGTTTCTTCTTTTTTTTTTTTTTTTTATTTTTTTTCTCTCCTTTAAGTCAGACAAAATGGAGACAGGTACTGCAAAATTTTTGTCTTAGGCAAACATGCAGAGTGCAGGTAATATTTCCAAGTCTACCTATTTTCTCTTTATCCTCAAGCAGAAACAGTACTTAAAAGAAACAAACTAAGAAAGAAACCAAAAGATACATAAATTGAAAAATCTAGTAACAGTTGTATCAACACAAAACACAGTTGGAATATGGGCCCTTGTACAGAAAGTGATGGGAGACATCATGTCCTTCTTCTCAACTTCCCTTAAGTCCTGCAAGATTTGTGATATCTGGTTAGGGAAGCTCTTAAAATAAGTTCCAAAAGCCATTCAAAAGATTTGGGTATCAGTGTTATTTCCCTTTGCCTAGGTTCACTCTGCAGTTCAGATTTAATGAGTTGCAGGCTGAGAAAGCACTACAAACAGTAAAAAGATCATTGTACAAGTAGCATTAACCACAACTAAAGCCCGAACTGCCTTATCTCCAAATTTGTGAAAGTTGGAGCTTCAGAGACCCACACTAGAAGCCAGTTCAAATGCTTAATTTATTACTCTATTGCTAATAAAGAAAAAAAATCCTTTTTAGTTTAGCCCAGTGTCCATTACAGCTAAATAAAAACACCTGTTCAATTGATAACCTGACAGAACATCCTTGAAAATCATAAAGACACAGCAACTAAACATACCAGAAAGAAGTCTCTCTTAGCCATGTTAACTAAGGTTATAACACTTCTCAGATCAGACTTCATCATTAACATTCTCATCTTAGAAATTTGCCAGTTCTAAAAGTTTTGGCCTGCATCAGTTTATTTCTGACATCCACAGAGCAATGAAGCCAGAAAAAGAAGAAAAGGTTTTGCTAGGAAAAGACCAGGTAAACTGCTTACAAAATTACTGGTGCCACAACAGACGTTCCATACTCAGAATTCCTTATAAGCAGCAAAGTTTATGGCAGATCCCTGCTCAGGAGAATGTTCAAAGACAAAAATTCTTCATCAGTGACTAGCTTAAAATAAGCAATTACAAAACAGATCTGAAAATATTTATATTTTTCTTCTTCCTCTTAATACAAATTGTATTCTGCATATAAACATATATTATTTCTTTATTCTTTTATTTTACTGTGATCAAAAGCAAACTTCATAAAATCACTAATGACTTTTACTTGAAATAAGGAGGTTTCTTCATTAAAATTCTCAGTCATTTACCAAATCCTTACTAAAATCAGGATATCAGAACCATATCACAAATTATTAAAGACCACATTATTAAAGAAGAATACAGGAAGAAGAGTGCCATCTAAGTATCTTAGCTCCCTTTTATATCTTCTAACCTGCAAATTCATTCATAAACTTTTCCTTTTTCCATATACAAACACCAGGTTTTATATAAAAGAAAAAAATATGCTGTATGTTATTAGGAAACAGACAAAAGTCTAAAAAGGTTGTACAATAAAAACTGATCTATCTGAAAGTGGTTTTGCCAATTCCATGCAATTAGTCAAAAGACAGCATCAACATGCCCTATGTAGTCTTTGCTTTATAAACAAACAAACCACATCCCAACCTCAGGATTTATAAATTCAACTCCTTATGACACTTAAGTGAGTGATGGTGCTTGAGGCCAACATGTTGCTTGCTTTTGAAAAAAACTGGAAATAAGCCTCCAAGTTCTTTCCCTAGGACTCTGCACAGCACAGTCTCAGTCGGACACTGACCCACTGAAATCAGACACCTTCTCCCCAAGCTTACATAGGTGTTCATGCCAGGTGCATTTTTAGAGTACACAGCTGCTCTGCCCTGTACGGAGTCCACAAAGGATACCCAGGAGTTATACAAATCAGAAACAGCAAAAAGTCTCTGCACTGATGTTTCTGTTTGGCTTCCAGTTGGGTAGTACAAGGGCTGATACAATGAGCTGCAGTACACAGAATATGCAAAACTGAAGGGTCATTTTAATACTTCTTACTGTTCTTTTTATCTCTCTTTTTTTTTTTTTTAATGAACACAACTAGGATACACCTTTTATTGCCTGTTATGAATAAGCACTTATACCGCATAAAGGTATCACAAAATTTTTCAAGTTTAAAGCGTCAAGCTTTAAAACCACTGAGATGATTTATCGCAGCAGAAGAAACCTGCATCAAATGTAACAAAATTACATAAAGACTACAAATTTAAAAGCCAGTCAAATTGGGGGGTTGGGGGAATATCATGATTTACAAGTACTACTGATTGGAAATTCTTAGCATGAAAAGTATCAGCTTTAACAAAACACAAACCATTAATAAATTTGTTCAGAAAAACATGAAATAGCCTTTATTTTCCATTAGTCTGTTTTCCTGAACTATTAGAAACATTCCAAACTGATTTATAGTTGTAAGAATCAGCTTCACAGATAAATTATTTCTGGATTCCCAGAACACATTCAATGACCCAGTTCAAATTTCACAATCTTGTATTCAGCCCAATAGACTGTGTTTGATTAGATGCACATTATCTGCCTTTCTGCTCCTTCAACAACCCTAGAAAGGATAGCTTTGTGACAACTGGATATATAGTTTTAAATTCAACAGACAACAGTCTTGCTTTCTGGCTCTCTCCAAAACTGCATAAATTCTCAGTTCCCTGCACACATGGAAAAAACAAACCAAACAAACAACACCCCCCCCCAGAAAACCTACCTAAATTACAGTCCTTCAAAGTGTAAAAAAAGTTCTAGGTTCTTACAGAAGGCTGACAAACAATTATCTGTAATAATAAGCTGAAACAAAACACAGATCTTTTAAACAACAAATCGGTAAGCGATTCTCAGGTACTTCAATGCCTTACTGGATTGTTACACTCATCCAAGTTTAATTTTCTCTCTTCCTCTCTGGTAGTTACAGGAACCTGATCCAACAGTGAAATAAAGAACTTTTATGAAAACGCTTGCTGTAATTAACAGCAAGGACAAGCACCTGACAATCGTACTTAAAGACCAGATCTCATCTCTCATGGTAACACACAGATGTCTTTCATTCACCACCACTCTGATGTCTCAGTTTGGTATCTTCCCAGTGAGTTACTACCACCTCTCTCTGCAGAGATACAAACCAACAGACAGAGAGAGCAAAAGCTTTAGCTTTTCCAATTAACAAATCTAAAACTAATCTCAGGACACTATCCAAGCTGTTCCCCTTTTCACGCCATATTATTAGCATCACACAAGCTGTTCCTTTAGGCATCTAACATTAAAAATAAATAATACTGCTCAAGAAGTTTCATTCTAAGCAGTGTAAGTTTCATCTATTTGAACATTTCTTACTGTTTACACCAAATATTCTTTGCTACAGAATCCATTCACTGTTACTCACCTTATTGTTAAAGGACAAGGAGAACAGTTTATTCTCTTCCTTTTATTTACCTGGAGTTCTCTCACTTCTAATCTCTTGCCATACCTGAACAAGGCTTACCTTTTTTCAAAAGCTAAACTTCTTTGATTCACGCTTAGCTGAAGATGCACAACACTCCTTTGCCGAGAAAAAGGATGGAGAGATGCTGACACTTTGTATACTGTTAACTTACACAAGGACAAACGGCACATAGCACAAGAAAAAACTGGAAAATCGTAGTTTTGTGTAACAACAGATCTGGTTGTTACAGTGCACACAAATACATCTCTTTTGCTGTGTATTTGAGAGAACACCAACACAATGCTGTAAACTCAGAAGGTACAGCACTTACTTTTTTTTAAAGAACATGAACATTTAATAATCAAAATTTCAGAACCTTCAGAAAAAGCAGGGTCTCCAGGACACTTCTCACAGACAAAGCTATTAGTTATAAGCTGAAAATACCAAGACACTCACAGAGTTTTGTAGATGTTACAACACCACCACTTAACTGCGGCTCTCAGTCTCCTCTGTCTGTTACGCAAAAATCCCACAACCAGAGACTTAACAGAAATGTCCATGTTGCAGCCTATCCTCTAATTTTTAAAGAAAAGGAGAAAAATCTGAAGAGGTAATACAAATACCGATTCACCCACCAAGCTTAAGTCGAAAAGACCATCTTATGCAGTAAAGTATTATTTGTGGAGATGACATATACCAAGAATGAAGAAAACCAACCCAAATCATTCTATGATTCTACAAACCTCCGCACTTCTTAAGAGAACTTACAAAAATGGCTTTCTCCTCCAAAATATTTGAAAAGAATTTAACTTCAATATCTTTGGAGGGGGTGGTATTGTAAAACACCTTGATAGTAATAAAAAGGGTTACTTCAATACACTATATTTTTAATAATCTCCATGGAAAAATTACAGAGGTGAAATTCTGAACCAGCATCACTTCAATATTTTACCATTTTTACCAAAAATGTTGACTGTATTATAAAGTGTTAATTTTTTTTTCCCAATTGAAAACAAATCAAAACACGGATAAAACATTAATTGCACCCTTTCACAGTACTTAGTCAACTAAGACCACATTTTGCTACAAAAAGACTACTTGCAAGTCCTTAGATTTCAATATTAAATTATTTTACCTCACTAATCTACAAAATCCAGGAGCTAAAGTCCACTCAGTAAAAGCCGTGGGTTTCCAAAACCAGAATATAACTATTTTACAGCAGAAACATTCCTGTAAAACACACCACATTTATGGCACTCTAAGATTTCCACTGGATGCTAATATAGACAAGTTAAAGGAACACAAACTGAGTCCATAATACCACTCCCATAAAAAAGTTAGCTGTACTTTTGCTATTGTGTTTTCTACTAACTGCTGAAAGCATTTGTACTGCAACATAACGAGAATGAAAGAACAGCACAATGCATTTCTAAATGCTACATTGAGCTCTGTCGTGGAGTTGTTAATTGAATAATTACATATGTAATGACTCTTGAGAGGTAAAAAAGGTTTGATGGGAAAAAGGAAAAAACCTCACAAAACCAAAATTCAGCTGACCAAGTGCACTGAAAGTTAAATGGATGCAGCAGTCAACCCTTTATTCAGGTCTTTAAAAGCATTAATGTTGCAGAAAAATTGGCTTACAGATCAGCTAGGTATGACTGAAGCATTTACACGTTAACACCCTTAAAACTTTAATCACCTCAGGCCTTAACTGGTTAATCTGCAACCCAGTCTGTCTCTTACATCTTATTTAAAGTAAGTAGTAGAATATTCAAGCATCAGATATCTTTCCTCGAAAAGATGCTTTACACCAAAGTGGAAAAACAAAAATAACACCAAGTGATTAGCCACTTGATTTTTAAAAGTATTACTTCTGACAACATGTGTAACAGTTTTCAAAAACTCTGCATCAGGAATCTCCAAAAGTTTAGCAGGAGTTCACTACTTGAAAATCTGGCTTATCTTAAAATGCCTCCACTTGAGTGGTAGAAATTCTGTTTTTCAATGCAACTCGGGGGTTGATAGCTTTCTTCTCCCCGACCCAATTGCAAAGCTCCAGCAGCAATGTATATTCACTTAAGATCTCAGAGGTATAGCTGTTACTCCTAAGTTATGCATGTCTTCATGAAGCAGAAACACGTACAGGACTACTAAGTTGGTTTTGTCAAAAGACTGAGATCTACTACGTTAGTCAAAATACAGATATACTTTGAAAATACAGAAACACCATTCCCTACTCTCATATTATTTTTTTCCAGATCTCAGGTTAGTTGGAATTTGAAAGTTGAATCCAGTATTTCATAAAAGCTGTACTACACATTTATTAAAAAGTATGCATCTGAAGCTGCTCAAGGGTGCAGAAATGCTAAGATCTACAGCAAAGATAATGCTCTACACAAAGGAGTAATGTGCTTATCCCAGCCACACCAGCTTCTCCTCTAGGAGGAGGCAGGCATCCTACCAAACCTCAAAGGGACACATACAGCCTTTCTTCTGAAGTATTCCTCTTAGTATCATAATACGTGTAAGCTGTCTTCAAAGAACTGTATTAAGTAACAGTTTTCACAATTTACATTTTTTAAAGTAATTAATTTGAAAGGCGATTAGCTTGTCTAGAAAGGTATGTTCATTTCCATACTTGCACATACTTGCAAGTTACTAATTCCTGACACTACTACTACCACCACCACCAGTTATAGTGGGAAATTTTCTTCCCTGCTTTCACAAACTGCACAAACACATCATAACCAGTTTAAACTTAAGACAACGTATCTATTTCTAGGTATGACTTTCATTGGCCTAATTACCATTAGCCTCCAAACACTGAGTAATACAGATGACACCTGGTTTAGCTAATTTAGCCCTGGGACAAAACTGAGTTTACAGTGTAACATTACATACCAAAGCTTCCTCCTTTGATGTATAACTAATTATGATGTCTAGAAAGGCATGCAGCAGAAAACTGGATTTTACATAAGAAAACTATGCAGAAATATAAAGCTAATTCATTCAGCCAACATACTCTCTCAAGGATTCTTTCCACAAGTGAGAACAAGAAGTTTCATTATCCTAATTTTAAACTGCTCTATACGTCAGCTGATTTTAAAGGGTTATCTGTGTAAAGTTGAAATAACTTCTCTGAAACAGACAGACTATGGCAAAGGATACCCAAACATGTTCAGGTAAAGTATCACGGGGAGCAGCTATCAGACTAGTGTGTTCTAACTGCATTCTTTTGAAAACCAATGAATTAAATGCTTGTTTGAACCAAATACTTTATGAAGAATGAATATAAATCTCTCTTTATTCCTCAAAGTCAGCTTACTTTCCTGAAACTTAAGTAAACTCACCTTGACTTGTACTTGTCAGTAAACTGCATATTGACTGCTATATCAGTTAAGGGAAGATGCTCAGATTCTAAGCTGAAATTATATAAAAATGTTTCCTATAATCCTTTTCAACAGCCCACAAAAGGTTCCACAAATTAAAGAGCATCTTATTGCTCTTGAAGTAACAGTCAATATGTATGATATGTAACATTAACAAATATCATACCTTATTCTCAGTTCTATCACACAACTCATCAAATGGTAAAAAAGTATTAAGGCCTCTTACTAGCTACTGTAATTATCAATAATCCATGACAAAAAACTTCAAGTGTGTTTCACAGCAATTTTCAGGTGGCTCACTTATCGAAGTTTGTTCTATTTATGATTGAATATAGAAAGTTAAAAGCTGTGAAGCCATTAGAGAAATGTCAAATGCAAACAGTGTAAGATTAAGAAAAATCTCTTTACATAATTTGATGAGATGCAGACAAGTGGAAGCTCTAAGAAGATACACTGGCCAAGACCTACTGACAGTATCTTTCCCCAGAGACTCATGGCTTTGCTCACTTACCAGTGACAACCAGAAGATACACAATCTATTTAGAAAGACAAATTAAAACACCTCAGTAAAACTTCAGAAAGTATATTTCTGTCAAATTCTGGACAATGTGTTTATCCCATAATTCATATGCGTTAAACAAGACCAGAACATAGCTAACATGCTATGCACATAAAAATAGAAACAGTTTAAGTAACTCTTAATACAGAATATATATACATCAAGTAAAACACTCTTCAGTGAAGTTTAAACTGCAATTACATTTTATAATGACCCAATTCTCTATATATCTGCGTCAACAAAACTACAGTCAAGGCTAAAAACAAAAGTTGAAATCAGGTCTTCATCTTTCCCTTTCCTTGATAAGTAGTTCTCTAAATGATCCCTTTCACTCAGCCAAGGGCAGGTCCATTAGGAACAGTTCTTTCCATGTTAGCCCATTTTTCAAAACTAGGCTCAACACAATGTAATATACAGTTTGCAAGGTTTTCGTCGTTTAACTTAAAAATTACCTCCACAACTCTGCTCTCCACACTGAGCACACAAATTCAAGCCTGGAAGGGTGGGGAGTATGCAGGGTTGGGGAAAGATAAGAGCATTCCACAAAAGTCTCAGTGAATTTTGTCTATTAGTTTTTGGCTGGACCTTTGACTAACAGCCTCTCTACATGCTATGGAGATCACAAGGAATCCAAACAGGCATTTAAACCTTGGGGTATGGGGTGGGCATGGGTCTTTTCCAGTATTTCCCCCAGTCTTGTTTTGTAAAATGCCATTAACAACATGAATGGGAAAAAGAGATTAGATCACATAGATGCCAAGATCAGAAGATGCCAAGACAAACTATCTGGTTCAACCTATAGTATTTGGCAAAAAAAAAAAAAAAACACTCTTAAAAATAAAAAAAAAGTCCAAATTCACAGGTAAATAATTTGCTTTCTGAAGGGAGGGGGCAGCGCACAGGGGGAGGCACTGACAGGAAGCAGGGCAGAGATCTTCACCAAAAATCAACAGATGTCATCTATGATTCATGGCAGAAGAACTAACTTTGACAGAAGAGAATACTCAAAATTCAAGTCTCCCTTCAATCCTATCACTAGGCATGAAAAGTTTTGGCCTTTTTTTCCTCCATGAAAACACATCGAAGCAAGCTTAACATGCTTTTCAGGTAACAACCACTGCTTTTTTTCCATTTCAGAGAAACCATATAATTCCATAAAGATCTTTTCCACTTAAAGGCAAGGAAGTACACTAGAGAGGATTTCAACTCAAACTACTCATAAATATTACCACCTTCAGTCTCACATACATTTATGTCAACTTTCCTATTCTTACCCTCTTTCTCCTTTTTTTTCCCCCCCCAAGGCTGGCCTGTTAGCCTCCCAATGATGTTAAAGCTGCCCTTAAGAAACAGAAAATAGTAATACAGCTTTTCCTCTTCCTTTTCCATGAATTAATGTTGAGTCATGTTATACTCATCCAAAACCTTGGGGAAAAAATGTCCTGCAAGAAACTGACTTTCATGAGTGATTTAGATTTACTTAAGTACTTGATCTTCGCAATATCTCTAACTCCTCAATCTTCATTAATTAAAATTAATTTTCCATGTTTGGAAAGCAAATCAAAATTTGCCTAATTCTGCCAACTGGCTGAAAAAATGTCCTTAAATTTTAAGTCATCAAATTTCAATTCACTTGGAAAGTTTAAAGCCTTAATAGCTTTGCCTAGTGAGTCATTTGATAACCGATACAGAAATAATGTTTTATTTAGTCAAGAAAAAAAAAATCTTCCTTTAGGAACTTATTTCTGGTAGTGCTAACATCCTACAATTAAACTTAAATGGGAAACAACATTTGGGTACTGATATATCACTTACGTTTCACTGCTTTAAGAGAAGCTGTGCTCATTTATTTTAAAAGTCAGACACATTACTTTTTTTGAAATAGGTAAGGAAGATTTGTATGACAAAATAAACCTTAGTATTACTTGAACTCTTCCAGTTAAGGCAAGATCAAACCACCTAGTTCAACCCAAAGGCAGTGGTTAAATGAAGAAAACACCCCTAAGCCTTGGCATCAAAGTTTATTTCTCTTCTAATGAACTGCAACTGTGTGTACTATATAAAAAAGCCACTTATCTGAACTCAGCAGTCATGAAGCACATGCTGGCTAGGCATGTATTAAGTAGAGAATTACCAGCTAGAGCAAACAGCAATTGCTATACAGAGCGGTATAATGTTGAAACAGTAGTAGAAACACTTCAGAGAAAGCAGGAGCTTCCATTGTTTCAGCACAGCACTATATTGCCAAACATAGTATTATGCAAGTGTACCACAAACACTGTGACTATCCGTCACGTGTATCAGAAATAATGCTTACACCAGTAATTAATGCATGACATCCCCCCAAAACGTAAGGCTTATGTTTGACTATGAAGAAACTAAAACCACACTGCTGAAGAAAACGTGCAACCAGTCGCGTACGCCAGCTCACAGTGAACAACATAAACCTCTGCTACACCAGAGAGCAAGCAGTAAACACCAAGATCCCCTCCCCTCTCTTTCACTGGAGAAGACAACACATGGCCAATGGCATGTTATGACTCAGCAAGTGAGAGAAGCACTGGATGAAAGATATCATACTGGTAAAGGCTCACTATGTTTGTTACATCTGTGTAATAAATTCAGTGAAGAGTCACTGTCTTTGTCCTCTGCAGCTGATTTTGTCCCACAGTACAAAGACTTGTATTGCAACACTTCCTACAGACCATCTCCTTCTCTAGCTCAACCCGTCCCAGAAGTTCCTAAGTTCATGGCAGTAAGAGTTTCACTCTGACTTCTCAGAGTCTAATTTGCAGAGTACAACCACAGTATTTCATCTCTCTGTGGGATTTTTAGAGCCGTATGTTTAATGAATGAGTTAATGAATGAATAGTTAATGAGTAAGATATAACTTTTCATTGCATCTCACAATATGAGACCAAGGAAGGTAAAGAAGTGGCACTCAGTGAACTCTCAGAAAGGTATTTAAAATAGATCACTGTACACAAGTCTTGTTCAGTGTGCCATTTTTGTAAGCACCCATTATGCCATCTGTCAAGGACAGAACACTGGGTAAAGTCAATGATAAACTTACAAACAAACATTTATTTTAAATACACTATTTCTAAATTTGCACCAGACTTTTTCTGTATTCTAGGACTATCTACTAAGTGGTACAGACCAAAATAAATTACCTTCTGTTAGCCAAAGTTTTTATTGTTAAAGCCATTATCTACCCCCTCTACTCATGTAATTTCTATCCATTCCCTGTTGGGCTAGATAATACAGATTATTGTATGAAGGCAGACATATCTTCCAATTGTATGTGAAACAAATTCTAAAAATTACAAAGTGTAATGCAAACTTACCAACTCTATTCCCTGTGGAAAAGGAGTGTCTTCCCAGTCTTTCTGAGGAAATCTTTGTATTATTTTTCCCAAACCTTCTGCTGGACCTGCTGAAAGATAAAATTCAATTACTTAAAGGCAAATTGGTGGAATTTAGATCACCATAAATTTGAGAATATTTTCAGAGTATACCCAATATTAGGAAATGTTTCACCTCAAGAGGCAGAACAGCCACCTCAAATGTGTCTTGCAAGTCACGTAATAAATGCAATCTTAATATTCTCCAGTAGTAACACAAGGAGTCACTACATGAAATGAAGCTGCAAACTGCATCCAGCCTATGCCTGTCATGCATGTTTTCAAAGTGACAGATGATTATTGGTAATTCTAGTCTTTCTCTGCAAACAGTAGCAAATTAAAAACTAATATAATGGATAATGTGATATTCAAAAAAGAAGTCAAACATTTGTCAACAGGTAGTCTTCAAAAAGAGGCCTATAATTTAAAAATCTGCATGATTTACCCAGAATACACTAGTTCCTTGCCAGTATTTCTAGTTGGTTTCCTTGGACGAATCACCAGTGATTTTCTATCAAAACTGTACAGAAAATCTGCAAATTTCCCATAACTTATCTGATGCAACTGTCTTTTTTTTTTTATATACCCTCCTTTTTTTAAAGCCACAGTGCTATAGATAGGAAGCCCTTCAGAAACACCACAAATATATAACTGTAGCATCCTGTCATCCTGAATGGTACAGGAATGCACATACAAACATGAATTTTGTTCTTCACCTGCTGAAGTCCTGGAGTAAACATTGAAAAAAAAATCATTTTTTTTTATTATTTTTTTACTGAATTTTAGCTCAGGCATACACTACAATATAGTGTCTCAGTTTTTACATTAATCATTACTACCCTGAAGGAATGCCAAAAGCTAGAACCATTTTGAACTGAGCCACTGCACAACATAAAGCATGCAATCAATAGCCTTCAACTTCTATTTTTTACATTTAAAGCATGGCACAATATTGGGAAGAACAATCTTTCCACTTGAACAAATCTTGCCTTTTCCTACAGAAGAAAGCAAATTCTCCGTTTTATTTACCTTACAAATATACCAAACAAATTGAA
The DNA here is from genome assembly GCF_963210335.1 of Falco punctatus. Classification (NCBI taxonomy): domain Eukaryota; kingdom Metazoa; phylum Chordata; class Aves; order Falconiformes; family Falconidae; genus Falco; species Falco punctatus. The sequence continues at coordinate 29,354,016 of NC_137590.1, read as the reverse complement.
AAATTAATATTGTTCTGATTTCTGAAGGAAACTGTTTTAACATGGCCAAGTATTTCACACGTACCTCAAAGACCTCTCTACCCTTCTATACACATTTTAAACCCAAGAAAACAAGATTTCTGTGATAACATTACCTACCCATCTTCACTTTAGCAATTTCTGTCTCGATTCTAATATAATTTCAGAGGTACACGGACACAAAACACACACATGCTTGCAAGTCAATTGCCAGGTCGAGATGAGAGGCCCAAACAACTGTTCTTTACTTTGAAGAGACAGGAAAAGCAGCAGAGCTGAACAGCTACTTCTTCTGCAAGGCAGCATCCATTCAAACTGACCAAGCAGCGCACACACAGCCCCGGACTACCACTGTATTTGCATTCCGTTTCCCATTAAGTGGATCATGGATGAGAAATACAGATAAGGAAGCAAGCTGGTATCACTGTCAGCATGGATAGAAGTTTCATTTAAAATAAACAAAAAAAAAAAATACTTAGGAAACTAGTTTTCATTAGACTATACATTAAGCTTCCTAAATGGCAAAGTTGAAATTTGCAACCATTAAAACTATTAATAGATATTTTAAACAATCTATGCTGACCCACCACAGTAAAGTGGATCACCCTTTCTCTAAAGGCATATTACAAAAGTCTGAGATTAAACATTAAATTTTTTCAACACTTTCTTGTGAAGTTCTCAAAGCTGTACTTTGATACTACAAAACAGTACAAATTCTGCATTAGTGGTAGCAGTCCGTATGTGTTGCTTCCTCTGCAGACACCCAAGCAGCAGCAATGAATACATTATATTCCTGGCTTTACCATAAAAAAACATTTTCAGTCTGACAACTCAAGCCTGCTAGCATAAAGCAATTTATAAATCAATGTTCTCATGGGGAAAAACATTGCTTCCTTTAAGCTTCTTGCTAATTTACAGTTTGAGTTAGGTGCTATCTTAAAATCCACAATAAATTTTGCAAGGCATTTAGATAGAATCAATCTGAGTATTTAATAAGCATTTTCTCCAGTTTATGTACATGCTATGATTTTCTCTTGAAAATAATTTAGGAATAGATGTTCTTGGTACAATGGGCATATGAACTACACAGAGTAAACTCCTAACAGCACTCTTACCCCAAATATAGCACACATACTGACTGTGATTCCCAAGGGCAGCATGCTGAAGGAACTGCAGTCAGACAGGGTAGCTGTGAGATGCAAGTAGCACCAAGAGATGTAATCAGCAAGTTAAAAGCCATAAGGAGATACATTTAGACAGAAGCTGCAGAGGTGCTGAGAAAACAGTTAGGATGTGCCAGAAACCAAAGAACAAGTACAGACATGGCTACAGGTGCAGTTTTTTTAAGGAAAAGGAGCTCCATATCTACTACGCTGTTAAGAACTGCATAGGGGCATCAGTCACTAGTTTCACTTGTTTAAGATCAAGTGTTGCCTCAGGTACTTTTTCTTACACAACATATTCTACTGAATTAACACTCCTCTCCCCCTACCATTTCATCTCAACATCCTTCCAAAATAAGGAGGCATAAATGGCAAGGCTTTACCATTCCCTCCCTAAACATTTCTCAGATGAACAGACAGTCACACACCATCCCTCCTCAGGCAGGCAAACACAGTCCTGCATTCCTCCTTTCTTCTATAGACATCCAGTTCCTATTTCTTTCTTCCACATAAAAAAAAAAAAAAAAAAAAAAAAAAAAAGGTACATTTTCAACTAGATATGGCAGGAATAGGTATTTTGTTGCTACCATGCAATAAACAGCGTTCTGCCTTCTCTGCTCTCCTCTTACCCTTCACCTTTGGTACCCCACTCAGAACTCACCTCTCCTCTCATTCCTTCACGCAGTCACCTACTTCATAGCCTCTACTACTCTCTCCTTCACTCTGAGAGGGCTGTTCCTTCACTGACTTCCCTTCCTGAGTTAGTGTCTCAAATTACCATGTTATCTGCTTTTCCTAAATCTTATCTTTGTCAAATCTCTTCTTCCTTTTGTCGTTCTAATGCTGACAGGTGGAGCAAGGAAAAGGCGGCAAACAAATGCATCCAAGACAGCAGTGCGCACAAACACCCTCCAAGTACAGCAAAACTAGCAGTTGAGAGGCCAACAGCAAGAAAAGGCAGAGGACCGAGGTGAACAGAAATACCAAGATTTCCTGGAAGGGAAGTATCAAAGAATTACAGCAGCAAAAAGTGTTCAGTCCCTGCTGTGTGTAAGTTCCCTGAGTTTCTCTATTCAGTTCAGGATTTCTTCTCCCTTCATGTTCTGAAGATGCCAATCACTCTAGTTCTCTTTTTATTAGACTGCTAGAAAAACACTCCTTACTTTAGAGTATAGGAGCTTCTTTTAATTCATAATTAAGATATGTATCATTTTTATTTTTTAAAAAAAAGTAATATTCACTCCTAAATGTCAAAACATTATCAGCCCTTTTTAGATTACTTTCCTTGGAAGGCCACAAATGCTGGCCATCAGTGTTAGAAGACCCTACTGCATGTAATTCCATTTTGCCTTCAAGGATTATAAACTTCAAGAAGAAATTACCTTAAAGAAATGTACCTCTGAACATTTTCTGAAAGCCAGACTGAACTTACGTTACCTGAACTTGCACTTCAGTTCATCTCTGGGATCAGTCAACGAATAACTAAATGAGAGTTTCACATGCTGAGGGAATGCCTTGAAATCATTATATATAGGATAAAATTTTCTCCTTTTGTACTCTTCTGCACATGCATTATTCTTCTCTGAAAGTCTCAAGTAAAGCCAAGGTGAATCCTTAAACTAGATTTTTAGCATGGATCCTTAAATCTGACTTTCCAATTGTTTTACTCCACTACCAAATGTTTTACTACCACTGTACAATGCTCCTACGTGCTTCAAATTTTTTCCTGTGGAGTACTGAAGGCAGGTACAGGATGCTTTGAAAATTGCAATCATCCAGAAGCTTTATCATGGTCCAATTGAAAAAGCCGTAGTTTTGAATCTAAATGCATAACATATCTTAGTAAGTTAGTAGATATAAAAATAAGAGGTGCAAATATGTACAAATACATATACGCACAAACTGGTTTGGGTTGTTCTTACTTCACCAGAAATCAAGTGCTTTCAAGAGAAAAAAATAAGGAGTAGCAATAACCTCTAGCAGTTTCAAGTCTGGTTCAGAATTCCAGATTCTTCTACAAGATGACTTTAAAATATAATAGAGCACACCATCATATGGAATTATATTCTCCTGGTAGCTAGGATTAGATTACCATCAGAATGATAATAACATGTGTTAAATTGCTCCAGATACTCAATGGATTCAGAAATCTGTCTTTAGCATTAACTAGTAGATTTCAGTATTCGTTAATTAGGCCTTAAACATCACCTGCTCTAACCAGCTTAAAATATCCTCAGAGATAATTAGCAGATTCTACACAGTATATATGGGCTATACTAAGGTTTGTTTCTTAACAACTGGCTGCTTCATAGACTACCAGTTATTGTCACAGGAAAACCAATCTTGGCTCAGGGAATTAGTACTTCAATTTAATTTCTTGCCAATTAACATAAAGTTTTCACCACAGATTCAGGTACAAAGACAACAATAAACAATGAAATAAACATTTGAGAATACATCTTTCCTCTCCCTTCTCAGGCTCAACTTCAGTCCAGCACTTCTCCTCCCCACTCCCTAATCTCAGCTTCCCTTGTTGGCCCATCCACCCCAATTCATTTGGCAAGGTGACGGGCAGTGGTCAGAGAGGCTGGGGTCATGCACACAGTTTTATTCTGCTGTTTCTTGCCTCTTCTTCATTTCGTTCTGCCCCAGCACAGATCTACAGGCTATAGTCCCTCCAGGGGTGTCCCCAACACAGCATAAGTCACCAGCAGCCAGCAGCCCTCAGGGGATGTGCCTTCTCTGGCATGGAGCAACTCCTTCCAAGACAATGTCTCTAGCTTCGTCCCCTGGAACGTCCCCTTCCACACCACCTGCCTTGCACAGCTGTTGCTCTGCCTTAAATACATGTAAGCAGATGTGCCACCAGCTCCCCTAGCTGGGTGAGGTTCTAGCACGCGATGGGGTGCTTACACCAGTTTCAAAACTGGCTGGAAGCAGCTGTGATGGGCACAGGGTAGTTTCTGACCTCTTCTCTTACAATTTGCCCCCTGCTCCCAAAACTAGTCATTTATACCCAGTACAATTATACCTATTTTTCCATCTTGGAGGCCACTGTTAGGAAAACATTATTGATAAAAGAAACACCTTCTATCTACCTTTAGTTCAAGTGCAACTGATTTGATATCCAAGTTTTCAAAAGAAGTTAGAAAAGGATCCTTTTCAGAAAGGCTCACAGACATCTCAAAAACATTCCAGATATTAAACAGTCTAAGTTAAGGTCCACAGCAGTTAAGATGAATCTTCAGAAAATCATCAACTTAAATATAAAGAAAGATCAAAGTTGGAAAAAAAAGAGTTTATAGAAAGATGCATGAAAGATACATCACAGCAATACAATATTTTAAAGGGGAAAAAAATCAAGGTGAAAAGTTCTGTACCCAAGATAAAAGCATCAGAAAAAATAAGAAAAATACGTATTCACATCCATCAGAGATAAATACTAAAAAATAAGAAAGCACTGTTAATCCTTCCACAGAAAAGTCCTGTGAGAGAAATTTACAGATCTACTTACAATGTATGAAATACAACTATTTCACATGCTTTCTTAAATTGTATACAAAGAGATAGATGGGAGAAACTCCATCCCACCAGAATTTGGTTTGGTTTTGGACAGAAGCAAGGCAGGGGAGGATTTGGGGGGATTTTTAATGAACATATCCTTCCAGATCAAGGCAATTATTCAAAAACTCAAGAGTTTTATATGTTTGCAATTAAAAATCTGGAAAAGAAAATTATTATTTTCAAATACACATGTTACTGAACTGCAAGTTGCATTATTTGTGAAAAGTTTAGACCCAGTAACACTTAAAAAACACTCCATTCTGCAGGCAGCGAGGACCTGGCCTACTCTCACCACAAGAAGCTTCTTTCTTTGACTGGAAGTGCACTTCACCCAAATACAGAAATCTACATTTAATCCTTATATGGAAGCAAAAGGATAGATATAAATGGTCTGTCTTATGGACTCTACCCCTTTACATGAATGCAAATACAAAGTAATTCATTTAATGCTCTACACCAGATTAAAACCTGTGGAAGAGAAGATTCAGTAGTTGCACTCCCATTTAACAATAAAACCAATTCAGTACAGTATGCTCACCACACTTTTCCAATACTTTATGGTGTAATTACTGTTGATTCTCTGTTGGCATTTTTCTATACAAGCAGTTAAATAACAGTCCCTAAATCCCATGGTTTTCGGTGAGAGGGTGTCGATGCTATCTACATTCAGCTGACTTATTAACCCATTCACCTTTCAGCAGAGCAGTTCTGTCTGAAGATACCAGATTATTCAAGAGGTGGCTACAACTCAGTACCTAAGTGGTTCTACATTCTCAACTGTTTTAGCACAACGGGGGTGGGGGGGGTGGGGGGGAATCAGATCACAGGATTTCAACAACAGCTAAAAATTGTTTCAGTATATGCTACTGATAATTACTGACATTTTTCCAAAAAATATCAAGGCCAGATACCAAATGTTAACTCATCATTATGCCAGGTTTAATTCACATCTTTATTTTTAATGATTTTTCCAACATAGGAGGTGGTTGGTCTTTCTTCTGATAATTTCTAAACATATTTGAAAACATGTTTACTCAATAATGCAAAATCTATTTTATGTAAAGGAATTTACTATGAATATTCTACAAAATTTGGAAATCTTTATTAAAAAACAAACTAGAAAATCTGAGCAGAGGAGTAGAGGCAGAAAGAACACTTAAATCTTAAATAATAGTTTTTCCAGTAATGCCTGTGCCTTCAGTACACACTTAAACGTATCCACCGTCTCCCATATTTTGTATAATGGGTGCAGTTATTTCCAGTCTACATGGACTGAGGCTCACAACACCAGTGAGGCCTCAGAAGTGCACTGACACTGCCAGAGCACCATTTCCTATTCCATTATACTGTACAGCTCACTTGGTCAAACTAGAGAGGGGAGTACCTCAGTAACCTCTACCCCCATTTTTTCTGATTAAAAAAATAAGGTAAAATTTTCCCATTAATAATTTTTAGAACCCGACCACACTCCCGCCACTCTGCATCCATCCTTTCCAAAGTCTTTTTTCACGCCTTTTTTATTAATTCTTAACACTAAAAGGACATTCCTTCAATATCCAAATGAAATTCCTATTAACTAAAGCTAATGAACCAAATGTGATGCCACATTAAACACACACACTGCACAGCCAGTGAACGCCAGTAGTAACCTCCTCAGTTAGTGCCTGCCAGTACCTGTTTTACAGATTCTAGATCTACAAAGACTCCAGAGGTTTCACTCTTTGTTCCACTGCCTTTATTAAGAGTGACAGGAAGAAATGGCACTCATTAATATCGACACCTTGGTTTTAAATTGGAAAAATAGGTTATTCCAGTGTTAATGGATTCATATTGCCATAGCCAGCAAGAAGGACCTTTGTATTATCAATAGAAAGATTGCTGTCTGTTGGTATCCTTCCAAATAATGTGCAAGCTGCCCAAAAACCTGGTGGAAACCCCAAGGCTAGCACTGCTCACTGAATTCAAATCAATGACACAGAAGCTTCTGGAGGTTTTTGAAAGTGCTTCACATCACACAGACAACAAACTACTTCATTAGTATACACATGCATGAGCATAGCACGGAAGATCATTGTATATTAACAATGTGTTCCACATAAAATAGTAATTGCTTTCATTATTAATTATATATGCTAAACATGCCTCGCAGTAACAAGAATTCAAAATACAGATTTCCAACAAAACTACTGTTATTACTATTATTAAGCACCCATATTGTTATCTTCATAAAGTTATTTCTACAAAAGCAAAATTATTCCTATACTTTAACTCAAGTGTTTTGCGATTCTTTTTCATTTCATAGTGAAATATTTACACATCACCTGAAGAAGGGTGCAAAAATTGTTTAAATTTTTACAATTTTTAAAATTGTAATTTTACACCTGCAGCCAAGAATTGCAATTTCATTTTCATGAAGGGTGCCAGGTAACAGTAATCATTATCATCATCCAATAGTATCTTTACCTTTAAGATGGTCTGAGACTATTCCATTAAGAATCAAAGCTGACCACACAGTAAATCAGGCTTAAAAATTTTAGACATTATATTCTTGTCCCTGTACAACACACACATAGCAAATCTGCCCAACACCAAAACTGAAATTTCAGCCTAAAAGAATGCTGAATGAGCAGTCTTTACCTTAAGCTATTAAGGAAAAAACAACTTCTCTCCCCAGCTAACTTTTTCTGATCTGCCCTCTTTCTCCTTCCTCTTTTCCCATCTTTTTCTTTAAACAATACAAACATGCAACACATTAAAATTCTGGCACCATTTGCTGGTTCCTGAACCCTAGTCCCCTAAACTCCCTTCTTATATAAATCTTTCCCCATGAAAGGTCACATGCCATCTCTTGCTTGCCCTTGAAATTCCAGAAGCGAGCTGTTAATGCAACTTACATTCCAAATTAATGAGAACTCTGATAAACTCTGTCTTTTCACTTACAAACTCCTGATAAAAATACATTTGAGCTCTATGTATTGTTAATCATACATGCAAAGCTTTTAATGTAAGGACTTTGGTGATCTGTTACAAAGGATGTAATTTTCATGTCTGCGCAGAAGAAACACACTACAGATCACAGAGAAAGAACATCAGCAATTATGCCACACAATACTTGAAAACTACCATTATAGATCCTACATGTAAAGTAAATAAATCATTTTGAGTATTCAGAAGTACAACTGTACACATTCAAAGTCAGAAACATACTGTCACTGTGAAAGATACACAGATGCAGGTGGCGGAGTACAGTAGCGCTTACCCTTCTTTTCAAAACAGTACTTCGTGCTAAAGATATCACTAAAATCTGCTGTGAAGTAAAATCCTTTCCATAGCAAAGTTCTTAAACCATTTGAAACTTCTAGTAAGTTTTAAACTATCAAGAATTCTTGTCACTTTTTAGGAGTTTTGAAAAAGCTCTTCACAGAAGCATGAAAACAACTCATGTTCCACCTTATGCCTTTGTGAAAGGGAACAGAAACATACCTGAGGTCTTGCCATACTTTTAAAAACATTGCTACAGAAATCTTGGTGGCTGAAGACAGAAAATACCACAAAAGATAACCCCATTTTAACTCAGTCCCAATGCAGAAGTCAGAGCTGGAACCGAAGTGAACAAGAGGTCAAAGAAGAACTAACATTAAATACTAGAAACAAAAACATACCTTTGATAGGCCTAAAACACATGGCATGAAATTGTGAAAAAAACCTGCTTGATCTCATTACAGAACATCACAGGCTATGTGCATCTAAAGTCTGAAGTAGCCTGGACATTGAAATTTACATAAAAAGCATTTAACTCTGATGTATTCTAGAGAAGAAAGACTTTATTGAAGCGTAACAGCCACAAAATATTTAAACGAAGTGCTGGTTAGAAAGAGAGTGAAAAAAGGCTTCCCACAATGACCTGGCAAAATTCACAGCCAGTTCTTCTTAATCAAGTCAAAGAAATGCATCCAACAATCTTGGGAATTTGAACGACAGACGTTCCGGAGGCTTGCTGTATTATCAAGGATACAACAAATAATAGGATAAGATGATCCTCAGGCCCTTTTCTTTATAAACAGGAAAAATTTGTTCGAGTCAGGAAAAAAAAGAAGTACTATTTCAATCCTCCCTGCAACGTACTGGCAATGTTAGTCAGGACTACCTGAAATAACTTGGACGATCCAAATTCCTGAATGCCTCAATATTTATTTCATTTTTGTATTTTTCTCTTTTGCAGAGCCTTTAAACCATCTTACACACAGGGAAATGAAGCATGAAGTAATCTATGCCCCTCCAAAGGATGTAAAACAGGCTCCATCAATAGCTCCCAAATCTTAGATTAGCACCTTATTCACAGGATCGGCCTTCCCACTATTGCAATAGACACCCTCCTGCAGACATGCAGACCAACTATGATCTTCATTACTCCTGGGTATCAGAAATAATTTCTATGCTTTCTAAGAAAAATATTCTAGCTTGTTTTTGGTGGGTTTGGGTTGTTATTTTGGTTGGTGGTTTGTTGGGTTTGGGTTGTTGGTGTTTTTTCTTTTTTTTTTTGGGGGGGGGGAGTGGAATATGGCAATACATGCGATATCTCATTCCACTAAACCAAAAGGTGTTTCTGCTGAAAGAAGGCTAGCAATTGCTACTCAGTAAGCAAACCTCTAAGATAGGTTTGGAAAGTCTGGGATTTGTATATTTAAGGATTAACTTCATCCACTGAGGTTGTATCAATGCAAAGCAAAATGAAAATAGATAATTACCATAAAAAGCAGAAAAAAAGGAAATCACAGAAAAGAGAAGCATGGGCAGAACGAAGAGGAAGAAGAGAGAATAAATAGGGATGTTATAACCATCACCACAGGCTAGATGCATATTCACCTACTGCAGTTGTGTCCCTCCAATATCACTCAGTACACGGGAAACTGCACTGGCTGACAGTGCACACAATGATTTGGTCAGCCAGGACTCTGTCAGCTTCTAACCCCTCTGAAGAGGGACATACCAAACATTATCAAGTCAGTATTACACCCAAAAAAGCATTAGTAATGTAAAGTGCTGTCTCATTTCGAAAGCTGTGCCTAAGACCAAAACCTTAGCAGCCAGTGGCAATGACCTCACTGACATCTTTTAATTGCAAGTTCTGTAAAAAATTATATTTTTTTGCTGCTGTTGCATCTACTGCTTTTAAGAGCCCACCTAGGAACTTGTGCAGTAACATGAAGCGTCTTTCAAAAAAACTTTTCTATCATAGGATTTTACGAAGGTGTCAGTCACTATTGAAGGACTCTTCCATACCATGATCCTCCACCTTTCACCAGGATTCCAACCCCCTCAAAATGGTATCTGGGTAAGTTACTGATCTAATTAACACAGTTAGGCTGTGACAGCTGGATCTCTGGACTGTTCCTTCCAAACAAGTTTGGGACATACAGTGTATTTTTGCTGGGTGGAGAGTAACACAGCTTTGCAGAAGTCTTAGAAGGAAGTAACAGACAAGAAAAAGCGCTAAATCATTTTCAAGTCACTCCTTACCCAACAGCTAGCATAATATTCAAGGAATTGGAAAAAAGCTTGGGCAGCTGGCAGGGAGAAAGTTTCCTGCTCACCGACAATTCCCCTTCTTGTTTGCAAATCACTTTTGCCAGCTTCTGGATAGGAAGGGAAGACCAGACTTCAAAATAAACACTCTACATTAAACAAACAGCCTTTTGAACACACCCAACTGAACAAGACTTCCCAGCTGTCTTGGAAAAAAAAATCTTTTTCATTTATTTTCAAGGAAGGTATAAAAATTTAAGTGGCAAAACTGTAGTCCGCTTTGTACTCTGAATCAATGTCTTAAGAGCTTCTCAGACTGCTTACAGGAAAAAAAAAAAAAAGAAAAAAGAAAATTTAGGCACCTTGTCAGTTCTAACGAAGAATGTATATTGCTTTGCTTTAGAAATAACACTGCCCTATTTACTAAATCTTATTTCTGTTTTCAGTAAGTTATCTTCCTCCCATAGCCACCCTTTGATTTAACCTTAACCGATATACCTGATAATTAAAAATTAAGCTCCACCTTGAAATTTCCTAAACATTACGGTAAGACTATAATTTTACCCTAAAACGATTTCACATTTTCAGTATTATTATTTTAATGTCTTAATCAACACCCATTTCAGCATATAAAATTTGGATACATTATACAAAACTAGCTTGAGTAAATACTTTTTTACTTTTTGGTTGGTTGGTTTTTTAACCAAACAGGGATTGCAAGGTTAGAATAGGTATATCGATGTTTACAGTCCAGAGCTGTAAGTATCTGTAACTGTAATCTGATTTTGCCGAGTGTAAGAAAAAGATACTTATACTCTAAAATCCAGCAAAGAACAAACGTCACACAAATGTTTTCTATGTTTAAAGAAGTCTGTTCATCTGCTGCAACTTATTTTTCTAAATCACTTTAGAGGAGTATAATAGGTGAGGAAGACTGTATCTACGAATGTATCTACAACAGTTCTTCTGTATCAGTATGCATTTACAGGATTCCTGAATATGAAGATTCAGGCCTAAGTGCAGTAATTAAGACATACCATAAATATGTTAAAACACTTGGTTTACTTTCTATTTTAAGTACAAGCATGTTTTAACCTCTATTATTACTTTTTTTTTTTTCCTAGAAGAGAGTAGAAACAAAGCTGAACCAGGGCCACGGGGGAGGGAATCCCACATTTACCACTTTACTGACTACACGCTATTTGTTCAAATATCCAAATTAACATTTTACACCTTCTGGAAGTGTCTGATCATGCTTGGTAAAAGTCTGAGAAAGTCATAATTATATCTATGAATTACATCATACAGACGACAATCCTGAACAAAATTCAGGCCCAGCAAACTGAATATGGAAATGTGCTACTATGCACTACCAAAAGTGTTAAAAACATAGTTTGGAGGTTTTGAAATCAATATCATTCATACCTGTGTGAACACTGATAAACAAGGCTACAAAGCCAAGAAAAAAAGCGTTTTATTTCCATTTATCATAATCAACTACTCATTTTGAAAACCATATATATGATCATTAATAGGTTCTTTCGGACTCTGCAGAATTTTGGCAAGTTGCAAACTAAATCCTATATAAAAAGCATGAAGAAGTTTCCTAATATTGCAATTCTATTTTCATAAAAAAAGTGCTAAACAACAAATTAGATTAAGGGGAAAATCAAATCAACCAACAAAAAAAAAAATCCACAAAACTTCACTACAAAAACACATGAAAAATCCAGATGATGAGAGGAAGAACAAGTAACACTGTGAGCTACAAGCTACTGAAGCTTGAATTCCTAAAGGGCTCGATCCCACTCATCAGAATTTCAGTCTAGTAAGGTCTCAGCACTGAACTTTTTCTTGCATCTCTAGCACCTGCTCCACAGCAGTCTGGGGTGCAACAGCATTTTTATTGTACTGTAAGTTTTTTCTAACTTTGAATACTTGTACAGTTCTTCTATTCAACTACCTACTTCCACAAAACTTATCAAGAATCAGTACTTTCAGCATCTTCTGAACTGCTAGTTCTTTGGCTTTAACAGGTTATCTTCACCCTTCCCCACTTGATTTCTTAAGGAAATGAGGCTTATGCAATGCATGTTGTGTTAGTCTATCAGCTCCTCTGCACTCCCTTCAACTAGTAGCTACAAACATACTTGCAACAAAAGCAGGAACACAGTACCTGAAACGTATCAATTACATAAAGATACCATCAAACTCAATGCACCATAACACTTACTATTTGTATTGCTTATTGTAAGATCCAGTGAGGGGAAAATTTATTTTACAGAAACTGTGTCTTGAATTCAAGAAATGCTTCCAAAACCAAAGCACATGCTACCAGAATAATATTACATCTGGTCTATTTGACAGAGTAAGATTAGCAGTAGCTGGGTATACAGGGTCGAATAAACATACATAAAGTTTGGCGTTGGGTCTTCTTTTGTAAAAGATGTGTAAACTCTTGGACAAAGACATTTTTCTAAGGCAAACAATAAGACTTCCCTTGAAGCACACATTGTACCCACTGGTCTGAACAACTGGTGTTGTTTGAAGGAGGGAGTCACAGAGCTCAAATTCAGTCAAAAAGGAAAGAGTCTGAAACAAGTTCTCACAAAAATGGTGATTCAAAGGAGCATGCCAAAATGAAAGACGAAGATTTCCTACCAATTGCATCTCTAAATAAAAAGTGGAAACAATGCAAAGCAAATTACTTTCTTACAATGTATATAGAAATACATACTTCCCCTGTCAAAGAGATTCATAAACAATCACTAAGAGGAATACAAAAAATTTTTTTGCTCCAAAAAATACAAAAATATCATTTAAGACCTACTACCAGAAAGACTTCAAGCAAATGTTCAGATTGCATGAGGAATCATATTCCTACCGCAGCCTACCTTTAAAAAAAATAATATTAGATTACCAGTGTGAATTATCACCTGAAAATTTTGCTGATGAGGAAAACTGTCACTGTACAAGACCAAATGTGTCTTCTCAAGCATTGACTTGTTTCAAAGGCACCAGGGAGTCGGATGTATCTAATTAGCAGGGAATGCAATGTTGCAAAAGAGTAAGCAAAACACTTCCCAGAGCTGGCTGATAATCTTAGTTCAATGTAGAGCTCACCAACATACAGACCCATGATAAGTGAGCAGAGAGTACATTTTTGAGAGACAGAAAGAAGATTCTGAACAGATTTTCCATCCCATGAGGAAGAGCAAATACAGCATTAGAACACAGTTGTAGTTATAGCAAGTTCACATATTTGAAGTATAAGGTCTGAACTCTCTATTTAGTGAAAGATTAATCTTCACTAAGAATCAGATACTTTTTGCCCCCTTTTAAACGGAATACATTCTACCTTTCCCTAAATGTTCACATATATTTTTAAAAGTAAACTGATCTGTGTAAAGAACATAGGCGTAGTAAGAGAACAAACATGCAGTTATAGGTTTACATAGCTTTGTGTATCCGACCTCCAAGCAAAAACAAACAGCTATAGCATTTCAAGTCAGTTCTGTGAATGTTTTTTACATATTTTGACAACCAAACATTTCGCAGCTGTAACAAACAAAAAACAAGTAAGAAAAAGGCTTTTCCTTTAAAAGAGAAAAAAAAATGACAAAACACAAATCAATGTTTTAAAGCCAAGCCATTTGTCATTAGTTAGATCTTGGTTTTTTTATTTAAGTTACCTGAAAGATTACTCATACATCAAAAAATGCTGGCTCTTTCTACAGAGTTAAGTTACATTAGCTAATCTCCTTGAAGATCAGCTTGTTAATGAGGTAGACCTGCATAATGTGGGTTTTTTAACATCTTTATTGGTTTGATGCTAATGCCAAATCCAGCTGAGGAAATAAAATAAGCTTACTATAGTAACAGATAACCAAAGAGTTTCCTCTAACTCTTCCTCCAGGTAGAAAGGTGTTATCTGAGTTGCCCAACACAACCATTCTCTCTTTGGTCAACACGCTGCACAGAATTCACTACACTATTCCATTTCTACATAAAGATCTCAGTTGAAAACTGTATTAACTTGCTTTCCATAGGAATAATCTTATGCGTCACGTAAGCTCCTTAAGGGGAGTCAGAGGAAGAAATTCAAGAGTTTCAAGCACAGAAAGTAAAGAAATCAAAAAGGTAAGGATCAGATTTAATATGCAATGTTTAAGATACTCACAAATAAGGTGTAACTACAAGTTAATGTCCTTCAGCTTTTATTTTCCTCAGATTAGCCTGACCTTAATGACTTTAACAGGTGGGATCCCATAAGTTAAACACAACAGCGCATGCGCACACAGATCTAATAGCAGTTACTGCATTTTTTTGTTAGAGGAACAGAATCATGTCAGCTTCATATTTTTTTTTTAATTCTGGTAACTGTCTCAGGAGCTACTACTTTACAAAGGAATAACACCAATATCATCTATCACTACAGTTTCTAAAAACCAGTTTTATTTCAAAAACTTACTGTGCCTGCTGCCGCGTTGATTGAACTGCTTCATTAGTGTGATATAAAATACTCACCCTACACAACTGCAGACGCAGCCCTGAACGTCAGTGCAGAAAATTAGGTATAACCCAGCAGTGACCACACCATGTGATGTCAGAACATGTGTAGCATGAGGCTAAGTTATCATGGGTGACTCATAGAGAGGAAAGGTAATAGCCTGCCCCCCCCCCTTTTTCTTTTTTTGTTTTTCCCTACCAAATACATCATTATCTTGGACCACTGTATTTAAAGAAAGACTGTTTAGTTGTAAAGATTTTGCCTAACAGCTGTACTCAAAAGACATTTTTCTTGTGCCAGATGTCAGAACACAAATGTAATGCTTCAACTTATAAAATACTTTCCATCATAAAACCACAACACTTTTAATAAAGGAGATCACTATCTTTGGCTACCATGATGACAGATGACCTGGGAAAACAGGGTCATCCCCATTTTATACTCAGTGAAAGATTAATTGCTCCAAACCACAAGTAAGTGACAAAGCTATAGACACAATACCCATAGAGCTACTTTATATCTGAGTGAAATGTCTCCACCAAGGGGTGGTGTTCTTCCTGTGTCCCCACACAGATAAAACTCTTAGAAAGCCATTTTTATTAAGTAGTATTATTGCCACAAAAAACCAATTCTTACTATAACCTGTTCTCAGCTGTAGTCTAATAATAGATATTCTTAATAATTCTCTTTAGTTTTGTGATATTCTTACGTAGTCCACAAATAGAATGTTTTTTTAATAAAACAGCGAGAAGAATTCAGTGGTATGCAAGGCACTAGAAGGTGATTCTCCAAGAGCATTTTTGGCTATACGGTAGTTTTGAAGAAAACATCAGCTAAAAACACTCTTTTATATGCTTCTGAAGCCCTGCCAAGATGTAAATTAAATGACCCAACATGAATTCTAATGCACAGAAAGCCTCACAATTCAGTTACTTGAGATAGAAAAAGGCAAAATTACTGGGACCAAAACATACTACTACACCCATAAAAAAAGGAAACAACAGAGATGGAGTAACATCGCAGGAAATTTACTTACCAAGAACCAGAGCCTGAGCAATGCAGTACTCATGCAGAGCTGAATACCTTGACACCTGAGACTGGAGAACATTCTAACACAGAGTAAGAAATGCATTCAACCAGTCTTGAAATAAGATGTGTACACAAACCCCACAAGGCTAAGCAAGGCTTTAACCTTTCTCTACCCTTTCACACAAAACAAAAATTGCAGAAGGTCCAAAGACAAAATTTTTTTCACCTATATTAAAAAAAAATAAATAATAAAAGATTATCAGTGACATACCTTGTCTTTCCTTGGGCTAGAAAGATTTTTAACAATGGAACCAGAAAAACAGGTACAGCCAGACACCCTGATGAAATCAGGAGTGTATCCAAGAAAGTTTGACTATAAACTCATTTAGGAGCAAAGGAGCTTCCAATTGCTGTAGGAAGGAAAAGAGATCAATACCCTCCTTCCAACATTGTAATTAGAGTGCCACATCTGCTGCTTACGGTTCAGAAGCAAAACACCTAAAATTTGCACATCAGAGTTGAAACCTCGCATGGGTAAACTGCTGACAAGTAAATTTCCATGTACCTACTAAAAAAAAAAAAAATTTGCTTATTAAAAGAGAAACTACTTTCTATCATGTTACCTGACAATCTAGTAATAGGCAGTGAGGTTGCCCATCATATCTAAGCTTCCACTCCTTTCAAAGAGTCCAGAGCCCTACAGCATTGATGGAAATCATCTTTTCTAACCAAGACCACAGTCCTTACACAACATGACAGTGAAAAAGAACTTCCCGACTCTCGTGAAACACGTGTGATGTCACCTTTTTGGAGGATTCAGGGAAGTGCTAAACAGTACTATCACAGCAAATATGAGCAACGTTGACCCCACTCACTGAAGGAATGTTTGCCGGGAGAACTCAGAAAGTTTCCAAATACCTGAAGTCATCTGAGGTAACATTTGGTGCAATGAGTCACATGAGATAAACAGGTCATCTGTCTTGGAAGGAAGACATACTGATTTACCATAGTCGTTAGCCGAGTATGTCATCGCAGAACCAAACTTAATGACCAGAATCAGTTTTACAGGAAGTAAACCTCTCCTCACCAAGGATTCAAGAGTAACTCCAGTTACTCCACAATACGCATTGGTACAGCTTCAGCTTTTGCACAATGGCTAACTCCACAGACTGGTATCGTCTAGGCATCTTTTAGTAACTCCTGAAGAAACGTTCTGAAGACAACTTGGAGAAACAAGTAATTCTGTCTGGTTTCAGTGGGCAGAAAGTCAACGAAGAACAGTTTTTTCACTTCAGGAAAGCACTGAGAAATTATCTGACAGTCCAACTGCACTGAGGCAAAGAATAAATGCCTTTGCCGACATCAGCCTCACGCTTCAAATGCCTGCTTCTGAACCTGGAAGAATTAGCTAAGAAGGATTAAAGCAAGTGTTCACTTCCTAAAAACCTGGTATTTCCCATTTACCCTGTGAGCAGTGAAATGACAGAACTAGGGGACTTTCAGGGACAGTATACGGCGTCTAGTTGCAATAAAGTTAATTTCCTCCATAGCAGCCCATATGGTGCTGTGTTATGTGACGATAGTAAGTATAAAATCTATATATTATATATTAATATAATGTTTCTAGACTATATATTATTATATAGTATATATTATAAATGTAATAAATATTACCAATACTAGTTTAGATAATAAAATCAATTTTAGTTGTCACTCAGTAGCACTTGCACAACATCAGGACAGTCTGTTTCTCACTCTGACCCCTGCATCGAGTAGGGCTAGGGGTGGGCAAGAGGTTGGGACGGGACACAGCTGACACACAGTTGGCCCAAACTGACCAAAAAGATATTCCAATACCATATAACATCATGCTCAGTAATAAAACTAGGGAAGTTTTTCCAACCAAAGTAGATTTTGCTGGGCTTTGGTCTGCTGGTGGGACATAGAGACGGATATTTTTTTTTTTTTCTCTCACCTTCAGTTACTAAACTGTCTTTATCTCAACACACAAGTTTTTCTCACTTTTGCCCTTCTCCTGGTCTCCCCTATCCCACTGTAGAGGAGTAAGCAAACAATCAGGTGAGGGTTTAGCCAACGGCCAGGATCAACCCACCACACAGATGATTCAGGAGGTCAGTCAGGTTTCCTTACAGGCAATGACATCCAGGCTGCAGACAGATGATTAGAACGTGATCACAAAACATGGTTCCCTTTCCACACTGAAGGACACATTCTACTTATCTCAGCAAGTTCAATCACTGCTGTAGACCCTTCCCAAGAAGAAAGTAATGGCTCCAACAGAGGCTGCCTTCTGGAAAGGTTCTAAGATACTACTTCCGCGAAGGAAAGGAATTTTCATTGGCAAAGTAACGATGAACCTGCTTAGAATTAAATAAATTTATACTATTTGCCTCTGTGATAGAGTATTGTAACCAATATACACTGGTTGAATGCCTCAACTGCAGCCATAAAAAATGAATGCAGGTTTTGTGGAGGCAAAATTCAACTCATATAAGGAGGATGACTGCTCCTGTCATAATTCTGGCTTCTAAATTTCATTTCCCCAGCACAAGTAGGCATACTCTGTAAGGTGTGAGATCTTGAAACGTAGCACTTCGAGCATATATTAACTTTGTCTTCCTGGATTTTACTGAATGACTTGGTGCTGAACAGGTTTTCTAATTTATCATGTAGACAGAGAGGTAATATCCTCAAAACAGACTTGTTAGGATAGCATCATCTGATGAGTTTGCTGACGAAAGCTTGCCTGGCACTAACAATCCCAGAATCATAGAATGGCTTGGGTTGGAAGGGAGCTTAAAGATCATCTAGATACAACCACCCTGCCACGGGCAGAGACACTTTCCACTAGACCAGGTTGCTCAAAGCCATGGTGCTAAATGGTCTGAATTCATGTCAACCTGTGAAAGCCACTGGCCCCCAGATCCTGGGAGACGTTCAGTGCCTTTTCAAGAAGACAATCTTGCACTATACAGATCTTGGTCATTTTTGTTTTGATAAAGGGTGGTTGGTGGAGGAGCTAAACATTTCCATCACAGGGATAAAACATATGTGAAGTGTAAGATGAAGTCAGTTCTCAAGTTGCAAAAGAAGAAAGTGGAAAGCCAGAATATCTTGGATAAAAAACAAGTATAGAACAACTTTTTCTGCTGCTTTGAAAACAACTCACAGCTACGGAACACTCCATCTCCCCGAAGAAGAGACATGCCAGATGCATTCCAGCTAATGTGCCCATGTGTTCTCTCATTCTCTATGTATAGAGCACGAATGTTCCATCTACAGAACCTGTACAAGGAAAATATTCCCTATTCTCCAGTTTTCAGGTTTAAGTGGTGTGTTCATATTCATGTGAGCTACATTCAAATACAGAACTACAAATTCTGTAGTACTTTAAATGGCAAATGCATTATAGAAGAAATAGTTAAAGCGCTCAGGAAGCCTTCCTTCTGTTTATACTGTAATTCTGCAGAAAAAAATGCATGAACCATACCCAAAATGATTTTTAGCCTCTGGAATAAAGAACAAAAAAAGTACAATCAGGGACAACTGTTCTGTAATGGTATTCTCTGTTACCTTTTGTTCTTCTCTTTGAACCCTACAAGAAGTTCAATAGTGGAACAGACTCAGATGTATCAGAGTAAGTCATTTCATTCTGACACATTCAGGCAAAATCTGCTTTATATGACCTCAGCTCACATATTTAATGTGGGAGAGCTGCCTACCTATCAGTGACAAGCTGCAGTCACTCAGAGAGAACACTTAAAAAAAGAAAAACTTCTAAAACCAAAAACATCAAGGAAAAAAAATTAGTCTAGGAAAGAAACCAAAGCCAACACTCCCAAAAGAAACTACATGAAAACTGCATCTGAAGCTCCAAAGGAAAAAAACTGAACAGGAGTTCAACTGTGGAAAGACTATCCTAAAATTCTTCCAGAAATACATATCTGTTTATAAAGAACATTGGCTTAGGCTAGAATCATCTTCACATTAAGCTCTAAGCTGTTAGTTCAAACACGCTGAAAAAATGCAAGAGTGATATAAGTGATTAACGACTAGCAAAGTCAAAGTCTTACTTCACTTTTGCTTATAATCTGTACATATGTATTGCAGAATGGTGAAGAGTAGTGGGACACCAGATTTGTCACTATTAAAACTATGCTATCCACAAACTAAAAAAGCATTCACACATACATACAAAGCTACCGTATTCCAATCCCAGCTACTGGCTGTGACTCTAGCATGCCTTATTTCCATCTATATGCCATTTATGAGTGTCTAAATGTGTAAGTCCACAATAATTGTAACAAATTGGATTCAGCATATACCACAACCATAACACTCAATAGAAATGTTAAGAAAGTATTTAGAATCATTATCCAGCACCACAGATATTAAAGTTTATTCATCTGCTTTTATTCAGATGGCTATTCCAAAATTGAAACTTCACTGTAAATCCTTAGTTAGAAGTGGCAGTTTTATTTCTAATACGCAAAAAAAAAAAAAAAAAAAAACAACACCAAAAAAAAGCCACACACCAAAAAACACCCACAACACCAAAAGAAGAGCAAACCGCATTATGGCATTGTTTCTCAGATTCCAGATCTAAAAGATGATCACTGAAGACCTCCTGGGGGCTACAGGCACCACCATCTTCAACATGCAACCTTCAAATGTAAGTATTACGCTCTTATCCAGCCCTGCCACTACATGCGAAAGGACATTAAAGTGCAAAAGCCCTACAAACTTTGAAATCCTGTGGGACCTGCATGTGTAATACAGTCTGAGTATCAAATTGCTAAATTACTTCCAACTGTTCTTACATGTATCCTTTCAGATCATCACAAAGAGAAAAGAATTCCTCTGCATGCTGAAAGTGATGCATCAAAAAGATAACCCATCAAACTATTCCAAAATATCTTTCCTTATGCATTTTGCCACCTTAATTCAGTATGGAATTTTTTTCAACTTCAGAGTTATCCAAAACCTACCAAATGCTCTGTTAAACAGTACATGGCAAATTTAAACAAGGTATTACCTAGCTTCACTTCTAAAACATCAAAATTCTTGTTTTCTAGGGTAAGTTTTAACCCAAATTAAACCCAGAAAATGACAATGAGTGTTCACTGGGCACCCAGCTAATTCCTCAATGTCTATCATAGATTAGACTGCCTTTCCAAATCCTTTAGTCAAGTTCCTCATCAACTGCAACAGAGGAAAAGGAACTTGTCTCAGCTGTGGGAAGGCTATGATCCCATGATCCAGCCAAACACCTGCTCAGTCAACCACTTGCCAGCAGCCACTGATAATATCATGAATGCACCTACAATGTTTCCCAGAGGAGAGATAACAACTTACATGGTATTTTTATTTTCAGCCTTGTCAGACCAATTTCCACCCAAGACACATGCCTACCAAATTAGTGAAGTGCTGCAGCCTTTTGTACTAGAAAGCCAAAAGTATACTGGATAAATAAAACTTACTCTGTGATATAGCTAGCTAGAATAAATGCATAAAAGTGACAGGATACTTGTAATTTCACATAAATATTTTCAAGAAAGGTTTCACTACGCAACTAGATTCCAGTAATGTCTTTACATAAGCAGATTTTTATAACAGAAATTTATGCCAGTTAAGCTTCATTTGTCAAACCGATAGATGATACTTTCTGAAGTAAATATTACTTTTCCCACAGAGGTCTGCATCTTTCAGTACTCTGTCCTGTACAATGTCCTCCAAGTCCTAGTTGTTTTCATTGTGTATTTATACAACACTCAATTAAATGTATTTTCAAACACTCTCTAAACTGTGTTTTTATTTGTTATCCAAAACAGGAGCCCTTAAAGATACTGTTATAACATTTAATGGCATACATGCAAAACCCCACATGACTCTTTCCAGGACACACCCCTAATCCCTTCCTTAGTGCTCCCACCAACTATCCTCAGAACAACTAATTCCTAGAGAAATTATCAAAGTATTTTCCATACCCTACTACATATCTTTACATGGATTTTTCACTTTCAAACCTTTCAATACTATTTTTCCTCATTTTAACTATATATGCAAACATTTTATGAGAGATTAAACCTTCTTTTGAAAGGAAAGCAAGCTGTTATTCTAGCCTGTATCTGATCAAACATTGACCAGATCAACCAAATTACATATGAAATGTAAACGTCAATACTCAGTATCTATTTTTCTTCTACCAGTAATAATACAATGGAAGGTGTTTTTCCTAATACTACCTGTGACACAGGAATAGTAAAAAAACCCGCAGATATATGTTCCTGAACATGCAAGATTAGCCTACCACCTCAAATGTAAGAAACTACACTACCATCACAACTAGCATGACAATTTCACATAGTTATTCTTTCATGTTAATCTAAGTTGTGTGTTTGAGGTCATTCTCCCCAGCCAATAACTAATGTTGGATGTACTTTAGGAGGCAGGGGAACCTGTATTAAGCTATAAATATCTCAGTCTTATAGAAGAACATCACAGTGCATGGAACTCTCCACCCTATCAGTTTCCAAAGCGAAAAGGACCCATTTTGTCCTGGCTCTGTCCTGAAAAGTCGTTCACTCTTCCAAGAACAGAAGCCAGAAAGCACAGCAGGAGAGGGCAGCAGAGGCTGCTTAAAGCCTTGACATTGCCTAGCAAGAGCAAACCCAAATATTGCACCTATTAAGAAACAACTCTACATCTCAATGGCTAGATCCTGTACATCCTGACAAGTGGATGGAGAAACAAAATGAAGGCTATGAACATGGCAAAAAAGGTACCCATCCTGATTGCACATTGTTTAAGCTCGTAGGTCTTCAAGGAAAACCCACCTATACAGAAACAAACAAGTGACAACACATACAGTAAACTAAAACTTAAGCCTGTTTAATATAATGCACATATACTTGGCTTTTTCATTTATCCATAAATTCTGTATTATATTGAAAATTTTCTGTTATTCTATCTTGCTTTTTCATGGTTTTCCTCTTCTAAAAAGGAAAAAAACCCCTACCTAACAGCCATCATCAAAAACCTAGGACAAATACAGGCAAATACCAAAGCCAATAAAGATTTTGTAGTTCTCTTAAGATTGAATGTTATTAACACTACATACCCTCTACTCCACAAAAAGTATCACCTAGCCAACTAGTCAGAGCATTATGAATCACACAAAACAAAGCAAGATAAATAAAAATCTCAACACATTATGAACTTTCCAGTTGTTGCTTCACAGAAGTTCACATTTACCCAGTTTTCTTCTACCAACAATCAGGTATGCTCAGAAACAGCCAGAGATGCTAAACTAATTAGGCATACCCATAACAGAAAACATATTTTCGGGGTTTCTTGACTGGATCATGTTCAGAACCCTTTTTTCTCACAGATGTCAAACACTGTTAATGCCACCTAAGATGGTATCAATAATATTGTTACAACAGGGACATACAACTGCAACTGATTGAAGAACAGAAGAAAACTCTCAAAGATAACATAGAATTTATCAAAAACCCAAAGACACCTTTATTTGAAATCTTACTCACATGAAAATTTATTGTATGATATGAAGAACTGTAAGATTAAAAACTACCAAAAATTTAACTCCTGAACTTGAATCACACACCTCCACAGTGTAAACTACTTCTGGGCACCAGCAGTTAATCTTTTCTTTAGCATGATCTAGAAACTAAAATGTACATTCTTGGCTAATTTTAGATTGTAAGATTTTGCTTTTAATAGAATTATGAACATCTATGCAGATAGTTTCAGTGTAATCAAAACATTTTATATCTAATCTTACTAACTCATACTATTTCTTACAAGTAAATGGTGCACTTCATAGCTAGAGCAAATTCTTATCTACAGAAATGATGGGCTTGGCAAATTATCACACTAAACCGATACAGAAGAAAATACAATGCTATCAAAGGTAGTAAGCTTGAATTCAAGCTGTCCTTTTAGAGAATGTGATGAAATGAGGCAGGGAGGGGAGAAAGAAGCAGCAGAGAAGAAGAACAGGATCAGTAACTCACTGAAACCCAATGAAATATATGTAGGAATGTAGCATTTGTGATGCAAATTTGATAATAATACACTCCTCAATAAGCTTCATTCAAACCTGTTTTGTGATTCATTGTCAAACAAATAATTCTAGTGATTCATGAACAAAAGAATGAATGATCTAATACACCTTTGAGATAGACAATGCACAATCTAGAGGAAGGTTGCCATAGGTTTAAAAATAAACATTACCTTAAGTGATTTTTTTTTTCTTTTCAGTTCACAAGAAAAGGAATGTATCTAACTCAGTACTACGGTTAGTTTCAGAGGTGATGTGATTACTCCCTATTAGCTTAAATACATCATATTTATATCAACTACTTTGTGAATTCTGATGGACCACCTCGAAGATATCTTTATCAGATCAAATCTGATTTGGGAGAGATATACACACAGGACTACACAGTAACCGCAACAAACTGATTCAGCTTCAGCAACCCCTCTGGAGTTCTTCTGCATGGGTAAAAGCATCAGAAAACTTTACATCATATAACATTTTACAAAACAAGCAAGAAAACAATACACTGATACACTGAAAAGAATATTCAGTTGGTGACACCACTTTACTCCTACACAGAAAGGGAAGGAGAGAGGACTCCGACCTGTTAACATACATAGTAGAATGACTAGCTTCATCTGTACTGCTAACAAAGGTGTACTATGACAGATTAATAACATTAAATGTTGGGGACTTTTTTGCTTTTTAGGAGTGACTGGTTTTCAGTTTTGAGCTTAGGGGTTTTTTTTGGAAGAGCAGATTTAATCTAGGAATAATAATCTAGGAATAGTGGAAATGCACATGCTAAAAACTGAAACTAGCAGGAAAATGTTCTACATAAAATGTATAGAGCAATCAGAATGACACAATCTGAGTTAAATATAAATTATACTAGAATATTTTGTTCTTCAGTCAAGTTTAAATATTTAAACAGTGGAAGTAAATACCTTCTCCGAGTACAAAAGAATTTACTTTAAGAAATACCTTTCATGTTCTTTAGAATATACACCACCTTTGGGATGAGGAGAGTACGGGAAAGCTACCGCTTTCTAGTAAAGGAAAAGATCAGCAAGAATTCAACTCCTGATGAATGAAGAATCGGTCATACAAGACTTAACACGTCTGAAAGTACTCTGACTTTCTTTTTTTAAAGGACTACTGAGATGCAAACTGCACGTTATTATAAAATACTCACATCACTGAACAAGTCCGTAACATAATTTTGTTTCTTTGCTACTTGCCAAGTGCAACCTTTCACATAGTATGTACAAATCGTTGCAAATCACATATATTCTCTATCTTCAAGTAACGTGCTTTACCAGCAAGTCTTCATGTATGGTATGCTTGGCCAGGTGCCCCAGAACAGCAGCACAGGACCAGAGGCCAAGTGGAAGTTGGTTATAAGCCACCTTTCCACTTCCCTTACCCTTTGCCTGGTAGGAATAAAACCAATCCCCAGTGTTATGTACAAAAAGCCTAAAGGCTGTTCTTAAACATGCCCTTCAAGTGGCTTTTACACAAGTTGAAAATTGCCAAGACAGCATGGTAGCACAAAAGTTTCTTTCAGCAACAATTCATCAGCTGTATTACCCAGCATCAACACAGCTCTAGCCCTCTGCATTCCTCGACCTGACAACTTAAGTACTAAACTCTACTACCATTACACTACAAACACATCAGTATTAACCAGTCCAAAATCTCTCCTTTATAAGTAAATGAATCCACTGAAAAACAGAGTATTCTATTGCGCATATATTTCTGATGTAATGTAAAGCCACCAGCTTTATCATTCCATAATAATAATAACCAATCCCAGAGTTCTTTTCACTGGACCTACAACGTCTTACTTAACTTCTAGATTGTATTTTTACAATCTAGGGAAAAAGCCCTACACTTTCAGGTTCACACCTTTCCTCATTTTTCCAACCTCCCCTACATAACCAGTGGCCACTGAGGGGTAAAAATAAATATGTACATATATACATACATAAATAAAATCCACAACACAGCTGAATTACACAAACTACATCTCTTCCACTGGAAGATCTGACACAGAGACCATGAAAGGAGGAAAAAAAAAGAAAAATTAAAAAATCACTATGGCCTATTAGTTTTTTCAGGATGGCAGTATTTTCAGATTTTACCCCCCAAATACATACATAGGCAACAAAATCATATATAGTATGTATTTTAGAAATTTCTATCCTAGTGCATCTTATTTTAGAAATACGAAAGAAACCATTATAAACTTAAGCTTCAAAATTCAAGAAATATGCCATATAATACATTGAAAATTGTTTCTGCTACCACTTCTATGAAGGCTATTTTAACACATAAGCCTGGTTCACAAGAACAAAGCATTAACAGGATTAACAGGTATTCTATTTGATAAATGTTGTAAGCAAAACCAAAATCTCTACCTTCCAAACAACCTATTTGCCAAAGTAAAAGGTTTTTTCACTATTATTAGCAAAAGCACCAGCACGCTGAAATCCACTTATCTGATTTTCTGGTTTAGTATACCAAATAATTGAAATCCATATACAAATGAGAGCTGCTCTCTGAATTTATAAACTGCAAGCCTTTTTATTCATCTAACCAGTGTTTGGTATCAGTCAGAACCCTGACACAGGAAGAAGAGCATGGTAGAAAAACATTGTCTAAGCCAAACAGCCGCCTTCTCTCTGACATTTATTGTCTTACATACAGCATTGCAATCTAGTCATCACACACTTAAAAAATGCTTGGGATTAGTTTAGAGAACTGAGAAGTAATGGATGACAAGACAATGTTGTGTGTACATAATCTCTGCTAACTAACTCCAAAAAATCTCCATGGAGATTTAAGGGGAAAAACAGAAACTGTCAGAATGAAAAAAAGTCTGAGGAGCACCAATACTAGTAAAACAAACAGAAAAAACTGTCATGTCAGATGCATAAGAATCTTCCTAAAGACCACGGCAGCTTCCTGAAGGTACAACCTCTACCTTATATCAACTGTTCTGAAGTAACAGCACAGCTTCTACCCACCCTGCTCAGCCAGGCACACACTCCACCTACATACCTCTATTTTTCACTTCTCTTTGCTTCTCAGTTATCCCAGTCTCAACTTTATGCAAGGAATCTTCCCTAATTCATCTTACAACTCATCTCTTACTTTCTTGCAGTCATGATGACAAGACTAACTATTACTGCATTGCATCAGAAAAGTCCAAGTTACACTTTCAGTCCTGTTTTTCAGTTCTGTATCCCTAATAGGTATGGCACTGGATAAAACTAACATGACATTAATCAGGAAAAAAAAACCTTGATAGATTAATTTCCTCATTTATTTGTTACTTTTTCATGTGGTATGAAAGAACATGAGGCAAAAAAAATCCAATTACTTTTGAAGGTTTTTGTTTAAATCATGAAAGTACTACAGATAGCTATTAAGGTGGCCCTCTACAGACTTACTGCATCACACTGAATCAATTGCTATGATAAAAACACACTAATATGGCAACATATTCTAACATCCAACTTATAAAGAAGTCATTTGTCTGAAGAAGTTTTCCATATACTCCAGCCAGGTTTCAGGTTATGTCCTACTTACGCACAATACAATCATAATATATATTAACTTGAAATTAACAGACAAGTTCTGTTGTGACACAGCAGTATTTTTTCCCCTCAATTTGAGGATCTGGGCCTCATGTCTGGTCAATAACTGAAACAGCAAAGGCTTGTATACTGGTTTTTTAAAAAAATCATACATATTTTCCCACAGAAATAAGGAAAGGTTGCCATGAAGAATAATATCAATTTTATTCTTGAGATAATCTGGAATATTTTGTGACGTTTCTTTAGAAGTTCTTTATGTCTTCTTACCAAATAACACAAAGTGTAAGTAATTGTCAACACTGGAGTAAAAGAGAACATAGAGCATTATGACAGTGTTTACATCAAATAAATAGTCCTTTGCCTTTTCTCACACATAGTGTTTCTATATTTCATGTTTCAAAAGACTATCCTGCACAGAGCAGCTGAAAACGCCGTGTTCATTCTCAAGCTCAATTCTGACATGTTTCAGTCTCCGCTATTTCATTATACCCGCTTTTTTGCCCGGAGTTCCAAGTGATGATGTGGTACACAGTGAAGGATTCAAATGCCTTGTAAAGGATGTCATCTTTGTCATCAAACGTGCATATGAAGGATTACAGTAAAATTAAGCAAGAAATAAAATGCACATCTGCGTAAAAGATACAGCAGCAAAAAGCAGTTCCTTCTTCAAGCCAAGAAACCAGAACCCAAAACAAGCATGCTTTACAATATGCATCTTGTTTTACAATAAATAGAAGAATCCTTCACAAATAACATCCTTTATACAGCAGGTAATGTACTTTCAGAAATTGTCAAGGTGAAGGGTAACAAAACTTTAAGTCTACTTTAAGTTTAGATGCAGCATGGTCTGTTGATTTCAATACCAGAAAGATATTCCACAGAAACAGCAAAGTGTAACTGGTTGAAGTTGGTATGACACATTTAAGCAAAAAACCAATCAATTCCAAAAGCACTTCCAGGTTGGGTAGTTGACCAATAAGAGAAATATTTCCATTACATCAAAAAACACACTGATTTTTAGTAAAAGCACTTGCTTGGAATCAAAGGAAATACATACTTGACCCAAAACTTATTTGAAAGGTCCACATTTCCTGCTAAACTGCAACATCAGCATAGCTTAGTACTGCTTTACACTGGACACACTGTCACTCTACACCTAGGCAATTACCATGACCTCCAAAAATTTAAAATTACCTTTGAATAGTATTTGCCAACGTTGTTAAAAACCAACATCTCTAAGTTCAAGATATTCTTGCAACACATGATCAAGCCATTTCATTTTAAATTTTCAATACAGTGCCTATGAACTACAACATAGTTCAGGCAGTAAAGATACATAAATCCCTTATGCCTTCACTACTTTGTTTCAAAAGCAGTATCTTCAGACACATCTCTTCTTTGTCTGCCCCAAATCAAGACAATCCTTCCCAAGCCTGAAATCTTTAAAGACAGAATCATCCTCATCAGGACCTTTCTGATAGCCCACACTGTGACAGTGCTGCAGAGATATCACAGAACTCATTTCTCCAACTGCCTCACATTAGCCTTAAATCAAGCATTTCTTTGCAGCTCAATATCACACAACACTGCAAATTCCTCTTTGGTCACTTGCTCAAGCTACCCACATCTGAACTCCAATCTGTAAATATAATTTAGCACATCTCAACATGCAAGATGTTTGCTCTGAAATTCAATTGTTCCTGATCTACTTGTCAATCCTCTGTAGTAAGAAGCTGCCTCAACTTCCAAATCCTTTCGTTATCTCTCCACTACCTTCACAGGATTCTTCCTCTGTGCACTACACGCTTGCTTTCTAAAAGACAATGTTCATAGTATCTCAGCTCCTCTTCCACTGTCCTTTTTCATTCCTTACTGTTATTTAAAACATCATTTTTCTGTAATGCTTCCTGCCTCTAAGCATTTATGGAGCCACAATCCTTTAGTGAGAGGAACTGGAACATGTATCTGTACATACTCGCACCTCAGCAGACATCATTCATACATATCACACATCATCAAACTTCCTGACGTCATACTTAATTTAAAGTTTTTTCAAAACTTGCAGAATTTTGTGACTGGAAGGTCATCTCAACTGTCTATGAGAACATTACTTTCCCCTCAACTTCACAGCAACTGCCACATTCCTTCAGGTAATAAGATGCACATTGAAAGTCCATATAGAATTTCAGACAGTGCTTTCCCTCTCCTGCATTCACATGCACATGCCCATAGTATTGTTTAAAAACAGGCTACAAAGATTAAAAAAACAACACAAGTCAATCTGTTTGCTTAATCCTTAACATTCATTTTGTTCTGCACATACATTTCTGCATTGATAAAAGAAATTTTAAAGCATTTTTTTCCTACTCAAAGTATTAGCAATGCATAAAGGATGAAGGAGCAACTTTTCTTCTCTTTTTTTTTCCCCCAGAACTAACCATCTGCTAAGATTTGTCCTTTTTTTTTTTTTTTTTTTTTTTTTTTTGTGTGGCTTTTTTAAGTCTGTATGCCACTGCTCACCTACAGGTGATGAGGAGTGACAAGTCATTTGGGAGTTTCCCACCCTGTATATTCCCTGGGGTTCCAACAGGCTAAAACAATTAAATAATATTTTGAACTTACCAAAGCATGATTTTTACCTAACAGCTGTAACAACGCACGTTAACAATAAAATTTCTGAGTACATTCAGTGTTTCCCTCATACAAAACATTTTCGGAACACAGATGACAAATGATGCTTTACAAAGAAGAATGATTCACATATCCTGGTAGGCCAAATATTTTGTCTGGACTGACTATAGACTAAAAATACAGCAAAAACAAAGAGTTTCCAGTAAGAGCTTATCTTATGGCCCATATGTATTTAACAACAACTAGCTCTTTACCCACCTGCCAGAATGGCAGTAATGCCAATGTTCAGGCTGGTCATTGATCTACCAGCTAAACCCCACACAAGTACGTGCAAGCCAGTATTGTAAAGCAATACAAGATGATCTCAAGAGAGTTTGGCCCCAAGTGTTCAGACTCATTTTGCTCTGCATTCTCCAGTACTCCATAAGCCAGGGATAGGGGAGATGGGACGACACACACATGAGCGAGGCTCTGCAGTTATTGGACTTCTGTCACACCAGAATCTCAAACAACTGGTGTGTCACCATTCAAACATCCCCAAGTTAACCACCAACACCCAGACACAGCCTTAAAGGAATGCTCTGCTGTCTAAAGATAAGAGGACCTATCTGGAGCACCTTTTAGGAGAACGAACTGGAACCAGAGATTGAGTAGAATGATTTTCAGGTCAAAATAACAATAGCCCAGAACAACAGGATCAAGCACATAACCACAAAATGCAATTCCATCAACACTTACTTGATTTAAACCAAATGGAAAAATGCACATGCTAGTGACCACGCTTACACAAGGGAAAATGCAAGCAGATTGCCACAGTAGTCAAAATCATCTCATGATGTCATATCACTAAACTACCCCACGACAAACTTTGTTCTTCACAGCTGCAGAAAAGTTCCAAACAATATGTTTAGCTTCTGAACCAAGAACAAAAAGATTGGGTCTACTTCAAAAAGGCAATAAAAATTAACACCATTGTTCCAAATATCCACAAGTTAAACACTGTTTGTTTGTGTTCTGGCTGTCAAAGGTTACCAGTTTATTTCGTTCCCTCCTCCCCCAAGAACAGAACTGCCAGAGTGACTTAAATTAAGTGGGGATCAACACAAAGAAGGTGGTGGTTTATAAGCCATGCTGAAAAAGGATACGTTGTATCCAAATTTATTTTACATTACACTACAAAAACCTCACATTTCAAAGTTCATAACTGTTACTTTATATTTGTAGTTCTTCTCACACTAGCAGTCTTCACTAAAGCTGCACTTCGTAGAACATGAATTATACTTTGTCCACACAGCACAACAGTATTTCACCTGATCTCCAAGCATAGTTAACAAGTACTGCAAATACTGTTACATATTTACATGACTAAAAGGGAAAAACATCATTAAATATAAAGGCCTAAAATAAACATCAAATTTTTATTTTAAACACTAAGTATGTTCTTTCAGGTTTTTTAGATAATTCTTTTAAAACTGTACTGAAAGAATAAAGTACGATTCTTTGCTTACATGCTAAATCATCTTTTTCCTTACCGCCATCTTCCACCCTATAAATAAGCTACACTGCCAAGATTTTACACATCAAAATGCATTTCCGGTGCATGCACCATTAGCAGTAAAAACAATTTAAAAAAATCCTCAATCCACACTCTGCAACTGTAAAAAACAGAAGGAACTGGTTGTTAGAAATTAGACACATAACTAAAGAAAACAGAGCTGCATCCATGTCCTAGCAAACAATTAAATGCCACTTGACTATGAGCCCATAATAAATCAATAGAACATAACCTCTCCCTCTGAGGTTGTGGCAGGCCCAGAATATTAACTGGAGTGTACTACAATATGTCTATTACAAAGGAAAGCAGATCCTCTCCTAAGAGACAGAAAAACAATGTTATTGCAAGCAAGAATGCTACTTTCAGATGTTTCCTACAGAAGCAAGGTTTATGTGATCAGCTGCCTTTAACCTAAATAAATATTGCCCAATGACCCTGATTTTAAAAAAGTTAGTATTCAAGAGACCTTGCTGTTTGTTTAGTAGCAGCACTACTAGGGACATTCAAGACAAAAGACAAAATGTGTAGAAAAAAGTCACTAGTTATGTTGCTTATTAAATAAATCACTAACTAGTTTCTCTAAGTACCCCGGACTCCTAAAATATAGCCCTATTTTAACATACCACAAAGCACCTCAAATTTAATATGCCTAGGAACATCAACTGAATATACTTTTTGCAAATTTACTTACTACACACTCAAGCACATTTACAGCAGCATTAATTTTATCTCCCACCTATAATACATGGGTCATTATGGGGTTCAAAGCTCATTTTTTGTTTTGGTTTTGATTAAAGTCACTGCACACTGAAACAGCTCTTTTTAGCACTCACAAGTTTTTATATATATACATATAAATTATTAATTACTTTAAGAAAATGCAGATAAGCACATTAGAAGACAAGAATTCAAAGTGATCCTGAATGACTGGAAAAAGTTATTAAAAAAAAGTTAAGAGTATGACTAAGGAGAACTGCAAAGCTGCAGAGTTTAGGTCAGAACAGCTGACTGCAGATATACAAGATGGTCAAATAGTTATCAGTTTAGTTCAAACGGATGTAGAGGTTAAAGCAGACCACGAAGTGACCGTAAGTGTTGTGATGTTGAAAATCAAAAGAAAAGCCAACTAAAAATAAAAATAAAATCAGAGTCATGCCTACACATGGAACTGTCTGCAAAACCAGCAAATAAATCTCACTCTTAGTTTTGGTAAGATTTCAAGTATTTACCACAGCCAGTTTGGTCACCACACTTGAAGGAAAATAGTGTAACAGGCTTAAAACTGTACCAAAAAACCATTTGACTCAAACACTATGAAAACCCTTCTAGAAGTCAAGACAGAGTAGCACTGGAACAGACTGATAAAGCAGGTTGTGGAATTGCTGTTATTGAGGGGTTTTACAAATGAGTTAAAGATCCACCCCGACCAGCAAAGGCTACAGCTAGTTGTGCCTTGGGCGAGAAGACAGGATCAGGTGATGCCTGGAAGTCCTATCCACTCTTACTTAAGACTCAGGACTATAGCAGCCAGGGCCAAATAGGAGCTCTGGGATTCTCCTAATCCATTCTTACCCCCTAGGTTGCAAGTCCCAACACCACAATGTTTTCTGGTGGGGTTTTTTTCCCCCACAATTCCATACCATTTATTTCTGAGTTTACTGTTGCCATTATCACCAGACATTAAGCTGACGTTTACAGAGAACTGTCCCAACAAATTCCAAGAACTTTTTTATGTGAGACAATAGCTAAACTGGAGAGCATTGTTGTGAATATTTATGTCCATCTTTCCTCACCACTGCTTGTACTTCAGCTTGCATTTATTAAAACTGCATTTTATCCAAAATTTTAACATCTGGTCACACAGTATCATGAGGTCTTTCTGAAGCCCTTCGCCATAAGCTTTAGATTCAGCTATCCTGAATTATTTTAATATTGGTTTTAATCAACTGCAAGTCTCATACCCTAACTATTCCACCTCTCTTTTTACCAGATATTTACAAGTTGAACAAAAAAGGTCTGCAAAATTAACTTTCTGAGTCCATACTATCAACTTTGCCTGTGAACAGTGACCACTTGTTTCTATCCTTTAATCTGCTCATAATTCTCAAGCCTCTTACCATTTAACCAGCAACAGCTTAGATTCCTTAAAAGCCCCAAATACAAAAATTTTCTGAAAATTAAGATTGGCAAGACAATGTTGACAAAAATCTTCCTCCATCTGCTGTAAAAACTGTAAAAAGCATACAACATTTCATACAACTATATTAGGATTACTATAGTCCAAATCTCTTCTTGGTAACTATCAAATATATAAGAATAAAAAAAGACTCTAGAGTCTTCATATAACCATAAATCAAATCTAATAAAACACAGAATTTATATTCTGGTCTCTGCAAATGTATTTTCAAACCTTTAAGACAGCAAAGTTAATATTAGGTAGGGAGTACATACCAGATTTAGACAGGAATGGATTCCTACTGCTCAATAACTACTGCTCATTTCTAGACTTCATACGGATATTGTGATTTTCTAAAAATGGGCTATTTACAAAAAAAACAAACCTGGACCACATTTTCTTAAAAAAAAAATAAACCACAAAGAAAATGAAACCCATAAGCAAACACATAAACAAAAAATTTAAAATAAAAATGCAACAACTTCTCACAAAGTCAGAAAGGTAGAAAGTGTGTTTTCTGGACACTTTTCAAGAGCACTCTCACAAAAAAATAAAATGCTTCAGTGGCAGCCTTGCCTCTTCCAAAAAGATGCCATGTGGCACAAGAGAACAAAATAATAAAATATCCTTGTGTAGACTGTTTTTGTTAAATATGTATGATCTCATCTCTCTTCATAATAAACACTATAAACAAAACGTTTTGAAAACACAGTACTGAAACAACAACCTTACAAAAGTATCACTACTTGAATCAACACTTTACTCAGTGGCAAACCTGGTATCATTATTTATGCAGATTTATCAAACAGGAAAGAGAATCTTTTGAAAGAAGAGTTTTGAATTCAAAATCACAAACATGTGGCACTCTATGGTTTTGTTTTCTTTTAAGTTGCCTGTAACTGAAAAAACATGACACTTGCTTTGGCTGTCCTGCTGAATTATAATGCCATTACAGCTGACACACCACAGCTTTGACACTCTAGTCCTAGTACAACCTACTGAGATGGTTTGGGATGTTCTAGTCCTTTTTGTTGCTTCTCTGCTGGAAACAATCAACCCCTCAGAGTTGGAAAAAAGAGAATATGTGCCCCATGCCTCAATCACATCAATACAAATCCAGGTGTCTCGGCTTAAAGCATGTGTACTGGCACCTTTGAGTCAAAAACTCAGCTCATTAGCAGAGCTAGCAGAGAACTGACACAACGGTCTACAACTGCTGTAGGGGCAGTTGCCTCCAGGTAAAGGGCAAATCTGAGACTTCCACAGGCATTATCTTAACTCACTTTAGCAAAGCGGACCAGAATTTGCTACTTAAAAAAGCACTTAAGTTTCAGCCACTATAAAACAGGTAGAGAGGAAACATTTCTCTGCAGCCCTTTGAACACTTGCATGAGTTTCTGAACAAAAACTCTGTATTTGTTACCACAGAAAACATCCTTTTATTCTGTATATGTGCCTCAGTATCTTAACTGTTTTGGAATTACTATTAAAAGCATCCATACCAAACCATGGGCTTTCGACCATTGCTGACACTTGTGGATCATGAGGAACACACACTAACCAGTTTCCTATTTTGCAAAAGCAAGTAGTTCCTCAAATGCATAAAATAGTAATTCATTAATTGTATTTCTGAGAAACATGGGGTGAATCCCAAAGTCAAAGGCATTGCTCAGGCAGCAGCTCTTCCCTCCCTTAATGGAGAATTCCAACTAGTTCCACAGTTGCAGTCTGGCACAATCCATTGCTCAGGCAGAGGCGCCAGACTAAACTACTTTACAAAAAGCAAATTTTCCCTAGAAGCCCATCAGCAACAGTGCCAGTCACAGCACCAGGAACCTCAAGGGTCCACTGCTTTACTGAAAGAGTGGTGACATTCTGAACTGCACAAAAGCCATCTCCAGGGCTTACAAGTACTATGTCTTCAAAGCTGGGAAAGAAGAGGATATCAAGGGCAAATCCAGACCCTTCTACAAGACACAATGAATTCAATAACACATTACCATCCACTACCAGCTCTTACAGGGTCAGCATTCAGAGCTATCTGTCACTAAACAAAAAACAGTGAAGAAAAAAAAATTCTCACAGACTGAAGGTTCTACGAACTCACAACCTAGAAGAGAGAGGCTAGAAATAAATTACCAATAGAATATGGGAAAAAAAACTGGGTTTAATTCTGTGTTTCAGGAAGGAAAAACATAATCAATTTTCCTTTGACATCATCTTAAGAAATTGTAAGTTCTTCAAAATTATGAAACCCACTTCTCTCTTCACATTACCAATCAATATGAAAGAAAACTGAAATCCTCTTGTAACTTCTACTAGAATGATCCGTGTTAAACAGCTTAAAAATAGCATATCCTAACAATATAGAACACCAGCAGCTTAGTCACTACACAAGCTTCATAAAACTATGATATATTTTTCTGGGAAAAGACACTAATTATGAAGAAACAGCTCTGCAGGAACAAAGCGTGTGGCTTTTTTCTTTTTTTTTTATGCAATTACAATTTGCATTTTATGAAAAGCAGCCCCTGTAATAGCATTAGAAAAACACAATTTCCTAATTTACTGTTATTTAAGAAATACAGTACACCCATTCAACAGTATTTCAAGAAAAGTCCATTACAGTTGTATTTATGACAAGATCACAGTTTCATCCTTTTGAAAAAGTCTTGAGTATTTTGTTAGTCATGCAGCCAGCTTATGCTTACTACCACTCAGGAATTATATTTATAGTTTGTAGAACAATAGTCACAAAAGAGGACGAGTGTCTGTATTTCTTTGCCCAAAGCACAAATGCACGTACAAAAAGTACAAATTTAAAACATGAAAGCTTAACAATGCAGCAATCAAGCTAAAAGGTTTATTGTGCTACTTGTAAGAAATCAAGAGAAACATGAGTGCAATGTTTTTTAAACATGCAAACAGCTAACAGCCATAAGCATTACTAAAGGCACTCTAACATCTTATTCTGTAACTATTTTCAATTATTTCTTACTTAGCCAAACTAAATGTACCACCTTAAGTCTCAATGCTGAATACCTGTCCCTAGCTCAATTACTTCACAAAACTTCACACCAAATACCTTTTCAGTTTCTAAGAAATAAGAGTGGGAAAAGGACTTTTTTACATAAACTAAAGTTCTAGCAAACACTCTTTTAGGCCCAAGATTTGCAGCAGGAACCAAACCTGGCCTTTGTGTTTATGTGATGAATTGACACTTATTTAAAGATGAAAATCACCAGAAATCAGACTGACTGGACAAGAGGACTTCATCTCAGAAAAACACAGAGTAGAAAGAAATGGCTAAACAGAGGTTAAGAGAGACAGAAGGAGGGAGAAAGAGACACTAAGATCAGAGGTTCATCTGGGATAGATGTAGAAAGTCAAACTAGAAGACAGAATTTTAAAATACTACAATGTGTCACAGTAAGCAGGAAGAGTAGCCACTGTCTTACAGAGCAAGGGTTCCCAAACCACGCTGAAGTAATATGCGGCCCACTACGGAGCCTAAAGGCAATGCTGCCCACTAACAACTCTCAGTACTCCTAGCATTCGTATTTATGGCATCTGGCAAAAGTAGCTCAGTGAAACCCATTTTCCAAAGCACAATCTTCCACAACAGAAGTCAAGATTCTAGAAAGTAGAGTTGTTTCTTTGCATCCACAAGTATCTGAGAAATGATCTGCCAGAATCTCCCATCTTCCTTCCAGTTACTATTCCATTAGACCCAATATATAAGTCTACCCTTTAAAAAAAGACATTTCCAACCTTGCTGAAGGGTCCAGATAGTGCATTTTCTTGGTTTTGCATTTTTAAATCCTACCAAACACCACACGAACGACACTTAAAGAACATTATTCCTACCTTCCCACCCACCCCCTCAAATTTCTGAGTGACTGATTTTGTGACCCCAGTAACATTCCTTTGTCTCTTTTTACCTATTGATGTCTCCCAGGGTTCAATATGGGTTTGTATGCTGCTGTCCTGAACATGTATCCAGAATTATGATTTTGTATTTTCTGTATATTAGCATTCCTTTACTACAGCTATACAAAAATCTCAGACTGCACTGTCACCAGCTACTAATTTTGGCTGCGGTACCAAGAGTCCGTAACGTATGGCCAGTTTAGTGGAATTTTTGTGATTAGTTACTATGTTGTTACCTTGAGCACAAGACTACTACAAAGCAAACAAAAAACTTGAACTGTGTTCAATGATTGCATTTTTTCATATTATACAATTTGTAGGAGATTGAAAATTGAGATTTGTAAACACTAAAAACAAGAAATCACTATGTAGCTAGTCACTAACAGATAAGCAGTAACAAGCATGTTCTTGGCTCAATGAGCAGGGATTTAACTGCCAAATCCCAATCAACACTAATTGGATTGTCCTTGACTTCAGAATATATCACTGACACCAATGGAATAATTTATTTCAACAAATGCATATAACTGGAATATATTTCCCAAAACACCAAGCAGAAGAAAATTAATCAATAATGCTAGTGCTATTGTTAGAAATAATTTTTTACACTATATGAGCAAGAAGCCTGAAAATCTCATGTTACTGCAAAGAAGTAAAAGGAGAGGTGAATCAAAGAAAAACTTCCTTATCACCAGTATGTATTTGTAAGATACAACTTTCACTGACATTTATCAAGGTTGAACAGTGAATCTACTGTTCCACATTTTAAAACAATTCCACAGTGACTGTGGTTTTCCTTTGTTTTTTACTTTCTAAGTACCAGTAGCTGGGGAGGTAGCTGGTATTTTAAATTCATGACAGTGAACTACCATAGCAGTATAATTATCTTCCTCAGTGCTGTAAGACTATTATGTTTGTGACACTGGAGGAGTTAAATGTCATTCTCATTGTCCCCCCACTGAAAAATACGCTTGCGGTTAGAGAAGGACAGTGCTTAAATAGTTTTCTGGCTTGCATAACAAACTGTTTTTCATGAACATGCTGCAGGAAAAGTGTCTTTTTGTTAGATAATCCACAAAATTAATCCAGGACAGAAAAGGGGAGAGAGAGTTTCTTTACTGCAAGTTTGTCTTAAGGTATCCCCAAAGAAAGAAAATGCTTCTTCCATTTACAGAATCTGTGTCCTCACATTTTAGGGCTATGAAGATAGCTTACAGAATAAAACATTCAGCCTCCATGCATGTCTGACTAAAATTGAAAGGCTGAAAAAAAACTTAAGTTTTATTGCTGCTGTTGTTATGACAGCAAGACCAAGCAAGCAAAGAGTTTCAAATCCAAGTTCTTCAGAGATATTAATCAGCAGGTATGAGGGAAAGAAAAATCACATTGATCTGTATTGATTTAATTTTTTCTCCAAAATTATAGTGAATCCATAAATCCAAATAACAATTTTTCAAGTCAACATTATATTTTAGAAGCAAGTGCTTGGATACATTTTAGGAAGACAGGCTACCAAAAAAATACTGGTGGTGTTGGGTTTTTTCCTCCATGCAGACTTCTAAGAAGGCCTTACTCAAAAAAAAAAAAAAAAACCCACCAAAAAACGCCCACTACCAAAAAACACACAAAAACACACACATGCTTTTCTC
This sequence comes from Falco punctatus, assembly GCF_963210335.1. Classification (NCBI taxonomy): domain Eukaryota; kingdom Metazoa; phylum Chordata; class Aves; order Falconiformes; family Falconidae; genus Falco; species Falco punctatus. The sequence continues at coordinate 29,314,580 of NC_137590.1, read as the reverse complement.
ATTCTGTTTCAGCTTGGTATTGTGGAGAGTGCTGTATTTGAAAACTAAACTGAGCAAGGACAAGGTTTGTAGGAAGAGGTAATTTCTTATACTAGAACAACTGATTTGTTTGGAAAAGTTTTTGGGCACACATGCCCTTCTCCAGTCATAGCCAACTATAGTAATCTCTTCCACAGCTACTTACATATCTGCATTCTGCTTCAGTTCTGATAGTACACCTCATGTTTCACTCAGTTACAGCTACAGGAATTCTTCTGCTACGAAAAAGATTCAGTTTTTGTTCGGGTTTTTTTTTTTGCCTTTGAGATTTCCCTAGATTGCACTTGCATCACATTAAGCCGCAGCACAGATAAGAAAGCCATGGCAGTAACAGTTTGATTCCTTTATTTTTCTATGTTTTCTGTTTTACAGAGATTGCACACCAAGAAATCATCCACTCCTTATAGACACGCTAGCCCAGAGGAATGCCCAACTATGAATATACAATAAATACACCAAAATATCCTTAAGACATTGTATGATATTTACTCCCTCAACATAAAAAGAATATTCTTCACAAGCAAAGTCTGCCCACAGGAAAAAAAAAAAAATAGAAGAATCAGACAACTGCATTTAGGAACTTCTCCTACTCTAGCATCAATCACTTGTCACTTGTTTCAAAATCCACCAAGATACGAAGCTATGTTAGACAAGAAAGGCTTTCCCGAAAACAAGTTGATCAAAATCAGAACAAAAAGAACCACAACAGAGCCTACACGTTTTATCAGCATTTATCAGTTATGACAACAGCCAAATAAAACTGCTATACTGTTGCAAGCCTTCTGTCATACACATTGCAACTGCACACACAAGCAAGAACAAAAAAACTAATAGTAGTCTGTCTTCCTACAGAGAACAAAACTCATGGAAAACATTCCGCTTCATCTCACAGGTTTTCAGTGTTAACAGCTGGGTACACAACAGCATCCTATACAGGAAAGCCAGTATGGGTATATGGGCAAATTAATCAAATCCAGTATTTAGTTCTCTCTTCTTTAGCCTTAGCTTTCAGTTGCTGAGCTTAGACACAAACATTCTCTTTCACCTTTTTCAAGTACCACCATATGTAAATTCCAGCGATAAAGTTATGATTATGGCTTATATCAGCAAAAACAAAATGAAACAAAACAAAAAGGCATTTTCTCATGCCCTTCTATGATCTTTGTAAACATCTGTGTTCTTGTTAAACCCCATCCACATTCCATTATGCAAACATATTAAATGGGAATTTTTGATGAAGCAGATCAAACACTTCAAAATCCATGGAAAAAGAAAATGGATATACTGTCAGGTCTTCTGGTATTTTCTCTAGCTTTTAACCCAGAGTGCCTACATTTTCTAGCACCTTTGTTCTCTTCAGAGACTTCTTTAACCGCCTTTTGTAGCAAGTTACATAACAGCTTTATATTGTGCTGATATGTTAGAGAAAAAAAGTGGTTATCTACCTTAGTAAAGGTTCAGCTAAATGCAAAATAAACATAGGAAAAAAATCAGCCTTGGTGTATCACTGAAATCCTTTGCATTTCCACTGTTAGAACAAAATCAAGGGTTTTAATTAAATCTGGTTTCTCCAACTCTGTCAAGACACTGAACATGGAACTTCCAATAGCAGCTACAGCTATTACATACTTTAGTGACTCAGAACAAGTTTCTAAAACACACAACAGCAATTAAAACTATGATATATTTAAGCTTACTTTTACGGTGAGAGCTATAGACAAGTATTTTTTGAGTGGGAATACAGTCAACTGTACCTGAAACTCATAAAAACCTATGTGAATCAGATCGTTCAACACTTCTCCTTTAATTTCCCATGTACCTGAAAGTCTATAGACACTCAAGACATCAATGGCAAAACTCATTCTCTACTCAGGCTGAATCTCAGTGCATCTTGCCAAGCACAAATAAACTGCCTGTTACACGATCTATTCAAAGGCACCCATTACTTTAACCCGAGCAAGTAGGAGAGTAAAGTATCTGACTAACATCTTTTCGCCCAAGGTTCTAGGACCATTTCAGCTGATATAAATTCAGGCTGCAGTGATCTACCCTCCTGCATGCTCCTGCTCCTCCTTTATACAGATACTGGCATTCATGTGACATCCTGGTGAGCCAACTGTTTGAAAACTGAGCAGAAAAGCAACCCAGAAAAAGAATAATACAGCGACGCAGGCAAAATACTCAGCAAGAAAGAACTTTTTGACAGGTCAGCATCCTAAACCAAGCTGAAAACGAAAGGAAAATTTAGCACAATAGGAATGACAGCACTAGGACTGCAGTAACATCAATATACATAGGCCTAGATTGGCACAGGAATGAACTTTAAAATGTTTGATCCCCCAAAAGATCAAACCTCGTTGGTTTATTTGAGGACAATAAAAACATCCCTTCACTTCCCCTTAAGACTAAATTGAATAAAAACTTGTAGCACCAATAAAGCTTTTCCACAGCAAGAAAAATCTAGAAATCTGCTCCTAAATTGCACAAGTGCACAAACCCAGCATTTTAGATATTTACAGTGAAGGTTTTTGAATAAAGCTGAATTAATCTGCACAGGAAAGCAATACTTTTACCACATTTTCAGTATACTGCAGATATTGGTACATGTAAATAAATCCCTATAATCCATGTGAAGACAGAGCAGATGATGGTTGCTATAGAGAGACAGCAGAGACAGTAGGGCTTTTCTGGGAGAACAGTCATTGCTATAAACATCCTTTCTTATTAACCGCAAGTACACATTATCCCAACTGCTGCTGATGTACAGGTTGGGGAAGAGGGGGAAGGTTACAGGGGTTTTGTTTGCTTGTTTACACAAAGGTATTCCAGAGTATTCCTAAAAAAAACACTATAAGATGTAATTACACTCAACATTAAAATCAAACCTATTAAAACAAAACCAGAATGTTATTGAAGATTTAAAAAAAAGTCCATACTTAAAAATTTAATAGCTTCACGGGTAATAAGTCTACAATCCTGGAAATGTTTGCCCTTGTTTTTTCATATAGAAGGAGGCATAATAAATGCATCGAGAAACTAGGACTTTTACAAGAAAAAGAAAGGTCAGTACTCCATGTATTATGGGATCGCACGTGGGGGTAAAGGAATTTGGAAAACAATGCATGCCTAGTCTTCAACAGAATGTTGTTCCTTCAAGCATTTTAGTATGAAGCATTAAAAGTAGCAATGAGTAATTTAAATAATGAAGTCTAAACAGTTATTTTCTGGGCATGACCTTTTCAAATTAAGGTTCTGGTTCTGGAGTTATTTCTGAATCTGCTCAATTTCATCCATGCACACAATTCTACTAAACTTAACGAGACAATTTATGTACAGGAAGTTAAACACATACTTAAATGCTACAGATGAAGACATTTTACAAAACCCTAAAGCTTTCCAATCCATAATTTTATTTCACATGGCAGCTGTCATATTGATCATACCCTTTAAGAAGGCAGGCTACTTGCTTCACCTTCCCCTTAAAAGCACCCTGATTTTTTGGTTGCTTCTTTGTTTTGATTTAAGCTCTCGACTATTGTTGGGGAAGAAGCTCCAAACAGGAGAGAGGCAAAAGGGAAGGTCTTTACTTTTATTATAAAGTACTCTCCATTTCACATATCTTACACTTTTGCTACTGCAATTAGAATAAGTGGGGTGGGAGGGGGAACCACATCATAATTAATGGAACATATTATGGAATATATGGAAAATCATGCCAGTATAGAAAAATCCAGCAGATCCTTAGCAGAATTTTGTAAGTCACTGTGTATTTAAACACATAGATATGATGATTTCTCTGAAAATTATATTTCTTTAAAAAAAAATGAAGGATCTTACTCCTGGAGTTTATTAGCTACACTTGTAGAATGAACAAATACAGACTACACACAACTGTTACTTCAAAGAATTACTTACAGTAACAAACTTGAGTGTTGTTTGATCTATGCATAGTCAAATAAATTAGGGGACATGCAACTATTTAAAATACTGTTTATTAACAACATAGATTCAAAGGATTGTTCTGAAATACACAGCACAAACACATACCAGTTGACAATCACTTAATTTTCAAATCAGTGTATATACGGATTTGAGGTCTCCCCAGCAACAAACGTGACATTATAACAGAAAGTCACATAATATGAACCACTCTACCCACAAAATGACAGCAGATAACACCACTTCCCTTTCACCCGAGCAGACAGCAAAGCAGCCATTCCCGAAGAGCCTGCCGAGTGCCACAGCACTTCCCCAGGTGCTAGCCGCAGCACCCTTTCATCAAGGCCATGAGCTCCAAGATCCCACTCAAAACGGGCCACAAGCCCCACTGCTTGGCAAGCCCCCTCCGTCTCTTGTTTTCCTTTGAGGCCGCGGGTGTACGTGCCTCAGCTAGCGGTACAAAGGTGAGGGAACAGCAGCCACTGCCGCCGTCTTCTGCAAGAGGCGGCCGGGGAAACGGGCACGCACAAACAGCACCGGCACCCAGCCGGCCCGGCGGCTGCCCGCCTGGCGGCACCGGCCGGTGGTCGGGGCGGGGAGCCGGTGCTGTGCACGGCCGTGGGCAAAATTTTAAGCTGCCCCCACTTTCTGGAAGGAACCGCCGCCCGTTTCCAACATCTGGGGTCGGTGGGGCAAGGCCGCGGGGTACGCTCCGGCCGGCTGCCACCCGGCTCGCCGGATGGGTTTAGCGGGGCTGCCTGGTGGGCTGAGGCCGGCGGGGGGTGCCAGGGCCCGGCTAGCCGGCCGCCGGGTGCCTGGGGGAGCCCCTCCGCTTTCCCGCCGGGCCGCTTCGCCTCAGGAAAAGGGGATTAACCCTTCCCTCGCCCCCGCCGGCCGCGGCGCCCCTGGGCGGGGGTGAGGCCGCCCGACTGCCCTCCGCCACCCTCCTCCCCACGGCCGGACACGCGCCCCGTGTGCGCGGCAGTCTCCTCCTCCTGCGGCCCGACCGGAGGCGGGAGGGGGCCGGGGCCGGACAAGAACGAGGGGAGGGGGGAAGAGGCCAGCCAGGCACCGCGGGGCAGCCCTGCGCGCAGCCACACCTACCTGTCTTCTCGTGGTCATAGCCCACCACGATGAAATAGTCGGCCAGCCTGGCCATGGCTGAGAGGGGCCCGCCTCGGGCCTCACCACCCCTGCTGCGGCGGAGGCTCCCGGGAGGCTCAGCATCCTCCCCTCCGCGCCCGCTGCAAGAAGAGCGGCACCACCTCAGCCATGTTGGAGGCGCGGGCGCCTTGTGCGCCTGCGCGCCGCCCAGACCGCTGCGCCGTGACCCCGCCGGGCTGGGCGTGGGCTGAGGGCTCGCCGGCGGCAAGTGGCTGGGGCGGCACGGCCCCGCTGCCCTGGGCAGCCCGTGGGGGTCACCGGTACCAACGCTAGCACCTCGCTTCGCGGCCCACCGAGGGCGGGGAGGGCCCGGGCGGGGGACAGTCCCCCGCCCGGGCCCTCCCCGCCCTCGGTGGGCTTTGTCTCCTCGCAGCCTCCCTGTGAAGTACCCACCCAGGGGCTGGGGCTCCGCAGCACTTTTTCCCTCAGAAACAAAACGGCGGCAGGTCCGACCGATCTGCGCGCTCACCAAAAGGCGGGTGCCTGGGCGGGAATCACCTCAGCGCGCCCCGCAGGGACCTCTCCTGAGGGGAGCTGCCGCGGGGGCGGGCATCGCCCCCCCTTAGGCTATGAGAGAGTAAAACCCGGCGGCGAGATAAGGCCGTGCCCCCCGGCTCTTACATTTCATGTCAGGGGTCCAGACTTACATTTCCAGGATGTTTCCTGTCACGTTTTTCCCGGGATGTGCGGAACGTGCGGGCACTGACGGCCGGGCGCGAGCGGCTCGCTGGGCGCTGTGGCGGGAACGGGGGACGAGCTCGCCCTCACACCGGCAGCCGCGGTCCCCTGCGGGCGCGGTGGCAGCACCCTGAGGAGACAGCCCTGCCCTGCCCTGGGGCTGCCGCCGCCTCCAGCCCGCCGCGATGCCCCCCTCCATCCGGGGCAGGAGGCTGGCGGTGCCTCGGCGTAACCCTCCTGGCCTCCGATGTGCTGCTCTGGGCACATGCGGTGGCTACCAGGGCAAGCGGGGAGAGTTCGTGTGGCTGTTGGGCTCGTGTGGCTGTTGACAGCCTACAGATGAGGCCAATACCTTTGGGTTCTCACTCTTGAAAGCCCAGTGAGCTTGCTAGCAATCACAGAGGTGCTGGTGATAAACAGGTTGTCTGACAGTACAGCACATTTAGTTAACCTGTGGAGATAGCCAAAATGTTCTGATGAGCTTCCGTGTATGTCCCGTTTGACAGCTCAAAGAGAAAAAACAAAGCAAAGGACATGGCTGCACTGCAGCAGCCCTGGGTACCGGGCTGCACGTGGAAATGCAGCAAATTCACTGGCTTTGCTCCTGACCATCCACTGTCATGTGGGACCCAGCAGACAGTCACTAGCGGTATCACAGAGACATTTGTTTCAAACATGCATTTCTTATACCTCCTACTTCCCTGGGACATACAGATACGGTGTCTTGCTGATAACCCAGAAGCAAATTGGTCAGGAAGCTTCGCCAATCAGTTACAGCGTTCTCCCTTGTGCCTTCTCAGCAGAGGGCAGCCGTCAAAATCTCCTTGGAGTAGTCAGCTTGGTGGCTTAACTGCTTTTAAGTAGTTGCCATGTAGAAAGATCTAAACTTAATAAAATTGCTTACTAACTTTAGGAGCAAAGAAAAGTGCAAAATATATGCATTGAAAAGACTGAGTATACTTTTGAGAAAAGTGATGCACTCTGTGGGGTCAGTCACCTCCTATACTAGGTAGCAACTAGAAGAAAGAATACCTTACTTCAGTTATGCATAGGCATTTTCATTCATGAACCTGTATACTTTAATGGCTGAAACCCACAAAGCTGCTTTCAAAAGACTGAGCTTTTTGATTAAAAGCATGTCTGAAGTAGCAACAACGGAATGCAAATCTTAATGAAGCCACACATTACCCCTGCGAGGCTGACAAGGATAAAGCTCGTTGCTGTGACTTCTGAAGCGGGATGTTGCAGTTCTTCAACAGCACAAAGCCAGGACATACAACAGTTTACAAAAGCAAGGGATAACGTTCCGCACAGCAAAACCTGCAGGGAAAGTTTAGAGATGCTAAGAAATTACCCAGTTTCGAGCTGAAATGGAACCTTAGGGTTATCGTATCTGCGCTCATAAGCAAGCTCAGTATGTAATGACAAATCTCAGTAGTGAAGTCTCACTGCTCTTTTAAGCCAGCACCTCTAGCAGAAGAGTATCACTGAACACTTTTCCAGGGCATTAACAAGTGCTGGATCAAGAGGAAGACGTTATTTATTGATTCCCCAGTCCTTGCTAGCGCCCACTCTACAGCCTTGCTTCTTCTTCCATCTAGACCAATATAGCCAAAGCTTGGTTAGTTTATAAAGCATGTCATAAGTGGCACATCTGAAGTACTCATAACAGGAAGGGTACTGTTCATCTGGGTTTGAACGCAGCTTATGTACCTGCATGGACAGCAAAAGGAGTCAATCATCCGTAACTTACTTCCTTAACTTCCCTTAAGTATAGAGCAATCTGATCTTATAGGACAAATGAGGAAGTAGAGCAGACAGATTGTTTGCTCACCTAAAGGCTAATACAAAGTAAACTGAACTTTCATCCAGACCGCCAATAACATAATTCCCTCCGTTGCAGCAGAATAGCCTGGCTCCTCAAGAAGCCCACAGAGTAGCGGCTCTGGGAGCACACCAAGGCCTGGGTCTCCAGAAGGATCCAGTGAGCAGCCATATATTTATGCCAGTGGCAGAACTGTGGGGCTGCAGCTCCTCCAGGAGACTGAAAGCACACAAGCGACAATGTTGCCACACTCGGACTGTGCTCATAGCACCAAAAAGGTGTGAAGGTTCACAATACCCTCTGCAGTCAACTCCTTCAGGAAATACAAAGGTCACACTCTGCCTGCGGTCCCTTAACCCAGTGTCCCTGTCAGTGAAGAGGGAAGCAGCCATGACCATGACCAGGTTTTTCCCCTCCTCTAGCAATATGCATCCCACCCTCGAAGCCACGAAGAAGGCTTCGGTGTACTCAAACCTGTCAGACACAAGGGTTGCTTGAAAGCACCTCCAATGGGACCTCCAGAAATGGAATCAACCCTTGTTACTGCGCCCTTGGCATAGCCAAAGCTGGCTAAGTGCATGCACTAACAGCAAGGCTTTTCTGTATGGAGCTTGACTGAGGTTTTACATCATTTGTGGGGTGTCATTCTTCTATTAGTATCATCTTTCTGCTGATTTCGTACAGCCTATGGTATACAATCAAGTATATTCATACTCATGGCATACAAATTCAGCAAACTTTCTTTAAACCCAAAATGAAACATGCTAAGGCACTTCCACTGGCTTCAAACACTAATTTTCCTGCATAATCAGCACAGAATATCTGCCTCAAATTGACTCCTCAGCAATGCCTATAGATTTGAGATCTTTGCTTTTGGAATAAAACTCAGCCTAAGTGTCCTGGTTTCAGCTGGGATAGAGTTAACTTTCTGCTTAGTAGCTAGTACAGTGCTGTGTTTTGGCTATGATGTGAGAACGATGTTGATAAGGCATTGATGGTTTTAGTTGTTGATGGGTAATGTTTATATTAAGTCAAGGATTTTTTGGTTTCTTGGGCCTTGCCAGCCAGAGGGCTGGAGGGGCACAAGGAACTGATAAAAGACAGGTCAGCTGACCTGAACCAGCCAAAGAGGTATTCCATACCATGGGACATCATGCTTGGTATAGAAACTTGGAGAGTTAGCTTTGGGGGGGGGGGGGGGGGCGGGTGGTGTCATTGCTCGGGGACTGGCTGGGCATCAGTCAGCGGGTGGTGAGCAGTTGTACTGTGCATCACTTGTTTTCCTCTTCCCTACCTTTCCACTATAATTGTTATCATTGTTATTGTTGTTGTTATTGTTATTGCTGTTGTTCTTACCTTTTTATTCTGTTTAAATGATTAAATTGTTCTTATCTCAACCCTCGAGTTTTACATTCCTTACCCATTCTCCTCCCCACCCCTCCGGGTGTGTGTGTGTGGGGGGGCTGAGCAAGTGTGTGTGGTGCTTGGTTGCCGGCTGGGGTTAAACCACAACACTGAGTAAAAAGCTGTATAAACAGCAACTAATCTTAATCTCCCTGCGAGAGCAGATACATACTGTAAAGTCTTTTGTACATATGGCAACACTGAGAGGTTGAAAGACATGCCCAAGATAATCAGTAAACAAGTACAAGCCCTGGATGTTCCTCCAGCCCAGCTTCCCCGCAATGGGTATAAGGCAGCAAGCATCCTGAGGAGACCTTACACTTCAGAGGAGAGCCTGGTCTTGCTGAACTGCACAGCATTGCCTCAGAATATTAGTTTATGAATAATATTTCCATGGAACATTCTGTGTAACTTTTTTCAAAATGGAAATAACTCACTATTTATGAAATCAATTTTTAAAGTGGCTACTGTTACCTCATTGTGCAAAATCAGTGACTATTGCTCATTTCCAGACTGCATGAGAATGCAAGTGCTTAGGAAGAACAAAATGAGCATCTGAAGAAAGAACATTATGTTTTGTGCTAGATTTGAAGCAGCTTTATACCTGCTGAAGCCCTTTCACAAATCACATCAGCAACAAACCCATAACTTATGTGCCAAAGTTTGCCTCCTTGTGAATTTGAAGGAGCAGTTTGTATCACAAAAATGGCAGTTGTAGGCAGTAAGGGAACTCACAAGTGAGTTGTGTCACTACTATTGTTACTATTCCTAAACCAACATATGCTTCTTTCTGCATTGTTTGCCTAAGAGTATACAAAATACACTTCCCGTTTAGCCAAGGATTTTAGTGAGGGGTTTTCCAGCGTTTGTGGAAGTGTGGGATTTTTTTACTGGAACAGGAGACTTAATTTGAATCAAAGCAACGCTCATCACACGAACTCCTGCAGATAGTTTTCTATTCGGAAGAGTTAGATTCAGTTTCAACTTCTGCTGATCAAGGAAACGCTTGAACTCGCTGAGCCTGGGCTGCCTCTTGAGGTCTCCGAAGTCCAGCCGTGGTGGTCTGATGCAGTTGTGCAGCTCTGGCCACGACACAGTCCCGTTGCAGCTCACCTACCTTCCCTCTTCTTCCTCCCCGAGTCCACACGCCAACCCCTCGCCCCGCGCCTTTCTGCCTCCCCGCTCCGTGGGGAGGGCAGCGGGACGGCGGCTCCGCGGAGCTGGCGGGCGGAGGGGACGAGGGGGACCCCGGGGCTGACCCGCTGGCTCCGGCGCCCCGGAGCCGCTCCGGTCCCGCCCCGCGCTCTGGCCGGGCAGGTGCGGCGGCGGAGCGGATCCGGGCTTGCCCCGGCGGCCAGCTCACGGCCGGGATCCGGGCTTGTCCCGGCGGCCAGCTCACGGCCGGGGAAACCGCCTCGCCCCACGGAGCCGCGGCGGGGCCGGGGCAGGAGGCTGCCCGGCCGGGGGGTGCGCTGGGGAGCGCGGCCCTCGCTGGCGGCGGGTGCTGGCGGAGGGGCGGCAGAGGCCGGGGTGGCGGCTCCCGGGCCAGCCTACCGCCGTGCAGGTAGGTGCCGCAGACAGAAGACTCCAGATGCCTGGACGCCGCTGACGAGCGGGAGAGGGAGCACCTCAGACCGAGTCAGCCGTGCACTGGGAAGTTTCCGTCATCCCTTCGCACATGCCTTTCCAGGGTGTTGTTATATACCGCGGTTATCTAGAAAGGCAGAGTCACGAGTACGCTCACCTGATTTTTGAAACACTTTGCTTGGGGCAAGATGAGAGCAACATCTGGCACACTCCAGTTCATTCCTTCCTCACGAGTATCTCTCACTGGGAAGAGGACCCCCACGCTCCAGGGCGCCGGTCTCCTGGTGCATCTCCCTTGGTTCCGCTGAGTTTGCATTGCGAGAACTGAAACGGTCCGTCTGGTGCTGGCTTCCAGCACCCCCTGCGAAGCCGGACCTCTGTATTTCTGAAGCGTCACGGAGCAAAGATGTTAAGAGACTGTAACACAACCACCACCACAACAAAACCACGAAAAGAAACAAAGAAAAAAACCCAAAAGGTAGGCAGGCTGAGGTTTTGCTGCTGGCCAGCCGGGAGAATGCTGTTAGAGACCTTGATCCGGCACTGGTTTAGCTTCATAAGCGGGGAAGTCAGTGCACGAACGCATATAAAGGTTTGCGGACTGGGGGTAAAAGGACCACGGCAGGTCCTCCCTGGCGTCCTCAGCCCCAGGCACTGCAGGGAGCCTGTCTCTGCCCCAGCGTGACACCGCTTCTTTGTTCACAGGCACAGAAGGGCGCTCCAACCTTCACCTTCCAAACCCATTTGAACTGTGATTTATTGGAATCGATCAAGTAAATCAAATACATTTTATTAGATGAAAAATGCACCTAAGCTGAGTCATAAATATTAATGATGCCTGGTTTGTCACCTCCTTACTTATGTGAAGAAGGCTGGCATTCATTACAGTTAGTCATTATAATTCACGTTGTCCAAATATGGGGTTATTTTTGGAACTTTGGTATTTGATGGATTTGCATGGATTTTGAAATTGGTTGAGTTCTAGCTCCCACTCCCCTGCTTCCACCCACCTAAAGGTAAGATGCCTGGAATGAGAAATTATGCTACAGAGCGTGTAAACATAATTATACATCGGCAGTTATAAAGTCTGTCCCCCGTAAAACAGACTGAGAGGTTTAACAGATTTTGCAAGTTATGCCAAGACTCGGAATCCACACGTAAAAGCTGTCGTTATAATTAACAAAATACCAAGGGGGTTGTTTGAGATAATTTTCAATAATCCTCTTATTTTTACCCTAGTATGGGTTGCCCCCAATTCACGCTAGAATGATTAAGAAGTGCTTGGGATGTGGGGGTGGGGGTAAGTGTCAAAGAAAAATCGCCCGGCCACGCCAAGGTCCACCCACTTCCCCCGCGCCGCTCTATAAAGGCGGCGGTGGAGCGCAGCTCGGCGGTGGTTACTCCAGGCACACAAAGGAGTTCTCGCTCCTCAGGAAACCCTGCAACTTCGGATCGCTACTACAAGAACATTTGTCTCTGTGGATTATCCTCACTGTCAGGTAAGAACTACTTTTTTCCTGCCTCGGCGGCAACAACAACAAAAAAAAGAGATGCAGGGGAGGTGGAGAGGAAATGAAAATTTACTAAATCTGGACTGTTTTGAAGAGCTTGGAGTTATGCTGCAGAGTCTTGCACTGGCTTTTGGCATCAGCTGCAGTTTACAACATAAGATCCAGAACTAGCTGGTTTTGCGTATGAAGTGGGAAGATGAGCTATTAGGGGATCAACTTCCAGGCAGCAAAAACACTTGCTGGAGTTTGGAAACGATGCGTCTGATAGCCAGCTCTCCCTAATCTCACGGGTTTGCTAAATCCTAGTGCGAGCCGCTGGGGGTATTCTGGAAATCCTGCTGCTTTCCAGCCGCCTCTGCAAGTAAAGCTCTCGACAAACGTAAACTTTGGAGGCTCTGTTATTTACTCTGCGATAAGTTGCTGGGCAAATACTAGCTTCTGGTTCATATCGCACACAAAGTCCCCGGTAGCCTGGGGGCTCTCCGAGGGAAGGAGCTCTCTGCAATCACCAAAAATGAAGGACAGTCCTTAGTTGACTTTTATTAGCAACCCTGCTTACAGTTCTTCTCTTTCCCTCCACCAGGAGCCCAGCCAGAATGAAACTAGTTCACGTAGCCCTGCTCTACCTCGGCTCCGTGACCTTCTTCGGGGTGGATGCTGCACGGGTGGATGTAGCGACAGAGTTCAAAAGAAAGTGAGTACGGGAGCGCCCTCCTGCCAGCGCCCACCCCCGCGCCCCCCCGCCGGGCTCCGGCCGTGATCGGAGGGACCGGACCTCCTGCGGGAATTGCACAGCTCCTTAAAGGCCTCATGCCCCCCCGCCCCCCCCCCCCCAAAAAAAAAAACAAAAAACAACCCAACAAACCAAACCCCAAAAAACCCAAACAACAAACCACCACCAAAAAATCTCGGCGCTGGCAAAGATTATCGCCCCTCCAATGTATTTGGTTTGGCTCCCGCCCCGCAGGCTTGCGCTAACAAGCTGTCCTCTTCCCTTATGCTCCTTTCAGATGGACGAAATGGGCATTGAGCCGAGCCAAGCGGGACGTGAAGCCTTCGGGCGCGCTCCGAGGGCTAGGGGCAGCCGCCAACGTGCAGCTGCTTATACGGACCCAGGACGTGAAGGAGGATCCCCGAGTCTCGCATCCCAGGTAATTTTCAGCCCCTTCTGGGCTCGGGTACTTGCTCGAGGCAGTGGAAACTTTTCAGGGTCCCCACGTTTCCGGGTGTTTAGGCTTATTCTCGCAATAGATCTCCCGAGCCCCGGGACAGGTCCCGCCCGGGCTGCACATCGCGCTGAAAGCAGCCTCCCGTCTCCCTTTCCCCGCGCTCTTCAGCTGGCGGGAGATAGCAGCGCCTGTACTGTTAAAGTCAAATATAAATAGTAACTTGAGCTCTGGATCCATAGATAAAGTAACAGCCGTGAAACGGCGGGGCCTCTCCTCCCACCGGCAGCAAACTCTGCTCTGCGAGCGTATCCGTCCCTCTCCCGCCGCTCGGCGGAGGGCAGAGCCGGGGGGTGCTGGGGGTGGCGGTGCTGGGGGTTTTGCATCGTAGGGACGGGCCCGCCTCCAGCCCGTGGGCTCCCTGCCCTCCCCGCCCCGGACCCACCGGGTCCCCTCCTCCGGGTCCCCCCTGCGCTGCTCTCATGCCCGCTCTCTCTTCCTGCCTCGCAGCAGCCGGGAGGATGCTCACATCCGCGTCAAGCGCTACCGCCAGAGCATTAACAGCTTCCCCCACTTCCAAGCCATCCGCACGGGGTGCCGGTTCGGGACGTGCACGGTGCAGAAGCTGGCCCACGACATCTTCCAGCTGACGGACAAGGATAAGGACGACGCCGCCCCCGCCAGCAAAATCAGCCCCCAGGGCTACGGCCGCAGGCGGCGCTCCCTGCCCGAGCCCCGCAGCCCGGCGCGCTTCCTCTGGGCCGGCCGGCGCTCCCGGACGCGGCGGCCCTTCGCCCCCGTGCTCGGGGTCTGAGCGCCGCGCTTCCCGGCCGAGGCCGCCTCGGACAGATGGACTGTGACACGGACGCTCCGGAGGGCCGCCGCCGCCGCTCGGGAGCCGCCGCCAGAGTTCGCGGAGAGCGCCGGTCCGGGCGGGACCCCGGCGCGCCCTCCCGCGCAGGGGGCAGCGGAGCGGCGGAGCGGGCCGGGGGGCGGCCGGCGCGGACAGGCGGCGCGGGGAAGCTGTGAAGGCCGCGTCCCGCCGGGGACGCGCAGGGCTGCCCCACCACCCCCGCCCGCACGACCGGGCGCTCACGGACGCTTTACCCTCCCCGGCCGAGGCACGGCCGGCGCCCGGGACTGGAAGGCGCCCGGCCCGCGGCCTCCGGAGGCGCTGCTGCCGCGCCGGCCGCCATGTCGCCCCCTGCCCCGCCGCTGCACCCGGAGGGGCCGGGCCTTCCCCGCCGGCCGGCGGCGCTCCGAGCTGCCCGGGCCCCGCTGCCCCGAGCTGGGTGGCTCAGGGGCGCCCCGCGGCCCCGGCCTCGCCCCCCGCCCCGAGCGCGCCTGGGGGCGCGTCCCGCCCCCGGCCAGGCCGGCCACATCTGCTCTACCCTCTGCGTTATCTGCACCCGGCAGGGAATCGGACACTCACCAGTCCCTGCGGGGACTGCGACATACTTGAACGTCACAGAGAGGAAAAGTGCAATTGTACGTGGTTTTTGTTAATTATAAGTGCGGTGTGTGTGGATCATGAGATACGTATCGGTATTTAAGATTGTTCTGTGTCATGTCCTGTTTGTATCTTTTTTTTTGGAAAATATATTTTATTTTTATACGTTTTACATATATATATTGCATAAGGGCATTTTAAATCATTGTATCCCTCTATTTTTCATATCGTGAATGTCAAACGTTAAACTTTTTTTTTCCCATACCTTTTTTTTTTTTTTATCTTGCATTCCAGACTGGTGAAAGATGTAGAGAATGTATCAGCTGTTCTCCATGGGTAATATGTGAAATAAAATAAACACTATTACATAAAACAGGTCTGTTATGTTCTTTTTAGTGGGGGCAGGTGGTAAAGATGAAGGATTTCTTACTGTGGTCAGCCCTACCCTTATATCCTAGCACAGCAGTTCTGTGACAGCCTGAAACTCTTCAGTTACAGCCTTTGTTAGCAGCCACCTTATCTTGTCAAATCAAGTAAACTCGATGGCAAGCACGTATCTTAAAATCCCAGGGCAGATCTGTTGAGAAGGCTCTAAGGCCTTTTTCTACCCACATGTTCCAGCCAGGGCTGAAACGTGTCACAGCTTGGATTGATCCTGCAAGTTTATTTTTTGCCATAATTAATCAGAGAAACAACTGCACACTTCAACATTGCACAACAAAGTAACAGATTTATTGAGGGAGGACGTTCCAAAAATGGTCGTGGCAGCTTCCAAGGTTATTTATGTTGAAGGATTTCCTGGGCCACAGTTCAGGTTAAAGTTAAATGGTGACCAGTTCAATGCAGGCAGAACATCTTGGATAAAAGCTTAGCATTGGGGATTTTGTTGTTTTGTTCTTTTTTAATTTTTTTTCTGTTCCCCCTTTTTTTTTTTTAAAACGAATTCCAACCGCAGACCAGAAAACAAACGTGAAACTGAACATTAATGTACCACCAGCACCATCTATTGGTATCTACTCTTTGCACTCCAAGAAAACAAACCTAAAAACTAAACAAGTGTAATAGAATAACACCCTGGGTAAAACATACCATTTCCTCTGTTTTACAGTATCTCTAAACATAGTTAACATATACGGGAGGGGACTGGTAGAGTAAATGAAGTGGGCATATATTTTTACCCAATACTAAATGCCTAAGGAACATATATTTGACATAAAAATTCAGAAGAACTGTCAATGACACCTTTCCAGGAATACTGTTGCAAAAAACCTTGGGTAGGAATCCAGTTGAATAGATACCAGGCATATATTTATAATAATTTTTCTTTCCAAAGTTTTGAAGTCCTCCTCAGAATTGCCTGTTTACTTTCCTAAGCATTTTCAACTTAGAATTTTGGAATCTTGAGAGGTGGGTTTCCCACTTGAAATATTTTGTTTGTTTTTTTTTTTTGTTTGGTTGGTTGGTTTGGTGTTGTTTTTTTTAATGCACATATATTGACACCAGTTTTAATTATCATCTCTTAACAGCTGGAAAAGAATTTACGTCTCTACGGCTGATGGCCTTTCTGATCCAGATTTAGTATCTAGAATGTTTTACTTATGGGTTACACAGCTAGCACCTTTGCCATCTAAACTGGGGACGTAGGGCTGGATTGGGCTATAGTATGCCTAAGTATGTACTTCACAACTAGCTACTCTTGTTTGTATTGATATTGTCTTCATTTACTGCCAAAACTCAGTCCTCACTTAAAATACCTTCTCTTCCCTCCTTTCCCTTTCACTGATAAGAAACACTTTACTCAAAGCTGAAAGATCCTTGAACTAGCTGGACAGGGCTAAAAGCAGCAAGCTGGTGCTGGATGGCATAATCCTGTCCTTACTGGAGCTCACCAAGTGCAATTTTTGTTCGGAAGGATCAAGAGCACCACCTGCCGCGCTTGTAGGGAGAAGCAAAACCCCGGTGTTGCAATAAACAGCATCGAAAGAAAAGAACGATTTTTTTAAAATGTAAGTTCCCTCCACCCCCCTCCGCAGTCTTTGAAACCACATCTTTTGAAGCATGAAGACCAACGCTGCTGAACTAGACATGCCAGAAAGTAGTGAGTAGCCCTGTGCCTGGAAGGCAGCACCTTCTTTGAATGTATCAAGCTGAAAAGCAAACCCTGGAAATACTAAGACCATGGATTTTTGCTAACCTAGCTAGGCTAGGCTAGACAGGCTGGAGGAGAATGATAGAGCAGGCAGGGATTCTTTCCCATTGCACAGCTAACCTCATATCCCAAACTGAGTT
This sequence comes from Falco punctatus, assembly GCF_963210335.1. NCBI lineage: Eukaryota > Metazoa > Chordata > Aves > Falconiformes > Falconidae > Falco > Falco punctatus. The sequence goes on along the minus strand of NC_137590.1, from coordinate 29,297,528 downwards.
CCATGTTTTGGGGAACTGGTCTGTAAGGACTAAAATATATGGAGACAGCATTCACCCCGCCTCCTCCACTTCTGCACCTGCACCAGGTGAAGAGTGAAAGCTCTTCCTCCTGCCCAAGCAGGGGACGTTACTGTAGAACTTTGGCTAAGCATCTTTTCACTACAAACATCCCACAAAGCAAAATGTTGGGCGTTAACCTTCAAACAGTAGTTGAAATCCATACATGAACTAGATTCAAATCTCTGAGTAGTGTGAGGATTTTGAAATCCCTGAGGTTTCAGGGAGAACAAGTCTGTGAAACAGTATCAGCCCATGAGAGCAAGCATCCTCTTAAAAGTCCTAGAAGTTCAAGAAGAGCTATGCGTTTAGGCCAAGGCCAGCTTATGCTCTAATGTGACAGATGAGAAGTGGAAGATATCATCAAATGCCTCCAAAATCAGGAGCACCTGTTTACACAATACCTTAGTTAAGTACTATGAACTTATGAACAATATGGTGTCCCACAGGCCAGCATTTCAAAGGCTGCTTAAAACATGACTATAAGTTCAGTTCAAACAAGGTTCTAAATTGAAATGAAGTTTTGCAACAGTAAATATGTATTGGAGCAAAAATTCATTCTTGTCCACCAGTCCGTTCAAGAGCAGATGCCAAAGGAGTGGTCACCATTCTCAGCAGAGCCTCCACAATGAAGTGTCAGAAGAGTTCATGGAATATTTTTTATGAGCTATTATTTTGTTTCATACCTATGCTAGAGACACTCTATGGCAAAGAAAAAGTACATCACTATAGATTATTTTTTATTACCAAAATAGATTCCAAACGTTATTTTTACCTCAGAAAGATTTTCGTGGCTCTGTTATTAGGGCTATATGGAATGGTGGCAAGGGGCCTAAAATGGTAATCTACATGCGCTTTCCCGTAAAGTCCTAGTGCAAGTCCCCTAACCTCAAAGAATGAAACAAGTAATTATTTTTCTTTCTCCAGTTGGTACCACAAAACTTACTTTAAACAGCCATGTCACATGGAGGACTGCAAAAAATATTTGTTCCCCAGTTACATCAGGAAGTGGTCAAAGAGTTCTACCACTGTTACCTAGGAACAACTTCTACTGTGTCCAAGAGACACCGGTGTACTTTCAGATGATTACCAAAATCTGCAAAGCATCCTGGTCTGTGCTAATAAGAACTCCAGGCAGGTGCCAGATATAAACTTTTTCTGCAAGTGCAATGACAGGAAGGGGAATACTAATGAATACTTTGGCATATATGAAGCCTTTTCTGGCTCATTTAGTACCCAAAGGACAGCAAGTCATAATTAAAGCCAATAATGGCAACTCCAGACAGCCATCCAAATATTTTCCTTGCGTCGTCAATACACCGTTTTATATTATCTCACATCATACTTAAGTAGTGTAGAGCACACAGGCATCAGGAGAAAAAATTCCAGCATGACTGAGTACAACCAATGACTAAATCCAATTATTCCTAACTAAAATTTGTTTATTGTGTCACAAGGGTTTGCTTTTATTATCCAAATATTTCTTAAAGAATGGTTTTTTTTCACCAAATAATTTGTGTCAGCTTTAAAATTGTTTGAATTTTTAAATACTTAATTCTTTGGAGCAGGGCCATGTATCCTTCATGAGGAGGAACACAATTTGTTCATGAGGAAAAAGAGTTTTGCTGTGTAAAAGCCTTTTTACTACATGCCATATACACTAGTCAAAATGCTTTACAACTCTAATGTCTCCAAATGAAAAACAAACGGTTCCATTAAGACTAGAATCAATGTTAATGATTTGATAAGACTGGAGTATTTTGCTTGCAAAATTCCCAGCAACAGCAACAGCAACAGCAATGAGGGCGCCAAATGAAATCTTTTGACTTTGATTCTGAGATAACTTCTACCAAACATTTAATTAGACCTCCCTGAGGCTCCCATCCACTTACAAAAGCCTGGGGTTTTCCAAAGTCAGGAAAGATCAGTCCAACCTAGCTGAACGCAAATACTTTCTAATAAATTCTGACTGTCAGAATAGGTTTGCAAAATAAATATTCTTCCAATACCTTCAGTCAACTATCACTTCCCAGATCTGTCACTTTTTTTGTGTGTCACAAATTACATGCAACTTTCCCAGCAATTTTAAAATGGTTTATTTTTTCTTCATACTTTGTTAACAGGGTATAAAAATAAGCAAACAAATGTTGGGGTCTTAATCTCTGATGTCCAGTATTATTGGCAGAAACAGGAGAACAAACATAACGAACCTTATCTGTTAGTTCAGGAGCAAACCAAGCAGGTCATCAAACAAACTTGATTATTGTCCTTTTTAATAGGTGGTTACTGTCACAGGAGTTATCACGAAACTGAAACACTCAAAGACTAAAAGGCCACCATGTAATTCATCCCACTGCTATTACAGGAGAGAACAAAAGGGTGTGGGGGTTCCTCATTTCCCCTCACATGACCTGACTCTGTTGTGGCTCTCTGCTACAAAGCAGCAAACTCTCAGAGGTCACTATACTTCCCTCCCTGTATATAAGGACTCCGGAGCAGATCTCAGAGGCTACACACTGGAAGAAGACAGCTGCACCTTGTAAAGTGAATTCATTCTCTTTAGAGTCAAGGAAAAAGTGATGGACTTCTAAGTCACTTTTTCTAAGTCATTTTTTTTCCTGGGGCTGTGCAGCTCTGCATCTCATTCTGCATAAGGAACAAATTCATAGTCTGGCCCTTTGTTGATAAACAACATGAAAAATATGCAACTGGCATATATCGTTAGCCTCCTTACTGCCTACAGACAGCAGGCGTTCTGGTGGTGATGAACTGGTGAGCCAGATAGGAATTTCAATACCAAATCCCAGGCCTGAGACTGATCCCATCTAATTGAAACAAAACTTGCAGGAGAAAAAACTAAGCCCCGGCTTTCTTTCAAAAACATGTCTATTTTTATACTGAAAGATTGTATTGTAAGTTTTGCTTTATACTTCATTTATTCACAAGTTCTGGTTTTGAAGACTGAATAAACTACTAAAAGGTAGAAGTAAGGGACAGGAAGGCTATCAAAAAGAGGAAACTCAAATCCAGACTCTCAGTTCAATCTGAAATGAGTTCAGCAATGTATGAACATTGCTGCTCCTCTTAAGTGGATGTGGTGCTGCTGGCAATGACAACTTCAACAAACATACATGTGTCAAGTGCGGTGCTAAATGTGCTCATGCGTAGGGATCGAATCCCAGAAAGTTCCAATGTTCTTGTCCAAAAACCAGGCTTCATTTTTTATTTAATGCAGTAGGATTTTGGAGTGTTTAAAACACTATGACTTTGTATAGTAGCATTTCCTTCCTCCTCAATCTCTTTGCTTTTTAAAACATCTCATCACCTGTTTGAAGCCTGCAAAAGGGTGTATCCAGACAACTAACTCAAATGAGAGAGTGGCGTACATAGCTCACAGCAGAGACTGGCAGGCAAAGCTCCTGCGTCACTCAGTGTGCACACACAGACAGTCTAGCACTTGGTGACAATATTTGCACAAGACAGTTGGTATCTGTTTCATGAAGGACATAACAGGTTTGTGCAAAGAAGTGATTCCTGCACAGACAAAGATGATTTACTGAGTGATAATCCACATCATCTCACCCCAACCTGATCTCATTAACTCCTGGTAATGGGGGAAAATACCCCTCACGTTACAAGTGCACGAGGGCCATTAAATCAATCAGACTGCCTTAACCACACTGCAAGACAGACAGAAACAAATGATACGTTCTTTCCACAGAATGTTGTTAGAGTGTGTGTACTAAGATATTTTTCTTCTTCTACTAGTCTGGCACATCTGTACAACTTTGCTGCCATCTGCTGCCTTCTAAAGAAAAATAAATCACTCTCATTTAAAATTATTGCTGGATGTCAAAGTGGCACAGTGCTGCTGCCAGCAGGGAGGCCTGCGTTTACAAGAATTTTATATCTGGCCTGGGCTGGTTACTCAATATGCTGAGTAAGGCAGAGACTCAGATTTTTCATTCCTCCTGGGCTTTGCTCAGAAAAAGCAGGAACAGCACAATACCTTTACATATTCTGAGGAGACGGAGAAAGGAAACTATTCTATTCTTTCTGTTGTTCTGAGCAAGCTCAGGGGTTACACTTTGCCCAGTGGATGCCTGCATACTTCTGTCCCGATCCCACTTTTACCCCCATGGGTTACCAAGAGAACAGTGAACACAGCAGCATTTTCTGAGAAAATAATGTTTTCAAGGTATGACATGAAGGGATCAAAGGAGAACACTGGGTGCTGTGTGTTACAGGAATTACCTATTTACTGATGAGTAAAGGTGGCTGAAGTTAGAAAGGCTTTTTCAGGAGAACCCATGCCTGGAGAGATGCACACACGCTCTTCATTTCTAGGCAGAGAGCTTTTTAAAAGGCAGGAATTGTAACAGTGTGATGGACCAGACTGACCTCTTTCACCCATCTATTTAAGGCATAAACAATGCACAACCTCAGTAGTAGTTAGGTGTGAGCTGTCAGCTTCTGTCATCACAGAACTGAAGTTGTTCCTCTACCTGTTACAAACTGAAGAGAATATTTTCGGCAATTACATTTTTATACTGGATTGAAATCACAGTCACATTTACTCTGATATAATTATGTAAGTTATATATACTTAGTGTAATACAACTATTCTTATATTAATAAATTACCTGCTGCAAAATGTTTTTATTATAACACATAATCCAACAACACTTACACGAGGAGGAAGTGGTATATCTGGTATGAAAAGCTTCTTCAAATCCTACCTGAGGAAGTTAAAGACAGTAGAGATGACCTGTAAAAGACTGTAAGGAGCTCTTGGCTTGTGTGAAGGATTTTTGAAATTTTATTTTAAAGAAAATAGGGCACACTTGGAGCATGGACCTCCAGCCAGTAAGTTACTTCAGCCTACATCTTTTCTTCCTTGCCTTAGGACAGACACCCTTCTTGTTCCCAGGTCAGAAAAGCAGCTTCCCTCTGCATAAATGTGTAAGTCCCCAGGTAAGGCTGCCAACAAGGTGAAGCACTCCAGTTAACTACTGGCAGTTCAGGCAGAGGAGTGGGAGACAGGACTAACGAACAGGCTGAACCACCACTACCCAACAGATGAGTGTACACACACAAATACAGATCACGGAAGCACAGAAACACATACATGTAATCACACCCACCCAGTAAGGCACACCGTAGGACTGATGGGAAAAGGCTTGAGAAACTTAGGCTTACTGTCTCCTACAGCACACATCATTTGTAATAACCACACAACTGAGAGATACAAAACAAAAGTCAAAGCTATTGGCAGCCCTCTTCCATTGAAGGCTATTTCCTGGAGATCACTGGAGGCAGGCCTCTGTGGGAACAAGCCCTGTGAGAATCTAAAGAGCAGCGCAGAGCAGCCATGGCACCCTTGCTGCAGTCTTGAAACAAAGGCTTGGGGAGAACCTAGTCTAAACAGTCCTTGTACTGCACAAATACCTCCTAGGAGATGCCAGATCTCAGGCAAATTACTATTTTGAAATAGTAACTTTTATATCTATGTATGTTTGAAAAGGGTTTCAAAACAGTACTTCAAATGCCATCCCAGATCCAGTTTTGGTTTCTAGTTAGGATTCTGTTCTGCTCTCTGTTTAAAAACACAGCAGTTTGAAGCAATGAATCACTGAATTAGTCCAGATATTAATTCTGGCAGCTCTCATGTATTCAATGTACATGTGACTGAAGAAAAAGAAGAAAGATCTGTGATGGCGAAAGGGACTGGAAAAGCCCAGTCCTTTTAGAAAGAGAATAGGTGCTACAGGCCAAATCAGAGATGCTGAGCAGGGGAATAGTTATCTTCTGGCTCAGTGTCCAGCAGAAGCCAGTATGTCATGCATCATCAGGAACATTACTGAGAATGTGACAGAGGGGTCAGTCTGGCGCCGTATAAAACCTCAGTGCACCTCCACCTTGAGTTCAGCACACAATTCTGATCTCTGCATCACAAGGACAGTGGACCTACAGAGGGCAGAGAGAAGAGCAATGAAAAGAGTCAAGGGGATGCAGCAGCTCTGTTCTGAAGAGAGACTAAAAAGGCTGGAACTATTCCATTTGGAGAGGTGAAGTCTGAGCAGTGGTTTAGGTTTACAAAATCATTAAGGTCACGGATAAGGCAAGTGCAGAAGTGTCATTCACCAAATCCTGCAATATTACAACTCACTGAAACTAGCCAGGAAGTGCTTTAAAAGTGATAAAATAATTATATTTTTTTTTTTACACAGCAATTAGCGAATTCCTGGAATTTCTTGTCCTGTGAAGCTGTGGAGTTAGGTAGCATCAGCAGGTCCCGGAAAAAAAAGAAAAAAAAAAAAAAAAAGACATCTCAGATAACAGTATCAAAACAGATACTATAGGGAATAGGCAGAAGTTTGCTCTTCAGGATCCTTAATCCAATGATGCTGAGAGGCTATGAGGAGAATAGACCACAGGAAGTGGCCAGGTTCACATGATGTCCCTAAACAGTATCTCCTTTCACTGCAGGAGACAGTGTGGGCAGCACATTGGCTTAGACAGACTACTGCTCTTAGTCAGACATTTTTTATATTATTACGAATAAAGCTTCTGTGTTGAGAATCCCCTCCATGCAAGAAAAGCCACTCTGTTGTGCTATACTGGGAAGATGAATGGTGCCAGTGCTGTAACTGATGATTGGAAACTGGCTAATGAGAGCATGCAGGTACAGAAACACACATCTACACAGTAAGAGAAACAAACAGGATTGTTCAACCTACGTGTCCCCATACGGCTTCCAGCAGTAGCTTGAAACTTGCTTAGGACTGTGAGGTTAGAAGAGAGTTAACTCTTCTCTGTGAGGCCTTGCAGTGTAGATAACCAAAGAGAAAGACTCACAAAATCTCTGAACACGAGGCACAACAATTTGCATTGAAGGGCCAGTAACTGTAACTACTATCACAAATAGCTGGGAAGGTTATAGAAGCAACTGACCAATTTAACTGCTTCAAGGGTGCTGTAGAGTGGAATTAAAACATACTAATGGGAACAATTTTAACCATGTTCTGCTTTCTCTTACTTGCTGCTTGTTTAGGAACAGTGTTTTAATGCTTTTCTGCTTGTCAACCACTGTAGCAAGAGGGCAACCACTTCTTTCAACTTCAGTTAGGAACAGCAGAGGTCTGTGATGTGTTCTACAAGTACAATTAAATGGAACAACATTCAGTAAAAGAAAAAAAAATGAATGGATAGGAAGCTTATTCTTTGCTTTCATGTGTCTTGCATATTTTTGAAGTCACAAGGCTTTGTTTACTAAGAAGTTTTACCCTGCTTTCTCACCAGCTTCTCTGCTGATGAAGGATGAATAGGGAAAGTGTTGACCTTTCTATGTACATTCCAGTTAATAAATACAAATAAGACTTTCTTGTATCTGTGCCCAGTTTGGATAAAACACAGTCTGATAGATACTGTATCCCAGATGTTACATCTGATAATTAGGCAGCTTTAAAATGTCACATAGCTGCATGTTATTAAAACCACTAAAATAAAATCAAACCTTCATCCCTGTCATATTTTTTTCTGCAGGAAAATACAGGGTTTGCCTTTAAAAGGTCAGTTTAAAGAAGGAGCATAATCATTTAGAGGAAGGTAACTTTGAATTCTAGCTTGTCTGTGTCAAACACTTCGCAATTAAATGCTCATCAGTTGCTTATCATAGGCAAAACAGTCAGCTGGTAAGGTCTGTTGCTTTTGTGTATTCTAACACACTTCGAGCATGATGCAGAAAATCCAGGCAAGAGGTAATATATGTGATCACATGACTTGTTATCTTAAATGGTTTCATATGTGGTATTTGCTCTAGTTATTTGACATGACTCAAGTTGACCTCATTGTTTGTATCCTTGAAGGGAACAATTATGCAACTACTAAATGGTATGGAAGACAGCAATGCCATACAAGACAGAACAGAAAGTAGGAATGCAATGTCTACCAAACTGTCAAAACGTCTACCACCAGTATGGTAAGTATATTTTCTTTGTACAGTCCTACATTACAGAACAATGGAAAAGCTAACATTCATGATGGTAAATCTGGGTTAATCAAGACATCTTGTAGTTCTTACAGTCGTTTGCAATCTACAATTTTTGTGGTTTTCACTGACATCAGAACCTGGGTATTTTCAGACAAGTTCCACATTTGCCAGAATAAAAAACAAACAAAAAGATTAAAGCAGACAATGGCGGCACTAAAAATAGCATCTTTTGACAATGCTGTCAAATTATAATATACATAGATTGATGCATATGTACCTTCAGTAAAATCTTTGTACAACTTAGCGTGAATTTGGCAACATCTTAAGGAGGATGTTGAAGCAAGTACATCCTTAGTTTTATCAGTGGTTTATAAAAACCACTGATGAAATAACATAGCATTAATAAAAGCTGAACAAGACACACACACTCTAATTTTCATCTTGGTACTGACCTCCTTCTTGCAGAAGCATTTACATTAACAAGTTAGAAAATGAAGGATGGAAAAGCCCTGGAAAATTTTCTGGTATCTATTTAATCTAATTTTTAAGTTCTTTATTTTAGTTTTCCTGGCACCCATTTAAAGTTTTTATAAGTGAAAACATGTAATACCTTATGAAACAGCAAGGTGTCCTCTGCAAACTATTTTGCTAGATTTAAAATCACCTTCAAGTCTTTACAGAGGTTTGTGCTGACCAGACAGGTTACAAGACAAAGACATTCTGTTCTTCTGAAGCCTCTGACTCCAATCTCATCCTACCAAAAGTGAGCAGCTAGTGAGTGACTGAATGGACACCACTCAGCTGAGCCAGCTGGGCAGGCCATGTGCTAATGCTTCAGAAGGGTGAGCACTTTCTGCTGATTCCATAATGAACCAACTTAACATGGGTGGCAACAAGCTGCTGGAGGTACTTTAAGACAATGTTAAACTGTGCCATAATTAAAGACTTTATTAGGCATCCTGTATTGATTCCAATGTCCTGAATAAAGCCCATACTTGAGGAACTGCATGCTGTGTTCCCTACTTCATCCTATTTCAGTATTTTCTATGCCCCATTGTACAGGTCTCTGGAGATGCTACGTGTGTTCAGGAAAGTGCTCCGGTGAAGTACTGGAGAAAGGAGATGTCAGAGAAAATAGTAAATATCTTTGGCTATCACACGAATGCCTAGTCAACAATATGAGCTGATTTGCTACCAATGTCTCTGCAACTGAAGGAGCATGAAGTCGTCGGTTCTGCCTAAGAATGAAAAGATTTTTATCATTTAATCAATATCCTGTTCTTTGCTTTATATATAGAAAACTGGTGAGCAGTCTAGAGAACAGGTCCTGTGAAGAGCAGCTGAGGGAGCTGAGGTCATTTAAGCCTGGAGGAAAGGAGGTTCAGGAGGAGCTCTATAACTACCTGAAAGGAGGCTGTAGTGAGGTGGGTGTCAGTCTCTTCTCCCAAGGAACAAGTGATAGGAGAAGAGGAAACAGCCTCAGGTTGTGCTGAGGAAGGTTTGGATTGGGTATTTGGAGGGATTTCTTCACTGAGAGGGTTGTTGAGCACTGGGGCTGGCTGCCCAGGGAGGTGGTTGAGTCAGCATCCTGGAGGTATTTAAAAGATGTATGGACGTGGCACTTAGGGACATGGTTTAGTGGTGGACTTGGCATTTTAAAGGTCTTCTCCAACCTAAATGCTGCTATGATTCCATAAGAAGCTTTCCTTGTCCTACTAGTAGAATCGTTGATGCACATTGAGATGACAAGAGGCTAGAGAATATGACAAAGTGTTATTTTGGAGCATGGAGGCTACTGTTGCCAGCTCTGAGGGAGGCAGGCATTGGTGCCTGAGGATTTATTAAAGATTGCCCTGGGGGCTTGACAACGTGGTCTTGCCTCCAGATACTGTGTTTCTTTCAATATGGGACTAGGAAGACAGCTTTGATTAGAATGACTTTAAAGCTGACCAAAGCAAATACCAATTACTGTCAGTCAGCATGGTGATTACAGCTGCCTCAGACACACTGCAACAGAAGAGTGGTTGCTTTGTTTATGTGTTACAAGTGGATGGCAAAGGAAAGGAAACATCACCATGTAGCCTTGGAATCGAGAGGAGGAGAAAAATATTTTTGGTTACTGTGCCACACTGGGTGTTTTGTTCTGGATTTCTTGGGACTTCTCTCAAACATTTAGTGTCACAGACACAAGAGAGAAAAGTAAATGGATCAGATGGCTGATGGGAGTGCTTTTGTCCCCCGAATAGCTGGGATGGAACTGTGCTAAACTGCAGTGTTCAGGCCACAGCATACCCTTATGGCCTTCACTTCTGTTCAGCACAGTCTGGTAGTAACTGAGCTCAGTTATATGCCTCACAATTGCTCTTTCCCAGTCTGAAAGTGATACTGCACTTTGGAACCACAGTGCTTCCCACTGAGCCCGAAAGGCCACACTGGTACCCTGAGGTGTTACTGCCTGACAGTTACTATTCTGAGCCAGAAGGCAACCGTGTTCCCAGACACATGCTGTCAAACTTTTCCACTTATACAGCATTCAGCCTTTTAGGGCTCTTTCTTGGTAGCAATGAGGGAAGTATCTGTAATAAATGTAGCAATGATTAGCCCAGGTGTTCCCTCCTAAGTTCACTGCTATGACATGATCCATTCCTTGTAGTTTCCAAAATCATTATCCCAAGCAGAATGTCTTGAGAAGGTATTCGCTTTCCTGCATGTGTCTAGGTCATTCTGACCTAACCCCTTTCCTGTAATATTGTCAGACAACTGGCTAGCTGCCAGTGTGCTCAACGAATTTAAAATGCCATTAGGAAGATTATGGTTTGTGTTGAGTCCAGATCTCCTCCAACTCAATCTGTTGTGAAAATGCCTGGAATATTTAAATATTGCTTGTAGTGTGCAGAGGTAGAGCAGGATTTTTGTTTCTGTTGACTCCTATCTAAAAAACTCCTCCAGTCTCTAAGTTATTTTCATCCATGTCTAACACGGAAGATTTTTGAAAGAGCATTTAGCTGAAAAAGGGAAGCTGACATAAAAGTGTATGCCAACTTTCAAGATGCTAAATTACAATTACTTTCTTGCCTCGCTGCCACCTATGAAGAATGTGGCTACACCAACAACCTAGAAATGGAAATACTACTCTGCAATACAGCTGCGCTTGACTAAATAGTTAAGTAACTGCAGAATTAGAAAGCTGATCCTGTATGACCGCACAGTCTGTGAGCTTGAGGGACATCTCTCTCCTTGATGTGTTAAGATAAGTTATCTCTTTTAGCATAACCTTACTGTTCCTGGGCTTGGTGAGAAACTGAGGTTTTTCTCCTATACTACTGTGTACATGACACTCATTTTGTAAAGTAGTAGGACTCACTGGGCAAGCCAATAGTTACCACTAATTGCATCAAGGCAAGAAGAGGAACCTGGGAGCCAAGTGGATGTGAAGAGGCTACAAATTCATGGATTATGTCATCTCCTCCAAGGAGCAATCCCTGGTCTCTGAGCCAAGCAGTTCTATGTTGTTCATGCCCACTCTGCTACATTGCCATGCAGAGTGGTTGCCTATGTCCGTGCTGACAGCTGGGGTGTGGTTGGGGAACTGGGACTATCTGGATTAAAAACAGCCAGCGTTCAGTCTCTAAATGAGAACATGGAAACTCCAAAACAAAAAAAAGCTAGGAGGGGTCAAAAACCTGAAGAGTAGAGTCTGGGAGCAGATAAGCAAGGAGAATGAGACCGGCCAGGCATAACACAGATAGAGAAGGTGTGGTAGAAAGCAGTTCTCAGGGGAGAGACCCAGGAATTCACTCATTTGCAGGGGAACGCAGGGTGTTTTATACGCTTCTACAGAACAGCAGCACAGGTTCCTTGTGCAGTAACAGTTATCCAGAAAAATAAATGCAAATAATAACATATACTATAAATAACAGTGCCTAATCCAGAAGATCTAAGTAGTTAGGAGATGATATATCTTGTTAAATATACCTTTTATTGATAACAAGAATTAACTAAATGTGTCTAAGAAGTTATAAAATGTATAGAATCCCAGAATATCACAATACTTAATATTAAACTTATTTAGATGTGGACTTCTCTGTAAGTTTGTGGAATGTTCAGTTAGAGGCATAAATGTCCATCTTCATTTGATTACTAAGAACAGTATCTGTGGCCCCTGAACGGATTTCCAAAGCACATAGTTGCACAGAACTGACCTTTGAAAACTAAATCAAACCTGCAAGTGTATGCCAGTGTTTAGGTGTTACTGTTCAGCTTTGGAAAAATCTGGTTGGAAGTTTAAGAAAATGGGAAATGCATCAAGTTAGAATTTTTTTCCCATTACTCCTGTAGGAATCCGTAGTCTTTGTGAACTCATGTTTTTCTTCAGCAAATCTGCAAATACTTTTCAAGGAAACAAAAAAATGTTGTGTTAAGGTTCCAGGACTATCTGTTTCTATTGTTTTGGTTATTTTCTCCCTGTATATAATTTTTTAAAAACATTTAAATACATGGGTAAAGAGGTTAGGTTGTGCATGCAGATATGTGCTCACTTGGACAGAAAACTTTAAAATTAAAAATGACTTGAAAGGCAAAGTGGTAAGAGAGAAATAACAGTTTATAAAGAGTTTTATATATTACAACAAAGAATATTACTTATTAAAGTTATAGGCTTATGGTTTACCTTATGAATTCAACACAATTAACAAAATGGAGATCAGTTTATCTCCCACAATCTTCAATTTTTCTCCAGAAAAGTGCCTTTTCTTGCCCCATGTTTCTCTTTTGTTCTTCATGTGCCATTTGATGGATCCCTTGCATGTCTTTTTGGTTACTAGAAGGTGCTGAAAAGAATACAAATAGAAGGATTTCCTGGTCTCACTGCAATATCAAAGCACACTTTAGCCTTGATCAGCTATGGCAGGGAAGAGGCAATGGCTTCAGTTTATCTTGAGAACTGTAATCTCTGCTCCCCTTGTCACTGGCCACTGGAAAAAGCCCATGGCTGATACTCTTTTCTTCAGGCAGCATTGCAGTTTGTCTCACTGCATTGTGCCAAGATCCCCTAGTCAGTGCTTCTGGCAAGGAAATTGTTACTTTTGCAAGAGTGGAAATGGGAAACCCTGCATTTCTCCAAACTTCTCTGGATACCCAGGAGTCAGGAGGACTCTTCTAACACTGCCAGCTGGACCAAGAATAATGAAGTTCCAAGGTTTAAACAGTGGTCTGCTCTGGCTGTTCTTGACGTAAAAAGATACTTTTACTCCCCTCAAGTTCAGTCCTCCTACTCTTTCATTTTTTGGTTCTCTTTCTTGGACTTCTATGGATTAAAACCAGAAAACAAAAAGCATCCATTCCCCCATTTCAGAATAACACTTCTTCCTGCTTTTCTTGGCCGAGTGCTCCTTTCATACTCAGCGGGTGTCCTTGGGATATCTCCCAAGACAGGCTCTGTACAATGGCCCAGCACCAAGATGCGTGGCTGTGTAGTGCCTAGCAGCACTGACATGACCTCGAGTGGCTTAATTTTATAACTGCTCTCTTAGATGGTATGTGAACTCAAACTGATCTCCAAGACTCATAACCACACCAAAATCTCCTGAAAGAAGCAGACATTTTCACTGGCCTCAGTTACCTTTTTGGAGATTCCAAGATACAGAGTCCATTTTCTTTGTTTTTCATTCATGCAATAACAGGAAATCCCAGAGAGCAGAACAAGAGATTTTATTGTTTCCCATAGCTGGTAACACCTTGATGGCTAATTTGGTTTAGCGCACAATCAAGCAAAAAAACCCCAGAGAACCACCCTCCTCATTCAGCTGTATGGTCTTATTATTAAGCAGCAAACCTGCATTGACCTCAGTAGAGCCAAGATTTCATCCCAAATGCTTTTATCAGTGCAGATGACTATCTGCCACTGCACTGGATATCTGTGATCCATACTCTCAAATTCTTTCTAGGAGTCTGAAATCACAGATGACTTGTCACGAACACCTTCTGTGTAACATTGGTGAGGAACCACAGTGTTCTAAGGTAGCTGATCTTCACTGTAACTGATTGGATTCACAATTTAGTTAATTTCTGGATCATACTAGTTATTTAGATACCTTAGCACTATTTCAAAAGCCAGCAACGTGATACTTGAAATCATGTAATTCATAAGTATTAGGGGAGCATATTCTGGTAGCTCTTCCAGTTTCTGACCAACAACCAAATAGTTTGGCAAACGTCCTTCAGACACAGAGAAAAACACAATTTGGATAAGAGTACACTTCCATTTCTTGGCCATGTCACAATCTTCACAGGGATAAAAACGAATCCAACTTAAATGAAGTTCATCACAAGATTTCCATAACATCAGCCTGATAGTGTGGTGGGTTGACCTTGGCTGGCCACCAGGAGTCCACCAAGCCGTCTTATTGCTCTCCTCCTGAGCAGGACAGAGGGTGAGAAAATAAAATGCAAATGAACTTGTGAGTCAAGATAAAGACAGTTTAACAAAGGAAAAGGCCATGTGCAGAAGCAAAGGAAAACCAAAAGATTTATTTTCTATTTCCCATCAGCAGACAATATCCAGCCACTTCCTGGGAAGCAGGGCTTCAGTATGCATGGCAGCTGTTCTGGAAGTCAAGTCTGGTACCAACAAATGCCGCTCCCCCCCACCCCTGGCTTTCACTTGGCTTTTATTGCTGAGCAGATGTTATATGGTATGGAATATCCCTTCGGTCAGTTTGGGTCAGCTGTCCTGGCTATGTCCCCTCCCAAGATCTTGCCCACCCACAGTCTACTGGCCTTTGGGGGTGAGGGGAGATGTTGGGGAGACAGCCTTGCTGCCGTGAGAGCACTGCTCAGCAGCAGCCAAAACACTGCTGTGTTATCAGCACCTTTCTAGCTACAAATACAAAGCACAGCACTATGAGGGCTGCTGTGGGGAAAATTAACCCCATCTTAGCCAGACCAAATACATACAGGTTTGCCAGTTCTCTGGCTTTTTAAAACTGGAGGCAACGTTCAACATACAACCAAACTTTTGGTTACCTATATTGATTTGCTGCAGACAAGCGAGTTGTCAGCATTCAGGTACCATGATAAATGTTAGTATTTTCCTTTAAAGTTGGTATTCCCCCTCTCTAATATATGAAGGTGTTGCCTCACAAACATAGGTAGATTTAACTGATGGTGGTCTTCAGCTGCCTATCTTTATAATTACTCTTTGCTTCCCACAACAGGGAAATGGAATAATCCGTCCGGACATTTCTGAACTGGTCACCTGTAAAATCAGGAGTGATTCTGCTTATGTTATAGAATGTGGTGATTTGGGAGCATTTTTGCATGTATTTCAACTGTCTCTGCAGCAGATCTTTGGAAGAAGCAAGGCATAAGTGCTGGGAAGGCCTCCACTTCCAAACTGTGTCCTGCTGGGCTGAGCCCCACTGTGCCACAGTTGGGTGTTATCAGCTGTCTGCATTTCTATATAAGAAATAAACAGTGTACTGTTTATGAATCTCAATAGAGGACTTAATTCCTCCAAAGACTTGGGAATATGAATAATACCTCTCTTTGGTAGACCAATGGTGACAGTTATCTTAGAGTATTGACAACATACATTGGCATTGGCATTTAAAAAGCAGTGGAAAAATGTTGAATTTAGGCTATTCAATTGCTAATGCAAAGGGAAATACATTACTGGATCATTCTCATCTAAAATAGAAGAGATATACAACTGGACTATTGCAGTTCAGCTTACACCAGTATCTGAAAGTAAACACAAACTAGGTCAAAATTGTTTTAAGCTTTTTATAAAGAAGGTTTGCAACATTTTAACCGCATAACCTTATGGTATCCAACTATAATTAAAGTTTTATAATTAGACTAAATCTAGTTTTTACATTTCATTAAGCCTTATTTAGTGATGGAAACCACCTGACACAAGTAGGACTGGATCATCTCTTTGGAATCTCCCTAAACAAAGTAGTAGCATGGAGTTTCTTGTGTTCCTATATGAAGAATACTGCTCCAGTCTTGCATCAGATTAAACTGAAGTGTCTTTAGTGCAATGACCTCAGCAAATCACTGGGGAAAGTGAACCAAAACCTCCTTTGTAGTTCTGCAGAGCCTGATTTACCTCTCACCTGTGGGATTAAGCTCAACAGAGAAATAAAGGGGACACTTTATGCTCACTTGTATCTCCATGTAGAGCCATGATAGTAGACCTTAAAGGACAGCTAATTAATTGACAGACAAACCATCAAGACATCAAAGAAACGGTCAGTTCTTAACAGTTTTTGCATGATTAATATGACAGGTTGGGAATTAGAACACACATCTCCCACTGACCCATCCTCAAGTCCTAAACAGAAGAATTAGCTTAGTGTTCATTTACATAATAAATGAGGTTCTGGATCTCTCTTCAACTAAAATTTAGAATCAAATAGCTTATTTGGAAATATGAAGAGAACTGGGGGTTTGATTGATCAATCCCACATGCATATTGGAAAGTACATAATGTACTGCAAAGTTATAAAATACCTACTGATTTCAATGTGTTTTAAGATTAGGCGATATGTGTGCTTGATTAACATTCCAGCTTAATAAAAGGCCAGTAAGTTCTCTGCAAGTTATGTAAGAATAATTTTAAGGTATTTCATGAAAGAAATTATTTTCCATTAAAGAAACTGGGACAATTCTAAATGCCTTCATAGCCAGCTAAATTATTTTATCAGAGGAACCACAAAACTTCTCTCTAATGTTCAGGAATTCAGAATATTTCTTCAGTAAAGCATGTCATTTCCAATAATTCTGTATTAATTAAATGTACTATTAATTTTCATAATAAGGAAGTACATACTTGGAACTAAATTGCAATTATATTGTGTTTTTTAGCATTTTGTTGAAGGTGGACTATTTTATAAGCTTTAACTGTTCAGGAGGTTAATTTAGCTTATTTTTTCCATCACGTATAAATATATCTTAATTTTTTTCTGTTCAAATGTTGAAGTTCTGGGAATTAGTCTTCCACGATCACACCCGAAGAAGGCTTACTCACATTTGCAGACAGAGACAATAAAATTGACTGTAGCAATTCCCAGTGTCATTCCACACGGTCTGGCCCAACCCAGCCATGCGGCTTATAGCTTCAGTAGGAGGAACGGCTGAACTAAATGCATGTCCACTCCTTCGGCATTCTCAAAAAGACTGATCCTTTCAAAGATAACCAGAAGCAGCTCTCACTAATACACCCATCTGTAGCTGAAGTAGAGAACACTACCTCCGTTAAGCACTTTCTGCTCTATGAACTGTAAACTTCAAGAGAGAGAACGCATGTGAAAAGGCCATCTCTTGACTTTTTACAAGCAACCTGGGGGAATTCTGACAACTGAGGTACACATATAAGTTACTATCACTGTGACAGCAGATAAGCATCAGTAGCTTGATTTATAGTCCTGTCTCCTGCCTCTAGACCTCTCTTGGTTCCCCCACATCTCCGAATTCCTGTCAGCATCAACTTAGAAATGCATCCCTCTAAGTGATGTTACATTCTGAGCGATTCTTGCTGCTCTCCTGGCAGCCTTGTCACCCTCTGCAGCTGGTTCCCTTTCTCTCTGCTCTAGAACCACGATCCAGGTCAACCCTTTTATTGCTGAATGGAGCTTGCAAAGTCCCTACATCACACTGTGACAATTAAATCCACTTAGGACCACAAGTCAGATACATCGCACAACGTGGAACTCCAGTATTGCCTTATGCATCAGACACATCCCTGCTAAACTGCAAGAGCAAGAGATTTAATTGATTCAAATTTAATTTGGAATTCTCTTTCTAATCTAATATTCAAAAGGTCATATTAAAAAAAAATTCAAAGATATGACTGGTGTTACATAATGGTATAAGTTTGCTTCCTTCCCCTGAATAACCTTTTAATTTCATTGGAATAAGTTGCATAAAGCAAGCTGGATTTAGCTCAAGTTGTCCTTTCTGTGGATTTTTAGCTTTAGATTAGATATCTTGTGATTTTTTCCAGTGGGTCTGAATATGAAAGATGACAAGTAAGAGCCATTGAAGATACTTCAACAAGATCAATGAGATGGCAGGTGAATGTTCTGATCAGGAAGAACTTATCATGAGGTGAGGTAGGCTGAGGAATTATTTCCCAGAGGACTGAGTAGAGCTCTGTTCCTGGGATTTCTACAAGTAATCTCAATGCAGGAGCATGAGAATGAATGGGTCTCAGAAGTCAAGGGAACACATGACACATTTTTTGGAGCAAAGTTCTAGCATATTCTGTCATTTCTATCAAATGCTATTTCTCTTTTAGTTTCCAGTTAATTAATTTTATTTAAAGGTAAATAATGTTCCATGTTTCTTTGTTTGTTTTGCCATAGTTCTGTAATTGATCTGTTTGCTAAAATGGTGCTGCATTCAGGTATCATTGAGATGCAGACTGCATTGCTTCAAACAGAAGGGGTACTACTCACCATCTCATGATGAGGTTTGCATTATGAAGAAAATTAATTTTGGGGGGATAAGATGACCCAAGAGGCCTATTCTATTTTTATTTTTCATTAACTGTTTCTTTTTTTTTTTTTTTTTTAATATGTTCTCTTGTACAAAGAGATACTTAGGTGGATTTGGACCTACATGTGGACCTTACTCCCTTTACTTTCTCTGGTGAGATTAATGTTCTGCTGTGATTCACGGAGCTATATGGGTATGAAAGCCGTTTGAGAGAGCTGCCTCACAGGAGCTGAAAGAAGGAAAATGCCCAAAACTCATCAAAACCCTATGAGTTAAAGTTCAGCCTTTGGTCCTGCTGTTTTTGTTCATCTTTTATTCCTTGACAAGGGAATTTGTGACCCCTTGGTGAATGGGAAGCAGAAGGATTCAGATATGACCTCTACCTCGCAAACGGATAATCACTGGAATTTGGGAAGATATGCAGAGAAAGGGTGACTCAATACATGCCTTGTTCTTACACACTTTATGTAAGCACCTGTTAGTTTTTAGTCACTGTGATGTATACTATAACTATAACTATATATATATATAAAATAAAATTGTTCAATGCTTATGTTACCAGCTCACTAGTTTTTTATAATAAAATGCTTTGATATTCATCTAGTAATGTAAGTAATCTAGAAATCAAACAGTAAACAATGTAAAATTCACAATCATTTTAACTTAATTCACTGGAGGTTAGAAACCAATGCGAAACCCTTAGACAGGACCTTCCCTAAGCAATTTTTCAGGGCAAAGGAAGAAAAAAAGAAGCAGTGTAGAGAACAGTTCAAATCTTGCAGATGTATCACATGGATCCACATAGACCTTGGGGATGTATTTTTGTGTGGAGTGCTTGTACCCGTACAGCACAGGACCCTACGACTTGATTTGAGGAAGCCTGCATCTGAGGCATGTGATTTTCTCAGCAAATAACAACTGAGCTGCTATTTTTAAAAGAGATTTTCCCTATAATGAGGATGCTACAGGAGAATCTCAGCACTGGGCCTGCTGGTGTTTCTGCAGGGCTGGTGGAGACTGCACTGCTCTCCCACAGAACTGAAGTAATTAATAGAAGGGATCACTGCTTCTGTTGGGCGAAAGAGTCACCAGGTATCTAAAAGTCCTCTGTTCTACCCGCTCTGAGACCCTCTTTTTCTTTCACAATTCCCTCCAAATCATTATTTTTCTCTTCCAAGGACTGAATCATGGCGCCTTGCCTGTGTCCTTGTTAAGATCTCAGCTAGAAAAATGCTTTTGCTTAAGAAAATAACACCATGGGAAAGGCCATGGCAACAGAAACACTTGTTTTGCCAGAACACATTTATGCTGGAAGGGTGGGTAGTTCAGATGGCCATGAACACTTAATAAAGCTCATTTTTCTAGTAATTCCCCAAGGCACTTTCTTCAAAAAAACTATTATAGAGACAGGCATTTCAGTGGAAACTGCCAGACTTAAAACCTTAAAACAAATATAATTATCTCCTTTCCATACTTTTTTTCTGTCACCTTAGCAATCTAGGGAAGGCAATTTCTAGTCTAAATAAATTGGATCGTATTATGCCTTTTCAACTCTTCAATCTTTTCTAAGTTTTAGTTTTGCATCCAAAATCCTAATAACAGCCTGTAACACATTTACATTCCTGCATTCTTGCCTCTGTTTTGTTGGGTACACAGTATTCCTTCTTTTTTTTTTCTTTTTTTTTCCCCTCCTCTCTCCCTTTGGTAATATAATCATTCTGCATTTTTCCAGATTTGGACAAACGGAAATGTTTTCAGCCTCCAGTTAGTGTTTAAATAACAACAAAAAAAGCTCCTCTGGCCTTCAGCATGAGTTTAAAACATTAAACTGAATGCAGAAAGAAGCAACATGAACTCTAGGATGAGTAAGTCAAAGCTGTCTAAGAAATCTCAACAGATTCAGAGACTTTCAGGCCAGGATGAACCAATACGTCTTCTAGTCTGACTCCCATTCATTACTATATTGAGACCCACAACTCCATTTAACTGAAGCATTGCTTCCAGAAAAGTATGCTGCTATGAAGTGAGAACATCAAAAGTAGAAAATCAACAGCGTCCCCAACACTGATTAATCATACACACTGTTAAAAAGCATACATAAATTCTCTTTTGAATTTGCTGGCTTTACCTTACTGCCCTTGGTTCTCATTTTCCCTTTTTTCTATAATATTATAAAAAGCCATTATGTCCCTGACAACTTCACACAGAGAAATTATTTGTGAACTCTACTTAGCCTTGCTCCATAGATCAGTTCAAACTGTACCAATATATGATCCCCCAACTGCTGTGCTGTATTTCATTCCAATTGTAGCACTAAGCTTTTCTTAGTAGGCTACAGCGTTACCTCTTCCATCAGCCGCCGCTGTAGGTACATTCCCTGGCCACAGGTTCTCTCTTCCCCCTTCACAGAAATATACCCAGTAACTGTCTCCAGATTTCACCCCAAGGCACTCTCTGTAAAATTATAGTTGGAATTACATTTTATACCCTAGGAAGTACCTAAGGTGGAAGGTATACACACTATTACATACATTGCATATATTTTTAAAACATTACTGCTCTTCATTTGGATAACACAAGAAATACAATGTGTAAAGATTATAATTTTCTTGACAAATCCTGAGTCGCTTGTTACAAGTAGATACCATATTGCCCAGTTATCTAGAATCCTGCTCTAAAAACCTCCAGCCACAGCCTCTGCTGTCCAGCTCACTTCCTCAGGTCTCACTTCTTGCAGCTAACTTGGACCTCCCACCCCATGTTTTCAGTTCCATCTATATAAAATCCTTCCATTTCTTTATTTAGTACTTTTATGTGCTTGAGCCTTTCCCACTTTATATACCCATTTATAGCACCTGGCTTCTTCGCAGTTTTTTTGGTTGAAGTTTCATTCCCCTGCAGAAACACTTGGAGTAAAAGGTTCATCTAACCTCCTTGACTAATTAATTGGTGAAACTGTGAAATTTAAAACAAGGACTCCCTTTTACTCCTAATCTCAGATAGATAGGCTTTCTTGGCAAATGTGGATGAATTCATACACAGGCATTAAAAACACATCTAAACATTAAAAACAGGCTGTTTCCATTTCAGGCAAAAGTTTCCACTACATAGATAACATTTCTTCAATTATCACAATTATGATTTTTGATCAAGGTAAACTTTTATCAGCTCCTGAATTACAAAAATAAAAGAATCAACACTTGTAAAATCACTTTAGCTCCTGATTCTGCAAGGATGTGCAAAACCCATCCACAAATTGTGTGTGAAGGTGACAGACTAGGAGCACACCATCTCAGACCAAATGTCAGGGCAGGTGTAATGGAGGTGGCTCTGCTTCCCTATCCTGTCCTTACTGGCTCTTGTTGCACAGCATGGGTCCTTGTCATTTTGCCTGCTAAACAGCTCATGCCATACCTGTGGAAACAACATACTTTTCCTTCAATCTATCACAGTACCTGTCTGCTAAAAAGATGGAAGCATCTGCCACAGGGAAGGAAGGAAACAGCAAGTTGCTTTGTACTGTTCGAAACAGATAGAAGACCCAGTTATTTTAAAAGATGCTCAGACTGAAATGTCACAGAGTTGGGCTTTGACATATTGTGAGTAAATGAAGCAAGTAATGAAAAGTCTGGCAAAACAAACATCGACATGCATGGAGAAAATATTGTCTTGGCATTGGGACCTATGTGAGGGATGTGCAAAGTCATTCTGCAGAGAAGGCCAAATTCCATTTTTAATGACTGCTGGCCTGAATTTAGGACTATAATTTAGGACACTTACTCTACAGTAAGATGCGCCCTGACATCAGTGGGGTACTGGCATTATGATCAAGGGCATAAACTATCCTTTTGTACTGTGGTTGCTAATTCAGACTTACTACCTTGATTGTTTCTCACTTGAGGAAACATTCCCATCTTGACTTTCACTGTGATTTCTGCACTTTGTTTCTCTTCTTTAGTTTTCCTTTTGCTGCTATTCATTCCCTTTCAGTCCCCATTTCTCTTTTACTTCCCTTCCCCCAGAGTTTTCCTCCCTGTAATAATTCCTCTTTCTTATAATGCTTAATTTTAATTGCCTCCAATTAAAAAGTTTTCCTAAGCATTCCAAGTCATGCCATTAGATTTTAGAGTTAACTGTTCAAAGCCAACTAATGTAATTCAGAATATTATTTCAAGTTGCCTATTTGTAGAGTCCTGAAGAAAATGCTACAAAAGTTTACAATGAGTTCATGTATAGAATATTGTAATGGATTTCTTTCTCTCCAGAGAAAGTGATGGGTGTAACCACCGTAGCATAAGCTGTTCCACAACAGTCGCTCTTAAGTAACTAGTTGAAGCTTTTAGAATAGCTCAGAAATAGCTTATGCCATGAGAGCTGTACCAGTGAATTTCCTGTGACAAAATCAGTAAATTTTGTGTAGACAAAAGCTTTTGTAAACAGGACAGCTGGGCACACGATCTACTTAAATGTAAACTTAAATACTGGAGAAACTGGATATATCACAGGTTTGTGCAGTACCTCAGCTGGGGAAAAGGGAAACACTCCACAGACTCATATAGGTCTTTTCTTGTTCCTGTTTTCTATGAACCACATTGTTGGCTCTTCTCTGTCCCTAATCGTTGTATTATGATCTTTCTGGCTTCCAGCTCTTTGTTCTAATGATTAAACAAGACTAATATTTTTTTTGAGGTCATAGTGATAATATGATAGTCCTTTTGAAGGCGTTCAGTAAACAGAATACAGCAGTAATGCACTGGGGGTTTTATTTATTTGTTTTTATTTATTCACTTTTATTTATTCTTATCAGAACCTTAATTTTTACTTTTGGCAATATTATCACTGAAGAAACTCAAACTCTTTTTAAAAACTTTAAATATATAGTGGGCAGAAGAACAACCAATAATAAGAAAAAATAAGTTTATAAAGCACAAGACTCTTTCCTTTCTTGAGCACACTGGGCAATTACTAAGAGGAGTACAGCTAAGTGATTCCTTTAAAGGCCAGCATTCTTACTAGATCAGCCCTGCTGTCTAAGATGGCCATCCAGAAGTAGCTTCCAAAATAACTAATATAACTCTGCCTCACTGTGAAATTCCTCGTAAGCAGTTGATTTTTAGTAGTTACTGTTGACCATGTGGGATTCAACTCTTGAGAGTGATTGACTCCAGCATTCTTAGGCACCTATATGGAGATCGAAAGAAATTATTTTCTTGACATTGCTTGCTTCTTGTCATGGAACATAAAGAATTTTAGAACAACAGCTTAGATTTAGAAAACTATATTTCAAACATCTAAAGTTAGGTCAGATAAGTTCCCATGTCCAAAACCTGTCCTACCTTTGAATTACACATATGCTATATTGCTAAACGAACATCAGGATTTAAATGAATCACTGCATGCTGCCTAAAAACCCCATACCACTAGACTTGGACAGAAAAAAAAAAAAAAAAAAAAGAAAGGAGAATGATTTTGGCACAATGACTTCCAGGGACCTGGGAAGACGGTGTTTGTCTTAGAAACATCAGTGGCTCTTCCTGGTATGACTCCTTTTATCCTCTGTCCTACATCTCTTGTGGCAGAGAAGCTGTTAGGTTGGCTCAGTCATGGTCTCAGCTCTGCTTTGACGCTGTTTTTTTCTCCACAGGGCAGTAAAATTCTGTTTTGCCTATTTGTTGAGTTGCCATTATCTGCACTCACCTTCTTAGGTTACAGTAGGAGAACAAAGCCAGCCCAACTATTTAGACAGTAACTACAAAAACCATGTTTCTTTTTTTCTAGAAGTTATCCATAGAGGCAGAAAATTACAATGTTAATATATAATATGGGAAATTACTGTGGATGAAAAATGTTGAGCAATTATATCTGAGAATATAAACCATGAGAAATGATGAGGAAAAAAATCAGTGTAAATTGTGTGCATGTCAGTTGTGTGCATGCATGCATGCATGCATAGTGATTACCAGGAAGGGAGATGACATCCATTGAAGCTCCAGAGCACTGCACTGAGTCTGATATGCCAGACTGTCAAAAAGACAGTTCACAGAAAGAAGGCCACACTACAGAAAACTGATTAAGTATACTCCCTGAAGCAGCAGACAATGAAGCAGAACAGGTATTTGAGGGGTTTAAATGCCAAGAAGAAATGCAAATGTATAGCTAAATATGATAATATGAAAGTGGCTATGGCTAAATATCAGAAAACTTTTTGGCTAGCCTTGGGTGTCTCTAGTGAAGTAATAGAAATCTCCACTTATAATTTTAACAGCGTTCAATCTAGCACCAATAACTGTACAGTCTGTAAGAAAAAAGAACTGTCAGAGATTAATATGAAAGACTCTGAGCTGTCTTCTGTCTTTGATAGTTGAGATCGTATTAGATCTTGCACTTGCAGGTAGGAGTCCAAAACACACGAACCTGTACATTTTTATTTAAACACTAGGTGGCTCTGTTGGCTCTTTTAAGTACAGCATTGCTCAAGCCTGCGTGAGTGTTGAACACCAGGTGGGATTCAAAGAGAGATGCTCCATTGACAATCATTACGGACTAGGTAACTTTTTCTAGAAGAGCCTCTGTTGTGAATGATCACAAGGAAACATAGATATTATTTAAAAAAAAGAAAAAAAAAAGAAGAAAGAATTGCCTTCAGCCTTCGACCAACTTGGAACAGATAGCCAACGCAAGGAGCAAAATGGCATTGGCTTTCAATTTCTCCCGTGTTTTACTGAATTTTCAGTTAATTGTGCCCATGGGATGCCTGTGCGGCGACTAAGAATAGGACAATGAAGGCTATGGATTCTGCCCCCCCCATGCATGAATAAAGTTGACAAAAGTGATTTTAAGCTGTTGGTATACTCTTCCAATTCTTGAACCACTTTGCACTAGGCTGTGTCCTACCGGCACAGGAAAAATTCTGTCCTTTCTGTCCTGAGCTTGTTACAAGTAACTCAAGGCACCGCTAAGGCAGCTATGGATACCTAAGTCATGTAAGCACCCCTTCCTTCCTACAACGCTGCAAAATGCTAAAAAATCGTCCTAAAGGATTCTTCTTGGATTCCATTCTTCCAAAGTGATCATCCCAGAGTTGGCTGGGCTGACCAGCAGTCAGATAGCTTCTTTTCAGAACAAGGGACCCAAACCAGTGTTAATTTGGGGGAAAACTGCACATTATCAATCAGCAAAATTAATGACTGATTTCATTTGGGACTGTGACAACGTTTTGTATGTTTTTCAGAGGTGTTGCAGATCTACAATCCTTTCTTCTCTATTTTTCAGCCACAATTAGCATACTTCTTCACGTCAGGAAATAAATGGGTGCAGTTTTTTGTTAGCAACCTTGCAACCATCACCCTGGAGATGGCCATAACAGTTAAGCTTTTAAAACTTTTTTCTCCTCCCCTGGTGCATGATTTTCACTTGTAGAATTAATCACTAGAGTAGTCCTTGCAGAGTATTTTGGCAATCAACAACAGCTATAGTTTGTATGAACAGATTCAGTACATTATGAACTGGTAAACCGTATCTGGAAGAGCAAAGAGAATGTCCGTAAAGTTTACTCCTGCCTTTTTACCAAATACCCGGTTTCAGTACCAGATAACTGAATGAATGTTTGCGAACAGCAAATTTACCTTTCTCCATTGTTTTGGAGTAGCAAATACATAACAGTTTCAAATCTATATTCCATTTATATGAAATAAAAACACAATCTGAATTTTTGAAGACTAAATCAAATTAAAAAAAAACAAAGCTGAAGAAATACCAATGCAATGCCCTCTTTTTTAATTATCTGCTAATTGAAGCTCTAGATTCCTCTAATATTTCTGTTTTGTAAAAAAAAGCTTGTCAAAATTCAGAAACTAATTATTAGGGAAGCCAGGCAATGAGTTTAACAGCTCTTTTTTTCTTCCACTTTTGTCTGTATCTGAGAAGACTGGCTGTTTTCCTGCTGTCTGCTTATGCTCACTGGATCGTACAGGAGATGACAGGTATAAGCCATTCAAACAGCTGACTAATCTAGCAGATCACCTTTCATTTCATCCTTTCTTTCATCTGCTCCAGTCTCTGTTGGCTGCCTGAGTCTCAAGAAGATTTGCCCATATTTGAGCTACTCCCTGTGGAAATGACTTCTTTTCCACTGCATGATTTAGCGAAGAGTTTATTACATACAGTGATCCTCCCCACAGATCCTTTGTGTTTCCACGGTAGCACAATATGCCTGAGCACAGCAACCTATGGCACATTCCTTTGGTTCATTAGTACATTGCTGTGAACTCTCTAAGCATCAGTTCGAAGGTGTCTTTGCAGTATACTTGGGGCAGACATGAGCTTACACTAGATGTAGTCTTAACCAGCAAAAGCTAAGGGCTCAAAAAGCTATGCTATATCTGGTCATACAATTTTTGGATCAGAGCTGGCTCACATCCCCCTGGCTCACAGTGCACGGTAAAGCTGTAGAACAAGCTCACTACCATAAGATGTTTGGGACACTAAAATAGACACAGTTAAAAATGGAACTGGACTCATTCTTGGAAGACGCTCACTGACTGATGACCATCAGTTAGGCTAGTCCAGATTCCACCTCCAGTTCATAAAGATTATAAAGCAATACAGGGAAGGCACAACAGGAAAAGGATTGCTCTGTCTTTGACAATATCTACCTATCTACTAATGTTTCTGTTCATAATGGATTTTATATGGGCTGGCTGGGCATTAGCAACAAATGAAAAAGAAAGGTATATGAAGGTGTATGGTCCAAAACGTGTCAGTAGAGAACCAGAGCAAAACCCTAAGCAGAGCACCCCCATACACCAATCCTTCAAGGTATCCATCACGCATGCTCCCAACTCATAAGGGGCACTAAATCAAAAAAGTAAAGATAGGTAAGAGTTGCAGGATCAAAAATTAGTGTAGCAGGAATTGAGTGAGGCATCAAGCACAGAAGTCCTGACAGCATCTACTACTCTGTGAAAGTATTCCACTTGTACACCACCTGATGATGCTCTGCCTGCATATGAGAGGACAAGAGAACAGAAAGAAGCCTCATGGTCTCCGGGTTCTCTCCTAATATCTACTAGAGAGAGAGTACTGAGCTACTGGGCTCTTTTTTCTAGCCCTGATGGCACTTCAGTGACTTGGAATTCTATCTTTGCACACAGACATCAGAATCAGGTCCTTTGATTGTCGCAGCAGCTGAGACAAAAAGCTCAAGATACATAGAACTTGATTTCCCTTTGCACGTATTGGATTAAGTCCACATGTGCAGTAACTACGAGTCAGTAAAGTGTTTCTTAGACCCTCAGAAAAGGGCACAAATACGACTCAAGGATGTGTGCTTGCTTTTTTAACAGAAGGAAATTTCCCCCAGGTTAAGGAAGAGGTGGGAGTTTCAGGGAATTGCCCAAGTACCACAGCAGCAGACAGGTCGAGTCGCTGTGGGACCAGGGAGGGATCAGTCCCTAACACTGCGCACGGTGCGCTTCCCTCCTTTTAATTTATACAAATAAAGACGTCGCTGATGGGAACGGACGGTTATGTAAGGTGAAATCCGCATTCCTTGCGTAACCGCTGTTTACATAACGGGGCCGCGGCCCCCGGCGAGCTCCCGCTGCGGCCCCGCGCTGCCGCCGCCGCCGCAGACCCCGGCCCGGCCCGGCCCCGGCGCTGCCCGGTGCCCCGGCGCTCCGCGGGGCGCGCTGGCGCTGCCCTAGCCATCCGCCGCCACAAAACCGAAATGCTATATTCTCCTTTTGCAATTCCACGAGCTGTAGGCTCCCACTCTCAGACGAGCTTCACGGAGTAAGGGCAGGGGCTTTCTAAAGCACTTGGCATGGAAGCACAGGCCTAGCCTGCAGCGTTTCTTACTCAGGCAGGTTGGATCAAAATAATGCAACAATTCCCCTCCCAGGTGAAAGTTTAAGTTTCTACATAAAAATTAGAACATTTGGGTTGGATTTCTCACCAGCTGTGCCTGCACAGCACTACGCAAGCAATCTAGAGAGGGTTCATTTGGGCTGCAAACGGCCACCAGGAATCTGTGTACAAATGAACTCCCAGCTCTGGAGAAACTTGCGGTTTCACTCCCACTTGGGAGAGACTTGGAAAATACACTTGTAAAACAAAGAGAAGACGAGGGATATTCTGGGGCCAGGGAAGACTGCAGTTCGGTACCACGTAGCCCTGAGTTTATTTAAGGCTATGTAACATTTGTGTAAGGCTCTCTGTAAACCCTATCTTGCATTCCCCAGTTTCTGGGCGGTTATGCGCTCCACCTGCGTCATGCAGATATCTGTTACTTGGGACCGAAACTTCTGACTTGAGGGCCAAATAATCCAGATGCAAACACTTGTCAAACATCATCACAAAAACCTTAATGATAATCTATAAGTAATACATATGCAGAACTGAGTATCACTTAACAGAATGATTTGCATTTCCACTACAAACATAATATGTAAACCAATTCTAAACATACAGTTTAGATTCCAGTACTCATTTTTGCAGAAATCAAATACTTCAGAATATTCTTTATTTCAGGGGCTTCCAAAATAGGCAAAAAGAGTTCCCCTTTGTGAGGTGTAATTACAGTGTTTCAGTATTTACCATACACTGGCTGTGTCTGATTTATTAGACTGTTACTTGCTGAACATTTTATGTGCATTCTGAGCAAATAAAATTCCTCTTAAAACAAAGCTGAGTAAAACAGCTTTGTACATCAGAGTGGTGGTTAAAAAGTATTTAATCTGCATATCATGTAACAGATGTGAAATATAACTTTCAGAAAATTCTCCTTTTTATAAATCAGATTAAAAGTCTTTCAGCTCCACATACATGTTTGTCTAATACAGCCAGATCTCTCCTTCTCAAAACAGTTCCAGAATTTCAGGTAAACCATGTATAATGTCAGAGAAAAGCAGTCTTCCATCAAGGGTCAAAACCTGTGAAGTCCAAGCTAAGTAGGCTTGACATGAACTGATTATAAACTAGCAGTTTTATATGGCTGCTGTGTCAAAGCAAGGCAGTTAGTAGATGCCAGCAAAGAATTCGCCAGCTGGCTGGAAAGAAAGCTTTCCAAATATTTGAAAGACAGCTTACAATTCCAAACACACCAAAGCATCCCATCTTGCTTGTAAACCTTTCTTGTGCAACAAAGTATTACAGTATATTCCATTTATAAACTCATGGAAAACTTCTGCTATGTTATTTCAGGCTCAGAATATTAGGACTGTACAGATACTTTCCTAGTTTATTTTTAAAGCAGTGACTGAACAGTCACATCCTTTAGTAATTTCTATAGTTCCCACTTCCATTTCAGTTTTTAAACAACCAGATTTATATTTGCATACTATATGTATCTTATTTTATAATAATATACTACAGGACAATTATACTTACATGTAGCCTTTCAGAAAGAATGTCATTTGACTGAAAAAAACCCACAAAAAACAGGGGTTCCAAACCTATTATCAGTTCTAACATCAGTGCAAATAATTTTCAAAACATTTTGTACTTTATATAAGCATAGTTGTATTTACTATGTAAATATGTACATATTCTGTATATGTAAAGAATATGTACATTTTCTGAACACTGCAACTACCCAAGATGTAGTTTATAAAAAATTGGCCTAATCAAAGTTTCTCCTCCTTCTTGCCCTTCTCACATACTCTCTGGAACAGCCTTGAGCAGTCTCCAAAACATAGAAAACTTGCTGCTTATATTTAGAGTAGGAACCAAACTTTCAAATTTACCAGTTCTAGTTTAACTCAACACTGAGAAAGACCCAATCATCTGTATCAAGAGTTGTCTAATTCAAATACTGAATTAGACTGAATACTCATATGACAAATTAATTTCTACAAGCTTTTTGAAAAGCGGTGGGTAAGAAAGATGATGCTTTTTGATTTGCTGACGTTATAAAACAGACAGATATAATATTATTTGTATCATTTCACTCAGTGGAATAATTTTCCGCCTTTTTGAAAGATTACAATTTTCATCTATTGTTTTGTTTAAAAAGTTGAGTAATTCTTCTTTTCTAGTAGAGATTATTTGATAATGTGATTCAATTCTGTTTCACATTTGGCACAAAACTCCCCTCCAGCTTTTGGGTATTACTTTATTTCACTGTGTTTTTTTGCTGTTGGAATATCAGTTACTCTTCAGTCAGTAAATGCATGTGTGCCAAGCATATCATTAACTGAACCAACTGAAGATCAGAAAGGCGAGT
This sequence comes from Falco punctatus, assembly GCF_963210335.1. NCBI lineage: Eukaryota > Metazoa > Chordata > Aves > Falconiformes > Falconidae > Falco > Falco punctatus. The sequence continues at coordinate 29,266,755 of NC_137590.1, read as the reverse complement.
ACTAGGTCTAATATTGCTTGGATGCCACTAATGGGTATGTTATAGATTGAAATATTTAATTTGATCCATTAGTTTTGTTGTTACCAATATCACAGTCAGTAATATGAATCTATTTTAAAAAATTAATTCAAAATCCATTAGCTTTTAAGGTACTATTCAAATGAAAGCAGTATGTTGTAACAATTGGAATAATTTCAAGTGAGGGTGAGAGACCTAATTTTGATGAATATGCATTGCAGGTTTAATCATCTCCCAGAGAAGATCTGTCCGTTTCTAAAAATAAGTATTAATAATACAGATGTGTATTTAGGGGTTTATTTTATTCCATTCCTCAGTAGATGTTGACATGCAAGCAAATCTTTAAAGCTTTCATTATTAAAAGTTTTGTAAAATCCTTTTGTTAAAATCGTCTGACTGTGAAAGCGCAATCCAAATACCATGTACACTGGAATAATCATGAGTTTACTACTGTCACCAAAAGAATAATCTCTAAAGTAGGGCTTAAAGCAAGTTGAAGACATAACAGAAATACAGAGTTTAAAAAATAATACAAAGAAATGTACTTAGTTGTAACTTTGTGGTAAAAGGAAGGGGAAATTTTTTTCTGGTATAATAAGCATAAAGATATAAAAAGAAATACATTTTTACACAGTGTAAAGTTTACCTCAGAGAACTACTGCTTGCTATACAAAAGAAGTGAACCAAACCCCAGATGGCTTCAGGAAGTACTGACATTTTACAATAGGAATAAGAACATTTGAAATAACTCTGAAGAAACTTGCACTACTCTCAATTTGTTGTATAAATTTATAATCTACTCACAAACTGGGCTGGCAGAAAGACTCCTTCATGGGCCAGATGGCAAGCGTTTAAGAAGGTGTTGACTGACATCACTGGGGTGTTCTAAGTCTGGATAAAAAGTTTAATGCTTTATGTTTGGCAGGTGCTAACGGAAGCATACAACAACATCTACTGTTGAAAATATGCTATTTCATCGTTGTCAGCTTAGTGTTACTTCCATTTCCCAAAGACAAATGAGAATTGTTCATTAAGAGAGCAGAGATGGGCCACAAAACTGGACACGCTAGTCAAAAGTATGTTCTGAACAGTTTGTAAAATAACTGATCATCATAATTGCCTCTGCAAAAGGTGAGAGAACTTTAAGTATTTTCTTGTTAATTTGTTAACATTACCCTATTCTTACAATCCATCCTGACATTATTACAGATCTTGCAATAGTGTATTCTTAATGCTTCAATTACTACGGATGCATTTACTAAGTTATGATCTCAGTTTGCCTTTAAAGGTTTCCAACTTGTCACAAAAGGAAAGCACATTTAAACAGTCATGGTCACCTAGAACAAGTGTCCTACACCCTTATGGATTTGCACTTCAGTGCTCATAGAACCTTTTTCTTTGATAAGGCATTTTTAAGGGCTCCCTTTTGTGTGAATTCTCTGGCCTTCATAAAATGTAAACTCACACTACAGTGTTTTCTGCACTTGGGGCATACAGACCTGCCCGTTTCCATGCAAGAAAACCGTACTGTTATTTTTTCATTGCAGTTGGTAGAACGCCAGCAATAGCACAAGGGGAAACTCTTCCAGGCTCTTGCCAGTTAGAAAACAGATAAAATTAAGTGTGGAGGCAAGACCCATTTGCCAAGCTGGAAATTCCAAGAGGAATTCAAGAAGCCATGGGATACCCAAGTCCAGCAGGCAGGGCACAATTATGATTAGAGGGCCCTAAGGAGCCCAAACTGCCCGACAAACTGTAATGGGAAGCAGACAAGTTTGGGCAAGTTAAGGCAGGTGGTTGAGAGCAGGACACGGGGAACAAGGGAAATGAAGCAGGACTAACAGATAAGCAATCAGCGGGCATACTGAATGGTCAGTAGCAACAGGTGTCCTTTACTCATTTATCATGTGAGCAGGGCAACCATGAGTCAGACTTACAGTATGTAGTTTCCTGGGTGGCAGATGGCTTGTCTGGGTGTAGCAGCAGCAGCAGCTGATGAAGACATTCAGAGTTACTGAGAAAGAAACATGCACACACAGCATAAGCCTTTTTTCCCAGCTAAGAAACAAGGTCTATTTTTTTTTTTTTTAGTATTGTTATTTTAAAATCAGTTGGGTTTTTATGATTTTGAATGGCTGACTCATTTTCAAATGCTTTGGATTGGTACGTCTCATACAACAGCTGCAGCCATAATTCTCAGCTTTTTTACAAGCTGATGTAATTTTAAAGGCGATAGTGTTGACACTAGTGTAAGAGTCAAAATACCAGATCTTCTTTGCAATTTAGACTTGGCAAACTTTGGCAACAATTCTTTGTGACTCAAACATTGTATAGTCACTTTCTTTTCACTTCTATTTCTTCACCAGTAAAGGAACTTTTGAAGCCACCCCCCCCCCCCCGAGGTTTGTGAAGGGAGCACTTTGCCAGGTTGGGAGGACATAGTGGGAACAACCCATCTGTCAAACAACTACCTGGTCCCTCACATGTTTTGGGAGATTTACCTTTACCCTGCTCCTCTTTACACAAAGGACCTTGCTCCTCAGTTGCTACATTCCCAGGGCTTCCCTGCACTGTAAAGACACCTTTATATTCAAATGCTTTTAGATTAGACCATACTGTAACCTAAACTTACCATAAACATTCCTAAACCTTTCATTTTCAGGGCCCAGAATCTCTAAAAATAAGCTCATGTTATTTTATATATTAAGATCCTCATTCCTGCCGAGTCATGCTTGTTTTGACCTTCAGTTATTTGTCTTGGGCTTTTTACCTGGAAAGTTTAATTTATTATTTATATTTTAATACATAACAGCACTTGAACCGTATTGCCATAATGATGGACGGACATTGTCGAAAACACTTCTGGTAGGGACACCTCGCCAGCAGACTTACTTATCGAGTGCCACCTCTGCCTCACGACGTCCTGGTCTCCAGCCAAAAGTTTCTACGTTAAAGCGCTTTTCTGAGGAGAAGTTTTAAAACCAGCGCTTGCGAAGGCGGCCCCGGCGCTGAGACGAGCCCGGGCGGGCTGAGGGGCCGGGGCCGGGCCGGGCCGGGGCGTGCCGCGCCCGGTCGCTCCCTCCCACGCCGGCGGGAGGCGTGTGACAGCGCGACTTGTGTCTTGGAGCCTCCGAAGGGGAAAGGGCCGCCCTCGGAGCCTCCCGCTCCCTCTGAGGCCGCGGCCCCGCCACTCCCGCCCGCCACAGGTGCAGCCGCCGGGGGAGCGGCGCCGGACGGTGCCGGACACGGCTGCCCGCCCCCGGGGGAGGCCGCCCGCGCAGGGCTCCCCTCACGCAGGTACGGACGGAGCGCGCGCCCCTCCCCGCCCGCGCGACCGTTAGCGGCGCCCCGCGCCAGGGCTGGGCGGAGCCGGGCGCGGCGGCCCCCCCTCACCCCGGCGGGGGTCTGCCCCGGGGCCGGCGCTTCACCCGGCGGGAGGCTTCCGCCTGCCCCTCGCCCCACCTGCTGTGGGGCCGTCCCGGGCCGTGATGCCGCCACCCAGGAGGCAGCGGGCCGCCCCGGTGGGGCCGGGGGCGCGGCGAGCCGGCCTCTCCGCCCGGGGGCCGCAGCGGCCATAAAGGGCCGGGGAAGGGGCGGTGCGGCGTGGCACTGCGGTACCGGGGCGGCCGGCTGGCGGGTGAATGCGGCAGAGGGGAGCGGCTGTATCTGGCGGCAACAGCTCCTCCCTCCGCCACCGCTTCCTCCTCCTCTGTCGGCGGCTTCTGACAGAGGCTTCCCGGCCGGCGGGAGCGCCGGTGGCGGGGCTCGGCCCGGCCGTAGCATGGCTTTCCCCGCGGCGCTAGGTAAGTCCCGAGGCAGCCGGCAGGGCAGGGCCGGGTCGGTGGTGACCTTGGCCGCTGGCCCGGCAGGGCCGGACCCCGGGGCCGCGGCAGCGCCCTGCCCACCTGCGGGCGGCGGGCCCCGCTCCCCGCGCTGCCCCCGGGGGCTGTGCCCGCCGGCCCCTGCCGCTGTGGCGTTACGTGTTCCCGCCCGCTCAGTCCCGCGTCGGGGTCTGCCTTTTAAATAACCGTCCCGTCGCTTTTCTGTTCAGCGTGTTCCCAGGGAAATAGCTTGCTGTTCTTGCCGTGAGGTGCAGAGCTAAAGAGCAGCTAAAGCAGCCTTTCTGTGTGAGGGATATGCGGGAAAAGGGCATTTGCGCGTTGCTAGGCGGCCTCCGTGCCCCCTGCCCATCCCGCAGGGATGTCTGGTGGCTTCCCTAGTCGCTCACCTTGGGGGAAGGACAGCACTTCGGTAGAAGGATACTGGCTACAAGATCCTCATCCCTCTTCCAGTTCGGGATGGCACAGCTTACCTGAGGACAGTATGAGGTGCCTCATGACTATTTTGAGTTTATTAAACTCCTGTCAATGACATCAGCTAGCAGGGATGTGGGTGAACCTACCTTTACAAGTGTTCCATGCCTTAGTCTCTCATTTACATGAGGGGAGAATGTGAGATCAGATTTTGTAAGAAAGCAAAAAACCCACCCTTTCGTCTCAGGAGCGGAGTGTACTTCTAACTATATATTCTGACTTTTCGCTATCTTATTGCAATGATTTAAAATACAGTGTGGTTTCTCATTTAACTTACTTCCTACTGCACTCCTGTTTCTGATCGCAGTTCTCTAAGAAAAGGTTCATTTATACTGTGGGAAAATTCTCAGCTGATGATAAATATACAACCAATTGATTTTTCCTGCCCTAGTCAGCTAGTACTGAAAATATTTCAATTGCTGATTTAACAGAAGAAGAAACTAATATTCCACGTCGTACTATTATTGCTAGCACTCTTACTGTAGCTGAGTAACTATAGACTGTTCCTGCCTGGCTGAAGTGGCCCAAAAGCCCCCTGTTGCTGGCAGCTGTATGTATGGCAGTTACTGTTGCTGACAACTGTGCTCATTGAGGTCAGTGGGAAGACTCCCATGACTTCATTGAGGTTTGAAATTGAGAAACTGAATCTAAGTTTGGATGCTTCTAAGACATCGTAGTGCATTGTCATCGAATCATTCAGCTAAACATGTATGTATTTTTATATTTCTTACGTAGTTATACTTGATTTTATGAAGATGTAATACTAATTGCAAAACAAATACTCTCCAGGCAGAGAAACAGCATAGTCAGATGCACAATTCTTTAAAACAAGTGATGTTTTTCCACTGGGCTGTGAACAGGTTCTTACAAAATAAGAATGCAAAATAATGTCGATGATCACTAAATTGCCATGTTATGTTCCAGTATATCTCTTGTCAACTTTTCATAGTATGTTTGTTTTTAGAATAAGTGTTCTTAAAGCAACTGTGAAAACAGGTGGATATTAATTAGAATCTTTTAGGCTGAAAACAACAGGATCACATATCAAAAGGATCACATATCAACATCTGAAACTTGCAGCATGGCTACAAAAATACTGTAATGGGGGCCCTGATAAGTTATGCCTGGAGTGATGAAAAACTGCCATGCTGCATGCTGACTTTCAGCATACATGTACTTAAATGCATACTGTCTTATAAAATATGTTTGCATTTTTGTAACCAAAAGGGGTTCTGAAATGCTGGTTCTGGACCTAGACTTCACATTTTGGCCGTGCTTGGATCCATTTGTTGTGACAGGCTCACTGCTATTTTGAACTTATGTAATAAAGAATTTAATCTTATTTGTTACAAGCTCCATCATACTGAAGGCATTCAAAAAGCTTCAGTATATAATAAATAATGCTGGTCACTAGCTTACAAGCACTGCAGGTTTTTTTCCCTCCAGAATGCTACCAGATATGTCAAAATTCATGTTTTGGCTTGTATGAGAATGAAATATAAATCAAGTCACGAAACTACAGAAGAAACACTAAAGGCAGTATTTTCAGTAGTGCCGCTGTAACAAAATGGAAATGCTTTGTGATGAAAGGCTACTTACAGTTAAAAAGATAAACCATATTTTTTTTGAAAAGTGATATTGGAAGTGCCAAGTAGAAATTAAAGTTCATATTCTATTTTCTTCCCACATTCAATTCAGAAGCAGTATATGAACAACTGAAAACAAACTAAAAAAACCCCAAACTCATTAACTACACAGTATTTGCTTCTGCTGTGCAGTCCTTTTATTTCACAGCAGCTCCATGATTTTTTTTGTTTGTGGAAAGGATGGGGTGAGGCAGAAGTGTCAACCTTTTCTAACTTGTTTGTGGCTCTAAAATTGGTCTGAAGTCACTGAGCAGGGAAGAAGGCAGGCAACTGAGTGAATGTGATTTCCAAATTGAGTGCAAGTACATACAGAGAAGCGTACATCATATAGCAGACTATCTGATTATGCCAGTAAGTGGAATCTACTGGCAAATCTGTACATAGGTATCTTGAGAATTTTCATGAGTATACCAAGAAGTTCCAGATTCACAAACTGGCGTGGCTCTACAAGTAGAGATACTCAGTGGATACCTATGGTTCTTGTGTACTGCATACTAGTTTAAATTCTGCATAGCTAAATTGTTTTATTCTGCTTTTGCTCTGAGCTCTTGGTTTGGATAGGTGCACTATGAAATAAAAACAGTCTCTCTCATATTGTTATTCTTTTTGTAGTTACAACTTTTAACTGTCTTCCTTGTTAGCCGAGATGCCCAGACAGTTTCCAAAGCTGAACATCTCTGAGGTTGATGAGCATGTGCGACTTCTAGCAGAGAAGGTATTTGCTAAAGTTCTCAGAGAAGAAGACAGTAAAGATGCCTTGTCACTATTCACCGTGCCTGAAGACTGCCCTATTGGGCAGAAGGAGGCCAAGGAGAGGGAACTACAGAAGGAACTGGCGGAACAACAGTCTGTGGAAACAGCTAAAAGGTTCGTTCAGTAGTGGCTTTCTTAGTCAAAAACAGTTTTTTTAAGTTTGTTTGAGTTAATAATGAAATATCTGGCAAATAAGAGGCAGAATGTTATTACTCCAGGAGAGAAGTCAATAGCGGGTACCAAGGGCACCTGTGTGATGTCCTTCCATGCTATGCAGAAGGTGCGGGGATGGGCTGTAGGGGGCTTGGAATGGTGAGGTAGTCTCAGCTATGTTTCCAGCAATATGATAGCTTTTGCTTATGCAAGTTTAACAAACAGCATAGATGGGTAAAGTGAACACAACTGTAAGGCTCATTAATGTAAAAAGTCGGAAGAAGAAAATTTTCCCCTTCCACTTTTTTCTAGTTACATTTGCAGAAATGTAGAATTCTAGCACAGAGAAAATGACAGTGGTATCATACTTCATTTAGTCTCTGTAAAAACAGATGAAAGCAAAGACTTGACACTGAACATCAAGGGAGAGGGTGAAAAGTGGTATTGGCATAATGAGGTTATTCGTAGGTTTCCTTAACTCACAGACATAAAAATCTAACCACCATCAGCCATAAAAGCACACATTTTGGGTTTTCTCAAAAAACAAGGTACAGTTCACCTTTGGTTTACCTGTGAACCTAATGAAGCCAAAGTTGGTTTGGTTTATGACTTTCTTCTGTGGGAGAGGTAGCCCTACCTGATGTCAGGATGTTCCAGTATCTTAACTTCAGTGGACTGGCTGGGCTGTTCCTTAGTCATGCAGCAGCAGTCTGACACCAGATGGTTTGGATGAGTAAAGACTCTAAAAGCAGGCAAACAAGGAAGCCCCTGAAAGTGATAGCTAAACACATGTACCCAGTTAGCTGTGGGCAATCAGTTGGGCAATGCTTGGCATCATGCTTCTGGAACAGAAGGAAGAAGAGTCAATTTGGTTAAATTAAGGTATGACATACTGATGATACAGGCTGAGAGCTCTGGTTTTGAGTTGTGCAAGTGGGTTTCCCAGTTGGCATTTTAATAGACATAAACAAGCACAGAAGGGAAAACTAGATGTTTTCATTTAAACAGCTATTTGGTGTATCATTCCTCCTGAGCTAATAAGTTTCACTTCCAGTTTGGGAAATTGTCTTACAGAAATATGTTCTGTCAAACTGTACCTCAAGTTTGGAATGAGTTTAACTGTGGGAAGTGGGATATTGTATGTATGTTGTTTACACGTGGGAACAGAAAAAGTATTCACCTCTGTCCTACAGGACTGAAGCGTACTTCAAGGACAGTTACACAGGTAAAACTTACGGTTTTCACAGTTTCAGTTGATCCAGCACTGCCTTTCAAGAATATCATAATGATTTCCAAGGTGGCTACAAGTACTTGAGAGAGGATGGAATTTGGTCATAGGGTATTAATCATACCAGCACTGCATGTTCTTATTCTTCAGGAGGTCACAGAAGTAATAAGCAACTTCAGAGAGTATTTGAGTATTCCAGTATTCCTTTTTATTTGTTAGTAATTCTTACTTACATTTTAAGGTTTTGGCATCTAGTTTACAAAATGAGGAAGTATTTCCACAGTGCAACAGAACATGATATCACAGATTGTTTATAACATCATATTTTTTTATTATATGAATAATTTAAATACGTTTAAAGATATTTAAACTGAGTAAGGAAGGTCAATTATATCTTCAGAGATATTGCAAAACTTCACTTGAGGTATTACAATTACTTCACTGAAAAACACAGCATTCTTTTTTAGCTGGTTTGTCTAAGGTACACATCTATCACAGTTTTGCTGAGAAAGGGCAAAAATTATTAAATCTATGGGGGTTATCCATTAAGTGCCCTGAGGGGAGGAACAGACTTGCATATCAAAGCCATGCTACGTTACTACTCTGATAACCAGCATTAGCCTTTTGCTCAAGTCTCATCAAACACTGCCTGAGGAATCACTATGTGCTCGTCCTTTTTCTTACCAGTTTAACTGAATGACCATATATGAAATTTTGATGCATAGTGTTGTCTGACAGCTAGATGAGTTTTTAAATCCTGCATGTTTTTGGAAGAATGAAAAGTGTGTGTAATAGCACAATAACTTATAACAATTTACCATATGTAACATTCATTTGTTTTGATCCGTATTTTGTGAATTCTGATGCTCTTAAGAATCAGCTCCTACTAAAGAAAGCACAGTGATCTCATTTTCCTTGTGTACAGTGACTTGCTGAAACTGAATTTGTAAGAAGTGAAACAAAACAAACATTAGGGCATCTTACAGTGGTTGTAAGTAAATTATGGCATATTGTATTCATGTGGAGAGTAATTGCAATTGTGTGTAGCATGCTGAAATGTGAGTAGGAAAAAGCTAAAAGCACAAATATTTTGTGACCAACATTTTTCCTGAGGTATGAGAGATTTCATTGTAAAATTTCTTAGGGGATGATTTATTTGCTGTAATCAATTTTCCAGTGCATGTGATGTTTTATACCATGACTTATTCTATGCTTTATACTATGAATTTGTAGGAAGAAAAGTTTCAAGATGATACGATCCCAGTCTTTGTCATTACAAATTCCGTCTCAGGAATGGAAAGCACCATCAGCCAATCCTGTTCTGTCTCCTGCAACACCAGTTCTTCCAAGTGGTTTTCTGCCAGTCCAAGTGCCATATGACGTACCAGAGTTTCAGAGAGTTTCAATTAGTGGGGACTACTGTGCAGGGGTAAGAAATGGTTCCACCCCCCCCCCCCCTTCTGTACCTGGGGGGAGTTGGTGTGGGTGAGGGGAAATCCCAAACCACAAGGAGCTAATGTATATAAAGTGTGAAATGCCATTATATTATGGTGCTGTGTGACAAACTGTAAATAGCTTTATGAACCCATTGATTTGTAAAAAGGTTAAAGTCAAGGTCAGGTCGTTGTATACTTTTTATGATAAAAAAATAAACTAAGTAGATAAAAACATAGCCATAATAAATGGGTAATATTTGGTAGGAGAAAAAAGTTTGCGTATGTGTTGCACATGTATTTGGACTGTGCTTCTGTCGCTGGCTTCCTGAGACCTTGGGTAGGATCCTTGTGGTCAAGCCACATACACTTAAATTTCTGGAAATTCTGTCTCCGTGTTCCTGGTGTGGATTCAGTTTGTTGCTAAAACTGCTGTTTTGTCAGCATTTATCCAGGCTTTCCTTTCAGGTTACAGTTGATGATTATGAACAAGCTGCCAAGGGCCTGGTGAAAGCTCTTCTCATTCGAGAAAAGTATTCACGTCTTGCCTACCATCGTTTCCCAAGAACAACATCTCAGTATTTGTGTAGCATGCAAGATGAAAAATGGAAGGCTGAAGATGAAGTGTGTCCAGGTAAATATCCTTGTTCTTTTAAAATCTAGAAATAAACCCATGTACTGATGTAGTAACGGTAAGTTGGATTTTTGTGATGATCTCTTCTGAGTGTCCTTTGACTCTCTAATTTATTCTGTTAGTGAGTGGTGTAGAATCACTGGTGGACCTAAGTTACAAATCCGTGTCTAATCTGAAACTTTGAAGCTGCCAAAAGCTAAAATCCCATACTAGACACTCATTGATTATTTCTTGTTTTTTGTAGCAAATGGGATGGTAAGTAGCACACTTGTGTTCCTCCAGGAAAAAGCTATCTGGATATGGCTTAAAGTGAAAAGTCACTCCTGGTCTTGGCATACTGAAATAAAAGGAATTATGAGCTCATCTACATTGTAAATTGAAGCATGATACAGACATGCCGCTTAGTAAGCCCTGAGTCAGTAATTTCATAGGCATGGTACACAAGTCAAGACTGGAAGCTGGTATAGTCACATTTGTTGGGCATTCTGCCTGGGTTAATAAACTGATCTCTCAACAAGGCTTATTAGGTTGAACGTATTCCCCATATATATGTCACAAATGATAGTTGTCACTTAAGTGGGTCGTGTCTTGAAAACTTTGCTTGTGCATTCAACTATTTGCAGTGCTAGTTTTTGGGTTAGCCTATGAGGAGCAACCTTTGGTCTGTACAGAAGTGCCACTGTAGATGTGCCTGTATGGTTGGCAATGGATTGTCAGCCATAAAATGACATTTTAAACGAGTATTCCTCTAGCTCAGTGATTGAAATAGGGTAAATTAACATGTTTTCAAGTGTTATATAGAAAGAGTGTAAAGAGAACAGTATACTGAATATTCATGACAGGAAAGATATTTTCGAACAGCTGCCAGGGAGATATTTCCAAGCTATTTTTAGGTTAATAACTTTTTTTACCATTATGATTTTAAACTTATGGAATAAACAGTAAAATTTCATTACACAATCTCTTAATTAGTACAAGTTTGAGCTGGACAGCTATGAATATTAGAGATAAGAATGGTATCAGTTTATAACATACATTCAGGTGCTCTAGGTGAATAAAAGAGTTGGTTAATTACTTTTCTGTGTTGGCTTAACTGCATAGGGAAAAGAAATCTCAGTGATAAGACTGAGCTCAAGTTGATATAAATGTAGTTGAGATGCTTATTTTATGCTAGTTCCATTAGTGAGATACTGTAAAAGAAGCAATGAACATTCACTAGCATGAGTGATAATGTTAGAGTGCTCACATAAGCTGAATCTCCCAAAAGTATTTGTGTTTTTTACCTTATTTTTTTTGAGGGGGAAGTAATTGGGATTGCAAATCTGTACTGAACAAATCCACAAAAAAACAACTACTGCCTTGGTCACAGTGAGAAGCACTGACTCTTAAAATTATTTCCTGCTCTACCGTGACTGAAATACATTCAGTAATGATTGAGAGAAAGAGGAACCAGTCCTAGTATGTATGCACTAGTCTAGCTCATTGGACTGTGGGAAGGGTAGAGGTGAAGTAGTAAGGCACAGCCTGTTCTTTTCTGACTGATGTTTCAATATGAGAACAGCTGCGTTACTGTGTGCTTAAATACACACTTCCAAAATTACTACAGTGAGTCAGAAAGCAAAAAGAAAATGATGAAGGTTGGTATGAAGTCAACAACTGTTTTATTGTTCAACATTCTCAACTGTACTTTCAACCAAAACTTATTCTGAAACTTGTGCCATCTACATTAAGAAAGAATAGTATTAAATCTTTTTAAAGATTGGTTCAGAGAATCTAATAATATATAATATTTGAATTAAGGTAGGCACTTGGCTTAGAGAGGTCTGCAATTAAAGCCTGTCAGAATAAAGTTGTGTTGTAACAACACATCTTTTGTAGTAAATGAATATGTGATTTTAATGAAACTATTAAGATGTTAGAAATGAAGCATTATAGAAGCAGAAAGTCCTTTTTGTAATTTTTTTGCCTCTTGTGAAATTATTTCTTCTAAATGTAATGTAAATTTATTTCCAGATTTCCACTCACCCCCAGAAGAAAATGAAGATCCTTACAATCTTGATGATGCTCCAGATAATTTGGATTATGTTGTCAAGATAAAAGGTGGCATTCCATTTGTTTATGATAACAAAGAAATGATGGAACTCAATGAGCCTCGGAGTTTGCCATATCCTGACCTGGAGACCTATACCCTTGACCTGAGCCACGTCCTTGCTCTAATTGCTGATGGCCCAACGTATGTTTTTCTTCTCTGCCCCTTCAGGCTGCTGGTTACTTTTAGTTTAATACTTCTCACTTTTGTGATATTTCATTCCTCAACATACTCACTCTACAGTAATGTTGTGTTTTGTCCTTCTCAAGCATTGATGCATCATGGAAAGATTTAAAAGGGGGGAAAAAAACCCAAACCACATACAGCTGTATTTAATTTCTTCAGTTTCTTTTCATCAACCATGGCAAAATGAGAAGCGGTTAACAGAAAAGGAAGAAATTGGCCAAATGTTCCCATTCAAGTCAAATCTGACCCAAACTTCTTAAGGCATGGAAACTGAAACTTAAACCTAAGGTTTTTTTTTTTATTATTTTTTTTGGACTGTGCTGAATTGAGGTTTTTGAACAGTTGTCTGGAATTCTTTCATGTCTGTTCTAGTCTTGCTGCATGAAGAGAAACCCTGCATATGTAGAGTGTACAGAACAGAACAGCTCAGCAACTTAAATATGCAGTCTGATTTGTTCCAGATGGAAATTAACTGCTCATGTGCTGCAAAACTGATCCACACATACACAATCAAAATAGGTCTGAAATTTCCCAGAACCATCAAACCCTTGGGAAATCTCTAAAAACCAGAAACAAAGCAACCCTCGTACAGTTACTGACACTCATGACAAAGCAATGTCCTTGCCCAGTGCATACGAAAACATGTGCATCCAGTTTTTAAGTTTAGTTCCCAGCTGAGGACTGGAAACATAAAGGTTTCTCATGGCCTCAGCACTAGGAAAGGAAAAGAATCCACCCTAGGACAGAACAAAGCAGGGGCTTAAGACTGTTCTTCTGAAGTATTTACTCTGCCTGCCGGCACTGCATTCCTAGTTCTTCTGCCTTTGACAAATCATCACTTGCAGTGTGACAAGTTAGTCACACCTGATGCATTCTTTCCCCTTTGAGTCTGTGTCTGACACCTGCAGCATAATCTGTCCACCTTCTGCATTGATAGTGGCAAAGCAGATGGGTTGAACAGAACTGTTCCATTCCCTGAGTGCTTCTTTCCAAGAGCAAAAGCCTATGCTGCTGCTAGTATTATCAGCATCCCTGTGCCAAATCAAAGCTAGCTTGAGTGTGTTTGTTTACAATATGCGATGGGTAAATGCATTTCCAGTTTCAGTGTGTTATATTTCAAGAGACAGATAGTGAGAAAATTTAAGGACAAGGAGGAGAAACTCGAAACAAAAGTCATACTGGCGCCCCTTCTTTTTGCAGCTTTTGTTAACAGTCTTTCTCAGGAAGACATGGGTAAGAAGGGCCTCGGTAGAACATAGTAAGAACATGCAGCACCTTTGTGAATGTTGGAGCAATCATCTGCACCTTTCACTTCTTGAGATTAAGCTTTTGCAGGCTGATTCACACTCCCTGATAAATACACACAAAATGAAAGGAAAAAGTCTTTTCAGTAATCCTGTTGCATAAGCTCTTCATACGGTATTGTTTCCCTGTTTGCAGCAAGTGCTTTCCTGTCATTTATATCTGTTGCACATAGGGGCTACCTGGAGACCAAGTTCTTTCATCTTTGCTTTTCTTAAACTGGTGAAATTTCACCCCTACTTCTCAGTCTTCTGCTCTCTTGAATAATAGTATAACCCAACAAAGACTTTCTGCAGCAGGCAAATGGGTGTTGATCAGTATCAGACACAATGAGACTGTTTGAATCAGACTTTCAAATTCATAATGGGATCTGTGTCCCTTTGAGGAGAGATTGTCAACAATAAAGGAGAAAAAAAGAAGGCTATTACACTAATAGTGCAACAAAAATATTGTAGATTCAATAAGAACTGACAGATGGTGAAGAGAAAAAAACGATGCCATTGGTTAAAAATAGAATGAAAAACATAACAGAAGATGAAAGCAAAGACAGGAGTAGGCAAGCAGGAACAAAAAAGCATGATTTCTCTAAGAGCACAAGAAATTATTTTGGAAAACAAGTATTTCTGCACAGTATATGTGTTTCTAAGGCATAAAAAATGAAAGTATATTGGATCTGATCTTGGCCTCACATTGAAAAAGCAAGTAAACTTTGGGTAATTTTAAAAAAATTAGTTCCATAGTGAGTAAATCTGGATTACAGGTTGCTTCTGTTATATATATTTGAGATGATCTGCTCTATTGGAGATACAGTTTTAGAGTAGTAGCAGTTGACGTCAGATTTTATTACAGGTTTTATTCTTTCTCTGATCATCATTACTAAAAGGGCTGCAGTTTATGCACAGATACAGTAATAAATACTTGTACAACTTAAAGGACATAAAAAGATTTATGTACAGTTCTGTTTGAGGTTTCACTAATATCTTTGGTCTGAAACCACATTTGGTATTGATTTACATATTTGTTAACCGGTGGGATAATTTGTCTTGGTCTTCATAAATAATTAACAACTTGTTTTTACTGTGAAAACTTTCAAGTTCTTTCTGAACTTGAAATACAAAGTTTTAAATTACAGTTAATATTTTTTTTTCTTTTACAGAAAAACATATTGTCATCGGAGGCTTAACTTTTTAGAATCAAAATTTAGTTTACATGAGATGTTAAATGAAATGTCAGAATTTAAAGAACTAAAGAGTAATCCTCATCGAGACTTTTATAATGTGAGAAAGGTAAGTGTGAAAACGATTAAAGTCATGACATTGTTTTTAGTAAGTGTCCCAGTGATTTGGATTTTCTTGTGTGAGGCGTAGATGATATGCAGAAGGTGGTATGTGCATACCACTCAATTGAATTGCTTTATTTTAACAATATTAAAATTTTCTACCTGGGAACACTCCAGGAAAATTAACTTGAATGTAAGTGGGTTGAATGGATTATGCTAAAATCATCTGTTTACTTATTCAGACTTAATGGGGCCTAATTGTATGTAGATTGATTTAAAGGAGTGAAAGAGAGTTAATCAAATGAAACTCACTTGGATTATGAATAAAAATATCCACATGGATGTTTAATTAATTTTGTTTAATTCACTGAAAGATATTCAAGTGCATTTCCCTGCTTTCATGTAGGTAAGTCACACTAGACTATAGTAGGAACAGGTGTATAGATTTTGGATGCTGTCATTAGTATCTGGTAAAAAAAGTCTGTGAAATATTAAATAAAAAGATTGTTGTTTGAGTTATATTCTTAGCTGTGTGTGAGGTACTGAGATGTATTTAGGAGACAGGTAGGGGAAGCAAGGAGCTGATTTCCTTTCTGAGCATACTCACACCCAAGGGAGCTGCATTCGCTTCAAAGCGTGGAAGCAGCAGTGCTGTGCTGCTTCGTTTGCTTCCCTTTCCTGAAGTTAGGAGGAAGTTACTGGAGAGATAATGCTTCGGTTTGATAGGTGAGATTTCTTCACAAAGCAGTAGTTGTTGCTGGTGTTTTTAACCACTTAAGGTCTGTTTTGCATTGCTTCTATATGCAACTGGAAGAAGTAGTCCTTGTTTAGATAGGTAGTTTAATCCTTGTTATGTTTTGGTCAGTACTAGTACATTAAAAAGTACTTGGACTAGTGTTGGCTGCTGAATGCTACTGTTGTGGTGATAAACTGTCAAATAGAAAATG
Organism: Falco punctatus; assembly: GCF_963210335.1. Classification (NCBI taxonomy): domain Eukaryota; kingdom Metazoa; phylum Chordata; class Aves; order Falconiformes; family Falconidae; genus Falco; species Falco punctatus. The sequence continues at coordinate 29,250,774 of NC_137590.1, read as the reverse complement.
TGCTAAACAAAAGTGTTTGATGAATGTACCCCTGTCTGTCACAAGGCTAGAAGCAGATGGATTCTTAGATAATTGTAATTAATTTCACAATTTTATCCGTTAAGTGTATGGATGGGAGGATCTATTAGCTAATTCACTCAAGCAAGACTCAAGTGGCAGGGGCTCAACTCCTAACTCAACAGTTTTCTTGCATAACCCTGGACAAGATATTTATTCCATGCCACATTCAGATAAAACACCTCACTAGCTGACAGACACATTAATAATAAAACACATAGTGACTAAGAGGTGTGAAGGACAGAGGTGTGGATCGAGTAACTGCCTAGGCAATCAATTTGATTATGAGAAGCTGTGATTAACAGGATTGTACTTGCTAAGTTCAGCTTTTGATTTAAAAGCAAATATTCAATGTCTCTGGGCATATCTTAATTATTTTCTAATTATCTACTATTAAATAAGCCAATCTACAAATGGATTCATGTTCAAAAGCACAAAATGCGCATCACTTCCCCTCTAGCAATACCCGAATTCAAGAGAGCAGGAACAAGCTTGTGCTTGTCTGGCAAAGATTATTCCTACTGCTCGTTACTGCTTTAAAAATTCTTGCCACACAGAGTTAATCTTGCTTAAAGTAGTATTTTTATGAAGCACTCTATGGAAAGTAAACTGCATTGTAGACAGAGTTCTTGTAAGCCCCCAGATAATCTTTTTTTCCCTGTATCTTGCCTAACCCAAGTAATGTTTGGATCTGTAACTTCACCAATGTGCTTCTTCCTTGATAACAGTATCAGCAGTGAAACTTAAAATATGAAACAGACACTTCTAAGGCCTGTATTTTCAGGATGTCTCTGTTAGTCAATCCTAAACAGTGTGTACTGCTCATAAGGAAAGCCAGAAATAAGATTAACCTCTCAAAAGAGCTGCTACTGAAGTTGTCCATTACATCCCTCAGACACAGTGTGGAGATACTGGTTCAGTCTGTTTGCTTATATAAAAGAGCCAAAGTAACTAATGTAAAATGCCAAAATTAAAACAGTTGGGAATATAGTGGTGAGGTCAATAGCAAACATGTATTACTGCATTTAGAAAGGTATAGTAGAAAGCTGGCCAGTGTTATTGGCTGGCATGACAATCAAAGGTTACTGTTCTTTTCTCCCCAACTCCCTACCCCCTTTACCCTGCTTTTTTTCCTGGTTTAGTAGGAGTTCTTCTCCAGTGAGCTCATCTATTTAATAAATCCCAAGATAGGGCTCTTATTTAATAAGGGAAATGCATGTGTGTATCTTACATATTGGACTTAACTAGAATACAACCAAAGATATGTTTTGCACTGATCAAGCTGGAACTGGAAAATTGCCCTTTAATAACCAGGCCAATATTTTTATAGAGACAAGAATCCACACAAGACAGTGTGGCTGGCCTCATGGGCTCCGCACAGGAGGCAGACAGCTGTCTGTAGGAGAACGCCAACTTTTGGGAAGACTCTTGAGTCTTCCATCAGCAGGGTTCTCCTGCGTTCTCCAGCTGATGCATAGCAAAGTGCAGTCAACACAGGTTCTCCAGGTAACTCCTGGGTTGCCTGCATTAAGGGTAAAATTAAGTAACAAGAGTTTAACTCTACAGCACACAAACTCAGAACTTAGTTTTAGCCTTTTTGTACTGGGGTGTCTTGCCTTCCAAAGCAAGTACCTGAGGGTTTTTGAGCAGGGCTGCCAGTAGACCACTGTGCCCAACAGCCTCAGACAATTCAGAGCTGATAGTTCAGTTTTTTAGCTGAAACACACCTTCAAAGTAAAGGACCTACACCTGAATATTACTTTATTTTTATTAAAAAGTTGCTAATTTAAGAAGGCATTTACTGTGCTTTCTTGGTCTTGGAGCTGTTGTTATTAGGAACTTTTGTTTGTCTCTGGTGTTCTTTATAGGGGGGAGATTGTTGCCTTTTTTTTTTTTTTAAAAGTGAAGCCAAGATATGTGTTTACCTGACATGTGTTTGCTACCTCAATGATGTATGTCCGTGTACTGCATTGGCAGGTGTCCTTCACCACAAACAGCTTTGATAGTGTTTTCTTAAGATGAAAAAATGACAGCCTAAGCCTCCTTCCATATTCTGTCTGTATTTAGCCGTTATTTCAGTGTGTCAGCAAACCAAACCTGAGGATATGTCATAGCAGTGATGTTTACACATCATAGTCTTCTGCCTGCAGAGTCACTAGCTCGGATGCCTAGCCTCGAGCCCGGGTAACTGCGTGGAAGAACGCGGGTTCCAGAGTGGCTTACAGAGCCCTGCTGAACTCTCTGTTGCAATAGCTGTCTGCTACTGTGACATACCGTTTGGTCTAGATTATTGTAACTGATTTTGGGTTTTTTTTAAGTTTTGGTTAGACAGAAAGGAACTAGCTTTTGTTGGTGACCACGGGGTTGAAATACCACTTGTTACTTTTAAGAAGGAAATTAGAGTGGGTTGATACACTTCAAAATTCTATAGATCTCTCGAAATACCGAATTAAATTAATAATGTCTGCTTTTTAAATGTCTAATTAAAAGCCTCGTGCATGAACACTGAATCTATACCATAACTTCCCTGAACTTTGATTCATTCTGAGGTTGATTTTTTCTTTTTTTTTCCCCCCTCGTTAGCTAGTTACTGACTTTAGTGATGAAATTCAGTTTCACCATATAAACACAAGGTGGTAGTGAATGGGAAGACTTATGGGTTAGCATCAGATTTAGAGGACAGGAACGCCTCTGTTAGCATTACATGTAACTGTGCCTTACTGCTGCTAACTGGCAGTAAAGCTGTATTTTGTGCTTTCAAAACACTGCACATACTACTGTCCTGCAGAGATTCTGAGGTAAATTCTTGTGTCTACCCTCAGACTTGCAAGTGAGCACAAAGTACTGATCAGGCAGAAAGCCATCAGTCAAGGGGCAGAGCGTGCCCGCAGCGAGTTTGCTGATGATCCAGACCTGGGGGGAGCGGCTGGTTCCCCAGAGGCTGCGCTGCCATTCAGCGGGACCGGGACAGGCTGGAGAGCTGGGCGGAGAGGGACCTCATGAGGTTCAGCAAAGGCAGGGTAAGGGCCTGCACCGAGGGAGGGACGACCCCGGGCACCAGCACGGGCCGGGGCTTGACCTGCTGGAGGCAGCTCTGCCGAGAAGGCCCCGGCAGTCCCGGTGGGCAGCAAGTTGCCCCGAGCCAGCTGCGTGCCCTCGTGGCCAGGAGGGCCAGCGGGACCCCGGGGTGCACGAGGAGGCGCGTGGCCGGCAGGTCGAGGGGGGTGATCCTGCCCCTCTGCTCTGCCCTGGTGAGGCCGCACCTGGAGTGCCGTGTCCAGTGCTGGGCTCCCCAGTTCAGGAGAGACGGGGAACCGCTGGAGAGGGGCCGGCGGAGGGCGGAGAAGATGATGAGGGCACTGGAGCATCTCCCTGATGAGGAAGGGCTGAGGGAGCCGGGCCTGTTCAGCCTGCAGAAGAGAAGGCTGAGGGGGATCTTATGGGTGTCTACAAATATCTCAGGGGCGAGAGTCAAGAGGACGGGGCCAGGCTCTTCTCAGAGGTGCCCCACGACAGGACAAGGGGCAACGGGCACAAACTGCAACACAAGAAGTTCCTTCTGAGTATGAGGAAGAACTGGAGAGGCTGTGGAGTCTCCTCTGGAGACATCCAAAACTCGCCTGGACACAATTCTGTGCAGCCTGCTTTAGGTGCACCTGCTTTAGCAGGGGGTTGGATCTCCAGAGGTCCCCTCCAACCCTGCCCATGGTGCAATCCTGTGAATCATTATAATGCAAAAATTCTATAGCGGCCACATAAAAGAAAGCTTTTCCTCTGTTCTTTCTTTTAGTAATCAAAAGAACAGGAAGATAAATTTCTTTGTCTTCATAGCAGTGTGTTTCTGTATTCATGTGAGTACAAACATTACAGGGCTTGATTCCATGCATTTTGCAATGAGTACAGCCAAACAAGAAGCTGGAGACACAGGGATTTGCATCTCCTGTCTCCCTTCTTCTGGATGGCCTGAGTATGAATTAGAAAAGCTCCTGAGGGGCTCAGCCCAGCTCTAGGGATTATTTTGGCTGCCAGGTACATTACTGTGCTACCCTAGGGCCTCTCATGCCTGTTACAGGGCTGCAAGGAAAGAATCAAGCTCATTGTATAAAGCTGTTGCATCCTGTCTGAAAAGCTAATGCAGTATGAATGTATCAGTAAGCAGGGAATCTAGCAGTGGGATGTGGAATGATTTCCCATCAATCCAGCACTGAAGTAAAGACTGCAGAGGATTCAGTGTCAAGTTCATGAAGCCCATAGCCGCTGGGGTGGAAGTATTTATGAGTTAAGGTGAATGTGTTTAGAAAACCAGGTGGCTTGCAGCTGTGGATACTACTAATCTATGCACTGGAAGAGTTCAGTATCATTACAAGGGCTGCCCTTGGCATTTGTTTTTGCTGTATTTATCACTGTGAATGTAGAGCATATGCCCAATTCACTGCAGTGCTCTATTTCTGATGCACACAGATAAGCATCCATAAAATAGAGCAGAAATGGATTTTTTTGGAGATTTGAGGGACAATGGAAGGAAAGAGAAGTATGCGGGAAGATGAGGGAGGCAGAGTGGTTTAGGGAGGTGGGTGCTGGTGAGACACGATTTGGAGGGCAGCTTCTTCAGGCTGTAAGTTGTACACAGGTGTAACAGTCTTGACTGAGAAGTACAAGCATTTAATCCGCAGAGCCTGCAGACAGAATGGCGTAGGTGGGCAGGTCAGTAAGGAAAGGAACAGGCGAGCCTGAACTGAGATGTGGAGGAAGCCTAAGTTGGCTTCATTACATGGAGAATTGCTCAGCGAATTCTACAGTCCTTTAATGGCAAGAAAAGTGATGTCCATCATTGCTTGAGTGAGATGATGGAATTAAGAGAACTAAGGAAACCTTTGTGTTAATAATTCTTTTTATTTGTTAAAAAGGTGAGTTTGCTGAGGGCATGTTATGTGTTCCAACACAGGTTTCTGACAGTAGTCGTATTTCTTTTTTTCATTGACGATTAATGTGACCTTGAGTAAAAGGTTTCCTCCTGGGGGGAGGGGAGAATAAGAACTGATCAGGAAGTTTGGCTAAGGGTGTGCAGCTGAGGGTTTTTTCTGCTAAAGGGAAATTAGGCTGGAGTGGCAGTCTTAACAATTTTGTAAATGCAAGCAGAATGTTTGCAAATAGAAGGAAAAAGACTTTGTGGTAGGGGCTTGTTACTCATAGCTCAGAAAAGCCTCAGCTTACTTCATGTACTGTATGAAGAACAAAATCATAGCAGCTTCAAATGTGACTGGTTTTGTCTTATTTTGGAGGAGGGAGAAGGCAAAGGGGGCATTTGTCACCCTTACATGAACTCAGTCTATTCAGATTATTTTAGTAGATGCCTTTCATAATAAATAACAATGAAATTAGTAACAATTTTTTAGCATAACATTTCAAATAAAAATAATAATAAAAAATATCCCTAACCAAATCAGACCATATAAGCTATGTCTTAGGATTCTGTGTTTAGATGCTTCATTTAGATAGGCTTGCACCCTGAATTGTGAAACGCACAAAAGCATACACACCAGTTATGTCCTAGGGTAGGTCAAAGCTCAAGTCATTAAAACTTTCCATGAAGTTGCATTGCTTCTAAAAAACAATGAAGAAAAATCTGTGTGATACTCCGTAAGACTTCTGTTGTTACTGAATTTGCTGCTTACCTAAAGTTCAGAATATACTTTAGTTTATTTAGTTTAAAAATGTAGCCAAAGTACCACATATTTACTGGTAAAAGCATGAAAGAGACTACAGAAAAGCCTTTTTACTCCTGGGAAAAAAATACGTTCAGGGAGAAGGATGAGGGAAAAATAAAAAAAATTAAAAAAAAAAAAAAAAAAAGAGGGAAAATCTTGGTTCTTGGAGAATAAGCCTGGTGTGGCTAGCTCAGCTACAGAGCTGTGTGTGATATGCTTGCAGGGACAGCAGAAGATCTGACAGGAGCTTACTGAATCGGAGAGGCATATTTGAGGTAATTATTTCTCAAAGGCAAGCCAGACTTTAAAAGAAATGCAGTTAGTACTGTGTCATGTGATCCTTGCATACAAAAGAAACAAAATGTCTCCTTGCTTTCTGTCCTTGCCCTCCTAACAATAGTGAATTCATGTTGATTTAAATAAAGAGGAAGTGTTTTGGTTCAGTTTGGTTTTTTTCAGGACTCATTAATTCCAGTAGCTGAGCCACCACTGGAAATAGTGCATTCTGAAATGCAATAAACGACATTTACTCAGGTTCCCTACACCTGTTACTGTATGCCTATGACTTGCTTTTCCTGAATGTTTAGAGTTTATAGGGCATCTATTAACTGTTATTTCACTCTTCTATATAAGGTGACTAAGCCTTGTAGTTAGTAGTATTTCACTGGTCCGGGAAGAGTTGAAACTATTTGTTTCTAAAACAGATTATTAACCTGAGTAAGCATATATATGTGTAATGCACTTGGGTTCAAACGTCTATACAAGTACTCTGAGGAGTATAATAATATATTAAGTAGAGCTATTTTTACTATTTTGGACAGAGCATTGTTTACTGTGCATTAGTAATGAACTTCATGTTGTGTGCTTTGAGATAGTAATATGTTTCTTGCTTTTTCATTTAGCTTTAAAGTGTCTAGCATATTCAAACAAGGCAGTGATTAACAATGCAATGTTAATGTTTAGGATTCAGTTTATATCCTAGTCTTTAGTAATGCTATTAATGTTCACGTGGAGATAGATTTACTCGTAGAAGGCTGCAACAACTTCTGTATTGATAAGCTGCAAATTGAATGACTACATGTGCCAAGTAAAACAGTGGCATTTCTGTGGACTGTGTGTCATAACATAAGCTGAGGTTTAGATTGCAGAAGTATGGCTGTTACTTACTCAGACGTTCCGTAATCTGTTTCCTACTGATCCCTAAAAGCAGATCAGGATGTCAGCTACTTCTGTTGGTGGAACCTGAAAGCTGCAGACACAGTCAGTACACAAAGGGTGCACTGGTCTCACGTTGTGCATGTCCGTGTTTGCAGTTTCCTGGACAGAAGAGTCCTGGATGAGAGTCCCTGCGGAGCTGTAGGTTCCATGACTCCTTATAGCTGGTTTATCTGAGAATCCCTTCTAATGTGACTTCCCACATACAGGCTATGCGGCTCTTGTTGGGAGCGTATCCCTGGGAGCACTAGTTATTTGTGTTTTAAAAAGCACATGGTGCAGCGGGTTCAAACTGTTCCAGTGTAGTAAGTATCTTTAGGAACTTGTACCAATGTCAGCATCCACCTTTGGTTCTTGTTACATCATTGCCCGTGAGATTGAAAAGCCATCTTTCTGCCTCGTGGTCTCTTATGAATGTGCAAGTACCTGCATACAGTTGATGAAGTTAACTCTCCAAATGCATCCTGAAAGCCAAAAAAAGTTTCATTTTTACAGTCATGTGGCAATGTGGGTTTTCCAGCTTTTATTTCCCTTTGTGAGATTTCTTGGGAATGTTGTCAGTATTCAGGGTTTTTTTAAACCTTTGAATGTAGACAGCAAAACTGGATGCGTTCCGAGAGCTGTATTACCAGTGTTGTGCAGAAGCAAGATTATTTTTTATTTCTTCTTTGAACCTCCTTTCTTACTGTGTATGAGGCGTTAGAGTAACCATTTCCACTAGTTTCACATAAGACTTTGTGGTAATGTGTTGCTTGTAATGATTCCAAACCATCTCTTACCAATATGTAGGACAGTGGTGCTTTTTAGACTTACCTGAACAATCCTGCCCTTGTGATGCATCATCTTGAAACTTGTATTACAAACCGCCTTGCTTCCTGCTCCTTCTGCAGAACCGTCTGCGGTAAGATTTGTCTCTAGCACCAGGCAGATGTTAGAATGAGTGAAAGCTGGGATTGCTTCTGACCACGTCCCAGCGCTCATGGCCCTCTGTGTCCAGGCAGGGCCTGGGCTGGAGGGAATGGGAAGGTCAGCAGACAGGTCGCAGCACTGTGGCTCCTGGGTGAGCTGAACTGCTGCTGCTAGGGCTTGGCAGGCAATTTCAGAGTCTTGTCAAGCTGTCCCCAGGGCCATTGTGTGTCAGCTGTGAAATCTAATCAGTGGTTTGGTTTGTTCTGGTTTTAAACTGATAGGAGCTTGTTGGTAATTTAATTGTTTTGCATCGGACATAGATTAGCCTGTTCTGTTGTTCGATCAGGATTTCTCAAGGAAATTCAAAGCAAATGGACCCTGGAGCAGCAGCTCTGCTGCTCCACACACTGGATATTCCTGTGCCGTTGGATTCCTGAAGGCCATTATCCTGGCGAAGGCTTGTTCTTCCCTTTCAGGTACTGGGTCCTTAGGAACTACAATTAGTATTACCTGCCTTTTCAAACAAGAAGAAATTGGTGAATATACCTGGTTTTCTTCTATTCTTTCTCAGTGTAGTTAATAAACCTTTGACTGCAGGGAGCCACAACTGATTTGTTATGCTTACCTGCTGGAGGCGCATAAGGAATTACACACGCTGAAGGGAAAACTTAAATCCACAAACCAACCTCCAAATCTCATCGGTTGTTTCTCTGGATTGTGTTCTAATAGAGGCTGCTCAAATAGCAGTGCAAGCTTCTGAGCAAAAGAAAAGCATACCTATGGAAACTATTGGCTGCTTGTCAATTTTTTTTTAAAATGGGACTTCAACAAAAACCTGAAGGAGTGCTCTCAGCCCTGCTGTGAAGCTTGCACCTCCCTTGGTGTGTGAAGAGATCTGAAAAAAACTGAAAAATCTGTCAGCATCATGAGTTGCTGTATTATAATTAAACTTGGAAAAAATAGTGACAAAATCTCTCACGTGTACATTTTGCAGTTCTGGTGACCTAAGATGTTTCATGTGGTTGAAATACAAAAACAAATTATGCTTTTGGAAATGGCTGAGAATTTCAGGTCCTTTTCAGTGAGAGAGGATGGTTATAACTACAGTCTATAACTGGAAAGACATCATCGATTCATGGATGGAATAAAAGGATACTGAAGGATCAGAGTGTCCTTTGAGAAAGTATCAAATTTAATCTGAACCCCGGTTCTGTGATTGGCACTTACAATGCATCTTAACTTTTTGAAAATATTCTTATTTAAATAGGAAACTATTAATTGAGGGCTATTTTATTTATAGTTCTGCTTATTGAATAAGTCCTCCAAACCCAAAAGTTCTGAAATATTTTGACTTGCTTAGGCACTAATCCATTCGTTACTTAAGGAATATTTTAGAAGGCTTCAGTCATTGTTGTCACTGACATAGATACTCGCTAATTTAAGTTTATGTGTATGGACGGTGATCATGAATAACCTTTTGATTTCAGGTTGATACTCATATCCATGCTGCTGCTTGCATGAACCAGAAACACTTACTGAGGTTTATTAAGCACACCTATCAAACCGAGCCTGACAGGATTGTTGCAGAGAAAAAAGGCAAGAAAATGACTTTAAAGCAAGTCTTCGAAAGCCTTCACATGGACCCTTACGACCTCACTGTAGACTCTTTAGATGTCCATGCAGTAAGTCTATTAAAGTGGCAGATAAACAAGAAAAAGCTAAGTTTTCTAAGTGTGAAATTCTGGTTTCTACATCTTTTGCTTGATAACTTATTAAATCATAATTTGAACTCATGCGTTACTTTGCATGTTTAAAGTAAGTTAGCCTAGGCTTTTTCTTTTCCATGCCTTTTATTGTTAGGCAATGTAATTTATAAACTGTCGTGTGTACTTAAAACAGTGGTTATTTGGGTTTTTTCCTCCTCCAGGGTCGTCAAACATTTCATCGATTTGATAAATTCAATTCCAAGTACAATCCAGTTGGTGCCAGTGAGCTGAGGGACTTGTATTTGAAAACTGAGAACTACATTGGTGGAGAATATTTTGCTCGTATGGTCAAGGTAATTAAGTTTCAAGCTTTTCCAGCTGTAGAAAAATGAAGGTTTGTAAAAGATCTGTGACGTTGTAATTGTACCTAGAACTAACACTGTGGTTAAGTGATTCCGAGTATTGGGCTTACTCTAGCAGCTGATCACAGAAAGAGCTCTTCTAAGTCAGCCACTGCTGCTTTCTAAATAATTTTATGAATTAGAAACTCAAGCACATACTGGTATGAGTTCAAAGCAGAGTTCTGTGCAGTTTCAAACTAATGGAGAGCAGCCAAGGGTCAGTTTACTGGCTTAGCATCTTGTTAGGATGTAGTTGGATAGTAGTAGCTGCTAGGGAAGGAGGAGCTAGGGAAGCACCTCTGCGTAAATCTAGATCTGCACATGCATGCACAGGCTTCAAATTAATTTCTTACAATAAAAGTATTAGTAGTTTTCATGAACTAGATGTCAGCGCTCCTTAAATGTACGGAAGTGCTTGTCTAAAATCAATAGTCTTAAAATTGCTTACTACCATGGATTCTGGGTCACACTCTGCATTGGTCTGCATATTTTATGTAGTCATTTACTACAGTTTAAATAGTATAATTCTCATGTACCAGTTTTAAACATCCGTCTTGCAAAGGTGTTAGTAATTAACTGCACAAGAATATTGTCCTCTAAATCTAGGTGTTACAGTTAGATATATGTGAGATAGCTTGCTAGTAGAATATTTAGATGCCTAAAATAAAAAAATAATAGACAAGAGATTCCCTTTACCTTTAAAGGATGACAATACAGTTATGTCTGGTCTGAGGAAAATACAATGATTATATTACTAGCTGTAAATGATCTTTAGTGTCCATATTAAAGCAAATATATTTATTACTTAATAGGAAGTAGCCCGTGAACTAGAAGAAAGTAAGTACCAGTATACAGAACCCCGCTTATCCATTTATGGACGGTCTCCAGATGAATGGCTGAACTTGGCAAAATGGTTCATTAAGCATAAAGTTTATTCCCCTAATATGCGCTGGATAATTCAGGTTCCCAGAATCTAGTAAGTAATCAGGAGCTCTTGGTAATTTTAATAGTTTGAAATCATACCGATGACTTGTTTTAATTTCTGATATTTTCTAGATGGTTTATGAGCTGTCCTGTAGTTGAACTTTATAAGTCACAGTCTGGGAAATTTATTCTTGACCATTGCTGCAGTTTTCCTGACAGACTGGGAGGGGAAGACAGGAGATAGGGTTTGAATCTACTCTTTTTGAAGCTATTCAAAACTACTGTGAATTACTTGTAGTCTGAAGATACTAAACCTAAAAATTACAACTGGGTGAAGTTAAGCTGCGTTCAAAGTCAAGTTAAAATACAATTTAGTAATGACTATAAATGAACTCTTGAATTCCATAAAAGAGTAGAAAATACTCTTTTTTTTTCTTTACAAACAGTTTACAAACTGTTATCAAACTTCCTCAAGATAGTGACTAAAGGACAGTGAACTTGGAAATGCAACCCAGATTGCTGGTTTGAAGGTTAAATCAGTATCAGTTTTTCTTCGTTTTTAAGCATCCTTTGGGACTTTATTGAATGGTTCTTTGTTTCTAATGCTGTATACTGTAATACAGTCTCCCATGATAATTTTGTCATCCTCAATAGCTGAGCTTCATGTTTTCGCTGTCATGGTCACATATATCCCCCCGAGTGAGTTTCTCATTAGGGAGAAAGTTTCTCTCCTTCAGTTTTTTACGTAGCAATTCCTTGCGTACATAGTAGAGTCAACACTTTCAAAGTCATGTGAACATGACACACTGAAGTACTGTTCCTCTTTTCTGAGAGGCTCACTAAAGCGGAACATTCTACTTTCATTTGGAGCAGCTACAGCTTTGGAAAACAGAATCTTTCATGAGAGGTAATTCCTTATCTCCCTTATTAGTACTTGGATTGCTGTAAGGGAAGGGGTCACCATTCTTCAGATAGTGTCTCCATTTTTTGAGCACTCGAGAGCTTCAGCAAAGCCTGGATGAGGTAGAGTGCCAGGCAGCACAGGCAACAGAGCGCAGAGACCATCCCTGCCCTGACATAAACTTCTAATTTCTGAATCCTGGTAGAACTGAAGCTGTAGAAATATACACAAATAATAGAAACTATGGAAGTGGAGAAGAAATAGAAACTGATTAAAGAATGATCACAACTGTGTATATTTTTTCCCCTTCAGTGACATATTTAGGTCAAAAAATATTCTGCCTAGTTTTGGGAAGATGTTGGAGAACATCTTCGTACCTTTGTTTGAAGCAACAATCAATCCCAAAGAGCACAAAGAATTGCACCTTTTCCTCAAATACGTAAGTGTGTTTGAATTTTCTGTCTTACCTGAAATGGATCCTCTCCTACTCATAAATTTTGTTTGTCCACAGCTGTTCCCAAACACTAAAAAAGCTTCTTTCTCCATAGATTACTTGTATTATTGTTTTAAATCCCTGACATACAATTTAATAAAAGCCTGGATAAGGTTCTGTTGTCAGATAGTTGCCGTATATTCCCTCAGAAACAGCTCAACAGCTATTTATTTGTCCTCTCACTAATCCTCTCTATAAAGAACGACCAAAAAATGCTCGCATGCTCTTGTGCAGAGCGAACATCGTAATCCAGGATGTGCACTTTGGGTTTGCCTCTGGGACTGGCCTCCAAAAAGGAGGCAACCGAAAGGCAGCACTGTGTAGATCCTGAAGGGACTCAGGAGAGGTGGGGACGTAGCTGCTGGGACATGATTAAGAGACATTTCTGACTATGCCCCCACTCAGAACTCTGAGGTTTCCTGGGAGCCTCTGGCCTCTTCAGCTGCTTTTCAAATAACAAAGCAGAATAGTTTAAAAGATTATAATCTGGATCTGAGGGAGTCTTACAGGCCTGTGCCCTCCACAGCGGCCTGAAGGTGTTCGTGCACCTAGGTCTCCTATTTGTCTCTGATCACAAAAATGGGAGAAACTTCCTTCAAGAAAACCCTTCATTCCTGCGGTCGGCATGGTGTCCCAGGAGGGCAGAGCAGCAGGACTGCTAGTATAAGGAGGGAAACCAAGAAGGAGGACTAGATGCTTTCCACAAGTGAGTCCTGAAGCAAGAGTAAGTAACGCTGAAGTTTGCTTCTCGAAAGCGCTGATTTCTGTGAATCTCTTCTCCTACCAGGTGACCGGTTTTGACAGTGTTGATGATGAATCCAAACATAGTGGCCATATGTTCTCTGACAAGAGCCTTAACCCTGACCTCTGGACCAGCGAGAAGAATCCCCCGTATAGCTATTATCTGTATTATATGTACGTGAACATCATGTTGCTAAACAACCTTAGGAGGTAAGTAGTCAATTTTCTCTTTCACGAGCTTCTAGAAAGAAAAATCAATAATCTTGGTCTTGGTCTAAGTCAAGTGTCTAGACTGGGTATCTTTTGAAGCAATGGTTATCTTGCATTATTTTAAAGAGTCCAAGAGGCGTACATGAGTTATTTTGAAAATGTTAACAGCAAAATGAATTCAAATGAAATATTCAGAAATTGTAAAGACATCAGATTAATATCTGCGTTTGATATTTGTGTGTATTTTTTTTGTGTGAATTCCTTATACCTGAATATGTCAACCAAAGCAAAAGAAGAAATCCCACAAAATTAACTTGTGGATCTTTGCTTGGATTTATTTGTGGATTTCCACATATAACGTACCTCTTGGTAGCTTGCCATCTCCTGGTAATTTAAGAGATACAAAGTTACGCTGTGAAATACTGGTTTACAGACTGCTGCCGTTATCAAAGATAGACAAAGGAGGATATAATTACGAACTGCACATCTGGCTAACTTACTTTAGTGTGCTGCTTGACTCATTCAGTTTTACTACTTTTGAGACCAATGTCTAGGCAAGTAACACGGGGAGTAATGACACTGAATGTGAGGTCATGACTGTAAAAGCAGATTTTGGCATCAGGCTCAGTAAAGCCTGAAATTCAACTTGAGGTTATGTTCCTGACTTTGTGGCTGACTCACTGAGTGATCTGCACAGCTGACTCAGACTGAGGCACAGTGATGTTATCCATTCATATTATGGTCTCATCGCTTACCTTGCAAGGATTTGACTAATTATTATTTATAAACCACGTTGGGATTTTTTATAGGAGGTGTACAGATTAGTCATTTTAACAGGTCTTATCCAAGTTAACATGCAAAATGTTACTTCTCTCCCACTGCTACTCAAGCATTTCTTTCTCTACCACCCTATGTAATCAAAACTCAAAATAAAAACACCCACCTTAAATGACCTTGTACCCGCAACAAACAGGCCTAATGGAAAGGGCACACTGCAGCAGGTACCGAAGTCATCCCTTTCTCCTGACTTTCTTTACATTCTCTGTAGTATGTTTTGGGTTTTTTTTCTTTTCCAAAGACAGATTCTGTCAGAGCTTACGTATTTCTTTTTTTTACTTCAAGACCATTTCAACTACTGTTTGAAAATCTCCTTAGATAATCATTAAATGTTGTTTACAGCTAGGTGAGATAATGACATAACTCATCAATGAGTCAGTAAAACTGTTCACCCTCTTAAACAGACTGAGCGTTTGAGGCACATCCATTACAACATTGTTTTATACTTCTGGTAGCATTAGCAAAGCCAGCGAGGACAGATTGCATCCTCGCATCCATTTGCATGAGAAATAGTACTAAACATCCATCCTAGAACCACTTTATACTCTAGCAGTCCTTGTTAAATTCTTTGAACATCTTCAAATACTTATGGGTCATTTGTCTGCACTGAATAACAGTGTCCATTATAACCCAAAACCCAGCATAATTTTTAATATAGATGATTTAAAAAGTAATACTAGAAATTACAGTGTGAAGTCTAGTCTAATGACTTCCACCCCTAGATCCTCTCTGTGCTGCTGAGGGTGTGGGATTATGCAGAGGTTAACCTGGTGAGATGGCAGGTTATCACACGGGGTAGGGTTAGCTAACTCTCGGCAGTGTGCTTCCACTTCTTCCTGCACTTTGAATCTAGGAATGATGCAGCCTCAGGCTGCCTCAGTTCACGCAGCTTGCCATCTGCCCTCAACTGAAATCAGTTCAGTAACTGTTCACCCAGAAGCTCAACAATTGCTAAACAAGATGTAAGTAGGGAAGGAAAGAAGGAAGGAACAAGTATGTCAGGTGGTGGAAGGGGCTTGACTGGAGGGACCTGCCCCTTCTGATAGCAGCCCATAGGTAGGCCTGATTAGATGTCACGTCAAACTGTATGAGAAAATGTAACTTTAAATTTTTTTTTCTTCACTTCCCATATAGATGATAATTACATACAGAACAGATGAAGAATGGTGCATTTTTTGTTAGTGAAACTTGTTTTTAATTTCCTCAGGGAAAGAGGCATGTGTACTTTCCTGTTTCGACCTCACTGTGGAGAAGCTGGGTCTATCACACACCTTGTGTCAGCCTTTCTGACAGCAGACAACATTTCTCACGGATTGCTCTTGAAGAAGGTACTGCTTGGTTGCTCACCTGAACTAACTACTCACTGCTTAAATAGCAGTGTCACTAGTTCAAACAGCAGTCCCCGAATGGACTTCATCTGGGCAACCCAAAACTCATTTTCTTAGCAGGGCACACATAACTCTTCACTTTGATCTGAATCCCTCTGTGGAGTGGTGTGCTCAGCTGAGCACCCAGCATAAGGACATGGACCTTGTTGTGGATGCTCCATCCCTGGCAGCGTTCAAGGCCAGGCTGGACAGGGCTTGGAGTGGCCTGGACTGGTGGAAGGTGTCCCTGCCCATGGCAGGGGGTTGGGACTAGGTGATCTTTAAGGTCCCTTCCAACCCAAACCAGTCTCATTTAAGCTACAGAAGCAGAAAGCTTGTCCTAAGTGAGTATTTTAAAGCTCTGTCTTTTGAGGGAAGGTAACTGTTCAGGTATGTCAAAGACTTGGTGGCACCTGGGTTTGGTTACTCCAAGCAGAGCTAAAATTGCATGGAAAAAACTGCTTAGACCTGTTTCTGGTCCCTGGTTTAGGTCCCAGAAGAATTTAAGGAAAGCTCTAGTCTCTTCTTTATAGGGACATTATAGGGTCATTTTCTCTGACTGGCATCCCTGTACTTCAGGGTTCATTCAGAAGTTCGTTAAGGTTTTGATTATTTATATCTAAGACTAACTGGGATCACTTGATCAAGAAATTTAACATAGCTGTATAACACAGCGATACTTTATATACAACTTCATTGTTATGACAGGACAAACGTTATCATTCCTGACTTATCAGTTAATAAAAACCGTAACACAACTCATCCCCAGGCCAGTTTTGTAATTAAAATAATTGGTCAGTGGGTGGCAGACTTGGACTGAGTTTATTGTAACTTTCTGGCAAGCGGTGTCTTCTAAGCTGGATTTTCTGGTTAATGCTGGAAAAATCTCTCTGTATGTTTCAACATATCCAAGAACAAAGAAAAAATTTGCCTAATATCATGTCTGATGTTATGCTCGGAACCAGTAATTCCTAAAATTAGACCCTGACAGAGGAGTAGTAAGGCTGTATGTGACCAAAGCATTCTCCTCGTCGCTCTGTCCCATTTAGCCTGGTGCCATAACCTGGCACAGCAGATAATAGTAAAGGCACTTGTTAGGGTCACAGGTTGGTTAAGCCAAAAATAGTAATAAAGATGAGGTGACCACAGATTATTTATATCATGTGCAACAGCAGCACATGACTTCTAATAAATTAACACTTATTCTGCTCCTAAGACTTACCTATTGGACTGCAGTTTTGAAAAGAAGAAATTGCCTAGTAGTCCTTACCCATCTGTTATTGGTGACTTTCAGGTTTTGGGGGCAGGTATGCAGTTAGTGTCAAATACAGTGCCCTTAATAATCATACATACTTACTAATCTACAGTAATTATTAGTCACCAATTTTAAAAAAAGATGACATTTATGTTAAAGAATGTAAATTATTTTTATAAAGATCAGTAACATTTAAAATTCAGACTTTTAAGTGTTTTCTAAAGAAGTGAGAGTTTAGTGTCAAGCTAATTTTTTTGGTCTTAGTCCTCCCTCTGTAATGCCGTTTCCATTTTATCCAAGGGAAATCCTTTTTTTCATTATGCCATAGTACCGTTAAATGCTGACTGTGCTTTGTTTTGCAGAGTCCTGTCCTCCAGTATCTTTATTATCTTGCACAAATACCCATTGCTATGTCTCCACTTAGTAACAACAGCCTGTTCCTCGAGTACTCGAAAAATCCACTACGGGAATTTCTACACAAGGGACTTCACGTCTCCCTCTCCACAGATGACCCTATGCAGTTTCATTATACAAAGGTAGGAATTGCAAAAAGCGCTTTTCTGTGCATTTGGCAACAGTACCACATAGGCCCAGAATGACCCGAAAGCTATTTTGTATTGTTGCTTAGGCTATAAATTTTCATTTCTTTCAGTCACTTCATTCATTATTACTCTTCATTCTCAGTCTGCTACTCACTGTTAGGTTTCAGGGGGAAATGTCTGATTTCCTAATTGTGTTTCTTTTGTACTCTTGCCTCTCCAGTGTTGGCTGTTGAAGTATAGAATGAAGGATGAGGCTGAAGGGAGGTTTGAGCCTTCATAAACAATCCTCTAGAGTGCCAGGAAAGTCCAGTTTCCTTACTAATAAATCTGGGGAAGTACATCACAAAAACACGATGCAGAATCTGGGAAGATGACGTATGAGCTGTTTGCTCAGTGAACTGAAGCTGATTCTTGCCCTTGGGTGGCCTGGCAGGACAGAATTGCCTGGCCACTGCTCTGGATGCCCCGGTTTTGTGGTTGGCACTGACCCGAGTCATGCTGTGCCTTGAGAGTGGCCTGTGTGCTGCTCACTTGTCAGTGTCCTGAGGACAAGCTGAGCTCTGGTGTGCTTCACCCAGGCTGGCTTCTGGCCTGTGACACATCTCTGCTAGAAAAGCCAGAGCTTCTGTGGGGGCTTTCTGCATGATGTAACGCAGTGCCAGCAGAGTTACACGTAGTGTGGAAGATCCTCAGCTGTGAGCCCACTAGAGTCAGACCCAGCCTTCTCGTGTGGAAGGTCAGAACTGAGAAATTGCCCTGCTCTCTCTCTACGTACTATTCATTACAGATTTACTAGATCCTCCAAGGTGTTTATATACCCTGGGATCTCATTTGAAACTAAGAAATGCTTCTAAGGATCTGGACTGCAGGCTGCAATTTCTTAAGACTAAGAGAACTGGATACCCAGTGCCTGTTAATTATTTAACAGTTGCCCTTGGGAAATTTGAAATAAACAATTCTGTTACTAATTGTGATGTTGAAGTCCTAAACTTCTAATTTTTCACAGCTATCTAAAGAGCATGTAGAAATTCCTTAATTTGTAATGAGTACGTATCCTCATTCACATCTTATTTATGTGTAATTTAATATTAAACATATTTTGGTGATACAGGAAGCTCTCATGGAAGAATATGCGATTGCAGCCCAGGTGTGGAAACTAAGTACCTGTGACTTATGCGAAATAGCAAGAAACAGCGTACTGCAGAGTGGATTGTCAGTTAAGGTAATTGTGGCTAAAAAAAATCTTATTTTGTGAATAGTAGGGCAAATCAGAACTGACAAGTCAGCAGTCTGAAAATTAAATAGTAGATTCTTATGTATTTGTGTACATCCGTGTCCTCTTTTCTGAAATATTTGCTAACTATCTGCTATGCAGTCTTACATTAAAAAAATATTAACGTTACATTTTTCCTCATTAGCTTTGTTTTGGAATTCCCCAAACCTGCAGAGACCAGGTGCCTGTCTATGCTCAGTTCTGCCTCCAGTCCCAAAACTTTGTGTGATGTCTTGCGTTGAGTAAAAACAACCTGTGTGTCATAAGCAAGACACGTTTTTGCTTAGAAGGGAATAATGGAGAAAATATTGTGGTTTAGATAGGCAGTCAGGTTAGATTAGATTCCCTTTTGCCTTTAAAATTTTATACATCCATGGCTTTCTCTAGGAGTTCAGAGCATCCTCTCTTCTATGCCACTTTCAAACATTCCTGGCAGGGAGCTGGTATGTGAAGGGTCTTTAGAAATACATGCTGTTGTTCCTTCCGATATTCTCTAGCGTCAAGTACTAATTTTCCTCTTGTGCAGTATTTAACTAATAAAAGAACCCTAAGCCTCTTTTTGTACCCCTCACATGAAAGATGCAGTAGTGAAGACCGAATGCTAGGACAAAGGGTTTGAGCAAGTCAGACTGGGCATACTGCTGGGTATATATAATAATAAATTCTTAGTAAAGAATTCTTATATATAAACTTTGGCCTTCAGATCTCCCAAACTGGTTAAGACTCTGAGGTAAATTTCAATGGCCAGCTGGTTGAAGCTGCACTGGTTTTTACTTGCACTGGAGTCATTCAACTAATAAATGCTCAGTTACGCAGTAAATCAGAGCAGTTAAACTGACTTCTTCCTATTCATGTTCACAGGAGAAACAGAAATTCTTAGGGGTGAATTATTGTAAAGAAGGGCCTGAGGGAAATGACATTCGAAAGACAAATGTTGCACAGATCCGGATGGCCTTCAGGTATGAGACACTGTGCAATGAACTTAGTTTCCTGTCTGATGCTATGAGAACAGAAGAGATTTCTACTCTGTCAAAGTAGTTACAAACTTGAAGAAACCAAAACATTTCACTCTGAAGCAGGATAAGATGCTAATTAACATGGAATCATCCATCTTTGATGCTACCAAGATGTAACAGTACAGAGAAAACCAGAGTATCTACGGGAGGTAAACAGCACTTGCTGTTATCTTTTACTGCATTATTCTCACTGCAAAAGTTTCAGTTCCTACAAACATTAAGCTTTGTAAGATTGCTGTAAATATTAAATGCAAACTCAGAATCATGTAATCTTTGTTTCATACTGTCTTAACTGTGTGCTATATTGTAACCTGGAAAAAAACCAGAGAATATTCATAGCATCTGTGATCTGCACCTTAGAATGTTGCAGATGCCGATAGTACACACGCACCTCTTTCTGTCCTGCTAGTCTCAGTAGCAATCATGGCATTTAGCACTTGCAAGGTGAATCCTTCATTCATTAGCAGTTTGTATGGGGTGCGTAATTGTGAGGCTGCCCTTTCATTCTGGAAGGTGTTTAGACAGAGTTTTTATCGTGCCATTTCAACAGTTACACTGGAAAACAAGAAAAACCAAAATCTGGTAGTTTTGTTTAATGACTAATGAATTACTTCCTGTTGTCATGTAGGATGTCTATGAAGAACAGCAGATTAATGCTTTTTAATCCAGTAAGTAGAAAATGTGGTGTCAAAATCATCACTATTGTACATTGTAATAATGAGTCTAATATTGCAAAAACTTTGCCTTGAAAGTTGAGAACACTTTTCTATTGCTTTGTAATAGGAATATGTGGATATGCCAGTTCCAATTACTTAGAAATTTATGCAGATAGTTTTAGTTGCATGTAAAGAGAAATTTTTTACTTGAACAAAGAAGTGTTCTTATGAATCAGTGGTAGAAATGCCAGACCTGGGTTCTGGTCCTACTTCTGGCCTCTTTTTACACATTTGTGTTAGTTTATATTTTAGTTGAATGAGAATTCAAACTGTCTATTTATATAGCACCAGCCCACTTGAAATATGTAATTTCAAATCATGTTATGTTAAACTTCTTATTTATGATGGAGTGGCTAGTAAAATATGGCTACTGGAGTATTTATCACTTTCAACCTTTCTTCTATTTGCTCATCCTTCTTCGACACAGTACTAGCCCTCTGGAAAGCATTAAAGGCAATAACATGATAGCATCTATGCACCGTAGAAGCTGCATGTAGTTTCATACCAAAAAGGTATGTTGATGCCTGTAAGTCCAACATTATGCTACTTCATTTGAAGGCCTCTAGTCCCTAAGCGAGGATCTTGAGCCTATAGTTAAGAGACCCGGGTATTGTGTACACAGGGAGGTTTGGCACCTTTAGAACAGGAATTCAGAATTAATGCATTAAAAGCAAATACTGAATAGTAGGTGATCAAGCCTCCCTAGACTTCGAACCTGAATGTTTTACCGTATCAGACATCTTGTGCCACTTGTCTTCTGGGGCGCAGGCACCTGCATCCTTCCTTTCAAGAGCTGATCAGGTCGGTCTCTCCCTTGTAAATGCAGCCAGTAGCAGTGGTGACATCACCAGTACCAAACAACTCGTTAATGGCATAACTGTATATATACACTGAAGACACAGTCTCTCCTCAGGCTGCAGCACTTCAAAGCAGTACCTACAAGGACGCTTTTTTAAATGTACCTGCTATCCGGAATGGTGATTGCAGGGAAATGGCACCAAAGTAAGGGAAGGAGGAATTCCTTATCACCTCCTATAGCTGCATAGCCCTGTAAGAGCCCTGTAGGAGAGATTACACCTAAAGACCCTTAGGAAACAGCCTGGCCGTAAGGCAGCTCCGAGAGAGACCAGAGACATGGGAGCAGAGTTCTGGCCATGCAGTGACCACTGCCGTTAGCCAGTGTCACCCAGAGGGAAGTGCAGTGATTGCAGATTTTCTTCCTCCAAAGGATGGTCACAGGTGGGGGGAGCCTTGACTGTAGCTCTTCCACGACCCAGCCTAGGGCCTGCTGTGTGCAGCTAAGAAGTGTGTGAAACAGTGCTGCTACCCTGCTCAACTGTGTGACAATAAAACTGTCCCAGTTTATTAATTGACTAAGGTCAGCACTGCCTGTCTGCCTCTGCTAAAAAATCTTAGCAGCCTGTACAATGCATTATCAGTGTTGACGAGTGCAGTGTTCTTAGGATTTTCTTAAGAAATCTGAAAACAGTGGTTCAATCATTTTAGCTGCATAAAATGTCTTGTTTTCATTACAACTTAATAATAAATTATCAACATAACATTATTTACCTGAGAAAAGCATCTGCATCTAGGCTAAAGAAGCAACATGCTTGGTTTGAAGAATTTAAATTGTAAGTAGTTTCATCTGATAAACATTGCTTTACTTGGGTTGCTTCACCTGAGATTGCTACTAGTGCTGCTTTTGTTGTCTCTTGATTTCTTACTTAGTTTTCTTAATATTATACTGAATTTGTATATGTTTTAATACCTTTTCAGCTTTCCTTACCTCAAACACATCAGGTTTTAACATGTCTGCAGCTCTTACTAAAGAAAAACAAAACTGGATATGAATATTATGAATTTTCATATGAAAATGAATGGATATGAATTAATAGACAGCAATCGGAATTTCAAAAATAATAACGATGACACACCAGTGGCTATGACCACAAGTTCTGCTTTCTGTGCTTCCTTGTGTGCTGCTTTTAAGGATAAATCGAGCTAGTAGTGTTATATTTAGGGAAACAAACCATCCTTTCAAGCTTCCACTGTATCATCTGTTTTAGTCATCTTTTAGTTAGGCAAACGTTACTGATTCTCAAGTTCAGTTCTTCAGCTTCTTTTTAAAAAGCTGCACTTTAATTCTGGCGTACGGCTGCTCAAAGCAACCTTGCAGACTTGGGGTATGTACATAATGGAGGCAGATCCAGCATGAACGCTGCTGTACACATCTACTTAAATGCAACACAGGGCAGTTGCTAATTCCGCCCCCCCTGACGGGGTTCAGTTCAAACCTGGTTTTACTCAGGCAGAGGGGGACTAGAACATCACTGTAGCTGGTGACAGGGGTGGGTGTTGCTTCAGAAAGGAAGAATATCCTGTTTTCTCAGCATGTCATTGGTGTTAAGGTTCAAGTGTTATTCAAGACCTCCTTAAATCTGCTAGCTCCGAGCATTTTATACTTTCACCTAAAATGGTTAATTATGATTATTTTATGTTTACAACATAACTAAACAATTTCTAGCGATGCTCTTCCATTCCGTTATGTTACTTTAGCAAACTCAAGGCATTTGCTTTGCCACTGGATAATGCAGAGCTACTTTCTCTTCTCATATAATTGTTCTTTACTTGTGGCTAACCCTTCTGTTCCGTTTGCCTAGTTAAAATCTAAGTCTGAAAAAGCTGGGTCAGGGGAGGAATGTCTGTAAAAACTTTTTTCTCTCTGTGCCTAGATTAAATGATGTTTATCTTTTGCCTCTTGTGGAAGCATTAAACATTACACTAATAAATAAATTATAAAAGACTATGGTTAGGGTTTCTGTGTGTGTATACCTCTCACTAAAATTGTAGCTGCACAAAATATCTGCATTTCAGTCAAACTGAAAAACCTATGCAATTACAGTGTTAGCAGTATAGAAGACTAAACTGAAATTAAGGACTACTACAGCATGAAAAGTGAAAGAAAACAACCATCGAAGATAGAGAAGCGGCAATATTTAGGAGAAGGAGCTAAAAGCTTAGCTGACGTAAAGCAGCTTAGTGTTACTGAAAACCAGCGGTTTGGTTTGTGCCAAGGGAAGACCTGCCACCAAGTCCTGAAGAGAAACTATTGCAGGGCTGCCCCCACTGGCTCTCCATGCCCTGGTTCCCTGCTCATCCAAACTGGGCATCAGGGCAGGGCACACGGCACCTCTTCCTGATCCCCGGGCCTCATCTTGACATGAAACAGAGTCAAACCACCTGAGTTTGGGAGGAGGAAAGCAGTTCCAGCACTCCCAGTTAAAACAACAGCACAGCTTTATCTGACGAAACACAGCTAAGCTGCCAACAAGTGACCAATGGAAATAAGTAGTTCATATCAACATAGACATTCTGCTACAGTCAGAGATGACTTCTGAGGAGTAAAAAGTTTAACGCAAATTACTTTCTACATAGGAAATGTAATAAAGATTTTTAGATGAAGATTAAAATGCGTCTCTCTCTCTTTATACAAACCCTTAATTTCTGTACACAAGCAGCGCTCGTGAAGCACAAGAGCAAAGATTCACCTGTAACTGAACGGTGCGTACTTCTCCCCAGACCTCTCAAAGCACTAAATACCAACGCTATGCAGCACAGACAGTAGTATATACAATAGTGAGGCAGCAACACTGCTAATCCATTAATCATTAACTATGACGAAGCGGTACCATGTCACATAGAAAAAATGGGGTTTTTTTAAGGTCTGTTGAAGTTGGTTGGAATCACACTAGCAGGGAAGTGCAGACTGTTGTATCAAAACCCTACCTTGCTCCATGAATAATCAAATTCCAGAAGGGCAGGCTTCTGACTGGGTTAGGCTTAATTCCTAAGAACACCTTGTATGTTTAAACAGCACTTTGAACCAAAGAAGAGTGCTCATTTAATTACCTGTTGGACAGCATTCTTCATTCCAGACTCACACCGGGCAAAGCTCTATCCAACTTCACAAAACTGGTAATTTTTTACTAAATTTCAGGCCTACAAACCCCATGCCCAGCTTTTAATATTTTAACCTTGATAGTTAGGTTAGTGAGGTAAGCAATCACCTGTTAATTAGCATCTTGACAGCTCCGATACAAAAGTCAAATGTGCTGTCAGACCGCCCAGAGACACAACACCCACTGGCACACACCCAGTTCACTTCAGCTACACACAGCAACAGAAAATGAATGTTCGGTCTTTACAGTATGCTGCTGTATGATAGATTCTAGACTTAGTACCAAACAACTGAAGAAGTGACAATTGAAAAAAATTCAGTTTTGAAATGACCGATTTTTAAGACACACAAGAAAGCAGAATTCCATTAACCCACTTAAAACAGGTGAGGATAAAACATTATGGTATCTTCAAGAATGGTCTAACAACAGAAAAAATAACTACTGTAATATGAGTCACAATACAATTAATTCTACTGCAGAGCACGTGTACTTAGTGGGTATAAAATTAAAGAATTATGTAAATGCAGCGTTAAGGCCAGACAGGTTAACATAGAGCTCCCACTTACATCAGGCATCTCTAAGGCTCCCTGAGGAAGCTACTGTTCGAGGGTTCGGGGGGACACAAAGCACCGTTACGATGCTCCTCCTAAAAATCATGCATTTGGCACACACATCTGTGGAGGGGCAGAATTCAGGAGTCCAGTTCAAACCTACAGCACAGACATTTCGCTGCTTGCCTTGCATTTCCAGAACTGGAATGAGTGTGGATTGGAAAACCTTTAACATCACATACAGAACTGTCTTTAAAGGAAAGGGAAAGGTATATAAGGTAAATAATGCCATTTCCCACTAAAACCAAAACCATGCACATTACATTAATATGGTGTCTAAACTTGAAACCTAGGAAATACAAGTTTTTGTTAATTCCTCAAGTATACCCACCTTCTAGTGTGTCTGTCAGCTGGTAGGTTCTCCGGTTTTAACTTCCTGATCTGTTAATTCATTCCTCTCCCATTTCTCAATTGGCTTTGAAAGATCAAAAAAGATAAACCAAGTAACCAGACAGAGGAAACAGTTAGGTTAATTACATACTTCAATTCTTACTGAAAAACAGGGAAAATCAGGAGAAGAAAGAATACTTCAAACCATACCATACTTAAGCTTTAAAATACTAGTAGAAACATGATGGAATAACTTGGGGGGAAAAAGCAAATCACTCTTCTCTGGAATAAATAAATAAATAAAAATCCTTTTCCAAAGGAAACCTGCTCCTCAATATTGTCTTTTATTGTTACTTGTTTTGACAAGAAAAAGAGAAGAATCAGAGTGAGTCTTTTTTGCAGGGCTGCATTTACGCTACCTGGTTAATACCACACTTCAAAGTTTAAGAGACATCTGACTCACATGGCATCCTTTTAACCACAGCACCTGTACAATGGAATCGTATACAGATTAAAATTCAGTTTTCAGACTTCCGTGGTATCAAAGCCAAGAGATTCCTTATACTTAAAACAACATCGACATTTCTTCCAAAGTAACTTTATTGCACAATTCATACACAAAGTTTAATATACTGGAATGTCCTTAGCTATTAATACAACCTATTAATAAACCTATAGTGTTTAAATTACAATTTCACATTAAACCTGTAAGAAATCTTCACTTACACAAGGAACTTTAGTTTGTTCTAATGCCCCCCCACCAACAGCTATTCGCAGCAATTCACATTTTCAAGGTCTACCTTCTGGAACCCATCACCATGTCCCTGCCAACGCAATTCCTTTTCCAAAACTGAATTTCCAAAAGTCAGACTAGGTAATACCAACCAGTATCAAATTACTAGTTTTTCAGTGTTAATGTATCTATCATCCCACATAACGTACAGTACATATATTTTACAAGGCACACGTTACAGTAACTACATCACAGCAGTGTGAATTACAGCAACTTAATTAAAAAAGCTGTACAGAATACAAAGTTTACTTTTCACTATTTAAATAATTTTTGCATTAGTTTATATTGTAATTGCAAGTGTCATTATGCTGCAATTAGCAACCTGTTTGCATCATTACAAAATTACATTTTAAGAAGTTCATGTGAGTTCTTAGCAGAAAATCAACTTATAAAATCTCAGTTCAGAAGTATAATTCCTGAAATATTTGAAAAATAAAGTTAGCCTGAAGCTTTAATTTAGATGCTCTTTCTGTTCCAGTGATATAAAAAGTTTAAAAAATTCAAAGGTAATTTTAAAGTTCTGAACATGGACTAATGCAAGCTCAAAACCCAAAGAGAAACCCAACTGATGTTTGACTAGGAATATTTGCAAATATTTTAGTGGAAAATCCCTGACCATTAACAATTTTCTGTCCAAATAACAACTGCCCTTATGCAACCAACCAGTCCACACACTTTCTGAAGAATACCTCATTGATATCAAAGAATTAACAAAGGGAAAAAATTAGTTCTAAGCTATATACATTCATAAGTGGATTTTTCAGTAGTTACATACAGATTTACACACTAAGCCATAATGGCTTGTAGGTGATACACACAAGAGTACGTTGCTTATCTGTCTGAATGTCTATGCTAAATTTGACAACTATGCCACAAGCCAAGCCTACATGGGTGCTGTATGTTATGCACGTTCCTTAACAAACAGAAGTATAATAGACAAATTCCCAAGATCTAGTCCCCAACCTAATTATATTATTTTGTAGCCAATTAAGGAAAATAACCCAAATGTGCATATCTACATGTGCACACACCTTTTAGTTCAGAACCAATCTGTGATAAAAGGCCTTAGCCTTATGGCATCATCGAATCTTAACGGGTACAGTAATTAAAAATGCAGTCTTACTGTAAGTGCCATTTATGCTGACATTCCCTCAAATGCTACACGTGAGTATTTCTCACTCAACTGCCTCAAGTTAAAATAGTAGTATTTGTTAATATGTATTAAAAAATCATTAATTCTCTACAATAGCAGTTGACTTCCATAACACTATGTAAGCAAAAGAGGCTTAAGATGGGTTTTCTGAATACTAACAATTTATTTTAGACTGTCTAAACTCAGGTCTTGAAAGATTTCACTCTGCCAGACATAGAAACACTGTTGCACTCCAGTTGTGATATCCCTTTTCCCAAGTTGTCACATGCACATCTCGCTCAAGCAACATTATTGTTAAAGTTTCTCTCTGCTACATAAAAGCATATTGCACTTGTAGATATAAAAGACAGCACCCTTACTTAGATTATTACCTTATTACCTCATAACTCTTAGTATACCTTGTATCTCTGATTTCATCACTTCAAAAATTCACCAGAAGCAGATAAAACCACAGCATCAGACTAAACTACACCTTAACTGCTGATTCAAATAAAGGCATTCTCCTCAGATATGCCTAATGCTTACAAATAATTTTGGCTGGTTTTGATCAAAAAACTATAAACTGATTTACTTTTTTTAGGATTGTGTATAAAATTGTTTAATGTTTCCAAGCTAATAAGACTATGCTAATTATCATATTTAAAAAAATATTCTAGGAGATAATCTTGTTAGAAGAATAAAGGGAAGTGCACAAGTACATTTAATAGAGCTGCCTACACTCTTCAAAACAGGTTTAAAATAACACTGTAACTCCTAACAGATCAGATTGAAACCATTACCTTAAGCACTAAAAGCAGCAATAACTGGCTACTGAAGAACAGGCAGTGGGACATCTTCAAGTTCCAGCAGTAAAATTTCTAATTAATAACCATTGGTGTTAACTCATCTTTATTCACATTTGTCATGAAACTAAAGGGACTGTTTTAAGGATAAGAACTGTGAGGTCAAGCCATCTGATGTGGCTCATCTTCTGCAGCGGCACCCTGTGATACTCAAACAGCAGTTAGCAGTTATAGTTGTGCTGTTACAAATTGTTTCATCTAGTAGTCGAGCCATTAATTATCTCAAAAGTTGTTAAAATAAACTTTGTTAATGATCAAAGTTTACTGAAAGCACAGGTTAATAATTAGGACTGCGCACACATACACTGGCTCATAAACCCTGTTCGAAAAGAGCAGCGCAGATTCACAGCAGCTGAGAAGTGAAAGACAAACTGTGGAAGAACAGCAACGAGAGGTAAAAACAAATGTTCGTGAAAACAAAAGCTTCAAGTGCTTCTGCTATTGTCAGCTTGTTGGGCTAGTGTCAGGGTCTGTGAGGCTGGCCCACCTCATCTACCATGTTAAGTATGTAAGTAGCGATATCGTCTTCTGTAGGTGCATCTGAGACCACCCAAGAATCACCTGCCCCAGTCACTTGCCGACGGCAGACAGGACAGCTTCTGTGACGATCGCTCCTGTTAGGAAGCCAGAGAAATGAGTACTTTTCACTGACGGTCTCTTTCTGGCCAAAAAAAGCCAAAAAACCCCAACGAAAATCAAAGCCACAACCCAGGGAGAACTTCAAGAATGATCAGGTTAACTGGATTAGACCACCTGTGTATTTTGTTTGTTTAAAAACTTTTTCTTTGTGAGGAAGACTGGCCAACAATTCTGAATGTAGCTCCATTCTTTGAGTGATAAATTTGAAGTCATGTTCCTCATAATCAACAAAAAGCATTGAGCTTCCTGACCAGAAAGTTTAAATGGAAATTCACGGTCTAAATTACTTCTTCCTATCTTTAGGTATTCAGCTGAGCTACTTCAGAAATCAGTCCCCATAAACTTCCTATATAAAGAGAAAAAGGAACCCTTTTCTTGGGTCAGTCAGCCCACTGAAATTTAGAATTGGTCCCTCAGGGTCCTTCCTATTCCCCTCCACCAACTCATTCAGGGGTCCCAAACAATTACACTTCTAAGCTGGGAGCCTGTTACATGCCTAGGTTAAGAAATGAACCTTAACATTTTAATAACAAAAAAAGAATGGTATAACTGGAACTTAAGTTACTGAGTTCAGCTGCTTCATTAGTCAAAGTCGAACATAATGCACTCTCCACCACAGCTGCTAAACTAAGACCCTGCATTGCTGACAGATGCTAAAATATTTTCCCAGAAAAGAGATGCCTAGCTGTACTCTGAGATCCAGTGACTTTTACAATTTTTTTCCTTGTGGGAGCATACCATTGTAAGAGTAACTTCTTTGATAAGCTTTTGAAAAAGTCACAAAACAAAATTCTTGCTCACAAATTATGTGACTTCAGTGTAAAATAATTTGCATTAACTAGTCAAAAAAAGCCTTTTAACTGAGAATATCTGTATCACCTAAAGCAAGATTGCCAAAACACCTGCCTAATCCTTGTAGGTCTTCTGCACGGTTGGAGAAGAGCTACGCTCCTCCACAAAACAATTTTTCTCTCTTTTCCAACAACTAGTGTATCAGACAGATGCAGAAGCTGAAAACCTGTTCACTTTACTGTGAAGCTGAACGTATATTGTAAGATACATATTATACATAAATTTGAAGGCATTGCTATTGAGAAGAAATCCTTCCCCGGAAAAGCCTATATATTTAAAATAGCAGATGGTATGCTATTTATTTCAAGTGAAAGCATAATACACAGAAAAAATCCCTCTGATAGTTATTTCCCAAATAAGTGCTAAGATAGTGCAACTCACCTTCATATTTGCATAGTCTTACAAACTATTGATTCTTTTCTTAAAAAGAAGCTTTTAATGAGATGTTGTGAAGCATAATGTGCCAGCATCATCATATACCCTGTCTTCTCTAGTTTTCGAACAGCAATACAATAATTTAGTTTTACAAGAATAAAATTATAAAACAAATGCTGAAAAGCACTTTCACATCTCTTTTTCCAAAATACAATGTTCATGTTTATGAATTCTGAAGCCATTTCCTTCTGCTACAATCTGATTTTACTCAAGCTTGTTATGTATCATATGTATATTAGCTTGCAAATACCTTCAGATATTAAATTATAAGGGAAATAAGGAATCTGTCAGACCAAACTGAAGCATCTCTGATAACCAGTACATACTATAAAATAATGAATATCCTTTAAAATGTATTACCATTTATCAATGCATTTCTGGCAGAAACTGTGAGCACATGGCAAGATTAAATCAGCACGTCCATCCATGCAGATGCAACATTCCTCTTCATCTGTCAACTGTTTAACCCTGCAGAAGAGAAGAGAGTTTTCTCCCAGGTAACTAGTAAGGTTTGTATTTGTGTCCTAGCAACTACAACAGTTACTACATTTTTCTTAATAATTAGTGATGGACAGAAAAGAACACCTGTGCTGACCTGCAGGGAACATGTGACTTTTTGAATGGACTAGTTAAATCATCTCAGCATACGTCAGCAGACACAGCCTCAAGCTACCCACAAACCGCAGTAGATGAACTAAACTAAGTTAGAATATGCATTTATTTTTTGCCATGTGGTGCTTTTGTGTTGCAGAGGGTTATGCAAATCCTTGTTCATTATCAACAAGAGAAGTGTGAGAAGTTGTCACACAACTTTGCAAAACAACAGAAACACCGTTTACTTTAAATGCAGAAGAATCTGCCTTCCTTTCACAGAGCTGTCAAGCTGAACTACTCCGTAATGACCTCTGTCCAATTTCTGCATACTAGCTTATATCACAGATAAAAATGTGCATGTCAAAAGGATCACTACTAGAATGCATGTCCACTAATTTCACACACCATCAAAATGCCAAAAGCTAAACTGCTCATTAAATTGAAAAGGCTGATTTTACCTTCCAATTCACCCCTCATGATTGTTCCTTCAAATTAGGACTCTCTCAAGTTGACCATTACTACAGCTTTGCCAGGGTGTTCTTGTTGGGAGTGGGGTTGGGGAGTTAGATCACTTCCTGGGACAGACGTTTTCATTTTATTTGTCTTCATTTTTTCCCCCCAAATAATATATATTTGTATCTAAAGGTCCTAACGTATTTGCATGACCTTCTCAAGTACGAAAACGTACAGTGAATCCTCAGTTTTCACTGACCTAACCAGGCACGTAAAGTTCCCTTATTTTCATAGAATCATAGAATGGTTTGGATTGGAAGAGACCTTAAAGATCATCTGGATCCAACCACCCTGCCACAGGTGGGGACACCTTCCACCAGTCCACGCCGCTCCAAGCCCCGTCCAGCCTGGCCTTGGACACTGCCAGGGATGGAGCACCCTCAGCTGCTCTGGGCAGCCTGTGTCAGTGTCTCACCACCCTCAACAGTGAAGAATTTCTTCCTAATCCCTAACCTAAACCTGCCCCCTTTCCGCTTAAAGCCATTCCCCCTTGTCCTATCGCTACATGCCCTTCACCTCTCCAGCTTTCTTGGAGGCCCCCTTTAGGTGTTGGAAGGTGGCTGTAAAGTCTCCCCAGAGCTGCCTTTTCTCCAGGCTGAACAACACCAGCTCTCCCAGCCCATCTTCATAGGAGAGGTGCTCCAGCCCTCTGGTCACCTTCATGGTCTCATCTGGACTCACTCCAACAGGTCCACGTCCTTCATATGTTGGGGGCCCAGAGCTGAATACAGCTCTCCGGGCGTGGGTGTCTCACCAGAGCAGAGGGGGACAATCACCTCCCTCACTCTGCTGGCCTCGCTTCTTTCGATGCAGCCCAGGATAGGGCTGGCTTTCTGGGCTGCCAGCGCGCATTGCTGGGTCACATCGAGCTTCTCACCCACCAACAGCCCCAAGTCCTCAGGGCTGCTCTCAATCCATTCTCTGCCCAGCCTGTGTTTGTGCTTGGGACTGCCCCAACCCACATACAGGACCTTGCACTTGGCCCTGCTTGAACTCCATGAGGTTTACACGGGCCCACCACTCCGGCCTGTCAAGGTCCCTCTGGATGGCATCCCTTCCCTCCAGCATATCAACTGCACCATGCAGCTTGGTGTCTTCAGCAAACTTGCTGAGGGTGCCTCAACCTCAGCGTCCATGACACTGACAAAGATGTCAGACAGTCTTGGTTCCCATATGGATCCCTGAGGAACAGCACTCATCACCTGTTTCCCTTGCAACTCTGAGTGCAACCACCCAGCCAACTCCTTATCCGCCAAGTGGCCCATCCATCGAATCCATGTCTCTCCAGTTTAGAGACAAGGATGTCATGTGGGACAGGGTCAAATGCTTTGCCCAAGTCCAAGGCAGATAACAGCAGCTGCTCCTCCCTCATCCCCCAACACTGTAACCCTGTTGTAGAAGGCCACCATATTTGTCAGGCACGATTTGCCCTCAGTGAAGCCATGCTGGCTGTCACCAACCACCTCCTTATTTTCCATGTGCCTTAGCACAGTTTCCAGGAGGATCTGCTCCATGATTTTGCTGGACACACAGGCAAGACTGACCAGCCTGTAGTTTCCCAGGTCTTCCTTATCTCCCTTTATAAAAAACAGGAGCTATGTTTCCCCTTTTCCAGTCAGTGGGAGTTTCACCAGACTGCCGTGACTTCTCAGATGCATCTCATCAGGTCCCATGGACTTGTGTACCTTCAGGTTCCTCAGATGGTCTCAAACCTTAACTGCTACAGTGAGTGATTCTTCACTCTCCCAGTCCCTGCCTTTGCCTTCTGCAACTTGGGCGGTGTGGCTGGAGCACTTGCCCATAAAGACCAAGGCAAAAATCACAGAGTACCTCAGCCTTCTCCATGTCCCAGGTAACCAGGTCTCCC
This sequence comes from Falco punctatus, assembly GCF_963210335.1. Classification (NCBI taxonomy): domain Eukaryota; kingdom Metazoa; phylum Chordata; class Aves; order Falconiformes; family Falconidae; genus Falco; species Falco punctatus. Next base: position 29,217,915 of record NC_137590.1, on the reverse strand, counting down.
GTTTCCTTCTGGAGAGAGACCACGTTTTCCCTAGCCTTCCTTTTATCACTGATGTACCTATAGCAGCTTTTCTTTCTGCCTTGGTGTCCCTGACCAGCTTCAATTCTATCAGCTTTAGCTTTCCTAACCAGGTCCCTGGCTGCTCGGACAATTACTCTGTATTCCTCCCAGGCTACCTGTCCTTGCTTCAACCCCCTAGGGTTCCTTTTTTGTTTAATTTTTCTGAGGTTTTTTTTTGTGTTTGAATTTAATAGTCACAGCTCACTTCCAAGACAGCCAAGTAAGTGCTCTGAAATTTTCAGGTTTTCCAAAACCCCCGATTTAGGAATCCCTTCTGTGACCTGGGGCACAGAGGTAGCATTCTAGAAAGAATGGCATTCAGGAGACAGTCCACTGGAACGACCATGGACCAAACCACTTCTGCTTAGGCATCTTGGGAGTTTTAACTACACAGATGAGCCAGCTAAGGGACAGCAATTAACATGCTTTTGGTTATTCTTCAGTCGGTCCTAGGGGGTTCCTTTTCAATTTGCTTTTTGAGAAGTTACTTTAGAACACTAGGAGATTTTTTTGTAGAATTAGATGGTGATTCACATACAATGAGGACAACCATTTCCAAAAAGATCTATCTTTTGATTAGCTCACTAGGTTCTTTGGACTTGCTCCCTTTCATTTCCCTCCCCCACGCAACTCTCAGTACTAACCTTTGATAACACTTCATTTTTTGAGATTTACTGGTGTATATACAAGCAGTTAAACTTAAAATAGACACCCTGTTTATAAAGTTTCTGGAAATCAAGATTTAGCCAGTGGACTAAGTTTCTGAAGAAATGGTAAAATACAGGAGTGACAAACTAAGGAAATGCCTGTCTCTTCATTATCAGAAAGCATAAACCACATTTTTGGTTTATTTTGGTATGCTCTGAATAGGAAGTGGATATTCTAGAGAAACGGGGTATTATTCTGGTAGAAGTTAAGATAAGAAAAAGAATGAAACAGATAACATTTGCTATATTTGTGCAGTGACGGCTAGCTCTTGCAACACTGAAAAATGTCTAAAGGTGTAAAGAATTTAAGCAAACGGGAGGATATCACAGAAAAACAAAACAGAAGACTTCCTCAGTGTAAACACCTGAAGGTGCTTCAGCCTCTATTTTCCTTATAACTTGAAAACCTTGGATAAGGTAAGCTCACTAAATTCCAGCGTATTACCAGCATATTAGAAAAGTCGTTATTCATCACTGCATTGCAACAGCAATTAAGTTTACAAACACGAAGGATGCTCACCTCCCCCACCTTAAAGATTGAAAACTGAAAAAGAAACCCATCTAGGAAACCTTATATCTACACAATTACTTTAACAATATATGAAGCTGTTTTGCTGGGTGGGGTTTTTTTCTTGGCTTGTTTGTTGGAAGTAAAAGGCCATTTCCAGATATACATGTATTCTAGTATAACCATATATCTTTGAAAAAGAGTAGGAAAATACGCTTTCCCAAACATGCCCAAAATTTGCTACCGAATTTAGCATTTTATTAACACAGAAAAGCCAATAATTTAAAATTATTTGTTCCCAAACAAGAGAAACAGGAAATGAAATGGAAAGAACACATTCTGCAATCCACTGACTTAAAAAAACCCAGTGGGCTCTATCAGTAGAATGACAACATAGCTGACCAGCTCCTCACTGCTTGTTATAGAGAACTATACCAATTACTACTTTTTCTTGTAAAACCTATCTCTACCTCACTTAAAACTGAGTTAGAACTCTGAACTAATTCAGCAAGTTAAAAAATAAGGAATTGCTGGTAGAACATTTCCACACAGGGAAAGGCTGACAAGCTTCTTGCTGTTACATTCAGTTTGAACTGAAGTTATTGCAGGTGTTGACCTTAGTTTTTTACTTTTCCTCTAGTTAACAAAGCAGGATGTCAACACGTGTGAGACAGTTCACATTTTTCCAGTCTTACAAGTTAAATTATTACTGTAATTGATGAGTTTCTAGTGGCAACAGATGGGAACTTCCACATGCCAAAATGTAAAAGAGGAAGAGAAAGTTTAAGTGGAACAATAACAAAATCTGTTTAAACAAACACTGTCAAAACCCCTAGATTTGTAGCTGCAGCTGACTCCATTTCCTCCTGCTTCCTTATCCAGGAGATTCAACATATACCATGTTTATATTAGAACTGATCATTAAAGTGACTGTTCCAAAGCTAACGTATGATAGCACCAATAGAATTTCACCCAAGCATGGTACAGCTCTCTTGGTACAAGGCGTGCTACTCATGTTTGCGATGCTACAAAATCTGCATCTGCCAAGAGCATGCAGTTCTGATCGCTAGACCTTTGTAGTTCAGCTTTTACACACAACTTCCAAATATTTATGTTGTAACTGGACGCAGAAGCTAGAGTATATCAAAATACCTTCCCATCCACAAGCTGGCCTGACAAGATGACACAGACATCAAACTCTCAGCAGCTTCTTCAGAAGTACCACTCTGCGCAAGAACTCCTGCTGCTTGACTGGTGATGTCTTTATAAAGTTGAATGAACTGATATAAGTTCAAGATTCTGGAAGCTTCCACAATGCCACTTGTTTTATTTATCTTAAGATAAAAGAATTGTTTACAATTAGATATCAGTTTTTTACTTGACATTGCTCAAACTTCTCTTAATGCACTGCAATTCTCATGGTAGTAGCCACCTTCCTAAGTGTCCACCACTATGTCAGCAAATTGCAGTCTGATTCAGCAAGAGTTAAGACCTGCCAACCCAGCCATTTCATCATGAGGAATACCACAGTTAGGACTACATTTTTAGGGAAAGACAACTACCATTACTCCTCATACGGATTAAATTATGAGTAGGGACTTAAAAAACTGGGATAAAGTTAGAACAAAGAACAGAATTACCAGTCATTTCACATTTGAACCTAATATAGCCAACAATGGTGACTGCCTTAGTGAAAACTAAGAGCAAACAGAAAATGAAAAACTGTTAGTTTCAAACAGTTTGTAGTTTTGTTAGTTTCTAACAGTTTGAGAGTTGACTTGGTTTAAACTGCATGTTAAGATTGTTTAGTGGATTCAGGACCATATAAGGATATTACATGACAGGACACAGAGGGCAAAAATCTCCTAAGCAGAAAGAGCAAACTTAGTAAGTTTTGTCACGGTCTTCTAACTAAGCTAAATGTTTAACTTCCACATTGGTTTTCTAAGGAATCAGAATATATACAGTTACACTAGCTCAACTACTAACACTTGGACTTGCTGACCAACTTCTACTACTACCAAACTATATAGTTCCCATATAGTTTGTTGTACTATTCGATGACCATGACTTGCCCTCACAGATCTGAATTTGTAACTAATGGACCGTAAGCACAACATTGGCAGATACAATTCCTTTAAACATAGTTGTGAAAATGTTTCTATTAACCCACTTTTTGCAGAAACTTAGAATTTAGATTTAATTTATCTCAAATAGTAGCCTTGAATACATCATCCATATCAAAATATATACTCCAAATGTCTGTGGCAGGTGTTGGATTTTACCAGTAAAAGTGACAGTCCTCAGATATCTGTAAAAAAAGCCCCCACCAAATAAAAATTTTCAACAATCTTACTTTAGTGCATATTATCCGAACAACCACCTTCCAGAAAGCAGAAGAATCAGAACCAGGCTGCACTTCAAACAACAGATGTTTGTCTTGTCCAGATGCCAATTTTGCAGCACTGAAATAAAGAAACATCAGGTGTTTTTCATCATATGTTAGACATGGAAAGATCAGCAGCCTCAGCCACTCCGGTATTATTTGTTGTTCACCTATGTGCTCTTATCAATACTGCCCAGAGATATGAAATTAAAGGGTAACAACCTTCTTAGCATGTTACTAAATATACACAGTCCATTTCATTTTAAATTGCACAGTAACTGTCAGGAAATGATGTGCAATTCTTTTGATCCAGCATCAGCAAGCAAGTGTCCTTTATAGACATTTTAATGTATACGTATTTTCATGGTTCGTTATAGTAATCATACAATCTAAATTAGATTGTGGTCCAATCTAAAAAGGTTATTTCCTTACCATGTATGTAAAAAAAGCATGCAAGTACCAACACATGCAGATGAGGTGTATTTGTGTTAGTATATATTAATAATGAAGCAGTCAGGTGAAAGCTTCAGGTGACCCTGAAATTTGTGGGGTTTTGTATGTTTTTTTTAAATGGAACATAGACACAAAGGTCTGCTCCGTACGAATCAGAGCAAGCTATGTTACATTCAGGCTAAAGCAAAAACTGCAAAGAAATTTTAAAATAATGAATAATAATGATATTTTGGAGTTAATTATACTGAGATATGCTTAGATTCTCAGGCAAAATGTAAAATAATGTTCTTCAAAATCTATTTATGTGTCTACCCAGAAAACAAGTAACTGTTCTAGAAGGTCATTCATAAAAGTATGACACTTGACAAGGCAATTTCTAAACTGAATATGAATTCACATTAAAGTTAAATATCAAACATTACCAAAAGACACACGTTAAAAAGCCCTTTTTCAGTGTGTACATTTCCACTTCATATCATTTGATATCAGAAATGTTGGGTAAAAATGCCAACTCTGGGGTTTTTTTTGTTAATTTATTTTTACCACCAATAATCCAGTCAATATATCCAGTCAATAACACCGATAAATCAAACAAAAAGCTGGCTATGAAAAATCTTATTTACGAAGCCTTTTGTTTGGGATTATCATGCGCTTTGGTTTCAGATAGTAAGGCACATCTCATCTTGCATGAGGAACAGCATTGCACATCCACAGAGGTGGGAGAGAGGGTCACAAACAGTTCTGTCTCAGGTACTACCTTCCTAGCGTAGCTCTACCATCTTTACAGGGCTTGTTTTGCTACTTCCTAACAAAAGTGATGGGCAGAGAGGAAACAGCATTGCATCTTTACGTGGTTGGTGTAGGGAGGAAGAGTAAGGGAGACAGGTAACACTAAGAAGATTCTGCTAAATGCCTGCCTCTTGTGAACTTCTAAGAGAGAAGCAACACTTACTGGAAGAAGAGTGTTGGAGAACAGTGAATTTAAAGGAGAAATGTAAGGCTTTGGTTTTGAAGTGTAATTACAACCACTATAGAAACTTCAAGTACTGCAGTAAACATTTCAAAACCAGATGGCCAGTTCTGGCTTAGCCAGCACAGGAGAATATACTGCGTACAAGGTCTCTGTAAAACATTAAAAAAACAATAGAAGGAAACAAAGTAAGGCTTACACATCATTAAGTTCAGCTACTCTTCCCAGAAACTCTTCATATGTTAGGAAACCACTTTCTTGAACCAAAGCGGCATGCTTTGCTACTTTTTCTGGCAACTTGTTAATTACAGTTTGGGTATGGTTTGAAATGTGCTGACCCATGGTGAAGTTCTTCACCTCAGTTCCGTAGAAAGAAGTTCTCATTCACTTGTAGAGTCTCTGCTAAAAATATTTTAGAGAGTTACATTTGTGTGTTTTATGAATGGCTACTCCCTCATTTTCTTGTAGGTTAAGAGTTTAGCTACCCACTAACCAGTCTAATTATTCTACAGTAACACAACACGAGTAGTCAAATCAGAAACAAAGCAGAACACTCAGAAGAGACTGGCATGTGGCATTAACAACTTACGAAAAATGTATTATTGTGCTTATAGCAAATTTATATTAAATAGCGATAATTTTTCACGCAGATTTTTCAGCAGCTCCAACACACACATATAAACACATCCAATGGAATGGAAAATAAAATCTTGAGATGACAATGGTAATTTATGATGATCTTTGTTTTTCCTAAACATTCGTGCATGTGAAAGTCAGAATGCCTACAAATAAGAATTATCAGTATGTGTTTATACACAGACATTACATTAGGAATTAGCTTTCTTACATCACACTGACATTGGCAGATCAAAAGAACTCTCACAGCATTCTTAAACCAGTAAGCCAAGGAATCCACGTCAGTATAAACCAATTTAGAAATCTCCTTATCTGCATAAAATGCTCAACTTTAGGATCTGTTATGGAACCAATTTGCTCAAACCTCCCAACTTCAACTTATTTCACCATTTGCTTTACAAGCTTACCCTTTCCCCCCAAAAGTATGCATAGGGATCTACCCTATGACCTGATTCTGAGTCTTCATCCATTTCCTCCCCTTGGTGCCCCTCATTTGACATTCCCCCAAAACTTTACTTTGCTTTTTGTCTTGAAATAGCAGAAGCATACAAATTAATTCTGTCGGTACAGAATTAATCACTTGTAACTAATCATTTGTAAACCAGTAGCTTCACACTGTTTCAGGACTTTCACAGATAGAGGTCTGCAACGGCAAGCTAATTGCAGACTATTAACCTTAATGTAAATATGGAATTATTTGATACCAGGTGCATTACAAACACCTTATGAGAGACATCACAGAAAAACAGAACTTGATCCTCTATGTACGTACAGCTGCATCTGGGCACCAACCTGCCCAGGAGCAGGGCTCACAGCTGTCAAGATCTTGCCACAGGGTAAAAGAAACACAGCACACATGAAGTGAGTTCTTATCACGGCATTATTCAAACTACTCGGGTATTTCACACAAAGGAATAAACTTCCAATTTAAAGGTCGAGCTCTGAGCAATGTCTGTTCTCAGACAGACAGGTACGTGCTCCCACCGGAGCTGCTTTTCTCCTTCCAAACCGCCCTCCGACGCCCCTCTCCCTGTCCAGGCCTGCACCTGGTGGCCCATCCCAGACGATGGCCCCGAAGCGCCACCTCCCCCCAACACCCCCTCACCCTCCCGGGGTGTGTGTCCCGCAGCGGCACGGCCGCCCCCCCCGAGGGAGAGAACACCCCCCCGTGAGCCCCCTCAACCAACAACCCAATGTTGTATCACGGAGGCCCGGCCCCGCCGCGCCGCCTGCGGGAGCGCTCCCTTCCGCACGCCCCTCAGCAACACGCAAACCCGACGGGTCAGGGGTGCGCCAGGGCCCGCGGCCCCCCCAGAGCCGCCCCCCTCGGCCCGCCCGCCCCGCCCGCCCTCAGGGCGCCGCGTAACCGCGCCCAACGGCCGCGCTCGCGACAGGCCGCGCGCGCGCGGCGCCCCGGCTGCGTCACGCCCGCCCCGCCCGCCGCGGCGGCCCGCGCCCCCGCCCTCGCCACCTCCCCGGGCCCGCGGGCAGCGCCGCCCCGCCCCGCCGGACGCGGCAGCCAGGCCCGGCGCGGGGCGCTCGCCCGCAGCGGCTTCCCCCTCCGCCCGGGGCCCTGCGCGCCCCTCAGGGCGCCGTGACGGCGGGCCGCGTCCGGCGGGCCCCGCCAGCAGCCTCACCCCAGCGCCCCGGCATTCTGCTCGCCGCCGCCCGACGGGGACTGCAGCCAGGCCGCACCCCCGGCCGTCGGCTCCCGGCGCAGGCGCGGCGGCGCTCGGCGCGGCTCGGTGACGCCAGCGCGCGTTGCCGGGACACGGCGGACACTGCCGCCGAGGCCGGGCGCAGGGCCCGTCCCGCGGGGGCACCGGCAGCGCCGCCGGGCCGGGGCCGTTCGCACGGGCGGCGCTGGCCTTACGGGGAGCGGGGGAGGCCCCGCCTGGGCGCCCTTTGCGTTCTGCGGGACAAGCAAAGTGCTTAAGTGCTGGTGCACACCCCCACCCCAAGCAGCCGGGCGGGGGGAGGGGGCACCCCAGCCTGCCTGGAGGGTGCCGGAGCTGCCTGTGGGTGCCAAGGGTCGGCACGCACCGACCTTTGTACAACAAAATCCCACCACCCATAAACGATAACCCATTTAGGAACATAAATCCTAGAACATCCTCTAGGGCATCCACATCCTGATGCTTCAAGGTTTAATTGGAAGTTGGGTGGTTCTTTTTTTTTTTTTTTTTTTTTTTTTTTTTTTTTTTTAATTTAAAGAGGAGAAAAGGAGTAGTACTTCCCCTTCCTGCCTGCTTCGGTTCACACATAGACACGCGTACTTAAAGGCACCCCCATATTCCAGGCAGGGATTGGGCTGGACTGGGAACCTCGTTGCGTTTCCTGCAGGCCACCACCCCTTTTGCCCAAGGTCAGCAAACATCTGTAGCCTCAGCGTGGGAATCCAAGTAGCGTTACTGTCAAATGATTAATGCAAACTGTCATCTCCTGCTAGCCAGAATGATTTGTCCAAGATACTTGAGTGTAATGCAATTTCTGAGGCATTGAGGAACTTCATAGCTGTTGGGAATGTCCCATGGAAAAAAGCGTAACACTTGAAAAAAGTCAGAAACATACTGAATAACTTCTCTTAAGTTTCTGCTACTACCAGTTAAGGGTTTGGGGGTTTGACACTCTGTCTACAACTTAAATAAATGTTTCCTGTTTGCTTTGTAGCGGTACATCCCTTGCAGTTCTTTTAGTGAGCAAGAACGTTTTGTACTTTCTAATTCAAGTGTAACAGAGTAGCACTCATTATATACAAACTACCAAATACAGAGTACTTGTTGATTAGTACTTCTAACTAGCTTTTATTACGTGGAGAACAGTGTAACAGGTTCCTTTTAACCTTTGTGGTGTTCGCATAAATTGGAAAGAAGGAGCAGATCAAACTATGGGCGTTGGCCAGGTGTCAGCATGAAGGTTGGGATGAAAGCTATCTGAGTTTTTAAGGTACATGATAAAACAAGACATTTATAGGTTAAGGCAATATTTTTCTGTATCAGGTAGTATAGATTTTTTTAGAAAGCAAACACTTCAGAGAAAAAAAAAAAAAGCCCTTATTTCAAAGATCTAAACCAGAAGTAACATACTTCCAGCTGGCATAGAATTTGAGAAATTTTTTCCGAATTTCTTTAGGTGTGAATGAGACAATCTGATAGAAAAGGAAGTTGATGCCTGTGGAATAGAGGTAATAGTAGGAGAGTAAGAGAAGTGATAGGTAATTATCTCTTGGTGGTGGAGAAAACAATAGAGAAACGGGTAATTTCTAATCGCTAAAACATAGAAAAGAGGCAGAAGGGGAATTGTAATATGTCACAAAGTCCAAAATAACCTGGAATCCACTAGTGTTGCCTGTGTCCTTAAGCCCATCTGCTATTCTGACACTGTCACGACAAATGTTTGCTGTGACCCTTCTTGATGGCCTTATTTCTGCTGTCTACCCTCACTGCTGACACAGCAGAGAGCACTTTCATTCAGGTTTCCAGGAGAGACACACGGTATTGCTGCAGTATTTTGCAAGAAGAGGAATTACTTAACTGAGTGGGAAGGCTGTATCTAGTGCTTTCCTCTGTGGCACATTTTTCTGCTGAAATTCTGTTGATGGGCATCTGAAATTTGGGCTTTTTAGAGCTGTACTGAATCACAGTCTTTCTGAAGTAGCATAGCTTTAATGGCAGTGGTGGACTGCATGTCAGCACAGTGCAGACTCTTGGAGCCTTGAAATATTTCTGAGCTACCAAAAAAAAAAAAAAAAAAAAAAAGAGAGAGAGAAAACAAAAACAAATGCAGGGTATCTGCAAGTATGCTATTAGTAATACACCATAACTCATTATCTAGTGGAATATATAACCACTGGGCAATTAAAAAAATTATCAGAATCAAAAATATGGAAGTTCATAACCCCCTATCCCACACCACAGAAAACACAATATAGCTGAGCAGTTCTATTGCTATTTTATTTAAGACTATGTTTTTCAAGCTGCTTGATCTAAAAAGAAACCTCCTTTGCCATAATAAACATGCTTCACATATAAAAATAAGTTATCCAAACCATTTATTCAAGAAAACATTTGATAAATTGCTACTGTTGTTCTTCTATACAACTAATTAATTTTGTAACATTAAGGTTATGAGTTCTTTTTACTGTGAGATAGTTTTCATGAGAATAAATTGCCCAGACAAACATATCTACCATACTTTATTGTTTTATGAAGGAAGTACTGTAAACGTCCCATAGCACTTGAGATCTTTATTATGAAAGCCACACATATATACACAAAAGATCTTAAATATGACTGTTGAGATAGAGTTCAAGGGTTTTTTCCTCCCTGTCAAATATCTGATGCAGAAGAATGATACAGATTTTAATAAATAAAACAGTAAAATATGATATGATGAAGATATCTGAGAAAGTTATTCATTGCTGTATATATATAAACATCAACATCTTTGTACCCTTCCATGGGTATCTGAATGACAGTGGGTTGATCCTTTAACTTTTTACTCACTTGTAAACAGACTTCTGTTTGTAAACAGACTTTTTAAAGACAGTATGCAACTATGTAATGGAAATAAGCTAATCTACATGAGGAAGAGCTACCGTATTATCATTTTATTTTAGACATTAAGTTAGCAGACATCCTTTAGCCAGATAAAAACACCCTCTTTTCATTATATATTGATCTGAATTCCTTGGAAATAGTTAACACAGTGCATGTCGTTAATATTCCTAATTACTTCTCTATTAAAGATGAAAAGGGATCTGTAATATGGATTTTTAGATTTATTTCAAGTAAATAAGATACCATGTTCTTCTGCAAGAGCATTTATAACTAAAAATGTAATTTTTAAAAGAACAAGTTTTCATATGTCAAGATAGAGAAAATATCATTCATGAGCATTTACAATCACCCATGTTTGAAAGCATTGCCAAGTTCTGTGTGCTTCGTTTTATATTTCTATTAAGAAGTGTACCTTCTTCCCCTTACACTTCTGCTTCCAGACATTTTACCACGGCCTCAGGCTTGGTTTTAGACTCTTCTACATTTTTCCCATTATTCTTTGTTTCCTTCTCAGTTATTTTGTCATTTGACTTAGCCTCTTTGAGAGCAGTAGTTTCAACCATTTCTTTTTGTTGATTCTTGTTTGAAAATGGGAAAGTATTCTTGTACCTTTAAATAGGAAAAAGGATAGTAAAGCAGAAACCTGACATAGTTTGGTAATATCACTCAAGAAATACATTGAAAAATACCTAGAATTAACTTTCTTTGTCATACTCAAGCAAAAGTGTCACAGAGAATAGTGGCATGCTAGATCACTGTGCTTTTTCAAGCAATGTGCTTTTTCAAGAAATATTTTTGTAATTTTATAAAAACATACAATTTCTATTCAAGATTCATGGTACATTATGATAAAGACTCCTGGACTACTATGTGAGGAATGCATGCAACTTTTGGATATGATTTAATGATGCACTCTGTTGAAGATCTTTACGCATGACAGATAAGCTCAACAATTATTTTTTTCTGAACACAATAGTAGTCCAAGAATAAAAACTTTTACCCTGAGTCTGACATAGAAAAGAACAAGAATAAAACTGCATAAACAAGCTTATATAGAGAAACAGGTGCATACTTCAGTGTTGCTATTTTGGCACACCTGGAAATGTTCTACTCTAGGCATGACTGACTAATGAAAAATCCACAATATTTGTCTTCAGTTCCTCTTCTAAAGCAGGGAATGGCAATAGCAACAAGAAAATTTATCCGCATAACAGCAGGATTTAAGATTTTGTTCTTTGTGCTATGCTGTTATGTCATTATCATTACTTCTCTGCTTTTCCGCTACATATTTAAAATATTCACTGGTTGTACTCTAGAAATTAATTCAGCCCAAGAGAAAAAAAAGAAAAAAAACTTACTTTTTGATATAGCAGACTGCAAGAACAACTGAAATAATGAAGAAGATGACTGCCAATACAAGAAGTGCAGTGGGGATACCTAGACATAAAAGTGAGGCAAACAGTTTTTATATGTACTTAATTCTGGCTTTCTAAAGGCTCATGGACACAAATCCAAATTCTTCTAAAATCAGCCTCATGTAAGAGGTACATATGCATCAATTCAAGGATAGAGGTATTAGGAATCTCAAAAGGTTAGCTACTCCTGCTCATTTTTTTCAAGAGAGACAAGACCAGGTATTTAGGCAATCCCTGATGGATGTTTGTCTAATCTGCTAACTGGAGGGTTTTTACAACCTGTCTCGAGAACACAATTTTGTGATTAAGTATCCTTGCAGTCAGAATGCTTTTCCTTATATTTAGTCAATTTCTCAGTGGCTGTATATTAGGATTACTTATTCACACCTCATAGCTCAAGAACACCTCCATATCTGGAGAACAACAATTCTCCATAAAACTTTCTTGGCTTCTTTTGTTTTTAAAAGCCTGCTGAGTTTTCCATTCCTGTGAGCACATGGTGTTTGCTAAGACTTTCTCAGAAACGTGTTTACCCCAAACCACATTAACCAGAACAAACTTCCACTATTTCATATTAAAACAGTATCAAAAAGTATAAAATAAGATCTTCTATCTACTCAAAAAATATTTTAAAATCATCTGCCTTATAAGCTTTGCTTTTGCAAAACCATAACACTCCTGTTCTGCTTCGAGGTTCAGCTATATCAGAATGGATGTTGGAGTAAAACAAAAATTGCAGTAAATAAACAGTTTTACTACAAACACCTATGTAACTAGCTCTTCTGATTAAATAGATACCATATACGGCCTTTACCTCCAAAGACAATGGCATCATTCTTAAAGGCAACACTGGAAGAGTAGTTAGGAGAGTCAGTTGGCAAGTATCCCTCTGGCATTTCTGTAGTAGTCCCCTCTGTTGGTAATATAGTTTCAGTTATACATATTACGCGAAATTTTATATTTTTCAGGGATTGTTCTGATTCGGTCTCATGGGGCACTGCTGTGATGTTCTCAGTCAAATCAGAGCCTGAATATGCAGTTAAGTCTGTTGGTGCACTTGATGAAGGTAGTATGGTTGTAGTTGGATCTGGTTTACATGAATTAATCTGAACATCTGCAGCAGGGAAAGGAAATACATAAGAGTTGTGTTGGATGTTAGTTTTGTACTCACTGTACACACATTTATTGAAATTGTTCTTCAGTCATTCCCTTCTGGAAATTGTTATTTGTTTATTCACAAAGGCCTTCCCCAAATGGCATGCCTATTTCACACAGATGGCTACAACCCAGATTGCACACCTTTTATCATTACTCACACAGTTAAATGCTTTTTTGAGCAAGTGTGGTGCTCATTTTATAATTGCATACCAATGACAAGATTCCTCCTGGAAAGTACTTAGAATAATAATGCATATAAAACCCAATAACATGACCTCCTACAGAGCAGGAGAGTTAACTGCAGATCCAAGATTCAAAAATATTTCTATATATTCTGTATATGTTCAAAACACATGCATGCACTGTTGATACTTGGAATGCTACTTTGATTTCCTGGGAGCAAAAGTAGCCTGTAAAACTTTTAGGTAAAACAGGCAGCAACGTGAGATAAAAAAGTGACTTGATTCTAATGGGGGCTAGAAAGAAACAGACTTCAGACACACTCAGAAATTCAGTCACTGAAATGATGTGAATGTTGTCTATAAAAAAATGTGGGTGTAAATAGACTTTTATGTGCAAATGAAAAGCTGAGTTCTGAATCAAGCTCATGTGAAAATGTGAAAATTCTACTTTTCTAGTGAAGTTCTATATTCTGTAAAACTATAAAAATTCCACTAAAGTAACAAGCAGATTACAACATAAATAACAGGGAAATGACATATGTACTGTTCTCAACATGAATCCCCATGAGAAGCCTGATGACGCAGTTAGATTCACAGAATAAAAACCTAAATGGCAGGAGCTTTTTACTCTTTCCACTACAGTTTTCAAGTAATTTTGGCATTTCTTTGGCACAAAGAAAATTGACAGAATGACCTTCTGCCAAATACTTTGGGTAAGAAATGCCTAGAATAGGCAACAATTTGGCAATTAAGATGAAGAAATGCAGAATCGTGCCAATGTTAAATATATATTACTCTAAGTTATTTTCTAACCATTCAGCATGCCTAACTTTCTTCCTATAATGTAACAGTACAATTTTTTTTTAATTAAAGCTAAAATTCAAAATTACTTGCTACCTTATTGGCATTAGCCAGCTACTCAAGGTTTTTGAATGCAGAATGATGCATATTTCATGCAGTGAAACACTATGTTGCACAGGAACAGAAGAAATAACCATACCAATAGCAGCAGCTTCTTTTAGAGCATGTTGCCATAGTACTAATTCAAATATGCATTCATCAATTAAAGCTAGGGACTGTAGAGAAAAAAACTAAGTTAGCCCATCATGTCATTTTTAACTTTACAGGTTAGGTGATAAATCAGTTTTTAAATGGTGCTTTCTCCTCAGCAGTCAGGTACTTTATAAGCCGACTACTCATATCACCTGCCCTCGTTCACTAAAATGGCCCAGGATCATGAACAAAGTCCCACTGGTGAAGGCATGGCCTTCTCCCTAACAGCTTTATCCTCAGGCTCTTCATAAACTCCAATGTTCACAGTCACACGGTTCTAGGTCTTTGTGTCTTTGCATGGGCATATCTTGCATATCCATCTTTCTCCTGTTCTTTCCAACCCTTGTTCACACACTTTTCCTGAAAAATTTCAGGATTTTGTATGCAATCTCTTGCTCTTGTTAACTAAAACTCATTGGCAAGGCCTAGGGACTGATTAGAAATAATGTACTGAACCTCTGTATGGTCTAATTACTGAGTCAGTAGTTACATAATAACCGTGGATATGGGACACTAATGGAACACAATGCCTCCAGTTAAATACTTGGTTTTAGTTAATAGCACAGGAGTCATTAAGAAGCAATACTGATCTATTGTGCTGAGAAGATCTAACTTATATCAAGGTCCGAGTTCTACTGTTGTATCTTTGATCTGGGAATAGACAGTCAAGAATGAGGGGAAGGACAGGTCTTTACACACAGGATGCTGCACATTAAAGGAAGCTGTTTGATTTTACTGATAATAGATTGGGACTCTAGTTAGTTTTATGGTATCTCAGTTTAATGGGTGCCTTTCCTTTTATTAAAAAACTCTCAACTTGTCCTGAAATTACCCCACTTTTGGTCTTTTTGCAAAAAAACCACATACCACACGCAGACACCCTAAGTTGCCTACATAAAAAGAGCATTGTGTCAACATTACAGAATAGTAAAAGCAACTCTTCTTCAAGAGCTTTCATGGTAGCGCCAAATTATTAATTCGGATTAACAGAACTGACCTTTTGTATTTCTTGGAACATTTTTTTCTCCCCCCCCCCAAGCTAAGTACAACCTGATAATGTTAAAGATTGGGGGCGGGGGGAGCCAGAGGCAGGGCCAACAAATTATAAGAACTCACTCACTTGTGAGTTTTTCATGCAGATATTAAGAAAATAATAAAACCCAAACAAAAACACAAAAAATGTAGTTGTCATGCTTACATACCTGAGGAATTGAAGCAGTAAATCATAAATGTTTTGGAGGATTCAGCATACCATAGCACTAGTCCAACCTTGCCCTGACCACATTTCCTGTTGGATGTTATCCGAGGAATGACAGCAAATCCGTCTTTCACCCATCCATAGCTACAATAAAAAGCATCAGTCCTTTCAATACTAGATTTATCACCAGCCTCAGATGTGTGTAAAGACATTCGCTAAAGGTAATGAGACACTAACTGATGTTGTATACCTGCATGTTTCAAAGCCATGTTTCAAAGCCTTTTCAACTTGGGTTTTACTTGCCAATTGTAGATTCAGTTGATTACATGCATTACTTGCTTCTGAGAGATTCACTTTCTCCTCAAGATAAATTCCTACACCTGCGATCCTGCAAGGTGGAAGAATGGAACCTGTAATTTAGACATAAATATTCAAGGTTAGTATTTAAATATTAACAATTATTCTTTTTGAAGACTTTAAGATCACATTCAGCTGAAGATTGATAAAAGTTTCTACCTTGAGGATAGTAGAAAACTAATTCCTAGAAAAAAAGACATACTTCAAAAAAGGATCATACTCTCTTCACACAATAGCCTAGAATTTCAAGAGGTTTGGCTGTTATTAGACTAAATGCATATACAGTTGGCAGTTGAGTCATTACCTGGAGTCAGTTTCTTACTAAAGACACTCTTATTTGTCACACTTATTCGTGCAAAATGGGAAAAGTAATCAGACAGCTTTCTTTTTTATTTTTAATTAAAATGATAAAACTAACAGTTGCACTGAGGCATGGATTCCGTCAGTACACCACTCTTTCTCATATGAATTCTGTCAAACATATTATACATAATTTTTCATGAAATTAATCAATGAATAAGAAAATACACCTATAAAGATTTTATCATTTTTTATCTTCCTTATTCATCCTTATCTCTTTTTTTGTTTGTTTTTTTCCTAGGTTGGCATGGTGCTTCCATCCCCCAGCCACTGTCAAGCACAATTTACTGAGTGCTTGGCAGGCAGCAGGAAAAAAGGAGATAAACTGGGTGAACTTAAGACACTTTTCCCCATTCCTCCTCCACAGGCAGTTCATCCAGCTTTTTTAGACAGCCACAGCTGGCACACTATTCCTGACACCTGCACCAGGAAACACATAGCTTAGGTCTGATTACACCTGCTTTACTTTCTTAGACTGTGTTAAGGACGTAGGACAGGATTCAGGATTTGATACAGACAAGGAGAAAGGATATTACTCTTTTGCCTCCGTATTTCACTGGAAGTGTACTCTGGAAAAAATATTTTTTTCTTTTTGAGTAATGTACTGTAATTGCCATATTAAATGAAACATTTCAACATTTTCAGATAAAAACAGCCACAGGTGTCATTTCCTTGCTCAGTATGCTTTTCAGACTGTGTGCTCACCAGGGATGTACACTAATGAACAGTTCATAAAATCTATGCAACAGAATATAGGGAAACCCCAAACTCACAAGGCAGGACAAAGTGATGCCTGCAGATCCACCACGACTTCTTAGCAACAGTACTTAACTTGAATTTTATGAATGAAAAGATAGAACTCGCAGCCAAGCCACTCCCATGGTGATAAGGGGATAAAAAGATGACTAAGCCTGCGTGGAGTGCTAAAAGAAAGGCACGCTTTTCACTCCTGCTCTGGTAAAAGATGCATCTGGTGAAAATGGTTTCTGGTAAAAGATGCGTCTCTGCTATCCTTACATTTAGTTTATGTATTTATATACATTATCCTTACATTTATCCTTACATTTACATTGGACTTAAATGTTTGGTAGAGCAGTCATTGAGTTAGGTGGATTTATCTCAACAGCAGCAGAGGCTGTGGCCTCCCAGTAACACTGGTATGGTGCAGGCCCAGTCACACGGCAGGTGAGCCCCGGGACACTTGAGCAGTTCCCACAGCCAAGTCACGGCTGCCCCAGCCCTGACCTGGACTCATCTCTCACCTGCTCTTTTTCCTGCAGCAGCAAGAGCTTAGCACTGAGCGAGCCACTGGGGATGTCTGCCCATGGGAAGCGGGGCAGGAAGGGAAGGGCATGGCTTGAACTTCACAGGCCAACCAAGTCACGCTCAGCACGGGTCAGGCTGCAGCTCCTGCGTGCTCCCAGCGGGTGCACCGGCTGCTGCACAAGGGTAACTACGCAGGGCAGGGGGCTGCCAGTGCCCCAGTGTACCTGATGGCTGAGATTCTGGAGCTGGCAGGCAACGTAGCCTGTGACAAGAAGATGTGCATCATCCCCTGCCACCTGCAGCTTGCCATCCACAACGATGAGGAGCTCAACAAGCTGCTGGGCAAGGTGACCATTGCACAGAGCGGGGTGCTGCCCAAGAAGACTGAGAGCCACAAAACCAGGAGGAAGTAAACCATGCCCATACAAGGTCCTGAGCACAGAAGTGAAACTCAAAGGCCCTTTTCAGAGCCGTTACATGCACAAGTCTGTAGAGCCAGATGGGACACACCTGAGGGTACTGAGGGAGCTGGTGGAGGAGCTCACCAAACGACTCTCCATCATTTAACAACAGTCCTGGCTAACCAGGGAACTCCCAGAAGACGGGAGGTTGGCCAAAGTGACGCCCATCTACAAGAAAGACAGGAAGGAGGATCTGGGGCATTATAGGCTGGTCAGCCTGACCTCGGTGCCAGGGAAGGTTATGGAGCAGAACATCCTGACCAACATCACATGGCATGTGCAGGACAACCAGGCAATCAGGCCCAGCCAGCATGGGTTTAAGAAAGGCAGGTCCTGCTTGATGAACCTGATCTCCTTCTATGACACTAAGACCCACCTAGTGGATGAGGGGAAGGCTGTGGGTTTTATTTACCCGGACCTTAGTAAAGCCTTTGACACTGTTTCCCACTGCATTCTCCTGGAGAAACTGGCTGCTCATGGCTGGGACAAGTGTACTCTACGCTGGGTTAAAAGCTGGCTGGCTGGCCGAGCCCAAGGAGCGGTGGTGGATGGAGTTAAATCCAGTTGGTGACTGGTCACAAGTGGTGTTCCCCAGGGCTCAGTGCTGGGGCCAATCCTGTTTAATATCTTTATCCATGACCTTGATGAGGGGAATGAGTGCTCCCTCAGTAAGTTTGCAGAGGACACCAAAATGAGTGAGAGTGTTGCTGTGCTTGAGGGTAGGAAGGCTCTGCAGAGGGATCTGGACAGGCTGGACCGATGGGGTGAGGCCAATTGTGTGAGGTTCAACAAGGAGAAGTGCCAGATCCTGCCCTTGGGTCACACCAGCCCCATGCAGTGCTACAGGCTGGGGGCAGAGTGGCTGGAAAGCTGCCGGGTGGGAAAGGACCTGGGGGTACTGGTTGACAGCTGGCTGACCATGACCAGCAGTGTGCCCAGGTGGCCAAGAAGACCAACAGCATCCTGGCTTTCACTATATGAAACAGCGTGGCCAGCAGGACAAGGGCAGTGATCGTCCCCCTGTACTGGTGAGGCTGCACCTCGAATCGCATGTTCAGCTCTGGGCCCCTCACTCCAAGAGGGACGTAGAGGGGCTGCAGTGTGTCCAGAGAAGGGCAGTGAAGCTGGTGAAGGGTCTGGAGCCCAGCTCTTATGAGGAACAGCTGAGGGAACTGGGGGTGTTTAGCCCAGAGAGGAGGATGTTCAGGGGGGACCTTACTGCTCCCTGCATCTCCCTGACAGGGGCTGTAGGCGGGTGGGGGTCGGTCTCTTCTCCCAGGTAACAAGCGACAGGACAAGAGGAAACAGCCTCAAGTTACGCCAGGTTGCTTTTTGCTAACAGGCAACTCTCCCAGTCCTCTTAGGAATCATTCCCGGTTTCCTGAATAACTCCCTGTCGCAGCTACTGAGGCACATCCTTAATTCCTCTTTCTCACTTTTCAAGACCCCACTCCTCCTCTAGAGCTTATGCCTAATTCCTTTCTCCCCTTACTACTTGTTATGCTCAGACTTCACATTTACTCTTATTTCTTACTTAGTACATTATTTTCCTATCTTTAATTTGAGCTAACACAAGTTTTAAAAAATGTGATGTTGAGAGTGGAAGTTTCTCAATGACCGACTTTACAAAATTCAAATAAAGCTGAGCAGCTGACTGAACGGAATTTCCTGAAGCCTTCCAGAGTTGCCTGGATACTTGTAAACTGTTACAGTCTTTAGTCATTCAATTACAGGACAAATATTTTTGTGTGAGAAATGCACGATAGATACATAGCATAATATAAACCCTCAGTACCAGAAAATTAAGTGATAAGTGACAGTAGGACATGGACCGAAGTTGTATGTTAGATTTTGCTAAGCCTTTTAAAAATACACGGCGAAGTGAAAGAAACTTTTTGGTAAAGTTATCAGCTTCAGTCTAAATTCCAGATGGTTTTACAGAGTGAGGAAGAAATCCAGGAAGAGAACAGTAGCCTCTTCAGGTCTTTTCATCACTTCCTAAATCACTTCTGAACTCTGTCCTAAAGATGGCTGGGTTGGTACAGGAGACAGACTACTCCTTTAGAAGCATATTACCCTTTTTGGTCCACCAGCTGCACATAGCTGTACTTCAAGCATTGCTATATTTTGTTAACTTACTAATAATGGGACATTCTTCTGAGTATTCTGGTCATGTGAAAAATTGGTTTTACTGAGAAAGGTGGAAAGACTTAGAAGAATCTCACAACAAGACAGAATTGTCATATGACAAGAAGAAAATAGTTCAATTTTTGTAAGCTACAGGGTATCAGTTTATTGGGTTCTCTTCTTGCTTCTTGAGACTGTTTCACAAGGAAAGAGGAGCCAGGACTTGAGGGTGACCGCAGCGCAGGTAGGACAGTGCCCTTACTGACCAGGATACAGTCCAACAGCATGTGAACAGGACCACAGTGGTGACTGCCCCAGAGGCAGCAAGGCAATGAATCAGATGCAGGGTTCATCCAGAAAGTTCCATTGGGAACAGCAGAAGATGGTGTTACATGTAACACCTGGAGAGAAGGCTACCTACAACCTAAGCCCAGAGTCCATCCATGAAGCTCAGGCAGTAATTCACTACTGGAGGCAACAGGGCATGCTACAAGACAGCTCAAAGGCACAGCTGGAGATCAGCCCTCAGCTGAACTGGAGCCCTGGGACCAGTAAGCAGAGGGTGCATGAGTACCCTCAAGGGAGACTTGGAGGGGAACTAAGGGAGGGTCCTAACAGCTGGAAGGAATAGTCTGAAGACTCAAGCTCTCCATTTCCCCAGTGAAAATTATTCAGTGGTTGGGATTGTTGGATGAGACTACTGTTGTTAGGTACTCCAATCCTGTGGAATTTAAATAGGATTTCCTGAAATAGGAATTTAATAGGATTTAATAGGAATTTGAATTGAGTATCTAATTCACTCAGTCCTGGTTTGCTCCAGAAGCTTTTCAGTAGATAAGAAAATCAATTGTCTACAACAATGGTGTACGTTCTTTTACATAGGTAGACCAAGCAATTACTTGTTGCAAATTACAGTGAAACATCTGGAAACATCTGGTATGCACTGAGTATCTGCAGGTAGTCTAGTGGCTTACTGCAGTTAGAATAGATAGCGTCAAGTTAATTATGGAATGTGAAAGTGAAGACATTCAAATTTCACTAACATGAAGAAGAAAGGGGTATTATGAGACTCATTTAAAAAAGGTTAATAAAATAATGATTGAGGGAGGAGGGTTATTGAAGAACTGTGTGATAAAGTTGATGTTGACAATTGAACAGAGAGTTTACACAAAATAGGAAATTTTGCACTGTATTGCCTTGGAGATGAACTGTGATATCCCTGCCACACATTTCCTTCAATGCTGCAAATCAAGACAGTGTCAGGATATTGCCAAATCAGAGCAAAACACTTTGCATGAAAGATACCATTTTTTCACAAACACACAAAACTGGTTTCATGCATGTTTTGCTCTGAGGATTGTGCAAAACTCTTTGCGGTGGTATTTTAAATAATACAAAATAAAATCACATTTCAATAGATCTGAAATTAATCCTAAATGCAATACCAAATCTTTAAAGCAAGCAGTTCTGTAGCATTTAGACAATAATGCTACAACATTTAGACAGTAATTAAATTAGACTACCAATTAAAATTTCTCTATATGTTACGGTAGTTTTCATTGCACTGTATTCGAAAACCCTGTGGTTTCCTATGCCAGAAACACATACACACACGCTCCCTTCCCCCCATTTTTATTTGCAAATCTAGCTACTTTTTTCAAGTACTTTACTGTTCAACTAGGAGACTTGAAAAAGTGGAATGTTACATACCTGCTATAAAGTAATTTTGAGCCATGAATGTCATAGCCCAGATGAAAAAAACTGCTGAGGTAACTCCAAAATAAGTTGCCATTGTCACCAACTTGGAAAATTAAGAAATTCAAGGTGTTTTGTCTCCTGTGCTCAGAATAGTTAAGGTATTGGATACTGTCAGACCACCTTTGAGATGACTCCTTGAAAGCAATTGCAGCTGTCACTGCTGCTTCATAGAAAGAATGTCAGAGCAATTGTGTGGACTGTCCCACTCAAAGGTGGGGTCACTGACTGGAAATCCCTGATTACCCTTTACACTTTCTTTCATGTAGGGCTTGCTGGAAAATTTAACTACTGCTG
This sequence comes from Falco punctatus, assembly GCF_963210335.1. Taxonomy (NCBI): domain Eukaryota; kingdom Metazoa; phylum Chordata; class Aves; order Falconiformes; family Falconidae; genus Falco; species Falco punctatus. The sequence continues at coordinate 29,196,007 of NC_137590.1, read as the reverse complement.
ACTCAGAAAACACAGCTGAGGAAGGGAGATAAGACTGTTAGACTGCTAAGTCAGTAAGCACTTTGAAAGAAGTTTTTCCTTTCCTATTTTTTCCTGTTTTACTGATTAACAGCTCATCACTCATTTTGTCTATTCATCTGGTAAATAAAATGAATTCTCTATTGTATCACAGCATACCAGGCGTTTGTTGTTTTTTTTTAATTGGAAGGGCATCCATTCTCCACTATCCTATTTGTCTTGATGTAGCACTTTAACCTTCCTTTGCCTCAGAGTTCCAATGCAAAAATAGGTACCATAACACAGAGATAATATGATACCTAGTTTTGAACAGATTTGTAGATACACTACTGTAAAATGGGAATTCTTGTCCAACTGTAGGGACAGAGGTGGGAGCCAGTCCCTTCACTGCTGCTGTTTATGAAGTTCCAACAAACAGTGATTCCAATAGTCTGATTCAAAACACAGATGATCCTCATGGCTGTAACTTAGAAAACTTGCAGGAAGTCTTAGCAAAGAAATCCACCCCACCCCCCGACCCCGATTCCAACACACAGAGAGCAGGAATGGAGTTCAAGAGATCAGCTAGTTCCCTTTACTGTCTGTAGGATCAGCTGTATTATGTTATTCCTGACAGATGTTTGCCTAACCTGTTCTTAAAGACTTCCAGGGACAAATTCCTAACGTTTCCTCAATTTCCTCAAACACTCTATTCCAGTTTTGCTGTCCTTTACTGTTAAAAGGTATTACCTAGTCTAAACTGACTTACCCATATGGTGGTGTAAATTTACCGCTTCTTCTCCGGTTGGAAATGGACATGGAAAATAGTTCATTCCCTTACATTTTGCAGCAATGTATTTAGAGTCATGCCTCTGCTCCCACTTTTCTTTCAGCTAAGAAACCCCAGCTTGCTCACTGTTTCTGTCTAGCTGGGGCCTTGCCAATGCCAAATGCTGATTAATAAATTACTTTACCTGCTTATACGATTCAGAATGGTATGAGCCTTTTTTTTTTGCATCAGGATGATTTTGTTACATCATGTTTACTTTGTGATTCAGTAAACTTTTAGATGTCCTGCATCCCCAGGCTGTTTTAAAGGTCCTGTAAACACAAGCTTTAACTGCAGTTTGGATTGTAGAAAATGCCCACTGAATATATTAAGATAGTATTAACTTTTATCTGGGCACAGGCCCTATCTTTTACAGCAGCATATACCATGGTTATGGGTATACTGTAACACAGGCATCTACAAGGCTGAGTGGAGAATGTTGTGGCTTAATGAAATGATGTCTCAACTAGCAATGAAGAATGAAAACTGAGTTGTGTTTGGGCTGTGGTTTGGAACTGCATGTTGTTAGAGCTCCTTGATATCTTAAGCCAAATTTCTTGCTCCAATCTCTATTCAATTCTTCATTGTGTTGTATTCACCTGCCTCTACAAACTAACGGCAATCTGAAATACTGAAATCAGACTTACTGTCACTGAGGCAAGTTCTAAATGGATTCACTTGCATTTACAATGTAGGAGCAGAAACTAGTAAGTTATTCTGTAGCTCTCTCATGGACTAATAGACTATGGCTGTAAAACAGAGAACGTCAAACAAAATCTTATCATCTCCATGCTTACCTTGAACTGCTACGTATTTCCTACCATGCAAACTAATAAAAAGCTGGGTTTCTACATTTTAAAATTGCATGCTAATTGTCCTTCCAAGTTTTAACATTTTTTTTTTATTATTATCCTCACTGTGGCGAAGTTCCTTTAGTCAAACTCTGTTCATGTTATTGATTTTTAGTAGGATTTTTAGCTGGAAAAATGAGATAAACACCTTTGTAACACCAAACAAAAATACAAGCTCCTTCACATGGTTCTGTAAGAGCAAACTACAGATTAGGAGAGGGAGAAAAGAATTTTAGAATGATGATGTGAGACTGAAATAACCTTTTTTTTGTCAGTTTCTTATTTTTTATATTTCAGCTGTTCCAAAACTGTGTGGAAGATCACTTACCTGGGCTGTAACAGTACAAAAGGTCTTTAACCTGTTTGTGGGTCTTCATCATAATTTGGGTGGTGAAGAAAAAGCAGCTTTATACTGAATGTTTAATTAGCATTTGAACTAAATTCTTATAGAAACATATAAGGAAAGTTTCCAGCATCTCATGCCAGCATATTTTAAAATGCTAGTGAGGATTGCTGAACAGAAAACCTTCGATATGGGAGAGCAGACTTAGCTGTTCTCTACAATCATTTCTAAAGGAACCCTGAAGCCTGAAAAACAGGAGAGGAAACAAGCGGAAAAAAAAAAAAAGTTTATGTTGAAAATATAAATATCAGGGGTTTTTCCTGGTAACAGTAATTCCTTTCAAGGTTGTCGCTGTCCCAAAGTTTTTCTCCCTGACACAGACCACTAGAGATTCAGAAGTGACATTTCTGTTCTTTATGAAAACTGAGCATTGCCTCCCTCCCGCTGGTCTAGAAGTTCAGCTCTCCACAAAGCCCAGGCTTCCCAGACCTCCCAAGCCTACAAGAACACAAAGCAAATAAAGAGTCCTAACCTTTCACTCAGTCTGCTTTGGTTACAGATTTCCCTTGTCTCTTTCCGTGTTCAACCTCCTCGGTGACAGGCAGCCTCCCTCTGAAGCACAAGTTAAACTCTCTTCAGGATATTTCAGTTTCCTCTCACATCTTGTTTCTAGGGTATGACTGGGATGACCCTGCTTGCAAACACTTTCTCTATCGAAACAGGACTTTGCTGGTGGCTTCTACATAATTTTCCTGAGGAACTGAAAGACTAAGAACAAGGTCGTTGGTATATGTAACATGGCACTATATTATCCATTATCTATACAACAAGGCAGTATGTATTTTATAAGAACATACCCATTAATATGCAGACAAAGTGCATGTAAAAAACAAATCTTTAAGGTAGCAACACTGAGGACTTTGAAACCATACTTTTATTTCAAAACTCAAGTATGTGATACTATACAGTACAATACCAGCACACTTGTGCAAAATCTTACAATATTACAAAATTAAATATGATACACAAAAATAGTGACCTTTTAAAATTCCTTTTACTAGAAACATCTGTGCTGTGCAGGAAAACAATAAACGTGTCTTGTTAAAGCAGAAAAAAAATATTGCACCTCAAGAAAACTATTTCAGTGTTAATTGCATAAATAATAGTTCTACTTCCTGTTAGCTGATGTGATCTTTGAACACAGAAGTTGCTGCGGTTTTTTTCCAGATAAAGCAAACTAATATCCAACAAATAAAGTTACATTTAGAATAGTTTTTGAGCTCAATCTAGTTTCCTATTAAAAAAAGGTGTCTTCATTGACTAACTGAAAAATATAAGCAAAAATATTTAATGTGCTGTTAGTCACTGTGGTTCATTATTTTTAGTGGATAGTTTGCTCAAAGTAGTTATAAAAAGAACAACAGTTTTTTAAAAAATAAACTTTATCTTAATTTTTTCATCTCCATTAAAATCTCTTGCCTCTTTCAGTCCATTCCTCACAACAATTAATATATTTGAGGTTAAATTATACTTGCCTTAGACAAGCAAGTAGTTCACTTCAAATCAGTACAACTACTTACAGAAATTTGCCCTTGTGCACTAAGTCCACAAAAAGCCAGTGTGCTGAATTCTGAGAGAGGATGGAGGCCTCATTCATCCACTGACAAAAAAACACCCCAACTTAGCACATGCTTAACGTTAAGCATTTCAAGAGTCCTACTGATATCAACAACCTCCTACATGTACTTAAAATAAGGTGTTGGACCCACATCAGAGCAGATGTAAGGAGTGAATTAGTTTGATTATAGGCACTGTTAATTGTTTTTCCTCAGTGCAGCCCAACATTTCCACAATCACATAATCAAATATGTGCCATATTTTTTGGCATAGAGCATTCTGAATCTGCAGACTGATTTACCTTCAATTTTTATTGCCTTTTTAAGTTACTAACACTATTTGTAAAGAATATTAAGTTAAAGTAGCTGATTTTAATAAAGGAGTATTCAAAGAGCAACTGAGAAGTTTCTTCAAATACTGAAAGCATGTGAAATGTCACAGGAGTTCTTCATAGTCAGAAATTCTAACTGAGCCAAACAGATACCAAGTAATTTGCAAGAAACCTTCATCTGTCTTATTCTTTACCAATTACAATTTTAGACCGAATGACACTTCCCCATTATCCTTTTTGAACATCCTTAAGCACACTATTCCTCAACAATACATACTTTAAAATAAAAAACCAAATCTCCCAATTTCTTATAGACTTCCCCACCCCTATCCCACCCAAAAAAAAGTGGTAGTGCTTTTTTCCTCCCCCCCTCCATATAATTGTCTCTTAAGAAACATGTGGCTAAAGATGTAACAAACAAAATTCACCATCAGGATATTTGTTACTAGTGCCAGGTATGTGAATTAAATTTCTGACTGAGTTAGTAAATCTGTTTTCTTTGATAGATAGTTTGAGGTTCAGTGTTTACACCAAAAGAAAACAAGACAATACTAACTGCATCTGAACTGAAATTACAGTACTTCATAACACACTCATCCTTCAGTTGGTAAACAGACCTGTTAATCAGTCAGAAAATGCCAGAAGAATGCAAGACACAAGTGCAATCAAGTGTCACAAAGATTTTGATATTGTGGTTAGATTCAAGGATATAGCTATGGAAAGACAAACATAGTTCATCTTCAATCAGAAGTAATGTTCAGCAGGTACCTGTGGTATACCTTAAGTGACAAGCATTTTGGTCTCAGCCCTAGGTGGTGCGGTTTTTTACAGGTAATGGCTTAACCATTTTGAAATAGCTTGCCTAAAAATTTCAGGCTTTCACATTCTAAGAATTCACATGTCTAAGAACTCAAAACTCCCAAACAGGCAGAACTGTTGAAAATTCTGGGCAAAAGATTAATCTACCATGACCTGATAGTTTAGCTTTAGAAGTGTATCAGAGTAGTTATATACTTGACATCAGATTCTGAAAATGAACTACTAAAAACATGCAGTGACCTCTTTAAAGCCTGCTTTCATCCCGGTTCATCTACGCATTGGCTGGGTTTTGGCTGTATGCAAAATTGTGTTCCTCCTGCAGATCTCAAAGTATATCTATTTCCAGTACTAGCAGTAGTAGAGCAGAGTCCGCTTAGTGTGATCAAATGTATACAGAGGTTTGAGGACTTCTTTATTTAAATTAAAAAAAATAAAAAAATGAAGATTGCTTTCCACATCCAAGACTGCTGTATTTTGGGCTTAGGCAACACATCTAATTTTCCAGACAGCAACTATGTTTTGCTGTAACCAGTATTAGCTCTGAGTGGAGTGGCATACACAAATTTGTTGCAAAGCATGCCCCTTTGATATATCCAAAGTTTCCAGATATATTTGACAATATCAGCTGTGCCACTTAGACCTCATTTTAGGTTTTGTTGTGTATCCCATTTAAAAAAAAAACAAGTGGTGGTCCCCGTCTTAAAGTATATCATAAAACACATTTATGCATGTACTTAGTATTCCATTTAAATAATGATATGGATAATTCCTCTTATAAAATTACTTTATCAGCAAGGCATTTGGTCTGATAATGTAATTATAACCTTCCATAGAAGAACTTCTATTTCCACCCAATAATCATGAATAAGGAAATTAATTAGACTTAAAACCAAAATGACTTAAATGCCATTAGTACTTCCAACAACCACCAATAAATTCAGGAAATGCAAAGTAAAGCAGTAACTGCAAATGCAGTTTTAATAATTTCTGTCAAAAGCATAGCAGAGATGTCAATGTCCCATGCAAATCATTCTTTTCAAAGTCTTGCTGGCTGCTGATTACTGCCACAACCTCATAATGATTCAGTATTACTTTGTATCAGTCATTTACAATGAGAGGACATTTAGCATTATTCATCAGATTTTGGCATTTTGGCAAGGTATGTTCACAATGTATCCCCAAACCTGATGGTGTGGAGTAACTAATTTGTCTAACAGATCACACTTAACAGCCGTAAGGATGACTAAGCACTACCTTGAACAACAGTGGTCTAATACGCATACTTGCTCAGGTACCATAAATACATGGCTGTTCCTTTATTGTTCAGTGCGTTGCTCATGTTGAAATCCTGAGTTCCACCAGGAATACTGATGGGCAGTAGAACAGCTGGCCTTCCCTTCAGGTCCCTCTGATTTTTCATCACAGGAGTTGTATGAATGGTAGATTCCCAACACCACAGCAAAAATTATTATCGCAGCCACTACAAGCCATACCACGTTCCAGTGTTTACACAGCTTGGGGTACAGTATATGTAAATAATTAATGATGACTTCAAGTCTGCTGTAAAATTAAAAGAAAACTGTTATATATTAATCATATGCAAATTTATTATCTTAAGCTTTTCAGTTTGAGAAGTTTCATAGATGTATGGTGCACCATCTTTCTTCCAAATACAAACACCCTGTCAAAGAAGAATCAGACTGTTCTCCCAAGAAGAGCTGTACATTCAGATATGGATGATGTTTGCAGCACGGCTGAAGACTCTAAACTTGAATTCTATTTCTCCCACCTGTCAACTGGCAAATCTCAGAGCTTGATAAGATGTAAAATTCTGCACTATTCACAGGTTGCTCAACTGAACTAAGCATTAGAATGTGTTGTAAACATTTCTTCCTAAGAGTTTCATGACTAGTGAGTTGACTGTCCTTCTGAACACGGCTGAAATCTCATATTAACAGATGTTTATAACCATAATGGTTATGGTATGGAAACAGATTCTTCTGGATCAGATTTGGACCCTACCTTAGCTTGGGATTGGAACATATTACTTGCTTTGGCCAGCGTTCAATTTCTCTCTAATGCAAAATTCTCTTTGCCTTTAAAATGCAGAAAACTGCAGGTACATTGACTTGGGTGGTAGAACCACCAAGAAGAGTCAATAATTAACTCTAAGAAAAGTTGAAAATGTCAAAAAAGTTTTCCAGTTAGGCATCATATGCTTCAGGTAAGACAATAAGCAGATGGTTCAGAAGTCCCCAGTATAGACAAAGAGCACTGGGTACAGATGAATGCAATAAATCTGTCACTCTGCTGAAAGGCACGAACTCCATCCAGCACAGTGCTGTTCTGCTGCATCTACAAAGCTTCCAGAGAGAGCAAGAACCTGCCTGTCCAAGTCAGAGCAAGTCCAGCATAGCTGAGGAGCTTGTCTTACTGTGCATTCACTTTGCAGATGTATGGAAACACTCACCTGTGAAGACCCTTCGGGAATGACATATGACACAACTATGGGCATCAGATTCCTGAATTACAGCTTCCTGAATTACATGAGACAATGCATGCCTACTGAGAGATATATTCTGGCATCTAAAGAACTTTTGTGGATATTTTTTACCTCAGATCAAAACCAAATCCCATCAAGATGAAGCATCTTGATGTCAACATACAATTTTAGTTGAAATACTGAAATGAAAAGTTTTGCATTTTGCAATATATTATTTCAGAATATGTCTTTCTGTGAAAATACTGTTAATTTCAAATATGCTTCCCTAATTTGGAAGAAAATACATCAAGATAATAGTATAAAACACTTGGTTGGGTACTACAAATAGAAAAAAGTGCCTCCTCTTGTACGGACAAATTACACCACTGTCTCACCTGCTTTTCAGGTTTTTTATCTCATCTTCATTTTCACTTTCGTCATGTTCATCATGACTTTCTTTGGGTGTCTCTTCATCTTCTTCCTTCAGTTCCTGAAGTTCTTTGGTTTTCTTCAAGCCTTCCTGATAGCTTTAACACACAAAACATTTTTCTTAGTCTAGTATGCTGTATAAGCCTGTTCTTATATAATGAAAAATTAGCTTTATGTTTAGTTACATGCAATAAAACACAAGTAGTAGTGTTGCATCACTTGGGCAAGAGTAATAATTAACTAAAGACCACGAGTATGGCATACAGACAGCCACTCTTCCTTAACGGCGGATTACATTAGCTCTGTTACCAAATTTATAATCTTGAAAAAGAAGTCATAGCCCTCAGCACAGCACAACTGTCATCTATTTTAAAAGTGTCGGTAGGTATTTCTCTATTATTTTTCAAACATTTTGAACACCCTGTAGTTTTTTTCCCCCGGAGAACAAATGCAAATCAATGCAAAAGACAGATGGCTTGTTGGATTCTGCAGGAGAGAATCAAAATTTTTGTCTCACTTTTTACAAAGTTCTTTGCTTGACATTAAGAAATAAATCCCAAAGCTGTTAATTGCCCAAAACATGCTGGTAAAGTGCTTTGTGACACAAACAAATGAGTTTACTGCAAGCGTTGATACTCTTTACTCATTTCCTCACACACTTTTAAGAATAAACATTTTAGAAAGTTGTCTTGGATTATCCTATCATGAAGCTGAACACTATTGACATAAGTACACCCCACCCAACTCAGAATCTCTGGTATAACGGCTCTCCCACATTTTAGCTAACATTAATAAAGGATGAAAGTGAACAGCTACAATGCAAACACAGTAAGTGAAGCTCACTCACATTGCTTCCCACATTGCTTACATTATGACCATCTTCTAGGAGCTCATACCAGTTATGTCACTCATTTTTCATTTAAAATTACATTATAAAAACATACGTCCTCATCTGGTAGCACAAATTTACAGATCTAGTTCACACAAAATATTCCCACCCTTTGTTATATGCTTCCTCTTCTATCTTGGCTTTTGTTTCAGGATTGATCTCTTCCAACCCACTCTGTGTCAGAACAGAAGCAGAGGTGTCACAGTCAGGCTCTCCATTAGTCTTTCCACTGCCAAGAAGACAAAAGAAACAGACAAATAGAAAATAACACCACTGAAATGTACTGTATTTGGAGTATACTACTGAAAACAAGAACAATCACACACAATTTTGTGAATCCTGATTTTTCTTCTTTAATGTACATTGAAGAAATGAAATGTCTTTCAAAAGAGAAGAAATAAACATGTAAGCAAAATTTTAGTTTCAAAATGTTCTAATTTAAGAACAGTACTTGATATGTTTCTAAGGTATTAAAACTTGCATTTTATTTCTTCTTAAAAAAAAAAAGCCACCCCCACCCCCCCATCTGTTTCATGGCTTATCCGTAGTATTTATTTGCTGTTCTGGAAAAATTTCCCTTAACTTTCTAAAAATCACCTTAGAAACTGTAACCTGCAACATCAGAGGAAAATAATAGTAATAATAAACCATACTAATTTAACAAAACATTTTTCTTATTTGTCTTTTACTCCCCTCTGCTGACTTTATATGCTGAACTGACGCACAGATTGAAAAAAATACAAACACATACACAGCTTTTGTCACTAAAACTTCAGCAAAAACTTTGAGCATTTAGACTAAAGATAAGCCATTGTATATTGCTCTCTGCAGTGCTCACCTGTCCTTATTTATTTAAGTCTGGGACAAAGAGTTTAAGTGATTCAGACATGACTTAGCAAATCTATGAAACTGAAGGTTTAATAAGCTCAACAGTTCAACTTCTAGAACCAAACCCTTTTGTAAGCTTTATTTTTCTGGCACTAAAATCAATGGCAGAATAATTCATCCTGACTGACACTATTTGTGGGCAATGAATTTTCTCTCAAGAAGTCGTATTAACAGTAGACATAATTTTCACTTGGATTTTAAAGAAATCAAGAATATAAGCCTGAAGTGCTTAAATATACCAAATCCTGCTGAACTATGTAATTTTACACTATTACAGCAGCTGGCCCATGCATACGTACTTATGCTCAAACTTGGATGTCAAGTTCTGTTACTTGATAACATGATTTGCTTTTTTTAAGATCCAGCAACTAATATTGGTAAGGGAGGTTTTTTTTGTTGTGTTTTCATTTTTCCTCTAGGATTTCTGTACAGTTTCAAAAGATGGTCTAAATCTTACAGAATTCTGTTCAATTGTAACAACTAGTCCATAGTTCACCATTTTTGTTTTCCCAATTGTTGCATATTTTCATTCTTAGTAAAGCACAGAGATAAAACAAAAGATATTAGATAATTTTTTTCCTGCCTCAGCACTAATCTAAAAGATGTGGAGTTCAGTATTTGGTACTCACTTCTACATAATTTAAAGCTTTTAATTTGCATGTTTAAAGCACCCTAACAAACTTTAATTTAAATTAGTGTTGCAGATATTTTATTGTAATATTGTAAACAGCCTAAACAGTCAAAGTAGCAGTAGTAGCAGTAAAGACAACAAAAATCAATGTGATGTTTTACTAAGTTTTACTTCTGAAACATCAGCAAGCAACTTCCTTAGAATGTGCAACATTTCCTGAAAGAGATAAGTATTTGAAAAAGTGCCTGATTTTTTTTTATTTTCCTTTTTAGGCTGATTATGTGTACAAATAAATTATTTACACACACAGGTTTGCAAATTCAACAGTACCTGTATCCATAATGGTAACTGTTTACAAAGACCTTGTAGAACAGCTTGAGTATGCCTTGCCTTCTGTTCTCATCTCAGTCCCACATGTTTTCATATCGGTATTCTATTACTGCAGGGGCTTTACATTTCAATAACTTGTATAAAATTAAATAGCATGCCTACATGAATTTTAGCTGGAATAACTTAGAAGTTCTTTCCAGAAATATGTAGATGCACATGATTTCCAGCAGAGCAATTCTTCGCTTTCTTTGCTCATATAACTATTATTCTTGCTCTGAAAGTAGTACAATTTAAACCCCTGGAGTTACTTATGGAACTACCATGGAAAATAGGTAACAATAGCATACCTTAATCCAGCCAGGGCATCTACATCAACAGCAAGTAATACAGAGTCAAAAAGGCAAATGTTTTAATGGAAAAATATTTTTGCTATTTATAGGTACTAGAAAAATACAGATATTGAGGTATTTTCTTATTACTGGGCTATTAAAAAAAATCTCCTCTTTCATATCTGTATTTTTTAATTTTAAAAGGCAAACTTCTCTCGCTGTTATAACTAAAATATGAGGTTGTTAAAACTAAAATTTCAAACCTAATGTTTTAATTTAGTGCAATGCTCAAATCATTTTATACTAAAAAAGAATCACTACTTAAACATTGTTTTGACTTCTGCAAAATTCTGATTATCTAGTATTATGATAAATTACACTTCTGAGTTTTGTATACTTATGTTTATTCATATAAATTTAAAAGCCTACATGACACTGGATATCATAGTATTTCAAAATATGATTCTTATAGCTGGCCATATGTTCAAAAGGCAAGGGTAGAACACAAACTTCTATTACTGGGATAGTCAACTTAAAGAACCTGGGGTTGCTCACTGACAACTTCAGATACAGCATTATTTTGTTCCAGGAAATAGATTTAAAAAAATAAAAAAAAAATATGTATGTGATAGTTTTAGTTTTGTCAAGTTCTGAAGGCAGGCCTACTCAAATGTGTAAATGTATGATCTTCTGCTGAATTTTTTACTTGATGAGTTCTAATGATCATAGCAGGCTCCATTTAGTTCTGCAATATTGCTTGTAAAACTCTGAACATGAAAAGAACAATATGATGGTGACACAGAAAATACAGTTACCAGATCATGAATCAGCCTAAGCCAGTGTTGTGTCACTGATTGCAATACCTTATGCCTTGGTATAACATCTGTTAGGAAAGATAAAATTTATATAATTTTCATTTCATACCAAGATTTAATAGGTAATGAGATGGCCTAGACAAAACTCACTTTTCTAAAAGTGCTGGCAGAACAGGAGTAGATGTTAGGTTGCTCCTTCCATTACTAGGTGATTCAGACTGTAAGTGAAAAATCACAATAAATGTTACATCCATGAATTAATTTCAAATGAATCTTCAGTAAAATGACAAAGTCAATGTGCTGCTTTTCCCACACCCATGAACAAGGTATCTTCAATATGGAGCTTCCGAATTCCACTAACCACAGTAAACAACAGACCTGCACACTAAGAAGAATTTTCTATGACATTCCCTTCTACCCTGCCTACTTCTTCCAAGAAAGTCTTTCTTCTTCATATATTGATCACTGAACAGGAAAATTACTCTCTTGCTTCTCTCCATATTATCCTAGGAACATTGTTAGCTGAGTCTTCAATGGAAAATTTTAAACATAAATAAATCACAATAAACAAACACACTTGGATTTAGTTTCTCAGCAAAACTCCTCATTTAAATAGTCCTACATTTTTAAGAGCAAACTGCATGATTTTCAGGTTACGTGCCATCATATCTCATCTCTGAACAGTTGATATGCCTTGCTGTTTTCCTCCAAAGCTTTTATATAGATCTATTAGGTTCAGATTAGATTCTCATTTCACTTATTAACATTTTATAAACAAAAAGTCAAGGCAGAGGCTGGTAGCTCCACTAATCCCAAATCAACACAGAATCTCTAAATTTGTACCACATGCATTTCTGTACATTAATTGCATGTTTTCCTGTTTAGCCGACTTCTTTGGCAATGAAGAGAAGCAGTCCAATCATCTTCTATGGTTTCTAGTTAAAATTTCTCTCTCACAGTGGACAACTATTTTTGCTACTTCTTTCCAGTATGTTACTACAGATGAAAAGGCAAATTGCCTCACCTAGTGTCTAATGCCTCTGAATCACCAGCTAGCCCCATTCAAGGGTGTCCAAAGTTATCATTTATGGAGGAAGATTCTGAAGGCATATGTCCCTTACACAACAGGAATTACCTTTGCCCATTCCCTTCACTAGGATGGAGTCAAAACAAGTAAAACCAATGAAAGGGCTTATATTTTTGAATAAATATGGCTTGGCCCCATGCAAAAGTGGTTTCAACAAAAATAGTATCTTTAAAATGTTGGTTTTACTTACCAGGGACGGCACTGAAGGTATAGGTGATGCTGTTGGTGACTGACCAGGAATGTTTAAGGAGTTAAATTTAGGAACAACAGCAACACTGACTCTTCTCCGAGGCATGTTCTATGAGAAACAACATACTTTTTTTCCATCATACAACAAAACAGACTGAAGAACAAGTTAATAGGTGTGGCAAAGATGTAGGTTAATGTCCATTGGGAAAAAGGAGATTTGGGAGCAAAATTAAGATAAATGACTGTCAGGGCTGTGGTTTTCCCCAAAACTTCCTCTAGTACTGTCTGGTATGGCAAGTGCTTAGCGTGAAATGAGGTGTTGTATGGAGAGGCTACTCTTTTCCTTCTGCACTGAAAGCCCAGTAGTTGAAGTCACACAACAGGTATGTTCTGAGTTGATATCGTCAGTTCTTATTAGAAGCTATTATCTTTGGTTAAACCAGATGTATAATGATACTGGGAAAAGCACCAGTGTTACAATGACCAGAAAAAAATGAAGTTACACATGAAACACTTATCTTGTTATGTACTCATTATGATATACTGCATCTACTATGATATATTAATTATTTCTAAACCTACAAACTATAGCTTACAGAAACAATAACATCCGCTGCTTCCGCAAAAGAACAGAGCCTTCTCCCCCACCCTTGAGTGGTTATGATATCTATCTAGCATCATGCATCATTGCTTACATTTCCCAAAGACCATGGAAATTCTTTATATGATAAACACATGGTAAGTGTACACAATATATTCTATCTCAAGTAAACATCATCTAAGTTTTTGCTGTCATTAGGTAAGTAGCCAAATGGTTCATCCCATGATATACATGTAGTAAAATCTACACATTCAACTGAGTAAAAAAAAAAAGCACTTATAGCATCTAATAGCTTCATTGCATATCCAAACACTTCTAAGATTCTGCTCTAGATAACTTTATAAGAAAGGAGGTAAACACAGATTTAGTAAATACATAGGAGTTACCTACTCCACGATCCTGCTTCTAGACAAAACCAACTATAAATACACATAAATGACAGAGGTTTACCTAATACGCTCCTGAAAAGCTATACTGGGGAGTCAGCAGCCATACTATGCAATCCATTCCAATGTTTGGGGTTCCACTCCCCCACACCCCTTAATTATTTGGACTTGTACTTGTCTTTGTTAAATTTAATCTTTTGGGGGGGACCTCTGTTTCAACTTATCTGATTATCATTCTGAAATGCAGTCTTGCCCTCAGCATGCTCTGTGCTCTAATTCTTTCTATCCAGCACTCAGAGGTGGCAGGAACAAACTAAAGAATGACAATCCAGGCAAATAAAAATATGAAAATAAGTAGTAGACTGAATATAATGCCTCTGAACACCACATTTCATAATGGTCACATTGGCACTTGGCTCTCTTAAATCACTGGTCGTTTTAGGAAACTTTGTAATAAACTTCATCTCCAACACTTGGAAGTTCTGCAGACATGGAACACTGGCCACGTTAAAGTTATTAAATGGTTGAGCCAAAACAATCTGAAATAATCTCTCACTCTGAATGCTTTGTCAAACCAAACAAGATACTTTGATGCTAACTGAAAAATTAGCCCCACTTAAAAATAACTGTTTACATCTACAGTACTCTGAACATGATCTAATTCTTAAGATAACAAAAATGGTATGATCATGGAACTACATAGTAAATTTTGATCCAATGTTCACCTTCCTCACTGAGGAACTATAAAAAAGCACAGGACCTAAGCCATTCTCTGGAGCACAGGTGTGTGGCTTGGAATAGAATTATTCTTAAATAAATAGGTCCCTTTATTATTTATACTTCACAGCAAGTATTAACATTATTGCACAAAGTCACACTTCATGTATCCAAAATTACAAAGCACTTGCACTAAATCACATGAAAAACATCGAGAATTTACCAGCACCACATTCTGAACACAGTCTATATGTGGTGGTATGCAGACAAAGAAATTTCACTACATATAATATTAATTTAATTTCCTTTATATTGTAGAAATACCTTTCCAACAGTAAGAGACATGGATCTAGATGAACGAGGTACTCCATCTTCTGTATAAAAACAGTAGAAAGAAATCAGTGTTAGACTATATGAGTACCTGTAAACAATATTAATAGAGCCCTTGCCTGTATTTCAAACTCAGGTATAGTGTCTTTATAAAGGTCTGTAGTGACTGCATATTTATCTGTCATACAGTTCTGGTGTCAATTAAACCTGTAGAAGAAATCTGAAATAACTGCAAAAGATTGAACCATTACGGTCATTACTGAGATCATGCAAAAGTCCACTATGCCTCCATATACAAGTTTTTGCAAAAGAAAATAGTAATTTCAGTTTCCAGCAAACTAGGAAAGAAAAGGTTGCAAAAAGAAAAAAATCTTTTTAATAACAACATTTTGCCATCATCTGTCATCTAAGAGGTACTTGGGTCAAACCTATGGAAGCTACACGTATGCGCAAGAGGCCTATGAAAATGTCATTGGATTTCATCAGAATTTGGTGATAGGCAACAGTGATTTTAAATCAATGTACTATAGCATTAAGTATGGTTCATATGAAATATTTTATTGTATCTATAACTTTTTGAAATCTACTGTAGATCAGAACTTCATGAACAGGTTTCATGATTCTTCAGTTTTTAACATTATTAGCACTACACCTCTCTGTATAAATGCAGGACAAACCCTTAAATGTTAATCTTTTTACCAGATGCACCATAGCTTCTGCTAGAATTCTGATTGGCAAGTTTCTTGAACTCCATTAGTTCA
Organism: Falco punctatus; assembly: GCF_963210335.1. Lineage (NCBI taxonomy): Eukaryota > Metazoa > Chordata > Aves > Falconiformes > Falconidae > Falco > Falco punctatus. The sequence continues at coordinate 29,180,356 of NC_137590.1, read as the reverse complement.
GCATGATCCTTTTCATATGTTCTTTTCAGATTTTCCACATACTGCATCATTACTTCCGTTGCCTTTGACATACGCTTCTCCTAAAGAAGAGAAGGGGAACACGCAGGTAATCTCTACACTTCTCAAACAAATGATTTGCTTCTATGTCTGTGTTCCCTGTCAGGGCTAAATCTGGAATAGCTGTTCTTCAAGAAATATTAGTACCTCCCTGACTGAAAATTTCTAAGCTAATAAGAACACAAATGCACATGCATTCAGATGCCCACAGAATATCATAATTTATTTTGTCATATGTTTATACAGTCTGTCTGTGTGCCCGTCTTATTAGTTATGTGGTATATGCACATTTGTTTTCAAACCCTTGGAGGTCTTAGTCGCTGGCATCAGTCTAGTTACTTTAGAGAGCAGAGGCAACAGTCTTGAATCTGGGGCAGTATTGCTGTGTTCTCATTTATAGTTGCTCTGTTCTTATACTCTTAATAGTTGTCTGACAAAGCTATTGCCAAAGGCAGGTGACTAAACTAGATGAGCTTTTTGACCCAGAAAAGTTTTCTTATTAGTGCTGCACTGATTTTAAATAAGTTTCTTGCAATGCAGCTATAGTTCTAAATAATATATATGGTCCTATTGTGTAGCTTCATGGATAATCTTCTGTTTGAATTCTACTTCCAGGGTGACATGGTGTCTTATCTGACATTAAAATAAACATTTTAATTTGTCAAAATGGCAAATAAAATTCAAAGGGCTAATATAACCTCCAGCTATGGCTAAAAAAGAGCGAGAGTGAACATGTGCAGCCAGGATACGTGTTAGACAGAAGGATGTTCTTACCTGCCGAATGGCTCCAACCATCTCAGCCCGACTGGATAGTCTAGCAGCTAAACGGCGCAGAACTGCAATATCTTCCAATAGTTTCTGGTAAGCTTCTCTGTGTTCATAGTGATGCCATAAGTGAGCTGAAGACTGAAGTGAAAACACACAAGCTTTATCATCATGTCTTTCCACTTTTAATTCAGATGAAATAGCCTGAGCCACAGAAGTGTTCTAGGCAGAATTATACACGGACAAATTAGCCCCAGAGGAGTGCCACCACTGCCACCACAGATAACCTAGAGAGTGCTGCTGCTCTGTTTCAGAATGGTGCTTCGCTGCATACTGCAGGCATACCTTTCAAGGAGTTAAAAAAGGCTAAGCACATTTGCAATATTTTCCTTTTGAAATTAATGATGAATCATACCTCGCTACATGTGAACTTTACAAATTATGTTTATTTGAACTAGTACTTACAAATGAGTGCTGAAACACAAAGGACATTTTAATTTGCTAGGCACGAGGTATTAAGAAGGCCACTTATGTTCTTTCAGTTCCATGCCACTTCACTTATTTGGAAAAGAAGATATTAGAGTCTCAAGAATTCCAAATGTAAAAGAGTAATAAAATATAATACAGCCTGTAAATCAAATGGCAATTACAATTTCTTAACCAATTTTTGTCAATCAATAAACACATTTATGCACTGGTTTAATATCATCACTTTGATAGCCCAGATTAATTCTGAAATGCATAAAAGCATGTATTTTCCTTGGCATTAGTTACCAAAAGCAAGAGTGAATTTAGATGTCTTATTAGCCAAAGCCTTAGCGAACACCTTTTCACTGAATGAGTTTTCTGTTCACAGAAAAGTTTGATATGAGAAAACCTGATACAATTTAATAGAAATAAGTGTCAAATCTAACACACTTTTTTCAGTCTGAAAACCCTGAGATTCATTAGGTTGTTTCTGCTTGCTCTTTAAACAGAGAGCAGAGGGAAGAGCAGCAAAACATTTAAAAAACGTCTTTTCTTCCCGCCCCCCCCCCCCCCCCCCCCCAGCAACAACTGATCCGGAAATACAGATTTGAAAATCCAGATGAAAAGAGATAAACATAACCATCTTTTTTTAATTGTATCCTTTCTTACCCGATTATGTTCTTGATAAAGTAAATGGGAGAATCATGTCCTCCTAACTATTTCTCAAAAGTATGGTAGCACCTCCTTGTAATATGCAAATGGGGTATTTCATTTAGCAGCATTGTATCTAAGCACACCTTCCTTTTTTTGCAGAAAAACATGTGCAGCACCTAAGCTGACACTTCTCAGAATGTGTCATTTCAGTTAGAAAATCCAGAGAAAGCTGGCAAGAAGGACTGAAAACTACTGCTGATAGAAGAATATGAGGTACAGCTGGAATGTAAGTGTGTTCAGGCCCATAACCTGATCCTGAGATGGCATGTACTCCTGAAGTAATCCTCGCTGTTTCCTTTTCTATACCCCCTTCTATTACCTGCAGTTAACAGGTCTTTCAAGTCACAAATCTCAGGACCCGGGCTTCAGATCATTTCAGTGTCTCACCTAACTGGACACCTCATATTTACTGCTCAAGGACTTGCCCAAGACAGCATGGATCAGCAGCACTCAAATTGCAGTGCTGAATGCTCTTAGCTCTGTCACAGGTTTATTCCAAGAACTGAATAGCAAATTCATAGTGTTTATTCCTGAAATCTGCTAGACGTAGGGCAACATCCTCTGTACATTTCCAGCAATGGCAGCTCACTCTGGCAGAAAATGCTCCCTTGTGTACAGCGGTAGGCAGCTTACAGCAAGGAGCTTGAGCAGCAGAAAATTAAGTTTTGGAGCTGAATTTGCAGTAGGTCTAGGCAAGCACAGCCACACCTATTTCAAATGTATGTACACTTTCATGTACACTAAAGTTCAGTTTTCTTACCGTAATGGCTGCTTTAAAGTTTTCCAGTTCCTTCTCAGCATTCTCCTCAGTAAGATTTCTCTCTCTCTCTGCTTGGTTAATTCTAGATTCCAAGGTGTAACTATCATTTCTAAAGGCCAAGGAAAGTTGTACAAATACATTCTGTTTGGATTAAAAAAAGGCACTTTTAAAATAAGCGTCACAGTAATATAATTTCCAAGAACAACTTAAGAATAAGGTACTTGTTTAACAAACTTTGGTGCTTAAATAAATATTGAAACAGAAAATTAAAAAAATATTTTTTAAATTCAGGCATTTCAAAAATCACTTCTGTTTACTTCCTCTAAAAAATTAATAAATGTGTTGCTGCCTCTCTTCCTGAATGTTTTTCTGGGAGATCAGTAGAGCAGAGACACAATGAAGGAAGTAGCCTACCAGAAGTAGAATCACAATGGATCTGTTTTCTAGCTGGACTTCCTCCAAGGGTCCCCAAGGTTTTTAAACAGATAGTCTGTGCAGAGGAAGTCCAGCGATGAGCTCACCATTAGCATTGTTTTACCTAAGGGATAAACACCTACCACCGAAGCCAGCAAAAGATGAAGTGCTAACGTTATTATTCTCTTACACCCTGCTTTTAAAGATTGTTTTCTTTCTTTACCAGATGCATTATTTCTTAGGATTAATACTTTGCAAAGCACAAGGCACAAACAGTTCTATTAGATTGGAGCTATGTAAATAAAGATTTTTTTCCTTGACTGGTGTGTGAAGAAAAGAAGAAAGCAAGCCAGCCACTAAAGAGCAACCTGCAAAAAAAATCATTGGCTTGAACTGAAAAAGTAAAAATTATGTAAACTAACTGCAAGATATAATCAAAAACTGCCCCAAAGCTCCTATTGGCCAATACGAAAATGCAATTTTACTCATTTAGTTTCTGGGCTCATTTAAACTCAATTTTTTTACTACTTTAAATACACTATAATAATTTCCAAAATGAATGTGTATTTTATTATGAAGAATGCACAAACAAGCATTTTGCTTATTCCATCTCTAAGGTTTTTTTACAGTTTATATTGCCTGGAATAGTTGCCCACATTTCACAAAATTGTTATTTTGACTGAGCTCAGTATGTCTTTTTTCTGAGAAATTATTCTTTTGAAAAAAAAAAAAAATATCCCATAACATCCTTAGACTTACAGTAACCACTTAAAATTGAGCCATACCTCTGAAAAAATGAGTTTAAAAACATACTTACCTCAACTTCTTTTTCAGTAAGTGGAGGGGAGCTAGAAATAAAAGCAAAAAATTCACATTTTAATTATTGTTGTCTCAAAAAATAAAGCTACTGTAACATTTAATCAAATAGAACAACAAATGACATCCTCCCCTTAAATAGTTTTTGGTTTCTTTTGGTGAAACAGTATTTAATTAATGCAATTGTACTTGTTATGACTAAACATCATGGGTGTTTTTTTTTAAAAGCAATAGCACAGTATCACCAGAGTATTAGCAATAACATGCCAAAGTTTCTGGCAACTGCAAATACTGCTGTCTGCACTACATTATGATAAACTGCAAGTACAAAAGCAAGACAGAAGTTACGCTTCTGGAGCTGTGGCTGGCTTTATACACTATACTTTCGTTTATTATCTTTACCCACTTTCCTTCTGTTAACAGTTGAAACCTCATGATGATGATCACAGATAATCACAGATGGGCAGAATACAAAACACAGCTCACTGTATACTGAACTATCTTGTGTTGGCTGCTTGGTTAGACGCTAGCTAACAATGACTCTGACACTAACAAATGTTTGAGTTTTATGAGTTTTCCACTACAAGAATGATTACTGACTATACAAAAACTAGAAACAGTTACCAAAATACAGTTTCATAGAATACTATAAAAGAAATGAGATAGACAACATTATAGCACAAGATCTCACTTAGAGGCAGTCATCCCGTGTGTTTGAATTTACAAGTTCTTATTCCCTTTAATTGTTCCAAAACACCAGACAGCCATTCATTTTTGTGCAAGTGTATAGAAATGAGAAACACCTGAAAGAAAGGACAGGAGCTGCATATACAAATTCTAGTGCATGCCAGTGAGAGGAGTTGTGGTTGGCATAACTATCATGCCCTGTGCAGACATACTTTCATAAAATGCAAAGGTTATTGTAATTTCACTGCACCATTAATCCCAAATATAGAAATCAATGCATGTGGTGTCCATAAGCAGCAGATTTTTCTCTTTGGGTAGAAAAACACTGATACTTAGGAGTAGTGACTAGAAGAAGGGAGGTCAGTACGTCATGTCCCCTTGTGCTGGAAAACCATTTTGTGCCTGAAGTATTAGTATTTATCACTTATTCTAGGAGGAAGCTAGTAGAAGTGGTCCTTCTAGAAGGAATTTCAAGCATCTGTGTGTGTTATATAACACAGCACAGAGTGATGGAATTTGTGTCTTTCTTTTGGCTGTGAACTTTCCGAGAAACTTATTGTAAGAATGAAAAGTTAAACGTATGTCTATTGAATAGATTGAGCCAACTGATTAAAGAATATTACCTGAAACCAGAAGATCTGTGTATTATCTGATTCTCAAAGCCAGTTCAGCATTTACCCATTCTGTCCTTAGCTATGAAATTACTTTTCTGTATTTGATTACAATCAAGCAAAGGTCTCTTAGAACTTCTTCACCTCATGCATTCATTTATATAAAATTTTGTATGTAATAGTTCCTTCAAAAAAATGTTAAATATTCATTTCATCTGCACAGAGAGCACTTACTGACTGTCTCAAATGATTGAAGGGCTCTGGTATTTATAGTATAGAAACACACAAATGAATTTAGGAAGCTCTGGCCAAATATGTTTGGAATTGTTTAAATGTCTAATAAGCATTTTTTAATTATGGTTTATTTCTCTCAAAGAAAAGGTTTATGCAGAAATATAGAAGACTATTAGTTTTACTCTAACCAATACAAAATAAAATATGCTTAGTCTCTAAAGTTATCAGTGATGCAAGGGATGCAAAGAATGTGGTGATAAATGCTTCATTTGAGCTTTCTTCCCTATATTGCTTGGGCCTGAGCAAAATACAGACTTTTGTGCCATTTTAAACATAAACCTCCCCCCTTAAAAGGAAAATTCCACTTAAATTCTGTCAAGAAAATGTTAAGTTTCAATAGCAGTAAACTCACATCAGAAAAAAAAAAGAGTAATTCTAAAGATCTGGACAAACACCTGGCAGGTATAGTCTATTATGACTCTACCTCAGAGAGTATGGACCAGAGCATTCCCTTCCTATAGTTATATTGCATTATGCAATGACAACTCTAGTTTCAAATGATCTCTCCTATGGTGCTAGCCTACACATCTATAACGTGCAGACATACTGTTTCAGATTGTGTAAGAGTGAAAGGAGAGACTCCTGAACCACAGCAGGTGTTAAGCAATCTGTCGATAAGCACCTTCTTGCACAGCCCAAGATCAGGGAATTCATGAGTGGGTCCTACAAATGTGTTTGCAAAATAAACTCCATTTCCCTGAAAAATCGTCACCTGTAGAAAAATTGCAGAATTCTTACATTCCCAAATTTTACCACGGGAAAGCACTACCTGGACCAATTATTTTTCTGGGGGAAAGCAATACTAACATTTTCAGCATCAATTTATATCTGTAGCAGCAATCCTGAAAACCAGGACTGGATGACTGGTGGGAACACCTGTATAAAAATGCAGTTGTAGCATGCAGGTCTGGTTTCAGACTTTTTATGTAGAACTCGCAAACTAATTTTAAAAGTTGGCCAGTCACTGGAAGTTGGTGCACTCCTCAAAATTTTTCAGAAAATCTGTGTTGCACATTTTAAGATGCAGCATTTCTCTACTTATATGGATCCCCTATCAATGGAACTCCATTTTAAAGGGAGTTCACTGGAAACAATTACTGTGCCTTCCCCAAGATGATGTCTTTCTACGGCTAATGAGCTTTTACCTTCCTGGAAGTGATTTGTGCACTCGTAGTTTTCGCAGCAATACATCGGGAATGCTGGGCATGACATCGGAGCTGGTTTTTGTTTCTTCCTCTTCAGTGGGGGAAGGGAGAGGCGAAGGGCCTAAAGACATTTTCAGATAAAATATTTTATGTGTTATTTTTAAAGTCATGCATTAATATATTAATAGTCAGCATCTCAGAGCCAAGTAAGACCTTTTAGCCTAACTGTGTCCTTTTTAAGTCACTGAAGCTTTCACCCTAACTCTACTGGGAGAAAAAGTGAACAACAAGGAAAGGTCTATCGCTTCATGCAGAATGTTACTTCCTTTATTGCACATGGTGATTCATCACTCTTCTTACTGAGTAAAGATCTCCTGTTGTCTTTTTGAGCAGTGACAACAAAACTAATCAGTACAATTGCCATCCTTTCTTTAGAAAGGCTGAAGTAATGTGCTCTGACATTCTCTAATGCACTGAAAAATAATTATTTAGTATTTTTCCTACAATTCAATTACTAGAACATCTAACCTAACATTGTGCATTTGTGCTTTACCAGTACAGTTACATCATTTCTGCAATATTTTAGCTTAGATTTTGTAATAGTGTACTGTCATTTTCTAAGGTTTTAAATGCCACCTACCAAGATCAACTCTAGTGTAATGTACTATACTGCAGATTTTGTGCACTATTTATGGTGATAAATGTACAACATGTACTTGTTTTCACTGCATGTTCATTAAACCGGACATAAGGTTATAATTACATTCTCTACTTCTGTCACTTGCATAAGGACCAAGACATGGCTCAAACTTTTTAAAATTCATGTTACTGAACTATATTTTCATTTTATTTAATTTCATGTATAGTAATTCCCTTAACTCCTCCTGTCTTGCCAGAATTTAATGAAGGACTCTCCTATAGGAAAATCAGGTTCTCCAGTCTGAATCTCTGATGTAGGAAGATATCTTTGTACAGCTCTCCTGTTCATTTGGTGTAACAGAATGATCCTTACACTTGCAAAACAGCGTGAAAAAGACGAAGTTTTGTAAATGTGGAGAACGTTAACCTGTGAGACAGAAAAGAATGGGAGATTCTTTCTAGCTACATTATAGATCTGTGCACTTTCTTTGTATTTAAAAAATGCACTACTTACTTCAGAACAGACGTGTGTGTCCCCATAAAAAGCCAGTCTGACACCACAATGTCTCCAGATCTAATATATTGTGCTTATCTAAACTATAGATGTAAAGTTGTGTTTACTCAGATGATCACAATAACTTGGCATTGAAAGCAAAACATGATGGAGCCAGTATATTTGATTCATAATAGTAATAATGAAGTATCTGGCTATTTCCTATTATTTAAGTAAAATTACTACTCCATTTGAAAAGCACAAGGTGGCTTTTATGACAATGTAAGGAAGTAAGTCTCCCTAACAAATGAACTCAGAATTTGACCCCTCACTTGTTTTCCCCACTGAGGACAAGGAGTTGACCCTTAATGTCCTGGCTATCATTCAGATAAGTTACTATCAAATAAAGCCTACTAAATAATTTCTGGGAAATCATGTGTTAGCAGAGTGACAGGAATATTACTACATATCTAAGAATGCAAAGATATAATCAGTAATACAGAAAGAGGACAAGAAGTCTCTTTTAATCTTGTTTCACTCAGACTGAAGATGAGCCTGTTTCCAGAGATAATATGAGATACAGTATCTCATCCATCTCCCTGTGTAACAGAAACTTTAAGGCCTTATGAAACAGTCCCAAAGCAAATGTATGAATTAGCAAATTGAACAGTACTAGGAAAAATGGAAACTGTCCTTGGATCAAATCTTGGGCAAAGAGTTTCAGCTCCTTTTGTATTAATCTTTTCCATTTCTGTTAATGTGGCCTTAAGAACACTCTGAACAAGTTCTGACTTAAGTTCTTCCAAACGACACAGTTTTGGTTTAAATATTTTCAACTGATTGCTCAGCACCACTGCTATTTAGTTCTTCCAGGTACTGAATTGTCCTCAGGACTGTATCTTTGTTCTTTATTTCTGTTCTGAATCTTTTTTAGATACAGCCTACAGGCATCAAATCTCATGTGCTTGTGTTACACTGGAAAAACAATTTGGTGCCAGATTTCCATTTCCTCATTTCTGTAGCATTTTAAGCCTTTTCTTTATTAAAAATCACAGAAATTGAGCTTCTCCACATCTTATTGCAAGGTATATTTTCCCAGTCCTTCAATTACATTTATGCCTCTTCTCTGGCCTTACTCTTACCTATCCACAATGACGCAGAGCTGTGCACAAGAAGTGAATATGTCATTTCTATATTTGCCACACATATACTAAAAAAAAAAAAAAAAAGCAGGAATAAAGCATTCCACCTCTTATTCATGTTTTCAAGGATCAAACTCAAACTTATGGCTACAATATCTTGCAAAGGTCACATCCATCCAGTCCATCACTGCTGAAACTTTTTTCAGAAAGTCACTGAAACTTGTGGCAGTGCTCCGCCTATTAAGTACAAGGTAGACTCTGTTCCAGGTATGTATCTTTTCATTTGGTTGTAATAATACCTACAGTATCTTCTTGGCCCAGATCATAAAGAAATTCAAGTGATCTCTCTTTTTCATCATTTACTACCTTCCTCAAGGACTGCTTCATTATAATTACTATTGCAATTGAAGAAAACGACTTTTTCCACCCCTCCTTATTAGTCAATTATAAAAATCACTGTAAAACAAACACTCCTTCCAGGTTTTATGATACTGCACCTTTTTCCTGTTCAGCTGCTTCACTAAGTTCAGGAAGTTTAAGTCCAACTAAATTTTGATTTCTCATCAAAATATGCTCCTGTTAAGAAAAACAGTAACATTTCCAAGTAACTTAACTAGAAATCTCAATTTAAATATCCCTGCCACACGAACACTAAATATAACATTTACCTTAGTCAATAAACATAATGGAGATGTTTGTATTGTTTATATTGTTATAATATAATAATGTATGCTACATTGCATGGATACATGTACATTCACACACATGCTCTTAGATATTACATATTTCAAATTTCATACATGCATTATTTAGAAGAATTCCTGGTCATGCAATCAGAGATTTACAACATGTGCCTCTTACTCAAGTAGAAAAATTGAGTTTTGGTAAATGAGAGTTTTAGTAAATAAGAATGAAAAAAACAATTTTGGATATAGCCACAGTAGTAAGTATCCCAGAAAGGAGAGAAAATTCAGAAAATCAGATATATACGTGAGACTTTGCCACTCAGACTGAAGCTTGGTATGCTACAGCTGCAAGTTAATACTTCACTGTTACTGTACTCTGCCTCTATTCCTTACACGGAGGGAGGAATATACTCTCAAGGATTAAACCTTGTTACCTCACCTCTCCTCCTATCACATCCTCATTTTCTACTTTTGTATTCTCAGATATGTTTACAATTCACAAACACAGGCTTTTGTTTATAAGCAAATAATTCCTACTTGAGAGTGTTCAATTCTCACCTAACTGGAATTATGTATCATGTATTAATCTTCTGATTCTAACTACTATTTGTGCTTAACATCTAGGACTTTCAAGATTATATATATATATAGTGTCTCTATAATCAAAAATTCCACTACATTAATGCAAAGAATATGTGTGTTATATAAACAGGAGAAGATGAAAAACTAAGCTGCCATTCCCGAGCAATACAATGGGAATGAATTAACCAAAGTGTGTAACCTGAGGTTCTCACCTGTCAGCCCTCTATTCACTTTAAAATACTAACTACTGGAGGTTAAAGAAAACATTCTTACTAGGCTGTTAAGGAAAGTAATCACCACTTTTTTTTCCTTGTTTTTCCTTTCCAAGGTCATTTTTGCTATACCCACATGGTAGTTGCTTTATGATGGTGGTTTCTCATTTCATGACATTTTTATGTTTTTTAATACACTCATTAATTCTTAGGGTTTAACTCTTAATTTTTACAAATCATTGCAGGCTTCACAGTCCAAGTCTATCCTTCAAGCAGCTGACACATTTGTGCCATGTTAGAATTAGGAACTATAATTCTGGCCACCCTCTAGCTGCCCTTGCTCTCAGAGACACCCAGTTTTACAAGCCTGGACACTCTGAGACATTTTCTGACAATGTTCAATAAGCCAAAAACCATAATAAAACAATTTCCTGTCCCCTGAGACCCTGCAAATGTAATGTTATTGCTAAGGCTAGTATTCTTCAATGACAGGATGCCCCTAGGATGGAGAATTACCAAGCAATATGGAACTCAAAACCACTAGGCTGAACAAAGTAAAAGTGATTTTTAAATCCAAAGAAAGTTTACAAATAGTATACAACACGCAGAGGATTCTAAGCCCTTAAACAAGAGTACAGTAACCGTCTCCAAACTTCAGCTAAAGATTTCTGTTTATACACAGCCCACTCATACAGAAATCAGTTAGTTAACATACTGTGAGAGCTTGTGAATCCGAGGACAATTCCAAAGGAGCAGAAAAAGCATATCATAGGGAAGCAAAGGATGTAAAAGAGCGTAAGTGACCCTTTTAAAGAGAATGTTGCTACATCCTGAGGAAGGAAAGATTCTTCAGATCTAAAATTCTCTTTAGAAATCAAAATAGATCACTTTAGTCCCAAGTATGTTTTACAAATTCCATGATTGTTAATCAACTGCTTCCTGTTTATAGGTCATGTAAACGATGCAAAAATGAGATACATTGTGTTTTAGACTCACCTTTCTGTCACAATGTAAGCAATTAGTACTTTCTTGACACCAGTAGTACAATTTTTTTCTGGGGGCCAAAACCTGCATGTGTGCAAGAGTATATGCACATGCATATGTGCATATTGAAGATACCACAGTGCAGTTGACGCGTATTTGAAGAGAACTGAGAATTAGAGTAATTCCACAGAATTTAGTTACAGGTTACAATTTACTAAAGTTGCAAAGGAAATACAAGATAAAATTCTGTATTGATTTTGCTGACACTGTTTTCCATTATATCACTGTATGTTTCTGGCAATGATAAAACTAATGCTAAGCAAGCTGGAAGTTTAGTAGGATATAAAACCCAGGATACTTACTGATGACTAGGACTCACCTCTCTGAGCTTTGTCAGTTTCTGCATTCGAACTGGTTGAACTTGGATTTGAAGGTCTTTGAATGCTTTCAACTGATTGCTGGATTTATTACCAACAACAAAGCTTTTATCTTCCTCAGATGGTAATTTTAAAGGTGTTTTATCTTTCTGTCCAGGCTCCAAACTATCCCATGATACAGCCCGTAGTAGAGGAGGACGCAGTCCACACAGTTTAAATTCTGGTTTACATGAAACTTTATGGTCCCTCATTTCTGGAACAGGAATTTTTAGCTTTGAGTCTATATTTCCTATTCCTGGTCCTGGTAGATGGGTTCTTAAAGGAACATCATTTTCTTTTGCTTTCTTGAGAAATGATTTTCCAAGTTCATTTTCACGAACATTCATGCAAGTGTTAAGAGACATTCTGCCACCATCACCACCTGAAGGGGAGCATTTAGGTAAAGTATCCATATGTTTACATGGATCAAAGTTTTCTTTTTGTTCTGAAAGCTTATCTTTGGAGTTGTCAAACCCAGCAGAACGAGGAACCAACCTTCCCTGAGAAATCTTTCTTTGATCATTCTGCCTCCGATCAATTAATCCTTTTGCAGCATTCTGAAAGTAGAGGGACACACACAAAACAGAGAAACAAGTGCAGACTTCTCTTTTCCCCTACCCAAGGGCAGATTTTCACTGTAAAAAGCCATGTCCTTTCCAGTTAGATTTGCTTTTAAACATGTGCTGTTGAGGAGTGAAATAATTTTTAAAAGGCACTTGAAATAACACTGAATTGGGAATCTCTTCTCTGAACTTTTGAGATAACCTCCTCCCATTCCACAGCTCATTAGAGCAATCCTCATATAGCCAAGTTTCCCATCATCTCAATTTAAGGTTTGTCTGAGTACACGCCTTTAACTCTATATCTTACAGCACTGTTACTTTCCTTTGTTTCCTGTTAGCCCCTTATCTCTCAAGGGAAAAACCTATGGGCTTGTAAACTAAGTTAAAACACACATTTTAATTTCTCTCTTCTTTCTTTGTGTGCAGTATCATAGATTATAATTTGGCTGCCACCTCTACAGGAGAACTAGCAAAAGAATGTTTGCCTGTACCTTTGCTACTGTGGTACAGAAATCTGTAATTTGTCTAGGGGTACCTGTGTCAGCAATTTAAGGCAACCAACATACAATCTAATCGTGGGCTCTGTCTTAAGATATGTTGCTACTCCTCTCTGTTATAGTAACTGCTCCAAAATTCTGCTGCCATACTGTTTTCTGCAAGTATTGCCTAATCCACTCACAGCAAAATCTCTTCAAAAGACCACCTGATAGCACCTAAAACAAATTAGGGAACATTTTTATAAGCTATTCCACTAATAGCTGTATGGAGTAACATCCCATCAGTGGTGCGGAGCACAAGGCATAGTAACATCTTCCATTGAACCGAAAGGGTCTAGAAGAGGACATCTGTCTAAAACACCAGTACACACCAAAGTAGCTATAGTAGGTGTTTTTACTTATAAAGTTATTTAGTATATTGATTTTAACTGAGCTGGAGCAGGGTGCATGACAGAATGTAAAGGCCAGCTGTAAACCCATTGTCCTCCACTACATTTGCAGGTGCTTCCCAATCTCTTAGAGCAGTATCGTTTTTCTTTTCACCCAGTGAACAGTCTTAGCCTTTTCAGTTACATAATTATATTATATGTGTGCTAAGACAAACAGGCAGATTTTTTTCAACACAATGTGAAACACTCACCTCTGCAGTTTGCCTGTCATCTTCTTTCACAGTTCTGTTATTCTAGCAAAAAAGGAAGAACACAGTTGCCTTATAAGGTTATCTTTCACATCTATGCTGCAAATGTTAGATATAGATATTAATGGATGAACTTTGAATCTATTAATTTTTACACTGCTTATCACATTTACTTATGAAGTAATTTTAGGGACTAGTTTTTTCCATGGATTAGGATTATATTGGTTCTTCTTCCATTTTCTACACTTAACAGATCTCTGTAATTCTTCAGTGCTTACTACCTCATGGATTTTTGTCTTCAGAGTAAAGATTTATTAGTCTCACACTCTGCACAAAAAACTATCAGTAAATCTAATCTTGGTATATAAAATGGTATTCAAGACATCCCGTTTTCCTGAGGGACTATCAGGACAGCATAGTGTAATATAGTACTGTAACAACCAGCTTTACTCTGCAGACTATTCAGCTCTTTCTTACCTGCCCTGGAGATACTGACTCGACACTAGTGGTTGTGCCCACATCAGACCCTAGAAAGACACACACATCATTCATCCAGATGCATATCCTGATGTTTTGCTCAAAATTTATACTACTACAGCATTAGCAAGCACATACATGCACAGTTCCATGTAATGTATTAAGGACAAAATATAAATGTGGAAAATACAATTTAAAAGAGAAAAAGAAATTACCTAAAATAGGGTAAGTGAAAGATCATTAAAGCTTCTCAAAACTTCATTATTGAAAAGAATAAAAATATAGATCATGTAACCTAGCAGCACAAAGGAATAAAAATATCATTTAAAAAGTATATATATAGTGGGCATTCATGAGTTTTGTCATATTCAGGATGAGATGCCTGAATCAACATATTTTGACATCTCCTCAAGAAATATTAAACCACACATTTTTGGTGAGTTTTTATAGGTTGAAGTTTGAGCCTGTGTACAACATTTTACCTGATGGAACTGGAAGAGTAAGAGAGTTGCTCCGAGATGCTACTGGTGAAACTTTAGGACTAAGTGTAGGGGAAACTGCTTCATTAAAACAAAGACAAAAAGAAACAAAAAAAAGGTAATTTTAATTTCTCTGCTTGTAGCTACTTAATTTTTACAATTCAGACAAGATTAAAACATGAATCTCATAGTCATCAGCTAAGTGTTTGTCCAGAACCCAACAAGTCATTTTAATTGCCAAGTTGTACTTGGCAATTAGGAACTCAGAGTAGGTTTTATCTCATATATCTGCCATAAACTAACATAATTCTGTTGATGCACAGAACACCTTATTCTCCTCAGTTTTCTGATACTGTAAGCACTGCATGACAGAATTAGACACCAAGAGACAGACTCACAAGGTTAATAAAAACGTATAGTTGGGGTTTTTTCCTCTAGAAACTGTCAAGCCAATTTTAAGATAGAACTTTGTTTTGAAGTGGCATTTCAAAGCTAAATCAAAGCCCTACTTTGCAATAAAATGGCATTCTGTCCTAGTTTTCAAACACTTCATATGCAGGGAAAAAAATAATGTTAACTCGCATTCTAGAACAAAACATTTTATTCTGCTGTTTTTTTAAAGGAGGATCTGGTCCATTTAGCTTATTGCTACGTTCAGAATAAAAGCCTGTGTAATTACGTCTGGGGGGAATGTTTTTCAGCAGTATGAATCTTGCCATTAAAGTTTCATGTACGATAGGAACTTTAGGAAGAAAATCTTCACAAACAGAAATTTGTGACCATTTTTTAGATTTCAATAGAAATACTTCATGCTTTCCTGTTACAGTGTTTGCAGTGTGTCATTCAGGCACTTAAAAACACCATCAACCACTGTTACAACTGAATTGGTCATACGGATTTGTCATTTCTGGTTTATATGCAATTGTGAGGAGGGGCAGAGGGATTCTGAACTTCGAATTAACAAAGTGCATGTATACAGCAGAAATGTATGCATTACAGTAGATGCTTGTTTATGCCTTTGCAAATCTTTGAAGTAGAATACAAAAATTTTATTTTCAGAATCTGCACCTACCTGTGGGTGACTCTGGAAGGCTGCTTCTTGACTTTCTGCCTCTGCGCATTAGAAATCTCTCGCTCACTTTCTTTGCTTCTTCTAGTAATTCAAGGTTCTTCTTTTTGTCTTCCTCTGATATTTTGACATCTGGTAGCTTATCATTTACCAGATCAATCACATGACCTCTGTTGTCTGCGTAGAAAATGTCAGAATTAGAGCTAAACCACATATATCCATATATGTTGTGGCATTTCAGAGTAACAAGTACAAAACATGTCTACAAATTTAGCTTTGAGATTGCATTTAAGAAACATTAGTGTCTGCTCATTTCTCATGTTGTTATATTCTCAAGTTTAGAGCAAGTCCTCAAAAAGATTAAGCTACTATGATTAAAGATGCTCTGATACGTGAAACTGGCTTTTTCAGCTGTGTACCCAATACAGGTTTTCTAATTTATCAGTGAAAGCGGCATTTGATCCATCTCAACCAGCAGTCATGGCATTTCTGTTGTAGACTCGGTTTCTCCATGGATTTTTTATGTCCAGTTTTTCAAGGCTAAGGTCCCACAAATTCACCTGGCAAAGATTTATACACACTAATTTTAACATACACGTGATTCCATCAAATAATCTATAAAATAAAGTGCAGAGTTTGGAAGTATAAAGATTTTATTTTATTCTATGCAGATAGAAGAGCTTTTCCCACAACGCAGAAGAAACAGTAAAGCTGCACCTGGCAAAGCCACAGGCAGAAGAAGCATAGCTAAAGCCTGAGAATTATAAAGCTATTTCAAAAAAGCAAATCAATCTCTACCATGTGGTGGACCCGCAAGGATTTTCCAAAAAGAATTGCAAATAAAGAAGGCATTGCTAGAGACTGCTTCTCCTCATGCCAACTTATGTTGATATGTTAAGATATGTGACCCAGGAGAACGCATAGACCACAAACTGAAAGCCACTGCCTCACACTTAGACATTTACATTAATACATTGTTTTCTAAACAAGTTTTAAATAGTTGTAGAAGGAACCCATTAATGCCCGACTTCCAAACTGGTTGAAAACACTAAACTTTGAGCACTAATTTTTACAGTCCTCCAGGCTATGATTTAGCAAGGAATGTAGCCTGCTGTCAGAAAGGCCCTTTCTGCGTGAGCTGGTATGAATGGCTTCTATAAGCATCTAGGCTTTAATGGAGAAACAGTTAACTGAAAACAACAGGCCGAAGAACGGTAACATATATGCTGACAAGGTAACACATGCAGGTTTTTCATGCGTTGATAAACTCTACAGGCTGGTAAGCTTGTTGGATCTGCAAGAATCGATAAATACATCACCAAAAGTCTGCTCAATCTGTACAAGGCCACCAGCCCACACTAGCATCAACGACAGACTACAAGTCAGACATTTATTCTCGGGTAACTATGAAAAAAATTGTGACTGTGTCAGTGAGCTAACTATGAGTGAGTAAGCGGCTGCATTGTGTGAAGAGCTGTCTGGTATTAACAACAACTTTACATGCATTAGTATAAACATTCTATCAACTCTGCTCAACTTTTACCTCACAGGAAATACATAAATGGAGACAAGTAACAATCCAAATGCAAACATACCAAGACTAAGAACCGATGGGAGCTTTGCCACTGACTTACAGCATGAGCATTTATCTCAGTCTGTAGTACTTACAAATCTGCATCCACACCATTAGTCCCCTTGAATAACAATTTACTCCACAGATACCTACCACAAAACTAACAGAATTAATTATATAGTAAATAGACTCATTAGAAAGTGAAGAAATGAAGAAAATCTTCCCATGGATTGCTTGTTTTCATTTAAAGTTTAATCTGATATAATAGCCAAACTAATTAACTTGAGACACCAGTCTTTCATCTGTCAAGCTCCTTGCTAAAAAAAACTCCAGTTGAGCAAAAGTAACAAAACGAGCATTACTGAACAGTATTTTCCATAAAACAAGAATTTTAAGCATGTATATCTCCAGCCTTCTAAAAATGTTAAACTAACACACTAATCTAACAACTTTATGAAACTAACAATATGCATTTCCCTAGATCTGCCTGCATGCAATGCACTTGTCAAACTCATGATCACAATTCAGCACGCTAGCAGTATTGCCTGTTCAGGTATTACAGAGAGTATACAGAAGAAAAAAGCTGTAGTCAATAGTCAGACACCCTATTTAGGTCTTTATTGCATGTCATACCTTCCGAGAAAACATCCTAGCTTAAATGAATAATCACTTCTTACCAACAGAAGTCAATGAACTTGTTGGATTCCTAGTGGCACGGTTAGAATGTCTCCTATGAGGACTTCGAGGCCTAGAGAGAAAAATGAACAAACAGAAATTATGGGAGTGTGGCACCAAAAAAAGTTCTACTTCACAAAAATTTAATGTTAAAAAGAAACCACTTGTCTTTGATTAAAAAGAAAAAAACCAAAAAGGTTTTATTGTAATTCCTTTCATCACCAAACAACTGGAAAATGGAGGAATATTGCAGAAAGAAGGAAAATGACAAAAATTGCTTTCACAAAGGAGTTCTGACATTTGCTGCGAATGTCATACACTGTGAACTTTCAATTTCTCAGAAAAACTAAATTTTCTTTAGTTCATTATTATGACTTAAAACTCATGTAAATATGGTACATTGAATAAAAAATTAGTCTTTGTAAATTGTTTGTGCTTCCTAAACTAAGTTTTATGATTGAAATAATGTCTTAGGCTCTCACATTAACACTCCCATATAGTAATACGGCAACTTTCTAGATTGAAAACCAGGTGAAAGTCTCCAATGACTGCAGAAAATTAAATACTGATCCACCAAATAATGCTGCTTTTAATTCTGACCCTTAAATAATCTTGAAGTTTAGAGAGTACACTTAAAAAATACAAACAAATTATAGTATAGATTTATGATCAATAGTTTCTAATTAGTTTTTTCCCATATTTTAAGTCTAATGGCAGGTCAATAAATTAAAAATCCCAAGTCAGTAAGTATCCTTTATCAGAAGACTGAAAATAACCTTAATTCAACTCAAGATTGAATTGAAGTTTTCAACTTCAAACAGGACTATTATTTCCATTGAACAGCTTACCACCTCAAGGTGGTATTCTTGCCCTGTTCACCAGAAGAGCCTTAAATATCTGCTTCAAAATTCACTGTACTATAGTATTCAAGCTGTCCAGCTGTCAGCTTAAAAACATTATCTATTTGAATTTTTAACTGATACCTATTTTATTTCACAAGATCAGGAATGCGATCCTATCACAGTTTCCAGGTGCTACAGAAGTTTGTTTTGAAGCTTCACTGAAACAATGAGGAGAACTGAACAGATACAAAGGAAGGAAGGGAAAGAAGGGAGCTGGAAAAGCAGCTTACACTTGTTGCATCTGGATTTTAGATAGGAAAAAAAAAGTCCAGTAACTCAAGTCCCAGTGTTTTCAACTCAGGAATTTAAAAGAACTTAGTACATCTTAACTGGCTTTAGAAAGACATTTTAAAGATGCTGGCTAATAATATAATGATATTCTAATATCTTAAAATATTAACTTATGAAGCAGTTAGCCAGCAATGCCAGACTACCAACAATTTTTTTAAGGAAACAAACAATATACAATAATAGTAGCTTCACCAGCATCACCTTAAATTACATAACTCAGTATGCGTTTTAAGTCAATACCAAGATAATATGCTCAAGGTTAGAAAGTAGATTTATTCTGAAAGATACATGTAATATGCTAAACCTGTCAGAAGAAGACAAGCATTTTCAGCATTTCATAAAACTATTAAATAATAAGTATAAAAAAAAATAAATATTTGCAGAAGCTATTAGTAAAACTTGCAAAGTGTTTTTATGTTCATAAGCCTTCCTCAAAAATCTTCTGCCCACACAAATAAGCCTTATTATACAAACTGTCATACACTGGAAGTCCCTCTTTTGCCAAAAACTTTCCTTCTTCATTAAAACACAATTTATTAATTTAAGGATCATGCAAACAACATGGTTTTCTGCTGCATTTTCCTTTCAATAGACAAAGCAATTACAACAGATATGAAACATTGCTACAATGTCTATTTTTCAGCATGATACTAAGAATATTGTACTAAAAAGGTAATATAGCTAGTTCTTTAATTCAAAAAGGGAACAGACAACACAGGCTTTGTACATAAGATACACCCGTTTGCCAGAGTCAACACCGATGGCTGACCATACATTGAGGAACTTAGAACTTTAATGTTTAAAAACCAGTAATTTTTGTTTTAAGTCTTACAAGGATTAATTTCCTAATTCTGCATCACACTACAAAGTTCTTAGTGATTCAGTGGAAATATTCACATGATTAAAGTCAGCATTACTGGTTTACATATATAATCAGTAAACCAGAATTAGGGATTTAGCTACTGAATTGAAAAATTTCCATGGGAGGGAATACTTCAGGAAACATAAAAATGCTCAATTGTACTTTTTTTGGCCTCAGTTGCTCACTGACTGGGTCTGAGTCAGAAGGACTGTACTGTGCATTGCCATGCACAGAACATGAGGAATCCAGCTGTTAGTCATCCCTTTAGTAGGTGTAAGACTGCAGCGCGTGCACACCCCCCACCCCCCACTGTATGTCTACAAAAGGATTTGACTAAGCAATATTTTCCTCACCAGGCTCTATTTTATTTGCTAGCAAAAGGATGAACTTCAAAAAGTTACAGGTTTTAGTCCAAATTATGCAAAATTGTATTTTACTTTTTTTTTTACTTTATAATTATGCTATTCTGAAAGATAAGCAAGTTCAATGTAAATTTAAAGTATATCAAGTCAAGCTGGCAGGCTCAGTATTATATGAACGTCTGCTCTTTTAGTGTCAATTATATTCCTGCACTCTGCCCCCCCTCCAAAACAAATCATCATCAAAGTGCAAAGACAATATGATGAAAGTACAAACAGAGATACAGCGATAATTTTTTAATATAATATACATTTCAAAGCAATATTTTAGAAACACAGCTCCTGGAATTACTGTACAATTTATGCATAGATCGGTAATGTATTATATAGTACCTGTTAACCAGATTTTTATCAATTTCTACATCTGGCGTAACAGCATTCTCTGGAAGAACAATAGAAGGTGTACTGCGTGTTGTCCCTTCAACTGTAGTATCCTGAATGGTTTGTGACAAATATAAAAATGTAGTTAAACAGAAATCCAAAAAACTCAATACTGATGCTCTGTGGAAAATAATGTGTATTGTCCAATTTAGCTAAAAGAGAAAACGACTGAACTAAGTGAGAATTAGCTCTTATTTGATAAAACATATGTGATTTAGAGACCTATACTCAAATTGCTGAAAAAATTTGATGGAGCCTTGCAATATCTGTTTTCTTTACAAATTTTTAATGCACACAAGCTAAATTCAATAAGCATGGAACTAATATGAAAGCTTTAAAATGGTGGAGAAACTGATTTTTCACACAGCAAACCATTCCTTGACTGAAGTACCTGTACAACACTTGGTGAACTTAATGAGCTGAATGCAAGAGTGAAAAGCAGCTATGTATAACAGGGCTAAATTAGGCACACAAAACCTCCAAACAGCGCTAGTGTGCAATGAAAGCTTGAAAAATGCAGTATTAACTGTACGCGTGTTATCCACAAAACCAGAAAACAATTATTTATAATTTTTATATTATATATACATTATAATATTTATATTTATTTATAGAACAAGTTATCTTGTTAGCCTTCTACTTGAGTTTTCCTCCCATTAATTAGAAAAATATTTTAAAGAACATAAATGCAATATTTAATAAAATACAATATTTAAGTGACAAAAGAAACTGGCACTGAATATCAGTGGATGCTTGCCTTCTTACTAAATATGAGAACTTCTCCCAAGAACACAATCCCACACTGTCTAGTACAGTGATGCCAATCAGCTGAAGAGAAGGAATCAGTTTCCTGTGAGATATCCCAAATGGAGATACATCAAGTTGGAAGAAAGAACTGTGGATCTCTCATATATAGTAAAAAAAGTGATTACTTCTACCCTATGTACTACATTCAGATTAAAATAAATAAATAAATAAATAGAAATTCAAGCCCGGTACTATTGAAAGGCTACATAAGCAATCTGGTGTTTACCAGAAATTGTAGGCACCTGCTAAAATCTGCAATTTTTATTTTAGAGTACAATCATGAGATAAGTAGATCATATTTTAGCAGTGTGAGTATTTATAGCTGGAGAGAAAACTTCCCAAAAGTGGCAGGGGACTGCCATCAATCAAGTTGTAAAATTTAAAGAATAATTTGTAAATTCTCATATCCTAATTGCTTCTTTTAGGCACTAGTATGTACAAGTATTTTATTTTATTTAGCCATTTTCCATATAAATTTTTCTTGAAACTACAACCCAAAGGTTCATAAGAAATTTTTACTTCAGTTGGCATTGGATTAGATAACAGAATTGTTTTCAGTTGGAAGGGACCTACAGCGATCATCTAGTCCAGCTGCCTGACCAGTTCAGGGCTGCCCAAAAGTTAAAGCATGGTATTAAAGGCATTGTCCAAATGTCTCTTAAACACTGACAGGTTTTGGGCATTGACCACCTCTCATCATCTCAGTGCTTCTGAATCTTCAAAAACAGCGTGTTTGCTATCCATGACAAAAAGGCAATTATATTTGACTCTTAGAAACATCACTTTGCTTTTACTGATAGAACATTTGCTGTCAATTTTGCTTACTCCTTTTTTAAGAATGTTTGCCTACTAGAGTTTGACACAAGTGTAAAGAATTCAGAACAACATTTATTTTGGTAATATTCATTAAATAGGCAGGTAATAAAAAGCTGTTATAAAAGCACTAATTTAGGCAATTACAGAATGAAGCACCTAATAGGTCACAGTTTAACAAGTCAACATTTTAGAACAGAGAAAATTAAATAATTTCAATTTTTTGAAACAAAGGCCATTAATGAATAACTGTTTCAGTCATCTACTGTCATGTGGAGAAATTAGTGTAGTCATAAGTTTTATTACAATAAGTAAGTAACCAAGAGTATAAATTGAAATGGAATTACATACATTCAGAAAGCCAATGGTTACATGACTGCTAATATGTATCCCCTCAACATCTCTCCCAGTGCTGCACTTATTCTTGTTGAAATAATGTGTTTTCTGATCAATTCAAAGATCTGAAAGCATTTTGAAAATAGTATAATCTTAACATACAAAGAATAACCCTTCTTCCTCTCAAAGGCAATAAATATGTTTTGGCTTGGACATGTGATGTAGGATTCTTGATTCTGTTGTCAGTTACGGGGTTTTTAAAATAAAATAAAAACATTCCATGCAGCTCCACACTTCCATACTCATAATACTCATATGACATTTCTCAGCAAGTTCACATTGTCAGTTGCATGAGTGAAGACTGGGAAACATGCCAAGAAAATAATACAAAGATTTAAGTTTAAGAAAAATATCCTTGTAGTATTAGAAATGTTAGAATGTAAAAGCATACGTTATTCAAGGGCACAACTGACGTTGTATTGTAAATTTTCAAACTGACATTTGAAAGCAACTTTTAGCAGTATTCTTGAAAATGTTACTAAATAACAATGTATTTTGTCCAACAATCAATGACAAAAATTCAGGTGGCTGCTCTGCTTGTAGGGCAAAGCAGCTGAGTACACATGTATATTGTTTATACTAATCTTACGACTGCCAAAGAGCAAAAGCTTTTGAATGACGTAGTATCAGCCTTAAAGTCACTCAAGCCCATTTTAGGACTTTAAAACCAGCTCATTAAAAAGGAAAAAATAACAGAAAAGAAAAAAAGGAAAGAAGAAAAGGAAAAAGAAAAAAAGAAAAGAAAAGGGCTATGACCAGCAGTTCAATTTCTACACCAGTGAAAACTCATGCCTCCTGTTGTCCAACCCTACTGTATATTTGTATAGGAGCGGGGCAGGAAGAGATAGAGCATGAAGCTCTTTGCAGGGCCAGCTGACTCGAATCAAAGAAATCTTTGTACTCTGAAGAGTACTTGGGCTGCTATATGCAATCTTGGAAGAGCAGCTTTAACAGGAAGCTTAATTTGTGTCACAGCTGTACATCTGCACGAAGACAATACCGGTTTTCCATCACCCTCCCACTGCCTGCCTGTTACTGCCCTCTCCACGTTAGCTTCCAGCTAAGGCTGCTCCTCCTCACCCATTCCCGTCAGCTGCCTCATACCCTAGTACCAGTGACTACCCGCTACCAAGCCTTTGCTTCCTTTTTGCCCCAAACCCTCCTCCCAGAAAAAATGTAGGGTAAAAGTGACTCTACCTCTATGGCTTAGGTGGGAACTGATCCACGTGCTCTACAGGTATGATTATGTGTCATCTACTCTTGCAGGGAGGCTTGCACTGTGCTGTGGAGGATGGCACATGTGATTTGGTCCATACCAGAACATCCCAGAGGCTCAGGAATATCAGGGTGGATAGCATCTGCAGGCATTCTGGCTGTTAAGCTCTACCAAGCCCTCACTAAGCATACAAAAAATGTGGTTTTAGAAGTTTTATAAAACATCCAAATTTGGATGGATTTGAACAGTAATGGGGAAGAAAAAAAAAAAAAACCTCTGCTAAAAGAGCTACCCTGCCAGGACAGTCAGATGATAAAGCTTTACTGTATACCAACTGAATTCTTCAAAGCATTGGGGGTGGGAATCCTCTGCCACCTGGCTGTATTCTTAGAAATTAATTAAAAGCCTGAACTGAATTTCAGAACAAATCTGGTCTGAAACAGACACTTATGTGAAAAGCCTCGGAAAAGTTATGCATCTCAGAAAGCAGTCTTTTGAGTGAGATGGGGTTTTAAGTAAGCTTAATTTTAGCCGTTTAAGTGAAGTGCTGAGCTTTGAAAGTAAGGTAATGAAATTAAATTCTAACTGCATATAGTTGAAACAGACAGGAGAACAAAGTAAACATGGGACACCTCCTTCAGAACAAAACAGATCACATGCAATGATTTGATAAAGGTACAATACAAATTTAAATTGGAATAATAAAACCCAAAGAAATGCAGAACTTGAATGACGGAATAATCAGTGTATAAGAAACATCCAAGACAGACTTTTCCTCAGCAGTCAGTAAAGCCAGTAAAGTAGTGTTTAGGATACAAAGAGAGGAGAAAGCTGGGAACAGAAATAGGGACTTTTGATATAAAGAGAGGGAAAGATGGCAGCTCACAACCAACGCTGAAAGTGTAGGGAGATTTATAGGCCACTATAAATCTTAACGTAACTGGTAAGGATCTAATTTTCTTTGCTGCATGTATGCAGTATACGTACAGAAATTGTACTTTTAATACTAAAAACCTGAAATGAGTTTTTAAGGGTAACAGTGAAAGCATATTACACTATTTTATTATTCTACATGAAATCTAATTAAAATATGGAAATAAGTAAAAATGACATCTATGAAGTTCTATAATTTGTAGTGGGAGAAATGATTCTGTATAAAACACTCCTAAAATTTTCGATACTTACTGTAAGAAGACAGCACACAAAGTAAGAGTTCAACTACACACTCAATTCAGACATTTCAAACAAGGGGCTTAAGTTCTTTGATTTAGGCTAACTGCCCACACCTGTGTTAACAGGAATTTCACATCTACTTCCCTCAGGAACACAGAGCTAATGAATACTTTGATGAATGTTGCTTAGAGTTAGTCAGAATAGTTAACACAGGCTGCTGTAAGAAATAATGAAATGGAAACCCACACTTGTTTTCTCAAAATGAATTTGAGAAATATAACCCAGGTTTTCCCATCATATAAAAGTTATTTGAAGTAAACAAGAAACTACAGGTGATGCTAAGGTTCATTTTCTTTTTCTCAGAACTGTTTCGTGAATGTGTGTGCACTTGTGCAAGCAGGGAGATGGTGGGCAAGTGTCTTCTGAAACAGAATGCAGAAACCGTTAAGGCTCCAGACAGCACTTTAGATAAAATGAGAATCCAGACTTGGAAAGTTTTATTCAATGGCAGAAAACAAGTCCACCAGTTATTACTTCCTTCTGATGCCCTCTCCTTGCTTGCAAGTCCTTACCTCACAATGATGAGCTATATTACTTACTACAGTCATGCTGTACAACTTGGACTGAAGCAAGACCCAAGTGATAACAGCTATGAACAAGATCAAATTCTCGTAACAATGGCTAGTTGCAATCCTTCACTTAAGAAGGCTCATGAGCAGTGTGTTGGTTAAACCTAAAAATAACAATTTACCTAAACCTAAGTGTTTTGCACAGGTAACCAATTCATGAACTATCACATTATCATAGTTCAATGAAGACCTACCTCTAAAAGGCCCATCTATCTATGTTTTCAATTTTTTTTTTATTAGGTGGTTGGAATTCTTAATTCCTTCCATTTGACAAGCATGCTCAGGATTAGATTAACTGACATCTGGTAGCTTTTAATTTTTTTCCCCTCTTTGGATGTGTTTCACCCAGCAAGACTTTTTTACTAAAATACTCTTCACATGGGCGAGTTAAAAAAACAACAACAAACCAACAACAAAATCTTCTTGACCTAATGTATCTTCTCAGCTAATAGTCTGATGAACTTGCATCCATCTGGGGTGTTTATCTTGAGCCAGGAAACTAACACTCAGCACAATGTGCAATTTAGATGGAATGCATGACAAATCAGTGTAGGGCTCACTGCTGACAATATTTTCCAACAGTGTTAAAGTAGCGGATGTTTTCACCTAAAGTGTAGAATACAGTGTCCTCAAATGCAATGACAGTGATACTTTTTTAACTGAGGATGTGCCAGATAATAAATCCTCTTTCTTTACACCAGTTTGCATGAAACAGGATGATCTGGATAACCTGTGTCACAGGTTACGTTCTTTACCTCAGCTAAGCTAAGAATTCAGCCCACCACCACTTTATTAGAACATAAATTACTTTTTATCAAAAGGGACAAGTATCATCTCATATTGATTTTTTAAATTTATCTGCAAATAAAACATATAAAACCACTTAGATGCCACAAATTGAGTAGCAAATTGACGAATATATCTGGGGACCGCCTACCTGTTCTCTGTATAGTTCCAGTATATGTTCAGCTACTGCTGTGGCAAATAAAGCACTGAGAAAGACTACAAACCAACTTTCCATCTTTCACACACACATGAATTGCACAGAATCTTCTATATCTGTAAAGGCGACACTGTATGTTTCAAGACTACTGTGAAGTACAAGCCTAAGTTCTTTTCTCAAAGGTTCAAGTTCTCTGTAATAACACCAGTAAGGACATTTTTGCACAGCTTTGATATAAATGGTTCAGAACAAGCAGATATATAAGCCTCCAGCTCAAACTGATAAACAAGTGCTTGAGCAACTTCAGTTCTCATTCCTTAGTCTGTAAAGTATTTGAAGAATTCTATCAATTGAAAGATCATTCATCACTTCATCAGTTAATCAAAACATACTAATCCACAGCAATGATTAGATTTCATTTTATAAACTCCTAAATATATGCAAACGGGTTTCCAACAAGTGTCAAACCCCCATATTTTTAAGAGTGCTTACTTTGGCTGGAGGAGAATTGTTGTGTTGTCCCTTGTCTTCAGGTAAGATTGGCATGGTGGACACTGTGAAGGACGTGGAACTGCAATGTGGACTAACAGGACCATGCACTGCTGAGACTGTTTCAAGTTAACCTGAAGGCATAAGCGTTGACAGGCCTCGTGATCTGCAGGCTGTGTTACATGCCAAAAACACAAATCAAATCCATTTAAAACTCTGTGCTCCAACATTCAGGTCACTTTACAATAACAAACAGTATTAAGGTTTAAAATTAAAAATGTTATCTTGTGTTTTATTAACTAAAGCTTTCAAGGTCAAATATAACTTAGTAAATACATTCAAAATGGACAATCTTCTATCCTTGTTGCTATTTCCATCTCTTCCCTCCATTTTACAGGGTTTTTTTTGTTACTATGACTGTTTTGGCTGTGACCAAACTACCCTCTTTAAAAATCCTCTAAGAAGGAAGCAGCATCCTGAATATCCATAATATGCCTTTTACTGGCTAAGAAATCTCTTGCTACAGAGCATGATCTCATGTCTCAAAGAAAGGAGTAAAACTGGGAACCCAGACAGTGGCACTCTTTCTTTGAGCGAGAGTAAGGCCTAGGTGAATTGTGCAGACTTGGCGTACATCTGCAGAAGACAACACTGTGCATGACACTTCCGAAACAAAATAGCAGTAATGGCCAAATGGGGTGGGGGGTGGGAGGGGAAATCACTGCCTATTAAGCAGAGAAAATTCTTGCTATTAGCGTCAACGGGAGCTACTGCCTTCATAAGGATATTGTTAGGATTAAAGCCTGTACAGTGGTCTAAGGATGAGAAATGTTAAGTATAATCCTTGCCGCTACAGTGTATTACAAGACTTACTATGACACCTACTGGATAGTTAAGGAACAGTCCTCATAAATCATCCGACTGCTTGGTGATGCCTAAATATGACAGACCATTGTTATCAGAGACAATCTGGTACACAGTTTCTGTCTGGACTAGTAAGAGCTAACTATTTACAGTTCATTCACAGCTGTGTACAGAATGGAGCTATACACTCAAACCATAATACAACAACTTCAATAGTGTGCCAAGGAAATAAATATACCCAACAAGCACAGGTTCAGCCTTCAGAAACATGTTACCTTCTCCTAAACCTAAACTACTCATCTCATCTCAATTCTTTTACTCTTCCATAAATCTAGATAGATGGAACAAAGAGGTTGAGATGGGGAGATGGATGATTTGAAGTTCAAGGCACTTAGCAGCATTGTAAGATTAACCTTCTACAGTTTTCCCTTCCATTTCAGCGAAAGACAAAGAAATGTGTTCAGGAAAATGTTGGTTTGAGGCTGAGAATTAAAACTGTCAAAATACTTGTGCCGATTTAAAAAAAAAAAAAAAAAGAAAAAAAAAAAGAAAAGAAAAAGAAGGATAAAAGTAGGCAAAACTATTCACAGGAAATACCGAAGCAGCCTCAGTAGTGACAAGTTCTTCACCTCAGCTTTCACAGAAAACAATTGTGCTGTAAAACCAACAGAACGTGTGAAAACTTTGGACTACAGAAGCAGCCATGACCCATGCTTTTATTAGATTTATTTCATATTATATTGGAAACATAATTTTCTCTTTTACTCGAAGAGGAACACAAGACCACCTTCACAAGAAATTCAATGTAGAACTAATATATTGTAAAAGCCATCTCTACGCAAGTATTACTGTGTTCAGGAAAAAAAAAAGTTATTCCATCAAAGCTCTTTAATAAAGACTGTGAGAAGATGCAGCATATATGACATCATTATAAAGACCAAGATAAAGACTTCTTTTGAATGATGAGCATAATATTTTTTAGAGCAGTACGTGCTGTAGCAACAGCATGTTTCAAGCTTTTGTAGACGTATTGAACCTGTTACAGGCGAATTTCTAGCTCTACTGCAAGAAGTAGAAGCTCGTGTTTGTGTCACAATTTTACCCACCTCTGACTTCAAATAAGAGTAGATGAAGCTTTCTATGAATAAAAAGAAGATGTAAAAATGTTTATTAAGGCAAAATATCTTTGAAGTCCCTAATATGATAGAAAACAAGACATCTATGATTACATATATTTTAATAAACCCACAGAGATCAGGCAGATAGCAGTAGCATTAAACATCTGTGTGTTTCAACAGTTAAGTATTTTTATATCAAACAACAGTCACCAACTATTAACAACACATGACAATGAGATAGAAGTGGGGTAACTAAAAAAAAGTGTCATGGACTTGCTTTTCATCTCTGTAACAAAATTCTGGCATCCTACGCAATTTCTAGTTTGCAAGAACTCAAATTCAAACAAAACCAAAAGAAGAGAATATATAAATTTGGCTGTTTATCTAATCCCTCTTAATGTTTGGCTTAGGCATTTATAATGGTTCTGATAGGCTCAACTCAACAGAATGCTGGGTCTGAAAAATCACAAATGTTTGAAGTCATGGCCACAGTCCATTTGCAGTCCTGCGTGGAGTTGTGTAAGCTACTGCATCAAATTGGTTTAT
Source organism: Falco punctatus (assembly GCF_963210335.1). Lineage (NCBI taxonomy): Eukaryota > Metazoa > Chordata > Aves > Falconiformes > Falconidae > Falco > Falco punctatus. The sequence continues at coordinate 29,150,652 of NC_137590.1, read as the reverse complement.
TGCCAGTCTTAGCTGAGTTCCTAGTACATACTCAACTTTTAAAAGTATTGCAAGTGAGACTGAAACAAGAAAGAGCTATTAAGCACATCAAGTTTCAGTTAATTTTTCAGATTTAAAAACCAAGACGTTTTAAAAGAAAAAAAAATAATCAGCAGTCTTGTCTAAGAATAGAAAGGGACAAATCCCAAGATCTGCTGTCTTAGAGATGCAGCACAGAAAGTACAGCCAAGGGAGAATGGAGGGTAAAGGATGATTTTACACCACCTTAACAACGCCCAGATTTGGAGTGGACTGAGTTGAGTTCGTCTCTGACACAATCAGTACTTTACTCTGACTTCCCTACAGAGCTATCTCACAAACAGGACAAAGCTCCAAGCCTTTGCGGTTCTGATTAGTAGGAAAATTTCCTCTTCAGACTTTCCATTTTTTCCTAATAGCCCTCCAGAAAACCCCAGTGCCTAGGACTGTATTGGAGCAGCAAAAGCCTGTATATAACTATTTATACTTCGAGGCTTCTTAAAACAAATGCAGTCTTTGCACACCTTGTCCACACCTCAATGTGCCGAAGTAAGGGTTACTGCTTATTGGTATTGCAACAAAACATATAAGGACATTCATAAGCTACGTGACTTAGAGCTACTAAATTATTCCTTTTTCAATTTAAAGGCTTATTTTTAACCTGTGCAGTGTTCTTAAAATCAGTAGTCCAGATCCTTTACAGATTTTATGATGCTGAATCAGCACAAACATCACATCTTGTAAATGGAAATGGATATAATCACCTTCTTGCTGCATGCTGTGTAAGGAATTCTGCCATTTTCTGATCAATTAGTACATTCTGATACTACTAGGAAATGTGAAAGTTTAGAAATGATGGAACCAAAGATGCTACTGAATAAATGTTCTTCTTACTATCACTGCTGAAGTGACCTTATGCCTATTTGATTGGGAAATGAGAAACAGCCCCAGTAAGTGTCAGTGAGAGTCAAAAGATTCAGAAAAAGAGGGCTTCATCAGAAAACTCTTAACAAGAATTAGAGAAGCTTATTTGCATCTCACAAATGTAGGAAGAAAAGAGAGAAATGCCCTTGGAAAATTTATTGCTCTGGCAGGTACATTTTTTCTTCTTCAGTAGAGCATTAGGGAGGAGTACAGCCATGGAACCGACAGAAATTCGCACCTCTGTCTACAAGAACAGCTTACAGCCTTACCAGAACTCTGAGCCAAAGTGCAGAGAGCATGACTATCCTGATTCTAAGCCTGGCTCATCTGCCATGTGAACAGCCTTTGGAATCACGTTGCCATTAGCTTTGCCAGTTTTATCTTGTTTCCACAAGCATAAACACATTTCAGTCAAAGGAGGAAATGATATGTTAATAATACACACAACACAGTGACACATCAACTGAAACAACTGTAGTTATTGTCCCTAAAGATACTGAAAAGATAGATTAAAAACATATCTGCACTTTAAAACTAGTCAAGGCGCATAAGCACACGTTAGCATCCTAGTCTCTAAGACAACTTCAAGATTCTGTCATATCTTTTGTTAGGCACTGATCAAACTCTGTCTGGCCTACCTTTATCCTATCAAAGGATGTAGTGAGATGATTGTTGCGTTTTATCAGAGTAAATGATCCCTCCCAAAAGTCCAGTCTAGAAATCGCAAGAGCTTCAAAATTACCTTTTAAAATTAAATACCTGTAGAAATTAACTCATACGTCACAAGAAGAGTGGATGTGTGCAAAAGTCTACAGTCTTAGTCTGCATGAGCCTTTTGCACCTACAAAATTAATTTTAAAAAAATAATTACCTATCCTATTCACCAAATTCTGCTTATTCCCACACTAAACTGAGAAAGCATAAAGAAAAAAAGTAAGAAGGAGAACGAAAGGAGAGAGGATGGAGTGATTTTTAATGTTTTGGTCTGTTATTGTAAACTTAGAGCTTAAAATAGTTAGGAAAAAAATGATCCCCTGAGCTCAAATTTGTAGTCAGATATAGATCTGTGAATGCAGAGAACTTTCTTTTACCACTGTGCAGGCTTAGAGTACAATCCCCAGGAAATGGTGAACTGGGAGCTCTATTCCATAAAAGGGAAAAGTATTCAGAGGCCCTTGGCTTTCAGCGTGTTCTTTCTGCAACTCATTTTACCATAGCAGAGAAAGCTAAGTACGATCAGTCAACTTACCCTTTCTGAGTCACAGCTGAACACCACTTAGCGAAGGCTTAAATAAAGGTGCTTTACTCCATCTCCACTGATAGCTTGGCAGTTGACCTCAAATGCTCTGTCATGTCACAACAAGGATATATTAAAAAAGCAGAAATAAACAATTAAGAAAGCATTTTATTAATATTTCTTGACCTCATATTGCCTGTGGTCAAGTCAAGCAACTCTTATTTGTCAACAGTGGGAGCTGCATACCCGTGAACACTGCTGAACAGCACAGTTCTGAGCTGCATTTTCTAGCTCTTTTCTTTGTTGTCCTGCAAAGTGGTTGTAAAACATTACCATCTTAGAAAGGTATCTTTCTGCATTCCTTTTGTATAGCTGTAAAAGCATATGGAAGTCATGTAGCATTTTGAATTAGGTTTTGCAGTTTGAAGTCCTTAAAAACCACTGAACTTACTTCATTCAAACCAAGCGTGAGCAAAAAGGTGTTTTTCTTATGTTTGTACCACAGGGTAAGTTTTGAAACACAAAGCATGGTTATAGTATTTAAGATACTCAAACAAAGCTAGTCAGCATACATTAGCTATCTCAAAATTTTTTTTTAAAACACCACCATAACAAAACAAACCAAACAAAACCTATAAAACCAGATCCAGAATATCTTAATAGAAAGCCTTTAATGTTTTGCACTAGGACCTCAAGATTTTTGTATAATAGACACATTCACTGGAAAAGGATAAAACAAAACCCAGAAAGCTGAATCATTTACATTCTTACTCTATGTGACAAGAGATACTACGTGGAAACTGGAAGATACTTTCCTTATTGTCTGCAACACATGAAAAAATTTGACTGCTTGCTACTGCATCTAATTTTCATGACAAGAGAGTGGATTCTTATATTAAATACCTAAGTTTGCAAGATACTGAGACAGCGTGTCAGTCAGTTCACCAAAACACATAGTCATAGTCCCAGGACTAACACAAGGCACCTCTGTAGTAACTGTAATGATCCAAGTTCTACTCACATTAACATCCATACAACCAAATGGACATTAACAACTAGGTAAAATCTGGAAGACAAAGTGGCATTTCTGTTTATGAGATACCGAACAATACTACTGGGGCATGCAAAGCATATGCAACTACTAAATGAATTCAAAGCATCTGTTCTCATTCTGAGAGTTATTGAGATTAATTCCTGAGCAACTTAGTACTTCTTGACACTCAGAACACTTCCAGGCTGCAACCTCAAAGACAAGCGAAAAATGTGAATAATTCTGTCACAAAAATATTTTAAAGGAAAAAACTAACAAAAGCTTAAGAAGAATACAGCAAATGTCCCTCAGGTTCTAAAAAGCTTCAGTCTCTAAAACTCAGTGGGTAGTCTTCCTCAGGACTACAAGCTACCCATATAGGATTTGCTTTACAGAGCAGCACAACAGGAAAGAACCTCCTTTTCTGCTTTCTGTTTTCCTCATAGCTCAGGAACACATCAAAATTGATGGGTTTCAGTAATCAGCTTGAATGAGAGAAAGGAAATGTTAGATAAGGCAGAAAGTAAAATATTGTTTTGATGCATGTTCAACCTGATCTGACTGGGAGCACTCAGGAGACTATCTCTAGAAATGGCTAGTTACAACACTGCTGAGACTGAAAAACAAAGTTTGGGGCTGAGAGGTGATGCTGGTCCATTACCAACAAGACTAACTCCTAAAACAAGGATTTGGTTTTGTTATGTATCTAAAATTTTATATCAGAATTTAAAGAAATTTGATAAATAAGTCCCACACAGTTTAATGGATAATGTTTTCTAGGAGTTATGTCTTAACTCCAATAGGGTCCATTCTGGTCCCAGCTTTAGGCTTTTCCCCGATACATTGAGAGAAAAATCAGTTGGACTCTATTTCACTCATAGACAATTATTTTAATATAGTTCAATGGAAATTCAAGACTTACTAAAAGATTGCTAATGTATCTGAAAATACCATTTTTTGCTGTGAAATTCTATCAGCCACCTTCATTTGTTTTAGCAATTGTTGCAATTTTTGTTTTATTAGCAGTTATTGTTTAGGTTTACTTCTCCTGCAGCAAAGCCATCTCAGGAGCGGCTTACAATCTTTTTTTTTTTTTTTTGCAAGAATTCTAGACTGAATTTTATGCCACAGACAATCAGCAAGCAACTGAAGAATGTTTCACTAACTTCTTAGATAAATGGACCCAGATTAAGATAATAATAATTAAAAAACCGAGTTTTTCTTTCAAGGTAAGTGTATTTTAGACAGCCTGAAAGATTACTCATTCCACGTTTTTAGGGGCACTTAGGAGTTAATATTGTATGAATGAAACTATCATAAATTACTCTGTTTTGGATGCAAAGCCTTTGTTTTCATTTTTTGTTTTTATTTAGCACTAAAAAGAATTTGAGGAAGTGAGGGTATAAGTAGCATTACCTCCTCATGAAAACAAAAGGTTTTAAGAATTGTATACAAGTTCACAAAAAATATGTTCTGGTTCATTTGCAGGTTTTATTCATTCTGGTGTTTTCTTTGGATGAATCTGCCTAAAACTAAACTCCAATAACATAATTTTATCTGAATAGATATGTGCCCAAGATACCAGACCAAGTTCTTGTATGGAAAGGACAGATCTGTGTGATTCTTAGAGCAGAGGCTTCTCCCCAGCCATGCCATTGTAAGAACCTGCCAGACCTCAGCCCGAGCTGGAGACAACGGGACAGCTGTGGCAGGCAAGGGAGGTGGCACTTCCTCAGGGATTCCAGATCTGAAAGCTTTTACCCATTTGTTTGCACCCCCCCCATTCAATGGCTTGCATCCAGAATGAACCGCAGTTATGTTAATTTAACGGGCAGCTGTTTCCAGGGTCACTTTTAAGACATTCTCTCCAGAACAGAAACTAATATGGCCAAGGACTCTGTGGCAAAAGAGAAAACAATGCATGTATCTCTCTCCTTTTCTTCCTTCCCGAAAACAATGCATGTATCTCTCTCCTTTTCTTCCTTCCCCACCCCCCCCCTTTTTTTTTTTTGGCTGTCTACATGGTCCGTTTTGTTCCTTTATTGCTCTCCAAGTACTTGTGCATATTTCTTGGCTGAAAGCAAGGAAGCTTCTTCAGGAAGTAGAAGAAACTGAAGGGAATATGAAGCCAGGCGTTCAATTTTTCCAAACATAATAGTGAAAACCACCTGTATGTTTCACTGAGCTTACTAATGGTTTATGCTCAAATCCTTACAGAAAGCTCTCCAACACTGAACCAGTTACAGATTTAAAATTTTAATTACGGTAGATCCTTTACATTGCAGGAAATTGTCATCCAAAGCCACATAACAAACCTTTGCTACACAAAGAACAAAGTCCACAAGCATGCTAGATGCCAGACTAGGTCATGAAGTAGTTGTAACTGCCTAACACATCTTACTATCCAGAAGTTTTCAGATATGCCTCCTGCATTTTAAAATTCAACTAATCATCCCTAAACAAATTTGCTTTTATCATTTGAACAGTTCTTTCCCTTGTTTTATGAAAAAAACCCACAATCAACAAACCACTAACCCTCCCACCCGCCACCCGACAATTCATAGATAGTGGTTTCCTTAAGTTTTGTTAACTTGCAAGCAAAAATTTTACCTCATTCTACTTCTTACTGACCTAATTTTTTTTTCCATTAGTAGCCTTTCAGCTAGAATCACAAGAACAAGACAGCAAGCAGTAGAGATCAGCCAGATGGCCTCAAGGAAACCAGCTGGGCTGAACTTTGGGATACTTTAAAAAAAATAATAAAATATTTAGATATATAGATACATATCTGTATTTGGTGAAAAAGATAGTAAATGCAATACCAAGGAAAATTAGGCCCTGATTTATTCAGTATTATGCACAAGTTAAAGAATTCAGCCTGCGGTAGCAACTCTGATGATCAGAAGACTGTCAGATCTTAAGGCCGAGATGGTATGTTTCTTAACTTGCAGATTATTTTTGATAGACTTTAAGGAAATGCAGTTTAAAGGAAGAATGCGAACATGGAGTGGGTGGATATTTGGCATGGAAAATAAGGATTTCTAAGCATAAGGAACAGCATATTAGAAAGTGTGAAGATAAGAGTGGGAGAAGAGTACATTAAGTGTCATTCAGGAGACTAGTTCAAAAGGAATCCAGTGCTAGGAAGTATCTGGAGAAAAACCCATTGTCTTACAAAATAAAAGCAGTGACCTTAAAATAGGAGAAAATCCAAAACCATTGAAAAATCACTCTCTTTCTCCTCCTAAATAGCTTACTATTAAAAAAAAAAAAAACACACCAAAACCCCAACAAAAAACATGCAAATTTGTTTAGGAGGCAGCGTCAATCTTTATTCCATAGTCCTGAAAGACCAGTCTGTTGCAGGACCATAAATTGCCCAACAGAAATTGCTGGTAAGAGTAGTAAGAACACCAGGAGATAATATTACCATCAAACGTGCTTTTGCCTAAATGAGCATCATGTACTCAGTAACACAGACATTTGGGCTTCTTTTTCTTCTCACAGATTTGGAGAAACCTGGATATGATTCTACTGTCTGGACAGCATGTATTATATATACATCACATTCTAGTTACACATTTATTTTTGTCTGTGATGTAGGCAGAGTTGGGAGCTTGAGACTATATTTTCTCAAATTGCCACTTGACTATATTCTTAGTTAATGCAGAAAGAGAACAAACTTGCTTGTGTGGAAGGGAGACAAAAGATCAGGGAGAAAAAAAAGAATGTGTCCTTTGGTGCAGATTCATTCTTGTTTAAGAAAAACCATAGGCTGTTACATGAAGTAATATTTTCAAATGCAATTTTTAGATATAAACATTCTATAAACTCTTGTTTTCCACGACAGCTGGATATCAACTTTACATAATTTGGAAAAAAACAACTACCAAAGGCCTAACTTAAAAACATAAATCAGTTGAAGGCAATTAGGGCAGAACACTATTGCTTAGTGACCCAGGAGCCTTGTTGCTATTCAAGCAAAAAAATTTCCAGATGAAGAAATTAAACAAAATTCTTTCTTTCCCAATTACAAACAGCAATCCCAGAGGGCGCACTTTGTTGAACAAACCAACAATAAATGGCTTTCTTAGGGATCCTAAAATGCAGCTGTATTCTTTCAAGCAGGAGATTATACTCAGCTCTCCATCTTGCCTAGATAAATGGCAAAGCAGCAAAACAAGTATTTTATTCTCATTTTAGGCTTCCTGGACAAAATCAGATTACAAACATGTCACATGTCCCTGTTTTTGTTTGCATTACAAAGATAAACACAACCAAAAAAGCATGATTGTATCTCACTTCTTTTTATGAGAAAAAAAAATTATGAATCCACTTCCACTGAGGTTTTTTAATATTGCTGTACACAAGGAAAGGAATAACTATAGTATCAATTTATGCAAATAATCAGCCATTGTGTGGATTTTGACCGCTGACTTTTCGTTTGTCTACAGTTAACTTATATGTTACTGTATGATGGTCAGACTGGAAGATCAATTCCCAGAATCAAGGAACCCCTCAGGTTGGAAGGTCATTTGGACCAACCTCCTCCTTCAAGTAGGGTCAGCACTGAAACAACTAGACTAAGTCGCTTGGACTTTGTCCCGTTGAAACTTGAAAGCTTCCAAGGACAGAAATTGCAGAACTCCTGGAAGATCTGATCTAGTGTTTAATTATGCCCACAGAAATTTCCCCCCTCTTCCCTGTCCCCCGCCCCCGCCTTTACATTCAGTCAGAACATCACTTGTTGTACTTTTATTACCACTGTCTCTCATTTTCCTGCTATGCAACTCCGTAAAGTGCCCAAGTCCATCTTTTTAGTAACATCTTAAGTATTGCAAGACTGCAACTAATTTATTCTCCAGACTAAGCAGTACCAATCCGTTCCATCAGCCTCATGGGATGTTTGCCTCCTGACTATTGTAGTGACTCTCCCCGGATTTATTCAAGTTTATCAACATTCTGGGGCCCCAAAGCCAGATGTGGTAAGCCATATCTGATGAGAATGTATTCCTACTCATTCTTCACATCTAATAAATGGATAGACCCCCAAGGAACTTTCACTTGTAGTGCCAGGTGACATGCAATGCCATTTGTATGAACTAACTACATAATTTCACACTAATTATTCAGCTGCTTTTTCCACTGATCTGGTAGTTCACTTACCTAGACCACAATGTCCCAACTTGGGTACAAGGACGCTGTGTATTAGATTAAAAGAATTGTTGCTTTTGCTAGAAACAGTCCAATTTCATCCCTAGATTACACATTGATTCTGTGGGCCTAGCTCTCTGTGAAGAGGCAAAAAACAACATATAACCTCTTCCCTCCTGCTAGCATATAACACAGAAAGGGGAACAAGCAGTAAAGTTTTGTAATGCCATCCTTTAGGTTCTTTTGCTGGAAACAGAAACAATTTGAAAGCTAGCAGCTACAAGAATTTCCCTTAAAAATATCTAACTCCAGAAACAGGTAATAATAATAATAGATTAATAATACAAAGGATTACCTTCATTTCAGTATTAGCCAAAGATCCAAAGAGGGGAAAGTTCTCAGTCTCATTCAGCTGTGATGTCAATGCAGAATCAGGGCCAAAAGCCCTGTGCTTGCTCAAAAGATCTATTAAAGAAACGCAAAATTTTGCAAACATACTTTGCAGGAGATCTTTTGCCCGTATTGCTGAATCATCTGCTGTTTTCTGTGGGCTGCGCTATTCCTTGCTATTGAAAGTATGCTTCTGGGACCGTATTAAAAATATGCTGAAGAGTACCTTTCAGATGTAGTCACACAGTATTATTTTCACATTATGAAGTTCTTACAGTAAGCACTCCCTAACTGATTTGTTTGTAATTTAAATCTAATTTTTAAAAGGTGTGATGGGAAGAGAGAGTGTATTTACTAGACAGATCAACTTAATGCACTATATGAAGTCAGCTTCCCAGTAGTTTGGAGGAAGCTTTTTTAGGATCTGAAAACAAAGACCCACCATATCTAAAGACAGAAAGACCATCCTGTTACTGCTGAATTTAGCAAAGAAATTCCATGTGCATTTTACAGGCCAAGTTAGCAATGGATTGGATGACTCTTCAGTGAGGTACATATATTAGCTGAGACAGCAATAGATTTCTCAGAGTTGTGCTTCCTCTTCTGCTAACTGTGCTAATTGAGACAGTCATGAATTTCAAGTTGAAATCAACAAAGAGTATTTGATTTAACAGTTTGAGGGCTGCATAGATATTATATCAGACAGGACAATGTAGTAATTAAGACTGAGGTAAAACAAATATTCCAAACTCAACGTGTCATGCAGAAAGGCATGCTCGTGACACAGCTGTTCTATCTTACACAATAAAATGGTAATTTGCATTCTTTAGAAAGGTATCTCATAATGCAGCCACAGCACTGATCTAAACCTCAGTCATATTTGGCAAGCTTTGTGACATGAACCATTTCGCAAGCAGCCTACATTATGGATTTTCATACTTTGCTCAGATTTCCAGTCTGAATCAGTGCACGTTCCAAACTCCCAATGTAAACAAGTCCTTGAAATAAAAAGATTGAGGGCAGCTGAGTTCTGACTGGAAATTTTAATTGAGTGGTACATCACATTACCATTACAATTAATTACTTACCTACAATGATACTTCAACTGATTACTTTAAACTAAGGTTCTGCCTACCGTCCCTAGTTTCAAAAAATTCAGTATCCCAGGAGGACGACTTAATCTCAGGTAGTACTTGCAAGCCTCTCTCAAGCAACCTCCAGCTGGATCTCAACTTAAGGAGTTAAGTGTCATGATTGTCTCCTGCTCTTAGATGCAACACTCAGCTAGCTACATGTGGCAAGAAACAAAGTCTACCAGAAGTAGACTTCCCAGCGTCTGCAGTCTAGCACCCACAGCGAAAATCAGAGAAGAAATCATTTGCTCTCGTTTTATCCTTATTTGACATGCAGATGAGGTAGCCTCAGGAAAAATAAACCTGAGCTCTTTATTTTAATGGGGGTAAAGTGGAGAAAGCATACTTCCTTATCACTTCAGAAAGAAGAGGTTTGCTGACTTGCAGAAAAGATGGTCAGAAAATGAAAGCAAACAGTTGTCTGTGAGAAAAGCAAATCTAATTCTTATTTCCTGTGTTCTCAAAGCTCTGCCCTTTGGCTTCATTGGAATCCAAAATGAGGGACAAGAGATTATTGGTAGTACAAAAAAAAATAAAAAAACCCTCCACTATATCTATCAAACTCACTACCTATAGAATCCCAGGACTGGCAAAACATGGTAATGCAAAAATCCGACAATTCAACATTTCATTTTGCAGGTAAAGAGCTCCTTTAGACCATCCACTCCAATAGCTCCCGCCAATGATTCTATGCTACTTGACCTTCAGGATATTAACACTGCAGATGCAAAGAAGTCCTCACTTTGAAGAAACACAGATGTATACTGAACATTGGCTACACTGAAGTCAGCATTTTCAAATGTGCAACATCAAAGCTAAGCTCCTAAAACCATATTTAAGTGAATGAAATATATATCCTCTTAATTTTAATTCCTTCTCAGCAGGATTTACAGCTATTCATATGGAAAAAAATGAGGCCCATTTTGGTTACTGGCTAGAGTTCTAGGTTCAGGAGCTTTAAAATTTTCACTCTAATTTGGAAACTATCCTCATTGGTTTGCATCTACTAGAAAGCATGGTAAGAAAAACAGTAACTTTTCATTTTCTTTAGAAAGCTATCAAATACAAAACTCTATCTTTAAGAACAGACTGTTTGCTAAACTTATTTTTGCAGTTTTCAATGATTGATCTCCAAACCCCAGAACTAGGAAAGTTACAATAAAGATCAAAGCTTTATTTTTTATACATATACACAAGAACAATTGTCTTGGTTTTGGCTGGGATACAATTAATTTTCTTCTTAGTAGCTGGTACAGTGCTGTGTTTTGGATTTAGTATGAAAATAATGTTGATAACACCCTGCTGTTTTAGTTGTTGCTAAGTAGTGCTTATCCTAAGTCAAGGACTTATCAGTTTCTCGTGCTCTGCCAGTGAGCAGGTGCACAAGAAGCTGGGAGGGAGCAAAGCCAGGACAGCTGACCTAAACCAGCCAGAGGGATATTCCACACATCATATTTAGGGTATAAACTGGGGGGAGTTGTCCAGAGGCCACCGATCACTGCTCAGTGACTAGCTGGGCATAAATCAGCAGGTGGTAAGCAACTGTACTGTGCAGGAGTTGGAGGTTTTTCCCTTGGGTTTTATTCCTCTCTCTCCCTCTCCTCTTCGTTACTATTATTATTATTATTGTTCTTACTATTATTATCATTATTTCAATTATTAAACTGTTCTTATCTCAGCCCACAGGTTTTGCTTTTTTCTCTGATTCTTCTCCCCATCCCACTGTGGAGGGGGTGAGTGGTACAAGCAAGCAGCTGCGTGGTACTTACTTGCTGTCCAATTTCTATGGATTGACTGGCATGCACTGTACCAAATAGCCACATTTTTCTGGGTAATTAGAGAGCTCAGAACAAAGCTTTGAGGCAAACAACTCTGCTCTTCTGGAAATAGCACAAGCCAAATGTAGCAAAACGTTCCTCATGTCCAATTTGTCAAAATCTTTTCCTGATAAAATGATTTAGCCAACACCATTCCATCACTGATTATATCCAGGAGTTGGTCCAAAAACCAGTGTACCAGCTTTCTGCACAATCTCATCTCATCAACATCTAAAAAAACCCATACTCTTTTATTATGGTTTTATCAGTGTTGCACATAGGGAGGCCTAGAAAAGAGGTGAGCTTAAACCAGAGAATTACTTCTGCAGGGAGCAAGAAATATAGTTTTTGGGGTTTCTTTTTGTATACTAGGGTTTACGACTTTGGCCTCAAAACCCAAATTGAAAATGAAGACAGTGAGGAGGGGGCAAAAAGAGCACAGTTACTCATAGAAGAGACTTTAAAAGAGAAACAAGACATATCATATGTCAAAATTTGCAATAGAGAGACAAGATCCCACTCCAGTTGTTCTCTCTACCTCTTTCAAAGCACACCATTTCTACAGTATGAACAAGTGATTAAGGCACATACTTGCCTTTCAGTCATCTCAGTTTACAACCAGGAGTTTAGCTCAAGCTGCTAGTGACTGAGGTTGTATAACATGCCCTGTTCCACTGTAGCTGCTAAAAGTTTAATAACTTCTGACAGAGGAGCAAGGTGACAACGTAGGGGGCAAGCAGCATTCAAACCTTGATATTGAGCCAAATCTAATAGAACTCATCTTTCTTAGCCCTGTTTCATAGTGCTTTATCAGCTATGCTAGAATTCAATGTTATTATTGTCATATATATTACATATATAATGTCAATAATAGATTGTCATTACTGTCTTAAGCAATTGTGATATGTATCTAACTATGCTCATTTTATAATTTTTTATATAAATTAGACAAAACACTATTCTGTATTTGCCTAATTACATTTTGTATACACTAAGTATGTATAAATTGAGATTTATTGTCTTAGCATTTTTTTATTCTTTCCTTATACTGAGTACACTAAAAGTTATATTAAAGTAATGGAACGTGGCTCCTTTATTTTAAATTTAGAACAGTTGCGGAAAGTTATGGAATGAATAAAATTCAATGATTCTTATACATTATGAAAAAAAAAACCAACACACAAACCCAGGTAAAATATATCTTTAAAGAAGATAAAACAAGTCATTGTAATTTTAGTAATACCATAGAACTACACAGATAAGATTGATCTAAAATAGAAGAAACACTGAAATACCAATGCGTCAGAAGTTTTATTATTAATCAAAGTTTTGGGGTTTTAGAATGCCTCTGAACAACATTCTGGCAAATGCTAAGACAAAAAGCTGCACATTAACGACTTGAGGTAGTGGAGGGCCAATAATAAACCTCACAAAGAGGCTGAGATAAAGGCAAACAGTATAAGCATTGAATTATGCACATTCTTTCCAAACACCTCCTTCAAAATATTGATGTTGACCTTGAAGTGCTTTGCTATTCTGCCAAAACAAAACAAATCTCTCGTTTGAGGACTGATTGCTTTATAATTTCATTATCACTTAAGGCTTTCATCCTAGTTCCCAAGATAATAACTGTCCTACATAAGAAATCAATGTAATATTTCATTACTAGACACAGATAAGACAATGATAAATTAACACAGGGTTGTACAGCATTCAAACATAGCTATTTCATTACATTGCTTTACAGAAGTTAACCAGAATTTTAATTAAAGCAATGTGTATTTTCAAAGAGAGGTTTTGACAAAGTTCTCTACCAAACGTCTTAAGTAAACAGCTCTCCCAGGACAAGAGGGAAAGCCCTCTTGTACTTCAAAGAAGAAAATAAAAGGGTAGGAGTTACAGGTCTGCCTTTCTGCTGCAGAGATTATACTCCCACAGGGACTGTGATGTTCAACATAGTCATGAAGAATCTGGAAAAGAGGGTGTGTACAGCTGATTAGAGATGAGATGGAATAACCAGATCTAAAGCGAGCCAAGGCAGTTTATGGGATACCAGGCATCTGGATGATAAAATGGCAGGTGAAATACATATGCTGCTGAAAAATGCAAATCAATGCATATGAGGAAAAATATACATAAAATATACTTAGCTAAATCAGAGCCCATTATTATGTCTTACCAGTCAGGAAAAAGATCTGAGTCACTTTGGATAGTTCTATGAAAATAGCATTCAGCAGCAGCCAAAAAGGCAAATATGTTAAGAATTAGTAGGAAAGAACTGAGATCAACATCAATTATGAGCACATTATACCCAAAATCTTCAAAACAGTTCTAGGCAAATCTCAAAGAAAAAAAACCCAACATAAATACAAAGGGTACAAAGAAGAAAGAATGGTCAGAAATTGCAAATGGTTTCCATGCAAAAAAGACTAGAACACTTCAACTGGAGAAAAGGACACTGCTGGATAGAAACAAGTTAGAAATGTTTAAAACCCTGAACAGACCGGAGAGGGTGGCCTATTAAATATTTGCTCACAATTCCTCACAGTACACAATGATGAGGATGCCCAAAGCAATTAGGCAATAGTGTAAAAGAGGCTCTTTCATAACAATATATAATTAATTGAATTTATTATCACAGGAAGTTGCAAAAGAATTGTAGCATAAATGTGAGTTCAAAAAGGGGTTAGATGCATTCAGAGGAAAGGTACAGTGGTCATTCTACAGTCTCTGGATCTGGAAAGCCCTAACCTGCATGTGGCTGAAAACAGTGAGGGTTAAAGAATGTTCCTGCTTTTGATGTAAGGTAAACTTTTGATGTAAGGTAAAAGGGATTAGGTTAATGGTTTGCATGACCTGGACAGGCAGTTCTTATCTTCACTGGTGGAAGCAGGTTCAATTTCAGAAAGAAACTGATTTGGGGAAAGTGAACAAAGCAAAATTGCCTTTACACCCATTATGAGTAGCAATGCTGAAGGAAGGGATGAATAGAAGAATAGAAAGAAGCAAGCAATGGGAGAAGACAAATTTTTTTCTTAAGTTTTTCTAGTCAATACAAGACTAACAATAGTACGTGCTAAAACCACAGCCCGGACTAAGATCGTGCTGCCGTAGGATGGTACTGTGCAGGATTCCTAAGTAGCCTCCTTGAAGAAGTAAACATATCTCAGTCTGAAGAATGTTTGGCATATCCCTTCTTTGCCACATTTTATGTTCTTGCATATGAAAAAACATCAGACTTTTTTAAGAGGCTATTTGGGTGGCAGGCTGCTGAAAGTACTTTCAGTTCTTTAAGAGTCATCATTCAAGATGTACTGGATTTCACAGAGGAAAAGACAGTGAGCCAGCACTTTTCAAAGTTTGCAGTCTTACATATACATACCCACATTTGCTCACATGTACACTAAACAACATTCCCAATTTCATAACTGTGTGGAGAAAATCCTGTTTGACTGCAATACTGTTTAATAGAAGACACAGGTGCGAAGCAGCATAGGATCTTCTTCCTCTCCTTTCCCCAAAAGATCAACAAACTGACTGGCATGGTTACACATTCCTTGATTACAAAGGATTATTGCCGTTCTTGACCTTCTTTCCTTCTTATTATCTTAGTCTACCAGTTCCTTCCTTTGCCATCCCCGCACCTATCATATACATTACAATGGCACAGTGCTGCCTACACTCCTGCTCCCAATGCCTCACATGTAACTGAGTCAGAAAAAACCATGAAAATAATTTCTTCTCAAATCAGCGGTACAAACTGGCAGAATGTTTAAGATGCTCTCGCAACTCCCACTGTTTTTCTCCCACAAAATGTGTACCAGTAGAGAGAGCAAAGGAATAAATTGAACTTTCTGAGATAGAGGCTTGAAGTATCTCTTCCCTTTCGCCAATTAATATTTCCTTCTATCTCAGCCAGTATAAAAATCAGGTCCCAGTAGGCAAGGAAATGTAAAAATAAATAAATAAATAAAAAATTGGTCTTGGATACAATGCATGGCCTTTCTTGATGAGGTATTCAAAATTTTGAGAAAAAAATTTAGAAATACTATATATCAGCCACATGATTTCACACTTGAAGTAATATGCCCCTTGTATACCTAGTAAGCTGAATCTGTAAGAGGAATTCCACAATGAGACTGCTTTAACAACAAAGAAATAAATACATATCATTATAACTTTCCATGCAGTACTGCTAGATCCTACATCATAGGCTAACTGCACATAGACAACGAACAGTCCCTGCACAAGATCAAAGCAGACAAACTATATTTAATTCCTATCTACCAAACTTTGTAAGCAACCTACTTTCTTTTCCAGTAAAGAAAAGCACAATCAAAGCTTCCACTCGCTACATAAAAGCTTGCCAGAGACAGACTGCACATTTTTTGTTTGCCTCTAATCTTCCAAATTTTCCCTGTGCTGGATTTCTGTAACACGAGGTTAAATATTACACCTTTAACCTTAAGGGTTAAACACATCTTGTCCTCCTGCTGTAAGCGCTGCAGGACAGGACTACCCAAGGAAAGCTTACTAATATCAAATCCTGGGAGCACAGACAAGCAAAGGAACATGATACAAGCAAGGAATGACTCGTTTTTGAAGAGCTGTTATGCTTCATTCATGGTCTCTGAATACCTGTTTTGCTATTACCTTCACTCAGAACACAGCTACTCAGAAAGCAGCAAGCATCTGCCATTTAGGGTGGGGGGAAGGGAGTATCTCTTAATAAAAACAGAATAATTGGGCATTAAAGGACTTAAAGTAACTCATAACTTCCAAAATAAAAAAGCCAAAATTCTTACCGCACTGACATCACAAGAGCTTTGCTTGACTACTCATGACATAGCCACTACGAAAATTTTTGGGGAAAAAATCATCTCTTGATAACATACTATTAAGGAGCTGCAATACTGCCTCTTTTTCATCCTAATAATTTTTACATGAAACACCACATTTTCTAGAAAATTATATAGTTTTCCACACTTTTACCATATACTTGGGTTCTATTGTCTAGTATGGCCCTTGTTATCTGGCAGAGTATCTTCTTCAGCTACCTATCACAGTGCATACTGGTAGCTACACCTGAAACAGCTCATGAAACTAAATGAAGTTTTATGTTGAGAAAGTAACCAAACAAATCTTGTCAATCCTGGTATAAAGGTTTTAAAATTTATCGTGGAAGATTTAAAAATGTGGAACAAAGTATTCATGCAAAATTGGTTTGGACAGGAATACACTCTTCCAGTTCACCGTCTCCAACTGAGGTGGGTCAAACACAGGTTGAATTATACCTTTCTGGTATACAAAGTATAAATTTCTCAGCAGTGACAATCTGTCCCACAAAACTGCAGCACTCTGAACATAATACTGACAAATGAGTTAAGACTGGGCCTGTTGAACTTTTTTGCACATGCACTGTCAAAAACAGAAATTGCAAATTAACAACTGAAAATAGCGTTATGTCACTAATTTATTAAAAATTTGCTTCCATTAGAGTTTTGCTGTATTCCCTCTTTTTGGCTGTGAAGAGAAATTGTCTTAAGAATAACTCCATTCAATTAAACTACAAAAATTTTATACACGGTTAAAACAACGGATTTATTAAAAGGGAAATACATGTCATTTCAGTCTACTTTGTGTGATTGCTTCCATAGTCACTTTTACAGGTATGCCTTTTCTTTTTTAAAACATTTTATTCCAGCTCTTGCCTTTGGCCCCAGAAGGAACTGTTACAAAATATTAGTCATCATCTTTATCACGTATGTATTCCAAGTTCTAAGCTTCCATGTTACAAATGCCACTTTTTAGTATCAAACTTTCAAAATAGTATATTTTCTTCCAATTTAAAATTATCAGAATTGAGAACTTTATCTATACAAATATATCCACACACATCTGCTACAAAGTAGGAACAAAATGTGAGTTGCTCATTCTATCACCATGATGATGATTTCTTCAAGAAAAAAAAAAATTAAAAAAAGGGGTTTGTAACATTTTATTGCTTTGGCACATGAAAAAGCGTTAGAGAAATTTTTAAAAGATTTTTTCCAACTTACAAAAGTTAAATTCTCATCTCAGTACCCCTCTTCCCCTTGAAGCTCTCAAGTTTGCAGTTTTGCCTTAGAAATTATCTTTTGGTATCCATGATGAAACTTTCTGTGGTTCATTTCTATCTCTTTATCAATTCAGTTATACTGAAGTGAACACTAGCTTTACATTAGTCTTATTAGAGTTATTAGAGTTGATATAAAGAAAGCAAAACTTGATAAGCTGAGGAAGTGATTCTTGTTTGTTTTGGTGAGTTTTTTTTCCTTACAGACAATGCAGATATTCGCTTTTACTTGTCAATGAAAAATGCTGTTAAATTCAAAGATTCACAAATTTGCATGTAGCTGGATACAGTCGTTAAATATTGATCTAAGATTTCTTTCAAATGCTTCTACCAGAACCATCAAATTTGATGTTCTCTGCGGGGTAAGGAGCAAGAGAAGAAAAAGAGCTTAGACCTATTCCATTCTGTCCATCTTCAATAAGAGTTATTATAAGACCACATGCCTTCAACACACTGAGAGACACAAGGATAGGTATAAAGGGGACCTTTCATGGAGACTCGCTTTACCCTAAGGCCATTTGTCTCCCTAGGTTTCCTGTTTGGCTGGTTTGTTTGGGTTTTGTTTATTTTGAAGTCAATTTAAGTTCCTGCCCTCAAATCAGGAATTTAATTAGGCTCTCTGAATTGTATCCTGGAGGAGGAATCTCTCTCTTCTCAGCTGACTACAGGGGAAGCCTTGGGAGACAAACTTCATTAGGCTAAAATTAACCTTTTTTTATATAATACCCTTCTCCTGAAGTCACATGCTTCAGATTACCTTCCAAAAAAATTGCTTGGGACAGGGGAAGGAATACTGGGCTAAAGAGAGATAGCTTCTATCTTTCTCTTGATTCTTAATTTTATTAGCCAAGAAATTGAATTCTTAAGAATTAAAATCTAAATTCTCTTCATTAGTCTGCTCTTCTATCCAAATCCCAGGCTGCAGTCATTACAAAACCATTTTCCCAATAGTTCTGCCTCACAAATTTAAAGAAATAAGAAAGCTAGAACTAGAGTTACTGTAAACACTTAATGTATGTTCCACTGACCTTTTTGCACATCCTTCCTTTATAATATATAACAACTGACTACAAACAAGTAACACTTGCAAAGCTAGCTTAACAAACAAGATATAGTGTCTGTATCTGTGCAAAAAGAATAATTTGTATCTATCTAAAGATAAATTAATACCAATGATATCTTTGATCTGTGTAAGAAAGATGATGTCAAATTGTGTTGAACGTGTTTCTAAGGGATATAAGGATTTTTTCCAACACAAACTTTTTTGTTGTTGTTAATGTTTCTCAGTTAGAAAAATATTTATGTTAATTTCCATGGTGCTTAACAGCAACCCACAAATTCATTTTCTAAGCGTTCCCTCTTAGTGTTTTGGTTTTAATCCTCTTGGAGGAAAAAAGTATGTTTTTACAGAATGAAAAGGATAAAAGTTACTAACCGAACACGTCATTTTTGTGTTTTCATTAAAGGAAATATTTAAATTTTAAGTCAAAGCCAGCTATGATTGTCTTCCAAAATTCTCATTATCCAGTTAATTCAGAAATTATTTTCTGAAGAAACAATAAAATCTAGAAGATAACCGAACAGGGCAACTCCAACACTTTTCCCTTCATTTGCCAGCCTGAGTGAACGGTACCGTACTTTTTTATCACACACGTGAAGGAAAACACACTTCAATTCTAAATGCATATAAAGCATGCTTTTGAACTAAGCTGAATCAAAAAGCAAATTTCAGTCACATATCTTGTTTTAATTACAATCAAGACCTTAACTGAACACTGTACTGCAGAGCTTAATGAAAATTCAATGACAGAGTAACCAATTACACAATATTGGAGCTTTTGGTATTAAAAATTGCATTTCTTCTTCAATTTTTACAGCAGAGTGGTAGAATTTTATTTAGTTTACTCATCAGGTTCATACTCTGTCCTCATTTGTATTTCTGCAAGTATACCAAGCCAAAAATCAGGCATTAGTAAGTCACTTAACTTTTTAAGTCAATTTACTCTGCAAAGGCATGCAGAAGTTATTTGCTCAATTCACTTTCACAAAGCTACATAGTTGTAACCCTGACTATGATGGGTTAATATACCTAAGGGAGGTCTGTATGTTGAAAATATGCTGAATATGCTTTACATTGGCACATTACTCCACCTCCATATCTGAGGAGAACATAGACACCAATTTAAATCACCATTTCATAACACAAAAGCAGCAGAAAGTACTACAACCATGTGTTTAAGCAAGCAAGGGATGCAACAGTTCCGTTCTGAACTGTTTAAGGGATCTGGTTCTTGCGTTATTTTCACTGTGTAACAGCACATTTTTCACTAGATCCTGCAAATTTTGAGAAAGCTGAGGTTTTCTGGGGTTTGTTTGTTTTTCAGCATACCTATTGAAGAACCTCAGAACATCCAAAACACTAGCAACAGAATTCTTCAGCTTTTCCAAATAAACACTTACTAATATAGCTAAGATTTACCACTGTGAAGAAGAAATTATCATTCCCCGATGTTCTTAAGTGAAACTGGCCATTGTATCTTCTTTGCCTGCATTGTTTATCAGATGCTGGTATTGTGTATACTGTTTCAGGATAGGTCTTAATTGTTAAATTCACTATAATAAAACTCATCATGTTATCTAACAGTAGCTGTCTGGTCTTCTGCACTTCTAAACTAAATCTCACTTTTGTCACATACCCAAACCATACTGCACTTTAAGGTAGCAAGAATGCAGAGTTACACACTGAGTTTTATGACATAACTTCCATCTTTGAATATCCCTGTAGGCGGAGCATTGAACAGTTTGACAGTTACAGACAAAACTAGCTTTTAGACAGTAGTTAGGCAATCCAACAATGACTTGCATCTTGTAGTTCATTAACTTCACTTTTTGATCTGGACTGCAAAGGATTAATGTTCTCACAGACAGTAAGCTACCACTGTTGGCCTCAATAGAAGGCCAAACCAGCAACGTGTGTTATACAAATGTTTTCTTAGTGTTCCATATCTTCTTAACTATAACTTCCATACTACTTTTTATGAACAATTTAACTAAAACTGGTTTGTGAAGCAGCACACACTTCAAAAACTAGCAAATGGTCAACACACGTTATAATAGTTGTCACTTTTATGTTTAAAAAAGTCTCAGAATAACAAGTAGTTGACCTATGTAACTCTTATATGCACAAGACTCCTCTGTTTAAACTTCACTGGATGAGACCCGCAAATGAGAAATTAGCCCAACTGTTTCAAATAACAGAAGTAAAATTTAAAATGCAACCAGAAAGCTAGATATTACCTATCAGAGGAATTTAAGGACTGGAACCGTCCTAGTCAGCATAGTGCCCTGTAACACAGGTGAAGAAAGGATAGTGCAAATTCAGCAGGCTGATGCTTGGAATACTGTAGGCAGGAGCTTCCTGTTTCAAACATAAAAGAAATTTAATGTTATCTAGACAGAAAACGGTAGGTTTTTTTTTTTCATTTATTTAAGCAAAACAACTCCTCCCAAACAGATGATCAAGCAAAGAAGGAAAACAGGATGTTACCACAGGTTAATTTCTTTCAAATAAACACAGAATAACTAATCAGTGGCTAACAGACATGAAGTGCATAGTTTGCTTAAGAACAAACGAGATCTTATTCTGCCATTTTTTATCCTAGTTAACTTCAACAAAAAGGGCCCCTAGAAATTTCTAAAGTGAGCTGAAGGAGGCCAGAGGGGGAGTTCTTTAACTAGATCACCTTCTTTCTGGTTTTCTGAGCATCTGTTTAACGCTCCTGGTTTTCCCAATGTTATTTAAAACCCATGAAATCAAGAGGAGGAAAAATAGAAAAAGAAAAACCCAAGAAGGTGATCTGATCCATAAAACCAATATTTGCATACTCTGATTAATCTTCAGAAAGTCAGTCCAGTATTTCAGTATTTTGCTGTATATTTGCAAGAAAAAAATAAATTTATGATAGGTGACTAAAAGAATATCTAAAGGAGCAGGTGCGAGCGAGCAGTGTCTGTGATGTGGAATACCTGGAGTTTCATCAGCCTTAGAGCTTGCATATTGACCTTGTATATGCACAAAGGGGCATCATTAGTGGAGAAACCACCTGAGATGCAAGGAAATTTTCAGGGAACAGATTCTGGAGCCTCAGCTTCCTTCTTGAGATGGTCAGAAAGCATGACGGCCACTGTCTCTGGATATTACTTTATTCTCCCTGGCTGGGTTTCAAAACATCTGTTGCATAAGGGAAGTCTAATTAGAATGGCTGCCTCTACCTGGATGGCTGACATTTATTCACCATGGGAAGAGCCTGTCCACTAACAACATTCCCACGAGCCTGACTGACATGCCTGAAGGGCAGACTGAGTAGCGTCTAGAGCCTGTTCCCCGTGACTGTTGAAACTTCAGATCTTTTCCCTTCTAGGCATTGCAGCCTTGATGGAAAAATCTGCAAAATAGATGAGGGTCTGTTTTACAATCTAACAGTGCTCTGCACTACTTGGGAAAGAAGACAAACATATGGACTGTCACCAACTGTTAGAACTTAGTGTGAAATCACAGGAGAGTTATCAGCATGTAGCTTTCGTGATCTGTTTCACAAACATTCACAAAAGTTTTCCAAAATAAAGTTAAGACACCAGTGCGCAGACAGTTAGTTTTATAACCTACGTCTCTCTCTACATTAAGAAACAAGTTGTTTCTAAGCAGCTGAGCTAACAAAACCTGTTCTTTGGGTATTTTATTTTAATGATTTTGCATCTTATCTCCCTATAATAGCCTCACTTGTCTCCTAGTCTCCTGGAAGTTGGGAGGGACAAGAGACAGCATTTGCTGAGCCTGGTTTTAAGCTTCACACATGCCAGGTTGCCAGCTGGCAGCTCCAACAGAATCAATGATAATTTCAGCTCACATCAGAGCCTTTTCCCCTTGGAAGCACCAAGCTGGGTCTCTCCTCTCTTACCACACCACTGATTTTCACTTGTAGGAACATAATACTTTTGAGATTCTCTCTTGCCAAATTCAACAAGTTGGACAAGTTCAAAGGCTACTGGGAGGGAAGGGAGGGCAGGGAAGAAGGGGGAAGGATAGTTGGCTAACAACCAAAATAACAGCATCATTTTTATTCCAAGGAAAACAAGACCAGAAATAGATTTTGGAAAGAATAAATGCATAGCTAACACTTAAAGGAGCATAGTGGACTATATATACTGAGAAACGTGTCTCTAACCAATAGCCATATAGTTCTTTTTTCCTTGAAAAAAAATTTGGTAGCCATGTTGTCTGTTCAACCCTCCCTCTTGCCCCCTGCACTGCAAAAACTTTTGAAGCTGGTAATCAGTTTCAACCAAAGGTGGGTTGAACCCAGGGAATCGCAGGTACCAGGCAGTCTGCATTTCCATGGCAGATGCAAGTTCAGAGGTACAGCATCTAAGACTACACAGAATAGCTTTGAAATACTGAATAAACTGATGTCATAACAACTGTGGTGAGGGTGCTATACGTATAGGACACAGTTATAAGGAAAATCAGATTTCTCAATTTCAGGCACTTGACAGTTTCATGAAACATAAAAGCTACATTTTCTAAGTTTTACACATCTCTTCCTCCCATTGCCTTCTCCCCCTCCCCAATCAGGTTATTCACATAACCACACACTGTCAACAGTAGAAGTTACAAAATTGTAAATGAAGCACAAATTTGCAGATTTTACAGGCACACTATGTGTAACCATCTCCCAAGCTTGACATAAAAGATAATCATTGAAATTATAAGGAAAAGTTAATAAAATAGTATCAACAAATATTCATGGATCTAACACTTGGACTCCTCTATGAGATCTGCTAAAAAACCCCAACAACCAAACAACACACACACCCCACCCCCCGTAATCAGTCCTGTTGACATTTTTGTTTCAGAATAGACCCATCCGGAAGGTGATTGTCCAGTACCCTGTACAGAACAGTTGAGAAGGAAAGTAAACAGAATCTGCATGGAGCTTGAGAGAGACTCACACTTCCATGTGCACAGAAGTTTGTGCAGCTATAAAGCTACAAAATGTCAAATTTTTCAACAGTTAAAACCAAAATTATAATATTAAAGTTAAATCCAAAAAATGTTCAACATTCATTACAGAAAAATACTGTAATGAGGTTGCAAACACAAGCTACTTTGTAAAGGAAATGAGAGGAGTGCCACTACCTAACATTGCAACTCTTATTTTGAGAAAACCTATAAGCCATGTACATGGTAGCAATTTATTCACACTTCTTACAAAAATTAAATAGCTCAAATGTACTTAGACGTATTAGAGGACCTAGGTGTGCCCTCAAGCTAGAGTACCATAGTGCCTCTAAGAATCACTTCCTCTATATCTTTATCAGCGTAATGACCCCTGAACAAGAACATTAATCGCTATCTAATAAGTGAAAGAAAAACTAAAAATATATATTTCCACCACTAATACATTCTGGTAACAGACCTTTCAACTGAACTTCAAAGCATATGTTAAGGAAAATGCCTGAAATAATTGTGTGACTGTTGTGGATTAGCATATTAAAACTGAACAGCACACTGTTAGGCAGTTCAAGCCAATCTCACTTGAACCTTGAGGATTCTTCAAGCAACCAGGAATAAAGAGAACAGAACAGTTATATTGCTTTCAAACAAGACTCTAACTTTTCTGTCTTTTATTGCCTAACTTGTTCCTTAGTAGAAGAGGGAACAAGGCATAGAAATGGCTGGAGTAGCCATTCAATTCCCATAACTGAACTTATAGCTGCCAAAACAACATGCCTGCCTATACTTGTGATGTTTTATGAAGGAAGCTGAATTTCCTGGTGTCTTCCAGAAGCAACTATTCAAGACTTTGAGCCCCAGAGAGATGCTAAGGATTCCATTAGCTACTATTTCATTTCTTTTCTTTTTGATAGCAGGGCTCCCATAGCTGCCTCAGGAGGAAGGGCATTTCAGACTGACTATTGTAATGTTACAGAGAGGAGATTTACTCAGTTCATAGCACTCTGTATGCTAATATTCACATTTGGCATCATGGGACTGCAAGAATTCAGAGAAAAGTCAACATTTTCAGCAATTTCTCTTGCAGAGAAATGGGCAGTTGCTCAAAATATTGAGCTTTGTCACAGAAGTCATGAAGAAGCAACTGAATTAAGTAGGGATCCGACTGTCCATTTTGACAGAGACACATTGGGATTTATACAGTTAGGCAACATTTTGCTCACAGAGAACAGTACAGGGCACCTGGAACTATGTGGCAGCTCTGCTCTCTAACACACTGAGCATCTTTGTCATGTTCTCAGTTCCACAATCTCCCTGTCCCAGAAAGGGCTGGTAATGCACTATGGCAATTCGTACATCATTTTTGATATTTTTATTGCTATAGCAACTGAGTGTAGGCATTTAAACATAGCAACAGACTTTTTATAGCACTTTCTTGGATGTCAAAATGGCACGTTGTTTTATTTTCTAAGCAGATGCTCAGAAGATAAGTACAGAAGATGATTGTGCAGTACCCACCTTCAAAAGAAAGAAAAAAACCCTCCCAACTTCATACCCTCTGAATCACATAAACAGACAGTTAAGTGTAAGGCGTATTGTGAGTTTCAACGATTTTGTTCTGAGGAAGCATATCACTCACTACTACCCAAGAACAAGATCAGGTAAAAAACTTCACCGATTTGTGTGCATTTTGTAAGAAGATGTGCAAGACATTTACAAGGTCCTGCTTGAAAAAACTTTCTATCAACTCTGATCTTTACCTGTTAAGCACAGAAAAAGAGAAATTATCTTCATATTAAGTGGAGCCAAATTCTCAGGAGGAATCAAAATCCACTGAGACAGACCCGTAGTTCACACACACACAGACAAAGCTCCGCACATTCCAAATGTAGCAACAGTGATTTACTAGAAGTGAGAGTCTGACCTGCTATAGGTTTAAGGAAATACAATTCATCATTTTCATAACAAGAAAGGCTACTTTTCTCTGGTATAGTATTCTTCCCTGGGTCCCTTAAGTTCTGCATCATTTCTGCAATTGGTCAGTGACAACCACCACTTGGTGTTTAATGTAATTTCTGAACACATTCCTAGACTTGGGAATACCAAGCAGCAACAGGACAGATTTCCTGAGGAATCTTTAGGTATTATTCACCTTTCTGTTATGGTTTTATGTCAGGTTTTTTTATAGAATGGGGTGGTTGATGTTTGCCATATTACCGACAAAAAACATTTTAAATCTGTTAAACAGGAAATGTCAAAGACTTAAAAAAATGCAACAAGAAATGTCAAGAGCTTCTTAAAAGGGTGCAAGGTTGTTAATGTTCCAGTGAATCTATTCCATTAACCCGTAATATATGAGTTTTGGAAAGCACATTTTAATGCTGTGTTTTATGCAGGAGAAATTTCAAATAGGTCCCAAAAGCTCAACACACAGATAAAAATTGAGTTTTACACATTGAAGTTTTAGAAGATACCCCACAATTTCTTTCTTCCTGTCCCTCACAGAAATTTTCACTTAAAGCAAGATTGGGAGACTTGAAAACTGTTCTGTGTTTATGCGCTGCATTAAGTGTTTCAGAATTCCCAAGTAGCTTAGACATCCGCTTGGTTTTCTACAGCCAGCTCCACTGCCTAGTGCACTTAATAAAAACAGTTTTTAGAGCAATGCTGATAGTTATACCTATCAAAGAATAGGAATAATAAGTTTATTAAGTGCAACAGCCCTCAGGAAAGTCAAGATGAAAGGCACAACTATACTTTAATAGAGAACTAAGCACTATATTTACATTTGCTTCCAAGATCTTTCCAGTCTGAGATTATGTGCAGAACATCAACTCGACTCAGCACCTCCTCCTGGGGCAAACTCCACCCTCCATTGTGACTAGGCTCCTAATTATATCATGCTAATTTCATGAGCCCAGAGATCAGTCAGATTCATTCACTATTTGTAAAGAAAAACATGAAAAATGCAGTGGCAGTAATTGTGAAGCATGTGTGCGTTTTTATACTCGTTAAATTATTTCCCTTCCTCTCAACAAGCTCTCCTTCAACTTATGATTAGACACTTTATTTTCAATTTTTCTATTCAGCAGTCAGATCACAGTTCAGCACAATTTTGGAAGCTTTAGCAGGAAACATTAATCAACATATAAGGCTTTATTATGTTCTACTGCCTGCACACATACACCCCACCCCACCTCCCAAAAAGGCATTTTAGAGACAGTTCAGAGAAACTGGGGGAACATTTGAAAATCAAATAGTGGATTTTCCTTTTCCAAAATTACAGAAAAAGATCTCATTCTACAGATCTTACCATTGGTTAATGAATCCCTCTAAATCAAAAATAAGATGGACAAAATTAGACCCACTGGTCCTACTCAAATTCTCCTAGATTTCAGACTCTTATTTCCTGCTAAGTAACACAGCCTGTACCTTAGTGATGTTCACTAAGACCCTGATCTGGCACCACTGAAGTCAACGGAAACTTTGCTGATGATTTCAAAAGCAAAGGCTCAGAGCCAAATTCCCCATGTATAACTTCAGTGTTACAATACATTCTGCAGTATTATATAAACAAGCAATAATTTTGCTCTGAAGGCAAGCCCCTAGCCCAAAGCAATTGTTGTACTTGACCCAGCAGCACAGAATTTCTACCATATATTCATTTCCAGGATGAAAAAAACCTTACAACTGGTAATAAAAAAAAAGTACAACTCCTACATAAAATGCTTCCCCCCCACCATTTTTTATTATATCAACTTTTCAGCTTCTTTGCTTTGTTCAGGAATTGCAGTAGCTAGCCCAGCAGACACCCTTTTACAGCCATGAGATTGCTGGTCTGTTCGGACAACCACCAAATATATATACATGTAAATTAGGGGACAGCACAGTGATTCTAAGTATAACTTTGTATCATGACAAAACACCACAGAATAGCATTAGCTGGGGAAAGAAAATTTCGTTTTTACATACACCCTTGACATAGGTTTGCTGCCAGGTTTTCACGTTCCCCTCCCTGCCCATCTCATCCTCCCCTCGCCAAGCAATCCATATTAGCATCAAAAAAATAAATCATGTTTTACAGGCCTTACTTGCCCAAACCCACAGGTGATCACATCTACAATATTACAGATCTCAGATGACTTCTGATCCCTAAAGACTTTGGAGTTTGTACATTCTAAGGTACAATCTGCTAAATTCTAGCAGACGGTAAGGTATTCTTGATTTCTGCTATTAGTTGGGGGGAGAGGTGGTCATTGTTTGTTTTGTTGTTAAGTCTAATACTTAAGAAATTTGGCAATTCCTAATTAAAAGCAAGTTTCTCAAATTATTTTTCAGACTGTAAAACTAACGATAGACACATTGAAATAAACACAAGTAAAGAAAAAGAAAGAAAATACCTATTACATCTGCCTGCTGAAGAGGATTAAATCCAGGGATGCTGTTAGAGCCCAAGCTCTACAACAAAATCTGAGGCTGCAAGTCCACTTGCTCCAAGTATCAAAACCCTCTCTCTTTTCCAGAATTCTTAGGACCTCCTCTTCAGGGAGAAAAACTGAGTTATTATTTCAAAGTGCTACAATAAAAGTCACAGTCTTAGTTCTCTGTAACATACCACTACACATGTACATAAGCAGTAATTCATGTCTTGAGTCACTAGTTTATAAGCTTACAGAGATCCATCACCCACTCAGATTTCCTTTCTGTCAGTGATACTGAGATCCAAAACATCTCTTTGACCCACTTTTCAAAGGAAGTACAAGAGGAGAACACATCAGAAGGATATTATTCTGCTTAGTTTACAGGAAGGCTGCAAGTTAGCACAGAAAAGAGATATCTGTCTCAAATCCCCCAGATCTTTAAATAACCCACAAACCTTGAAACAGCAAGGAATTTCTTTCCCCTTCCACTCACAAGCCATTTAATGCTTCTTTTTCCCGGTCTTATATGCTTCTCTAAGAACAGGAAATAGATGAGGCAAGGTAACTCCATGACATGTAAGGAACATACACATATGACCCTTGAAATGAGAAGCTTTCGCATCTGTCTCTTCTCAGAATCAACTCCCTACACCTCAGTTACCACACTCTGTCTTATCCAGCTTTTCAATAAGTGATTTGACACCATACTACCATTAAAAGCTGATCAGAAAGCACACTGATGCAAAGGAGGATGCAAGAAGCTGGTGCTAAAGATCTGAACTGTGAATCTAGCTGCTAGATAATTCTTAACTCCGCTGCTTTGGTTCCAGATAAATAGGGCTATAGTTACTTAAACTGACTTAAACATACAAAAAGATAGGAGGTAGGGAGGCCTGTAGGTTTCACATCCACAGCCAATGTAAAGCTTAATCCAGAGGGATGCAAAGTAGGTGGGTTTATATAAGTTAAATACATTGATAATCCTAGGTACTTTATCATAGTGCTGATGTTAACACACAATTTTCACTACATACAAATGAGCAACCTGTACTTTTTAATTAAATTGCACTTATTGTCGTCATAACATCTTTACTGAAGATAAATTTACACATAGGCGCTATATAACATATTCTAAGTTACAAAATAAAAAAGGTTTGTATTGAATAAGAACAATAGTTGCTGAAATGCTACAAGATACCATATATTAGAAATACATACTTAGTTCAGACATGGAGAAGTTAGACATAGATTAGTTATTCTAGTCCATATGCAAATTGAACATAACTCATTAAATATTAAACACCTAAATACCATATAAAGTTGCACATCCTTGCACAAGTTGAAGGGGCATTACAAGTAAAGTAACACATTAAACATCAGCAAATCAGAATGAGTGCCTTTGAAGGCTAGAAAATACAAGAAATTTAAGAGCAGCGACTCTCTAGTATCCAACATTTAATATATTGACTGTTTCTTAATTTCCACTGTTAGTTCTCATAAACTTAGAATTCTATGAGTTGTATCCTTAGCTTATTAATATCCAAGTTTGGTATAATTGTTGATTTGGGATATAATTGTTGATTTGAAACATG
This sequence comes from Falco punctatus, assembly GCF_963210335.1. Taxonomy (NCBI): domain Eukaryota; kingdom Metazoa; phylum Chordata; class Aves; order Falconiformes; family Falconidae; genus Falco; species Falco punctatus. The sequence continues at coordinate 29,120,808 of NC_137590.1, read as the reverse complement.
AAGGTCAGCTAGGAGATTAACCTAAAAGTACTAAGCTGTTCACTAGTGACAGAAAAAAAATAAAAGGAAAATTAATTACAAGTTTTGCAACCAGATTTGAAATGTTTTAACAAGTAACATTCATTTATCACGGTCTCTGGAAGCTGGACGAAGTGAACTTTTGTTAAAGTAAACACCACATCTACCATATCAAATATAAATGCAGTAACTGTTAGCACTTGCAGGAACACTGCCTATGCTCAAAACTCTAAATTCACCCAATCTTTGCATAGCATAAAACCCACTGTCTAATTACTCTGCAAAGACAGGAATTCTCTGATGATTGTAGAGAATTTTTCACCAAATGACACCATACTATATACAAATTGAAAAAAAATCAGCTCACTAACACAAATTATTACTAATATGAGTTAGTAACTGAAACCTGAGTCTTCAGTTTCAGCTATCATTTCCTTCTACTGACCTCATTCTTTCATGTTGTTTACATACTGCTGTCTGGAAAAAGAAAAGCTTAACATACACATCAGTAAAATAAAAAAGTGGTTTTATTTGCCAAGAAAATAAAATATACTTCAATGCATAGTGCCTACCAAACAGCACAGATAAAAATGAAGACTGAAATATCATCAAATGTAAATATTGTGATTTTTCATACTAAAGCAAAAATGCTTTAACATTTGAAGGTAGCTTCCCCCCCCCGCCCCCCTCCCCCCCCCCCCCCATGTACAGCATTCCTATTAGACACAACTTCATGGTATGAATTTACATCTAATAGGATTAAAACCAACCACACACTATATAAAGAAATGGCTCTGGAAATGCCTTTTTAAAACATAGGTTCCAGACATAAATAGGTAATCCATCAAAACGAACAACTCCAGCACCGTTAAAAGCAAGCATGTGGGAAGGAAAGTCATACAATAAAAAAATAAATAAAATCTGTTCCGTATCTGTTTCTCTATAACATGTACTGCTGTGCTAAGAGTCTCTAATGGTTAGCACAATACAGATAGAACAGTATCTGTGAATCAGGCTGCCTTGAATTGCTGACTACATACCTTTATTAATCAGGTCTCAGTATAATTAACACAGCTTTTTCTTTTTCATTCTTGTATATCCCCAAACAGTACACAAGAAGAACTCTGCTTCGTTAACTACACCCACTTTTTAAGCAGCTAAAAACTGAAGAAGAGGTAGAATTTGAAGGGGGTGGAGGGTAAGAGGTAGAAAGAACCAACTACTCGGTATCACAACAGCAAGGTACTGTACCTTTAAGGAGGAAATACTGTTCCGTTCTGTTTCACAGCTGAACGAGAGCTTATTCTCGGGTATAGAGATGACTTACCTAAAACTTCAGTTATTCCTCTTTTTCCCCTTAGGCCAGCCTCTCTTTCACTCTTGGGAGCTTTTACCATTTAAGGTCAAAGTTACATCTGGCTCTAGTAACTAAAGCTGAAGCAATTTTTAACTCAGAGATACAACAGGCTGTCTAACATTAGAATGAGAGTTTAAATTTAAAGTAACTCTTCAGAAAGCCTCTTTCTTGCCTCAGAGAATTACAGAATAAAAGGCTTTCCTATTCTGGCATAAGTACTCTGAGTAAACATGATGCAGACATCCCATTAGCATTCCTCAAGTTCACTGCATATAAGGCTCTACTTACTCATTTCTGATTAAAATGGGCAAGTAGGAAGAACAGATGAAGTAGTTTACATCATGGTATGTAAATCCTTAGAATTTTTTACTGAAACGGTTGCTACTATTTTTCAGTCCCCCGTCCTCCCCCCTTTGTTTGGTCAGAAGGAGTCTAAATTAGAGAGCAAATACAAGGCATGTGAACTTTTAAAGAACATTGGCTTTGGTCCAGTCATGGGCTCTGCTCTCCACTTGGAGAATATGAATAATTTCCATTGAAGTCCACAGAAGTTGCCTGCATCCCATTAGAGAACGTAGCTACAAACGGGGCATGAAGACAGCAAAGAAACCCAAAACATTTACCATGCTATATTCAGGTACCTGCAGGAGAATCACATGCATGTGATTCAGAGCTCTCAGCTCTCAAACAGGCATAGATCTTACTCCAGCCCTTCAGCCAATTAAGATTTATAAGTATTACAGTTACATCCATGGATATTAAAACTTCTGCTTATGCCAGGTGCTGTAAAGTTATTAAATATACGCAAGCCAAACCCCGTCCAAAAAACCTTTTACAAGTCAATTAGAGACAAGAGAGCTGAGGGTGGGAAATGTCAAAACATTGCACCAGAACTTATGTAAAATTATTAGCTAGTACTTTTGAGGGGGCATATTAGGGCTGCTTTAAGAGAATGGAGCAAATGAAAAAACTATGTTAGCTTCCTTTTGATAATGGCTAGTAAGACCAGCAAGGCATAAACAGATCAAAGGAAAGTAAAGATTTGACGATTCAACTTGGAAAGCACACTCGATAGGGGAGGGGTGCATGGAAACATGAGGACATTTGTAGAAGTGGGCAAAGATGAGCTGATTGCAACATAGCACAGTCCTTGTAACATAAGGAAATAAGAGGCTTGGCACCTCATTTGTGCCCTGTCAGGCTTAAGCTTGCATTAGGAAGCCCATTATTCTATGCTTAAGACCATTCTTTGCCCCCAAAAATAACATAGTAAAAAAAGTTCTGAAAAAAAATTCCCAATATAGGCATTTATGCTCGATTCCAAGATAATGGGAGCAGCTAGGTGTTTTAAAAACCATTTCAGGTTTTGATGCCCTTGGTCCACTTTGCACTATTACTGGCTCTCTGACAAGATGTTTTAAAATATCTCCTTTCATCTCCCTGAATTACTATTTTATTACCCACAAACTCAAGTTCTGAAATATTCTGTTGTGGCTCAACACGGTTAGTCTTCCATCTAGTTCTCTGCAACTACAGAAGCCTTACTAGCATCTGTAATTCATCATTTTTCAATTTTATTTTTTTCAGAATTTTCAGGCGACAAGTATAGAACATTTCACTTGTCTGCAATGGAAGTTGTGTTTCTCTTAAATCTGCATGCATCCCCTTCATAGCAACAACTGCTTTGAACCCTGTTTGGGCAAGAATGAGTTTATTACTGCCTTTTAGTGCTACCATTCTCTGGGAAATAAAACTTTTCAGTTAAGTTGCTTGTCCATTGGTCTAGCATCCTATAAACACTGTTGGCAAAATTTAGGCTAAATTTGTTACAGTAACGGAGTTCTCAAAATATTTTCAAGTTCTTACTAGAAACTTCATGAAGCCAGTAACTTGTAAAGGAGATTTAAGCCACTAGCCCTGCTATGGAAGCAACCTATAGCAACAGAGTTTCAGTTCTATTTTGTTTGGCCCATCCACTTGTACCACACAAACATGATCCCTACTTTTTAGGTAGTATTTAGGGGACATATAAAGACCCTGGAGGTACTCACAAGAAGGGGAAAATGATGCTTCCATCATTCTTGAGCTCCTGAAACTGCCTGTACATTTTTGTATCCTATAGCATGCTCAATGCTTTGGCAAGTGCTTTGCCCATAGATTGTTTTAACGTGAATGATCTCTGGTCAAATGCAGGTGAAACCTGCTAGCTAAAAAAAATCTAAGTTTTTGAATGAGGGAACCTTAGCATCTTAAAATTAATTATTTTAACTAGATTGTTAAAATTGTATAAGGCGACATAGTAACATATAATATATAAAAATTTTTTTTCATAGGGCTTTTTTGTTTGCTTGCTCTGTTTTTGTTTTTTAAGATCTGGTGATGCCATCTTCTTTTAAAACATTCTAATACAAAGGGCTGGCCACAAACAGCAGCAGGAAACACACACACCCCTTCTCACATAACCCAACATATTTGATGTATTATGTCGGTGTATTCCCCAGGAATAGCATGAAAATATTCTTTCATACATATTTTGAAGTATTTTAGAGTAGTTAGATACTGTTTTCTGAGGAATACATATGGCTTGGCAGTGGAATGTATGCGCCCCCACCAGTTAGCTTCCTGTTTTCTGGATTTTCACAGCTCTGTGACTTATGAAAGAAGAGTGCAGTCCATATCATTGCCAAGTTTTATAGTTAGGCTCCCTAAGTTTAAAGATTTTTACTTGTGATTTTACCTTTAAGATTTTACTTTAAAGATTTTACCTTTGAAAAGATGAACACAAGCACTAAAACCCTGGTCATACTGAAATAATTGCGAGTTCTGCCTCTAGGGCTGAAATATAGGTAAGAATTCATGCAGGAGCTTCGTTTTTGGGGCACAACCATTTTCAAGTGCAAACTCTGTTCGAGCAAATAAGTGATCTTGCCACACTTTTTCCCCTGCTTCTCCTAGGTTTGGCTTTAATTGGCTTATTTGGGTAAAAACAGCAGTAGGTGTTTTCATTTGAGCTTTTGAGGGGCTCAGGATAAAGCCATAAATTCTCAACCTATGTACAGAGTAACGCCTAGAAAAGAATTCTATAGAGAGTATTCCACTATTATTTAGAAGAATTTATGCGTCAGGACTTTAAAATAAATTACATGGAAAATATTGCTTCTTATCATTTATGCCTATACATAATTGACATCCATGTGATAAAGAAGCATGTTATATCTGACAAAATCTAAGTGGTAAGACATGACTACATGCTCTATTCTTTATTCAGTGACTGAAGTACAAAGATTATTAATCAGGCATGCTAAAAATTTGCAACAAAAGTGATACTATTTGCATATAAAAATGGAGTTCTATGACATTATTTTTCCTATTTCATGTTAAAAACATCCCAAAATATTTTTACCAGTTAAGACTTTTGTCCTACCACATCTAGAATGCATTTCTGTCAATCTCAGGTCTACCTTACAAATGCCAAAGAGCACCGTTGATTTTGTTTATTGAATCAATTGTATTAGCCATCCTCAACATCTTATTTCTCCTCAACTTTATGGAAAAACTAGTTAACTGAGTTTATGCCTAAGATTTCCTGTGTGCCTTTGTTTTCTTGCACAGAATTTTCCTGCTAGTTTAAATATTTAATCTTGCATCAGATTTCTGGGTTTTGTGGCTTTCAGGCTTATTTGTTGCTACTGCTATAGTGCACACAGAAGTGGAAAGTTGCCTTGTCTTACATGCTGGCATTCATTATGCAGATCTCATTAATCTTATCTGCCAGCTTCATCCAGACAGGAGAAAAAAAAACCCCAAACAACAAAACTGAACAGGTCTGGTAAGTACGTACTTTACAAAAAAATACACAAAGCAAAACGTGCAATAAGCCTTCTACATCTGGGACTCACTCATTGTGCTCAATACTAAATCCCAAACGCAATCTAGAATACTTGAACTAAAATTGGTTCACCAAGGTGGTATTAGTAAATATTCACCATCACTCAGCGTGCAGCTATGCCAGATTATTTATGCAAAATGTAACAAAACTTTATGATACTTCTAATGTTTACACAGCAACTTTTATAGGTGAGTCTTCTGAAGGCAGACATTTTGCTTCCAAATTTCTACAGCAAAAGAGAAGCACTTCATATCAATCAGAAATTTTAAGTTAAAAGTATATGCAATTGCAGAATAAAATAAGAGCCTGCAGAACAACATATGGAGACATATGCTAGAGCCCACTCATCTTAAATAAAACATTTATATTGACAACATTGTAAATAAAGTTTGCTTTGAGGTCATACAGATGAACCTGTAACTAGTCCATGTTATGCAGAAAAAATTGAGAATTTGGTAGTACTTAAAGTGCTTGCAAAAAACCTACTATTAATTAAGTTATAAAGACTCTTTATTTATATAGCTAACATTTTTCTCAGTCTCAAAACAGGTAGTTAATCATCTGTATATGAGACACAGACAAAGAGTCCAAAAACCAAAATGTCAATCTGTTTACTAGCATTCATTGTCAGCTAATCAATAAAATCATCCAAACTGACAAACACAATTTAAATGGCCAAGTCTGTGGAAAAATGTTACACAAAGCATTTACCACTGTATTTTCCTTTCCTAAGTTTTTTGGGTTTTTTGTTTGTTTTGTCTTGTTTCTGCCTTAAAAAAGTGGTTTTAAAAGTGAAGTTTCAATAAAAGCACCACATGAAGATTGTTATAATAGTTTACAGGGAAAGCAAAACAGTATCAGAAATTTAAACCTTTGTGGGCAAGGAAGTTATTGTGTTTCCACGCCCTTAAAATTAGCCTGCCAAGAAGCTAAATATAATCAAATACTTTTTAGCACACACAGTCTTCCAAGGTCATTGATGCATTTCACTTAGCCTAATGAACTGCTTTGTGAGGTTCAGCTTTAATTTCTGCTAATAGTAATCGAAACCTTAGCATACGTACAAGTAATGTGTTTAATACGCTGTTAAATGAAACCTTTTGGGAAGGTGATCCAAATGAAAAAAACTGCACTCACACTTTTGATATTTTTGAAGTGTAAAAGCACTCCATTGTCAATCAAAGAAAACATTCCAGAATTCTGGACACAATCACAGCCACTGGTCGAGTATCTATCCATAGAGAACCATAGGCAACACCTCCCATCAGAGTTCTCTCTCTGTTTTACAATAACTTTTCTGGGGATCTTTTTAGAAACCTGTTGAGATTAGTGCTCACTGTGACCAAGTTCCATCTTACCTTCTCTGTGAGAAGTTAGGCAGAAGTGAAGAACTAGGAGACAAAAATTGCAAAGGATGACAGGCTTCTCCTTCCACATGGATATACGCACATATAGCAGCATACTACTGTATTCAAAAATACAAGGGAAAGAGATTATTAGTACACACTAATCTAGGCCAAAATAGTAAAGTTATACTTCTTTCTGAATTCAGTGTTCATATTGAGGTTTGGACTTCCTATCATATACCAGTCTAAGAAAAGGGAAATTAAAATATTGCAAGAAGATACTTTAATTCATAGCAAGAAAAGGATGACTTTGCTTTTTCTTAGGAAAAGGATGCAAGACATATTTTTTAGGCTTTAAGCTGACATTACCTTCCTGAATTAATCGTAAATAACAATTCTTAATCACATCTGAAACTTGGTATCAATATATATCATACCCATATTGAATGCTTGCAGACTCAAGTAACAGCCCTAGGTTTTAAGAATTAGTTGTGGGTGAAGAGTACATTTACCACATGGTAAAAATAAACTTATCAGGAAATAACGTGGGAAGCTTTTATCAGGGACACAGTAAGTGATCTCCATTCCTACAGCAGAAAGTAAAAATAAGTACAAACCCTGACCAGAGATTGATTTGGGTTAATACTTTTCAATGCTGGAATTTTGACTCTTTGTCATTTTTTCTAAAATTCCCAAGTATCTTGTGGAAAAAAAAAAAAAAAGGATAGAAATCTTATTCCACCTCTACCAGTAGAATCCTAGAGAAAAGCTTTAACTCACATTTTTGTTGATCAGATGACTGCTGCTGCCGGACTGTTACAGGGTTCATGGAATTGTTTGTGTCTTTTTATTTCTCCTTAGAGAAGTTTAATATAGTGCACCTAAAAGCAAACAAAAGAGTATCAATAGGAATGTCCATAGATAAAATTATCTGTCACTTTCCATTGTAACATTGCAGTTTTGCAGTTTCAGTTATTTGAGATATGACAACATTGAGATCATTTGCATAAACATGACTGGTTTCAAAACAGTGATTTTCAGCCAGCATGGTTTAACTGATTCCCCCAGGAAGAGATCTAAGATTTGTTATATATGCTGAATATATGTAAGAACATTTTTGGAAAATTTTAAAGAAGTTACTTGATGTTTTACAGAAAGGGGATTCAATCTGTAGATGTGACCATGACTTTTGCTTGTCCTTTGGAATTATCCATTTTTTTTATTTTTTATTTTTTTAAAGTGTCAAATAACACTCTTCTACTAAGTACATGATAAGAGTTTGGCCGTTTCAGAATACAGCATTGATTCATTGTGCGTATTCAGTATCGCCATATGTATATGTACATAGCTAAATGTCTGTCCGCCTCAAAGAAGCATTGCAAGGAGAAAGCTGATAAATAGAATAATTTATTTTGCTATTTCCTAGCTTCACAGAGAAGTAGCTGTTAGGCATAGGATTGGTGCCTCATACTTTGCCAACATTTAAAAGGATGCATTTCCAGTGAGATTTTCTGCCAGATCACCTTTAAAGCATACTGTATTTCTGTCATGCCTCCAGAACTGCCTATATCAGTTCTATGACTTGTTGCAAAGATTTACCAGTATCAGCATGAGACTCTAAAGTATCTTTCCTCTGCCAGCTCCTTTCCACAGTCCCCTTTTCATCCTTCCTTTGGACCAAGATTCTATCTTTTTCACCTCAAATCTAAAACCTAATATGCCCTCTCTACAGTTATTCCCATTCATCATAATTTCCTGGTGAGTGTTTCCTAATAGGCAACCCGGTGGCCTATTTTTCTGTACGTTATCTGTCTAGGATTCTCTTCCAGGTGAATGTCCTAGTTCTAAAAGACACAAGGTGTTTTTGTTCAAAAACACCAGCAAAATAATTTTTGGTTTAGTTATGAGCAAGACTTTCTGTTCATACACAGAATTATGAAAATCAAATGTTTATCTGTTTTAAAAGTAACGTTAAACCTCTAACAGCAGTCTTGTATAAAGAAAATCAACACCAAAAACATCTGATTAGCAGATATCTTAACCTATATTATATATATATATATTTTAAAAAAATCAGTATCACCTTACAATATACCGAACTTCCACGAAACAAGAAACTGACATGCTTTTACTAGGAAATGCATATTCAGAGCTGGATCATGTCATGCTTCAATAAGGCAATGAAACATTTATCAGTGTTGTGTTTTAATCACCAGAGCAAGTGATTCTGCTTTATTTAAAGCATACTATCCCCACCCACAACTGCTTCAGACCTTCCTTTCACCTGCTATCCCGTAACAGAAAAAAAACCCAAACAAATCCGAGACAAAACCAAACCAACTCCAATATTATTTAGATAGCTACCTGGAGAAAGAGAACACGAATAACAGGGGATATGTGAGAATCCAGTAAGTTGGATTAGATAGTTTAACTGTGTCTGTTCCAGGATCATCCTAAGTGTTAAACATATTAATTGGCCTTGAGTCCAGCCATTTTATATTCTAATGCTGTCATCATAGTAAAGAAAAACATTTTCAGTATGATATATAACTGTACCAACAAGTATACTCATGTAGTATGTAAATTAAAATGGGTGTTGCATCTGAGAGTGTCATAGTACCATGTTTTGAAGTGAACGTTGGAGCATAAGCTACCAATATTCATAGGTACACAGTCCTCCTGCAGGTCCCAGGCTGGTAGCAAGCCCACATTACCGCTTTCTTCCTCCAGCGGGGTTGGAACAGAGTGGAAACAGATTTCTGATTTTTGTGAGAGACCAAACAGGGCAGGTTGAAAGTCACTACACTTGTTATATCCTATCCCACAGTTGTTCATCAGAACATCTGGGCCTTTACCAGGATGAGAACAGCTGGCAGCAGCTTGGCATCTAAAGCCTCTTTCTTCTACCTTGGTTGGGATTCAAACACAAGCACGTGCTCAAATCCCCTGAGCAGTGCACTAGAGTCTAAGGAAAGTAAACACAGCGTGGACAAAACCATGCTTCAATCCTCTACACAGTGGTTGAGATGATGGTGGCATAGGATTTGACAGATTAATGCCTTCTCTAGAACAAGCTCCATAGCTTTTACCAGGGGAAGGAAGAAATCCATTCAGTATCATTCTCCCTCGACAGCATTCACTGTATTTGCAGAGGATTGCTTCAGTCAGGAAAAATTACTATCAGCATTGCTTTTCCCTGAAAAGCACTCCCACTCTTTTTTGAGTTAATCACACTGCCTCACAGCATTTTAGGTGCTGTCCCTATCTTCTAGAAAATCCATGTACTTGTCCTAGGTGCCTGTATCATGCTCAAAAGCAGCTTATCAGTCAAGGCTTATGACTCCCCTTCCTCCCTGAGTGTAAGCTGCAAAGCATTTCTGAAGTCTGCTACTGAAGATTGCCACTGCAGTCTGGCTGCTGTACAATACCATTCAATTACATGTTCTTTGTGGGAAGGGCTGCAGAATAAAAGGCAGCTGCAGGCAGAGGAATAAACCAAGGAAAGGTATCAGGTGTAAAGTAGACAATTCCACAGCAAAAGTGCTGAGTTGCATGACATTATAATTCTATAGCTATAAAATTTGTCTTTCATAGCATTTCAGGTAGCCTGACATTTAAATACAATTCACCCTTCTCTGAGCTGTTGCTCCAGTCATGCAAATGTACTTAACTTCACTTACTAGGCATATACTATTTTTTACCTCAGTTGTAAGGTAAAATTACATTTGTCTTTCAAAACATTATAGCTTGAAAAATAGTTAACTCTCTGAGGAGAATACTCTACTTGACAACTTTCATCCCTCTCTGTGCACTGAAACCTGTATTTCTTTTGAACAGTTGTATAACACTAGAAAGTATTTAACTGTGTGGGACAAAGCAACTTGGTCAAGACACCAAGAATAGTATTTTTTTCTTGGTTGATTCCTCAATATAAATACAACAAAATAACCCTCATTCTTGCCCTCATCCTCAGAACCCTCATGGTGGTCTTTCATATCAGAATCTGTTATGCCAGATAATAGATATGCCACAAAGTTTTTGCATTGCAGTATTTTTAAAATTGCTTTAACAGTATGATGTCACTGTCCTAGTATCACAATCTTCTTTTCTTTTTAATTAATGCCATTAAAATACTCAATCAATGCAACCTACATTTATGCAGCTACAGACTGCAATTTGCATATGATTATACTTACATAGACAACTATGTCTTCAAAAAAAGTATGAAAAATTCTTACACTCAGTTACAAGCATGAAATACCACATAGCAAAGGCATTTACCTAGAAATACGTTTCTCTATAAAAGTCACAGAATGGTCAGTGTTGGAAGGGACCTCTGGAAATCATCTAGCTCAGACCCCCAACTAAAGCAGGTTCACCTAGAGCAGGTTGCACAGTCACGTCCAGGTGGGTTTGGAATGTCTCCAGAGAAGGAGACTGCACAGCATCCCGGGACAGCCTGTGCCAGGGCTCTGTCACCCTCAGGGTAAATAAGTTCTTCCTCATATTCAGATGGAACTCCTTGTGTTTCAGTTTTTACCTGTCGCTGGGCACCTCTGAGAAGAGCCTGGCCCCGTCCTCTTGACTCTCGCCCCTGAGATATTTGTAGACACCCATAAGATCCCCCTCAGCCTTCTCTTCTGCAGGCTGAACAGGCCCGGCTCCCTCAGCCCTTCCTCATCAGGGAGATGCTCCAGTGCCCTCATCATCTTCTCCGCCCTCCGCCGGCCCCTCTCCAGCGGTTCCCCGTCTCTCCTGAGCTGGGGAGCCCAGCACTGGACACCAGGGCAGAGCAGAGGGGCAGGATCACCCCCCTCGACCTGCCGGCCACGCGCCTCCTCGTGCACCCCGGGGTCCCGCTGGCCCTCCTGGCCACGAGGGCACGCCGCTGGCTCGGGGCAACTTGCTGCCCACCGGGACTGCCGGGGCCTTCTCGGCAGAGCTGCCTCCAGCAGGTCAAGCCCCGGCCCGTGCTGGTGCCCGGGGTCGTCCCTCCCTCGGTGCAGGCCCTTACCCTGCCTTTGCTGAACCTCATGAGGTCCCTCTCCGCCCAGCTCTCCAGCCTGTCCCGGTCCCGCTGAATGGCAGCGCAGCCTCTGGGGAACCAGCCGCTCCCCCCAGGTCTGGATCATCAGCAAACTCGCTGCGGGCACGCTCTGCCCCTTCACCCAGGTCATGATGAGCAAGTGGAACAGGCCTGGACCCAGCACTGACCCTGGGGGGCACCGCGAGCTACAGGCCTCCAGCCAGGCTCTGCCCGCTGATCACAGCCCTCTGAGCTCTGCCATTCAGCCACTTTCTGCCATTATCAATCCACCTGTCTGCTCACTTTGCTTAAAGTCACTTTAAACAACTAAGTGTAGTAGCCCATAAAGAAAGTATAGTATATCCTTTAATACTTTGAGACATGTTTGTGAGGAGATGTAATAAATAATAAATTAGAAAAAGGAAAATAAAGGGGGGCCCTAGCCCATGTTTTATCTGATTCACAAACATTAATCTTAATTTCTTACTGAGAAAAGCACCAGGGAAAATAACTAATCCACAGAGGTAAATATAACCTGTCAATTTTTTGTTAAAAACTACCACTAAGTTAACAGTCCCTTCTTTTTAAATCTTAATACTCTTGGAAAACCACACAATTGCAGTTCCAACAGGAAGCAATTATCATTTTAAAAAAATAACAGACAATTAAATCAAGGGTATGATTAAGCACAAAAGTAGTACACACACACACACGCACACCCAAGAAAACAGGGCTTGGGCAAAGAAAAGCATGCTAAATATCGTGTTTTACCCATCTGCTTTTTAGACTATAAGGACAGCTTCTTTTTATAGACATGAACTACTGATTTCTCAAAGGCAAAGTTTGGTCCAGAGGACAACAAAACATTAAAATACTGGGCTTCAAAGTGCTGTTTGTCCACTCTAGTATTTGATCTCTCTTTGGGGAAATATGCAGATGGCTAATACCTTCTGATAAACTGTTTAAAACTTGCTGTCTATCCCGCTTTCATGCCTCTTCAAAAAAACCCCCACAAAACCTACTACACACTCATTCTGCTTTATTTGAGGACTTACATGTTCTTTACATTTACATTTCTTAGACTTGTTTCTTTTGCAGTTAGTCTCGGAAAATTAGCAAGGCTGTTAGTCCTTGTATTCTTGAATCTATGCTAGGTTATACATTTTCTTATCAACTCTATGAAGACTGATCACATCAAAATTTATATTGGTATTTCTTTACACATCTCTTGATGTCCTAATTTGTTTGCAGAAGAAAAATGCTGTATCTTGAAAATGTTTTTCCCAATTGTTTCAAATTTATTTCTATTTTGACAAAACTTTGTAGCCCAAAATACAGATATAAAAAAAATTCCACTCAGATATGTCTTTTCACACATGGTTTCTTACAGTGCCTAGTTTACAGTTTAAATGGAGCTCTGACAATCTTTACTAAAAAGCAAACAATTGAGCAAGAACAGCATGAATTGGGAGCAATTCAGTCAATAAGACAATGAGGTGCAGACAAGCTATTTCAGCTACAGAAAAGAATATGCAGAATTATTTGATATCAAGCAATTATAAATATAAAAAGTTAAGATGTAAAGTATCTTTATTTATAATTATATATATAAATATAACTTATTTAATTATCAGCTTGCCATCTTAAAAAAAGAAAGAAATGAAATGTTAAGTGAGCATGTACACATGCCATGCAATTTTACAAGCTACAGAAATCAGAAAATAGATATAGCTTAGTCAATGCTCTGCATAACTCCATCCTTTTCCTCTGGTAAGGATACATTAGATAGAGCTAGATATAACTATTTCTCCAGTTTTCCAAGAATGAAAGAGATGTAAGTTCCAGCATGATTAAAACCAAATTACGCTTGCACTATAGAAAACCAAGATTATATACTTATCAGAACAGTGCCACATAAATAGAAGAAACCTTCATAAAATGAAAGTGCTATTTGAAAAGTTCCTGGATTTCCTCAAATATAAGGTATACAATTATTTGCCTTCGAAGAGCAACTTAAGAGTTCTTTGCCATTTTAGTGTCTACTTTTTAAACACTTTGTTCAGAAGTCTAAATATGTCTTTGAACAAAATACAAATCTGTATCAGGTCTGGTTACCAGGGACCACCTCATGTCCCTTTTTAATATGGTGATATTGCCATGCCTTTTCTATACACCTTAATTTGCTTGTACGTTTTGGTAACATGTATGACAGCTAAATTTTGTTATGTAATGGGTGACCAGGTCTCTAACCACCTTCTGAGAAATAAATTGTAAGAATTTACTTATAGTTCTCATGTTCTGTCCCTTTGCTTAGCTAGATTAACTTAATGAGTAAGTTTCTAGCATTTTGTCATCAACACTGTTCTTCTAAATTAAGACGTGTGGTACAAAAGCTACTTTTTAATTTTTTTTTTTTTCTGAACAGCTTCTTAACAGCAGGTGCGTACAACCTTCGTCAGCAAAACTTAATCAAAACTAATCAGGAAACTGGGAGCTGTCACCAGTGCTGTCTCTAGGGCACAAGCTGGCTACAAGGATAGTTGCCATTTCTTCACTACCCACACAGTAATATGGTTTTACGAAAAGCCTCCAAACTTGCTGCTACTGGGAATGACAAAACATACTCTTCAGTACATGGATGTCCCAGTGTTGTTGGTAAGAGGCCAACATAAAACAGGAAAAAACTACCCATTTACAAATTGCAGAAACAGAAAAATGAAATACTGATATACCTATATACACAAATACACAATAAAAATCAACCTGCATGTAGAACACTGTAGATGGAGGGGGGTGGGGGGGAGAAAGCTAAGTTTGGAAAGACTGAATTATATAAGGTATCAGAACTGTTAAGCAGTAATTTCAGAGAATGCAAAGCTCGTGTGTTTGCAGCAGGAGAATGGCAACCCCTCCATATAGCCAATAGTAAAATTTGCATGTATTTTTGCATTTACGTTTGATTTTTAAGCTTGAGATTATTTTAAATAAGGTTAGATAGCTGGTCCCCAAAGTCCAGAAGCAACAGGTTTTTGTTTGACTGGTTTGATTTTGGGGTGAGGTTTTGTTTAGTTTTGTGAGGGTTTTTTAAGTTTCACTGTTTTGAAGCAGATTTCCCTCCTTTTCCCTCTTTCTTTTGTTTTTTGTTTTCTTTTTTTTTTTTTTAATAAATTTAATTTTCTCTGCTACATTTAGTAACCTTTTTATTTGCTCAGTAAAAATTCTGCATCCATCTTCTGCCCCAGTCTTTAGTTCCCACAGCACTTTTCAGAAATGGTTTTCTGCCAGCTGAGTTGAGTCTTTGTGCTCACTGGATGGGACAGGACTACCACAGATTACAAGATTAATCCTTGTGACTTGCTGTAAAACTGTAGATGAATTGTGGATGCCTATTGTAAATTACTTTTTTCTGATGCTTTATAATAATCAAACACACTTTCTGATCATTAGCATTAACTCAGAAGGCATCGTTTTGCTATTGTCTGCCACCCTGTTCTCTTTCAAAGGTGGATTAACAGAGTTCAACACAGCAGTTGAAAGCCTGGATGAAAATTCAGTTTGTATTAATGCATCTTATTGACACTATCTCTGGTCCAGACTGCAGGATTCCTCTTTGTTCTTCATACAGCATCAGACTTGGACCAATACTATTTGGTGTGCTACAGATGGAGCAATCTTCATTGCTATACTATACAGACCCCTGACATTACTTTGAAATCCCAGGCTTCCAACAGGGAGCTGCAAATCCCCCACTGAAACGGAGAAACATCTACAGAAACCCTCCAAAATAACACCTCTGTCTTCTAGATACTGCATCAAAGAATTTTTGGTGCTGCTGAAACGTATACATATGAACATATGTCAAGCACATTAACTATAAAACAAGCTCTTTAATTTCGTAAATTTGTTAGAAGAATATTTATTTAAATCTTATTTTAACCTGACTATGAGAAAGGCCTCACACTAATAAGATGTTACTGCTTAGCTAACTCACAGGAACTTTAGGACAATTCTTCTGACTGTTAGAAGAATTTAACTATTTTAAGGAACAGGAACAAGGAGTGGGGAAGAAGGGTTGTTTGCATATGCATGGAAAAATAAAGATACAGTACTGCAAAGAAGGAATGTTAAGCAGACATTGTTCCCAGGAAAGGACTTTCAGTTATAAGAAATCTTGACCACATATTAACATATTTAAAAAACAGGATTATGGAAAGTTTTACTGATGAATCATCTAAAGAAAGCAAGAAAAATAACACCACCACCCAACTCCAAAAAGCCTTCAGCAACAAGAATTAGTTATTAGCCAGAAAGAAAAATCTAAACCCACTGCAAACAGATCCAAATGTGTAGCCTAGCCTCTAAACCAAACTGCTGAAAGACA
Source organism: Falco punctatus (assembly GCF_963210335.1). Lineage (NCBI taxonomy): Eukaryota > Metazoa > Chordata > Aves > Falconiformes > Falconidae > Falco > Falco punctatus. Next base: position 29,104,791 of record NC_137590.1, on the reverse strand, counting down.
GTTCAGTATTTTCTGTCCTGAAGATGCACTTTATGCTCTTCTTAATCATGCAGAGATGATTAAAGAAACCCACCCATGCTCTATGTTCAAATAATCTATATATGTAAATTTAAGAAAGAGAAGGAAGAAACAAGCTAAAGATGGTCTTTTTAAAGCCCATTAGCTTTCCGACACATGTGCTGTCTTATCTACAATGGAATAACCGCATTTGTCCTGCAGAAGTAACATTATTCTTTTCCCTACAATCTCAATGTCATTAATTCACTTTAAAAAATCAAATCCTTTTCTGAAGCTGTAGTCCTAATGCTCTAGGCTAAATACAGCCTGAAGGCAGTTTGGGCATTGCATTAACCTAATTAGCTTTGTGCTGCCATTGCTCTGCTAGTACTTCAGCTAGCTTGCTTGTGCTGTGTTAGTACCAGCCTGTCACACTCCAGCCTTCAGTGCACAGGGGACACAGTTTTATAAATTCTTGCAAGGCAAGTCATCTGAAGAAGCAGCCTGAATTACCCTACTTCCATTAAGCCCTTGTATAATCCTGTAAGGATCTATATAAACGCTGAGATTTGGTGGAACAGCACGCTCCTTAATGATCTGAACACGTTGATTTATGCAAGTATAAAACCAGGAATGAAATTAAAATATCCGTTTCAAGTTTAATCTCTTACCTCACTGAGGTCTCTCTTGTTTCCTTCATCTAAGATGGATTCTTCACAGTCAGAGTTAACTTCTCTGACCATGTTAAGAAGCAGAGATAATGCAATAGTTCAAGTATACAATTATGACTATTAAACAGTATTTTTGAACTGCATGAGAAATGCTTCAATAGGAAAACTTTGAAAAAATGTCATCCTTATACTCTCTACAAGCAAGAATATAGCATCTGCATTTTTCTTCTATATAGCTTAGGCAACAATATCCTGGCAACCACATTTCAATGGAACAAATCCAAGTAATTAAAATCACTAGATCTAGCATCCATTTCTTTTTATCATCCTGCTTGACAGGCCAGATTTACTTACTTGTGAAGTGACAGTCAAGAATCTGCTACACACAGTGTAAGACATCTGTCTCTGAGCTACAGGGCCTTTAATTTTGTTCGCAGTTGTCCATTTACCTGTCTCTTCACAGCGTTTTTTGAGAGCTTCAAAAATTAACTTTTACAGTTTCATACATGTAATACATTTTAGACATATGCATAATTTGGTGTTTTTCATTAATACGTACCTAATCATCCTATCAAGATTTGTAGTTTATGTATAAAGGATTAAATTAACTACACCAATAAACCACTTGATGCGCTAACATCCTGCATGTCCACTCACTCAAAACATTTTACTAGATTCCTAAAATCATTAGTCAAAACCTTGGCTTCCACGCCTCTGCAACTACACAGCTTAATCCCACTTTGGAAGCCAAACTTCTACTAAATCCAGCTATGGAACATGAGTTCAATAAGGAAGAGCTTTTTGATTCACTTTATTTCAATGGTCACATGAGCTCCTGTGTGTTGACATCTGGAGACTTCAGCATCACACCATTCATCTGAAGAGGAAAATGAGATGAGAAGCAAATCTGCAGCAAAATACAAATTCATGATTGTTGATCTAGTTCATACCACTCTTGACTGAAACAGACCTCAAACTGACAGCGTTGCACAAAGTAGAAAAGCGATCTTGCTTTTTGGGGTTTTTGAGACATAAATTTATAACTGTAGGGATGTATTTTATCTAGATATCTACATTCAAACTCATTAATTCTCAACATTAGATACCATACAATGACCTCACTGTCCAGAAAGAAACACTAGAAGAGTTGTTAAGAAACAAGCCTTATGGTGACAGTACCCTCGTAAGTAGGCACAACAGAGCTGGTAACCTACACAAACGCTTTATGTTTCCTTGCACCAGATCACCACATTCTTACTCCCAATTCCCATAGTTAAATTCCCTGTTAAAACTACCTCATTCTTTTCCTAAAAAGTCGGAACTTCATTAATAGAGAGAAAAATTCTGCTCTCACTCTATATCTATTCCACAATGACCCACTTCAGCAAAGTCAAATACCCTGGAGAATCTCATGGGGAAGTAAGGGGCAAAAATTATGGTTTAACTAATGATCAAATATCACTCATACCTCACTGAGGTTTAAGCAAAGCATTTTTACCTTAGGTAGTAGAAATTTGTTCCAATATCTGTTTAGCTGCAGGTGAGCACATAGTTCATTACTTCTAGCAGCTAACATGTAACAACTGCCCTGTGGTTGAGCATTGACAGTTGTTGTCACACGCTTTTCATCCTTCCTACCCTTTCTGACCATAGAAGACTACATGTAGCCTAGTGGGTCAGGAGCCAGAAACAAAGAGCATAAATTCTCCAATACCAAATATCCCATCTCACTGACCTGGCTTTTTGGCTTGCATTATCCATACCACATCATATATTCCTTCAATAAAAACATATATACAAATAAGCAGCACATAAAACCCCCCTAAGGAATGGGGTCGTTACAATGTCACTGCACTAATTAACCTACTTAAGGTATCTTCAAAGACACGCCTTTCTCCCCAACAAGAGCACCTCACTCATGTTTAACTCAAAAAAACATGATTAGAAACTCTGGACTTCAATTGTTTCTCCAGTATTGCTTGCCATCCCAAACAGTATGCCATTTGTATTCTTCACAATTTCATCTATCTTTATTTCCCCTTCCTCAGCTTTCTGACTGTTTTGCTCAGAATAAGTAACTTTTTTACACTTTCCAACATGGTTTTCAACTTTCAATTAAATAACTGTTTTTCCAATTCAAAATCGAGAGCTCACTGTTAAACTCAGAACTGTGACTTCTCTCAGAAAACGCGAAAAAGTGTTTTGACACTTAGCAATCTAGCCCCAGGGGGCTAAAACTTTGCTATCCACAAAGGTAGTACTTACTGAAACAAATCTGAACCTATCTGAAATAGGTTGTCTGTTTCTTACACGGTACTACTAATATTGTTTTTTCCCCAAAGATACAAGGCCAGGTAGTCGATTTGGTATATTTACTATGAAAGACACATGGAAGCTTCATTGCAAGTTAGGGAGAAACTGAATATCTGAGTGTCAGATGAAAAGGTTATCTCAAAATCTGAAGTGTTTGCTAAATAACACTTTATTCTATTTATTTGCTATTTATTTGCAAATTAAAACTGCACCGTATTAGTAAAATTGCGTATGGAAGGCAGAGCGAGATTATCAAACTAATTCACATTTGTTGCAAACTGATTTTACCTAAAAGAAAAATAATAAGAAAGTCACATGAAATTTACTTTGCACCACATTTATGCCTCCACCAACATAATCAGTTAATGCTAGATCTCTTCTTTCAAAATGGGCGGAGTTTTACTGAAATATGCAACTGCTAATAAACATGCCTTTTTTTTTTTTTTTACAGCATGGAAACAAGAGCTGGTCACATTTAACTATTACAGACTGCCTTTAACTCAAATGGAACTGAAAGATGATGAACAAAGTTTTTAATAACTGCAAGCATGATTTCTGAAAACTCATTTACTCAGAACAGAATTATGAGACCTGTTTATCAGTTGTTTTGTGTTTTGATTTGGGTTTTTGTTGTTTTGGTTTCTGTTTTTGACTGTTACGCCATTCTATTGATTTTACTTTCCAGGATTATTCATGTGTAAGAGGACAACAATCCAAAAGTAATATAAACGCGCATTTAAATACATAGGTTTTGTGCCAGATCCCCACTAAAGATTTTCTTTTAAGAGTTGTGAAGGTCAGCTGTGTAAATCCTCTTCAGCTGAAAGCTGAGGGAAGAAAAACATCAGGCTGAGATATTTTGGAAGACAAAGATAAGATTAACAGAGCTTCTCTTTTGGCATGATGCAAGAAAACCTAAGCAAAACCAAACCCATGGAGTCACATGGTCCATTTATTTCCTACAAAACTGAAAAATTCAATTACTTAGGAAGGTTCCTAAGGCCAGACAGGGCTGTCAAGCATTGTGAACAGCATGGGTACAAGTCCAGAAAGTGCCATAAGAGACATTAACAGAGATTTTTTAAGATTTATACAAGTTAAACACTCCTTCCTTTCAAACAGAGATAACACTAACTAATCCAAAACCATTGAGAATAAAGGTATGTTTGACAATGGGCGACAGTATGACGCCAGAAGAATGGCTTTTAAATGTAATTGTTTATAAAATTCAGGGCACTGATGTAAACCGTACAACACATCCACAAACACAAGTCTGCAACTGCAGTAGTTGATGTCTGTTAAGAGGCTTTAAGCACAAAAAGCCTTCTACATATCACTTCCTAACTGAGGACCTAATTTTACAGTCTTTGACTTCTTTAAAAATACATTTTGTTTGAAGCTTTTGGGGGATACAATTTTTACTAATAGCATGCAATATCTGTGACAACCCTTTTGCATGCTTACAGGTAAAGGTACCGTCTCCAAGAAAAAAAATGTTGTAGCATTTGTCACCTGAAAAAAAGCAGGTTTCATAATAGTTTAAGCCTCACGTGTCATTATATAGTTAAGAAGCAGCAATATTTTTATTCATGCTAAGACATGAAAAAAGTGTTCCCACTCAAAGAATCTTTTCCTCTGTTTGCAAAGTTTATGCATAAAGTCTTTATACAGATTTCAAATTACTTTGTTTGGTGACTATTCTACTTGAAATGTTTCAGCACATTAGCCATTTCTAAATTTTTCAAGAAGTTGTTTGCTTTCTTAAGATACTATGGCTTCAATGAGATCAGTTAAACATGTATTGTCTATTCCACTGAACGTGTATTTTTAATTTACTATAGCTAAAGTCCTACAAATTTATATATTTATCTGGTAATGCTTTTGTGGAAGACAAGTACTACTTCCTACCTGCTGAACACCTGCTCTCTTTCCTCATTGTTTTGAAAAGGATTTTGACCTTTATCAGGAATTGTGGAAACCTCTTAAGTTTTTTCACTATCAGAAAGCTGCAACTGAGCTGCTTAAGGCATTTGCACCCTAGTCTGCTTTAGACTTTTAGATTTACTGCTTTACATACCTCTCCTAAATGTTGTTATGAGGTATGAAACAGAGACATGTGATCTTGGATTATGGTTCTAGTTTGAAAACTTAAGTTCAGATGGCCTGGGAAGATGGCAGAAATAAGTTATTCTTACTTATCACAGTCTCAGTAATGGTTGGATTTTGTGCTTTTCTTCTACATAGTTTGACAAATTCTTTGTTTCATTTGATTTTTTCCCCCAAGAGCAGAGGCTTTATTTTAAGACCTTTGCTGCTGTATAAATAGAACAATATTATTTCTCAATATTTACTTTTATTTACTTTCATTAAGAGTTTTTTATTAAACTATTTTCATTTTTTCTCTTTAAAATATAGAACTGAGCCCTTGAGGACAGATGCTTGTTTTACATCTTGAATGACACCTTTGCTAGCTTACAGCATTTTTCCAATGGCTTATTTGTTAGACTGTAGTTGGTTAGACTTAACCCAACAATATTGAAGTCCTTATGTTTATAAATGTTAGGTATTTGTACAATCTCCACTGAGTCATGCATAAAAAGTCTGCTGGAGACTGAAGCAAATAAATGCCATATACCTCTCTTTGATAATGCATCATCATACTTGTAAACATTTTAAATAGATTTACTTGGCAAAGCTATCTGCTTGGTAAAATTATTTAAGTCATTTTCTCTCAACTTATTCTTACTGACTAAATATATCAAGAAGGGAGCATGTTTAGACTACAGGCTCTACAGGACAGGGATATATTTTTACTATGTCAGGAGCAACATTAGGATATTTGTGCCCTACTGTTAATTAAATAAGGAACTTGGTTGGATAAGGTAGATGGAGAAGTATGATCAAAAGGTAGCACTCTGCCTGTTCCTCCTTCTCCCTCCATGATTTATTGAAGTTGTTTGGATTTGTTTACAAAAAGCAGTAAGAAAGTTCTAAATATATTTTTTTCCTGAAAATGACTAAAGAACAAGCTTGCATTTCTTCCCTTCACCTCAAATAGAAGCAAAGCTGATGATAACAAAAAGCCATTGCCATTAAATTTCAGACCACATATCATTTATGTTTAGCTGTCCTAACAAGAGCCTTTAATCAAAAGCATAGTCATGATTATCTTATATGCCAAAAGAGTAAAAAAAAAAAAAAGAGAGCAAGTATATGTTAATAAAGTTATCCCTTTTGACACTGCCCATTGAAATTAAATAACCAGCTTTCACTGCTAAACACTAAACTTACACATTCTACAAAATTAAGGTAATAAGAAACTTATGTGGAGGTTCAAATTTTATAATATGTACTTACACATTATGGTGGTAATTCTACATTTAAGTGAAATCGATGCAAATTCAAGACAGGAATATAGAGGCACTTATGGATATACCAACTGGATGTAGGCCTTTTGCAGCTGAAGCAGAAGAGGAATTAAAATAAAGATGGTGATAGAACTTAGACATTTCACAATTTTCATTCTCATATGTAGGTAAAACTACTCAGTCTTTACAGGGGAAAAGAAAGCAAGCATTATCCCTCATTAGGGAGGGGAATGCATACATCTGAGGTCCCATCCACTTCAGTGAAGTCAGCAAAAATTTTGCCATTGATTTTACTGAGAGCTCGCTAGAGCCTCAAGTGACTGACTACATGAAAATTACGGTCCTGTTCACAGCTTTATGCACCGTTTGCTGAAAAAGAGACCTTTAAATATATCATTACAAGAAGAAATGCCTGCATTCCCAATTAAATATTTTGACACTCGTTCTCACAAATTTACCAGGGAATGTTGCTATTAAATGTATCATTCTCAACAGCCAGATCTTGAGACCAGCATGGTACTTTTTGTAATTATTATTAGCTATTGTGAGCAGCTTTTATTTATCTTATTCTTCCCCTGCTTTAGTTATGACTCATTTTCTCCTCTCATAAAAAAAAAAAAAAGTTAAATAGCAGATTAAGTTTCTCCCTTTGCTGCTTGAGACAGTTACTCTCAATCAGATTGCTTCCTTTAGGAAAAAAACCAAACACATATATGCCATGTGAATGAGTGTGTGACAGGACAACTGAAATAAGTGTAAAAATGTGTTTTATTGGCTACAAATAAACTGGCTGTAACACCAGTTAGCATTGTCATCGCTCTGGGGTTTTGTTACACTTGCTGTAACATGACTGTATTGCTATAAAAAATTCATCTCATGATAGTTATGAGCAGGAGAAATATTGTCTGCTAAACAAGCAAGAAAACACAGGTATAATTCCTCCTATGAAAACAAAACCAACAAAAATACACATGCAACAACAGAAAACAACCCAAACATCACCAAAAAAATGCTCTTTGCGATAAACTAACAGTACCCAATTTCTAAAAATCACACTTAATTATAATTTCTGTCTTTCTCTACTAGTTTGATACACAGACAAATCCTTATACTGCTGTTTCACTTTCTGTTAAAAGAGCTTAGGTTTTAATGTGCTACAGATTTTGCAGTTCAACCTCAGGTTTTAAATAAATAAATAAATAATCAAACCAATAAAACCAACCACACAAAAACCCCCACAAAAACAACTTCTCAAAAAAGGACTGTCTCAGGAAAAGTTACATTACTGTAGCAGGATTCCTTATACATCCGATGCTTCACAACACTCTGCTATTAATAGACTGTTGAACTCTTGTGGTTCTATTTCATCTCTGGGTTTCGTCACTGAAACCCAAATGAAGTTGCAAGTGTGCCAAGGCAAAGCTTTCTTGGCTCATTTACTAGTATCCTGCTAAGTGGTAATGTCAGGAAGACTATTCACAGGGTGTGGGGGGGGAGGCAGTGATGGCAGGGAAGAACATTACATTATTAAAATGTGTTTACTTATCCCGTCATGATGGGCTTCATTTACAAATGTTTAGTTTATTGAAATTTAGCGATAACTCTAAACCAGTGACTTTCACATGAAAGCTTTAACAATAGTCTTGACAAAAAAAAAAAAGGCAAAAAATTAGAATTTAATTTTATTGCAATATGTTTTCAAATTTTTTTGTGTTTCACATTGGAGTTTTTTGGAGGGGGTTTAGGGTGTATTTTTTCTGGGTAGATGTATGGGTTTTGTTTTTTCATAATATTGATTAATAAGCTATTCATGAGTACACAGCAAAAGGAAGAGGGCAATCAGTACAACAATCAGAGGACCGAACTTGCATCTTAATTATGATTTATAAGTTACTGCATTTTATTTGAGTATTACAGTGGCTAGGTCATAAGGTAAAGAGAAGGTCACAGAAGATTATAATTGGATAAACCGATGTCTTTCACATGCCATGTGATACCTGGAAAGCAAAAATCTTCAGAACTTCTCAGTTATAGTATTCACTTCTGTACATATTTCACTTAATTATATTGTAAATTGCTATTGTCATAAATAGTTTACCATCTGAGCATCTGTTTCTTAATCCAGACCAACTGCCTGCTGATATTGTTATATCTTTGCTGCAAGGTATTTGAGTGTTCAGTCTCATCATCTTAAAACTCAGTGTCTGACAAATATCACTCTTAATGAACAATCTGGAGTTTTTTACCCTATAGAGGTACAGTCAGCTTTACTAGTTCTGCTGGTATTTTGGACTTGTAATTGCTTCAGTTACGACTCCATTTCCTATACAGGAGATACTTATTACATTAACTTGAAAGTTAAAGGAGCACCTGAACCTTCAAGCATACAAGCACTTCTCTTGATCTCCAAAAGCCTTCTCTTTTTACATGGGTCCGTCTAAGATATCTGCTATAAACTTCTTTTTGTAAAGTTTGAGAAAGTTTACCTGGCCTTAAGCTTTCATAGAAGTATTACCATTTTTCGCTGTGTTGTCATCATAACTTTTTGGTGTTGTAAGTCACCCCACAATCATTTCATTTATATGTAAACACGTTTTAACTACTTTGCACTGCATATAATAAACTGTGGTCAACATCTTTAAGTATTGTTATCCACAGCTGTTTTTGTCTTGCTTATTCTTTTTCAAAGATGCTAGCTAAAACAGGATGGAGTTTATTGTATTATCTCTCTCCCTTCCTCCCCCATTTCCTATCCCTGTACCCTCAAGTCTTCCATATACCTTCAAAGACCTTACTGGTATAACTGAATCCCTCCACGGCAATCCCCACCAGGCTTGGTCCTCTTTCTCCAGTCTTAGAAAAGATACAAACCTACAGTTATTAAACAGTAAGTGCTTCTGAAGCTTGTCAGTATTTTTCCAGGTCTTTGTTCCTAGGAGACTGCTTCTACAAAATTTATGTAATATGCATTCTGTTTTGTTAATAAAATTAAACAGCAGTGCAAACACTGTTTTCACACACATCTCTATGTGTTTACCTGTACCACTTTCAAGGTCTTAAAACTTTTCACTTTCTATCTCATAAGCCTACTTCTCTTTCCTCCACTCAGCCATCACCATTTAGTACTCAAGTAAGCAGCCTACCCTGATATTAATTGGAAAAAAAAAAATCAGATTGTTGAAAAGCTTCTATTGTGACTAACGCTCCTTTGATGTCTATTTGAAGTTCCCAGATGTTTTCAAAGACAATTAAAATTATTTTTTAAATAAAAAGAAAATGGCTTGTAGCCCCTCCAGGTGTGACCTTTTGTGACCATCATGTTATCTGTAGACAACTGTGCTCACAAATGAGAAAAATCCTGTACAAAAATAATAAAAATTTACAATGCCCAGCTTTTTAAGCAGAACTAATATACAGAGACAACAAGAACATAGTTCTGAAGATCTGTCTTTTTTTAAAAATATTAAATCTCTTTCATGTTCTTCACAGGCATTTACAAGTTTGAAAGTCCATGTCTCATCAGTTTTCTACAACAGAAACTTGTGGGCATGGCTGCAGATGACAAAAAGGAGATATATAAAGGATAAACACTGATGAGTCAGAAGAATAAGAAAAAACTACACAAGTTTCTACATATGTCCGAGGAGGAGGATCAGCTCCTTTGGTGGAAAGTTATGAGAGCAAGAAGGGACAAAAAGCCCTGAAGATGCTCTTTTACATTTCAACTGGTAATCACAGAACCCTAGAGGTGCCTTCAGTGTCCTGTGCCACCTCCAATGATTGCAAATTCATGATTCTGTAACACAATACAAGCACCCCATCAGAATTTAATCCACAGCTACTCCAATGTTCTACCCTTCCAGAAAGCAGAGAACTGCAACAGTTAATTCTCTGGAGGATAACAGGTCAAAAGCAAACCTATTCAACATCCCAGCTCTTTTTTTTCCCTTCTTACATTATATTGAATGTACAGAAAGTTTAGAAGAGTTGGGAAAGAACCAGATCAACACTCAAAGCCACCTGCACACTTCCCCTCCTAAATGTGGGCAAGTATTGTTAAATATTCTGTATTAAGAACAATGCATTCACATAGGTTTTTACCATAAAGCAAATATCTAGTCAGTTTTAAGTTTAAGAAAAATTCTATGCTTGCGCTAAGCACTTGTCTGCTTAACCACAGGACTTAAGGAGATAAGCAGGCACAGGTAACAGTTTTTAAAAAGGGAAAATAAAAAAAAAAAAAAAAAATAAAAAAAAAGAGCAGCGGGTAGCGATCTACTTAAGTCAATAAGATGGCAGCCTCCAAACTGGGAAGCATAAATTTTCATTTTAATTGCATTAGTTGGCAGAGAATTGAATACTTATAATATGCAGTCCTTAAAGTTTTCCAGGCATGCAATGCTCCTAGTATATATAATTTCTGTTGTTCTTTTGCTAGAGCCTTACCCAGAAACTTTAGTCAAGTAAAAAAAAAATAAATATCAAAACACGGACACAAAGGTTAGCAGGTATGTTCCACAGTATTTCGTAAACAATGAGGCAGCACATGCATTGGCAGCTATTTATGCAGTAGTGTCTAACATTCATATGAATAGAAACAACAGAGTCAGAAGAGAGGCTCTGCCATGATACACCATTAATGCTTTTACAGGCACTTCAGAACTGAACTGCAAATTCAGTTTCCAAGTTTCATTTGAGAAAAAAAACAAACCAAGGAAAAGACCACACCACAAAAAGCAACACTCAACAGCCAGACAGCCCCCAAACATATGTATGTAACATATGTAAGATGGGGCAAGCCACAGTCCGCCAGAAGCATACATATAATATTTATATCTCATTATTTTCATGCAAACACGATCACTTACAGGAACAAAATGGGTATACCAGATCCCATCTTAGAACAAACCTAAATTTCTAGGCCTAAGATTCTAAAACTCAAGCCTTCAGCTTCCCGAACGTATCTGGCCACTATAAAACAAAGGGAACCAATCTCCCACAACAACAACAAAATCAGCTCCACTACCTCACTGCACAAATCTTTCCTTCCCACCTCCATCCCTTCTGAATTCAGACTTCTCATCTTTTGCCTGTCCACAAGAAACCAGACTCACCATCCCATCCCTCTTCAGAAAAGTCTGTCTACGCTACTGCTTTGTTGTCCCCTCATTCCAAGCTTTCCACATCGGGGAAACAAAACCATTTTAAGAAGTTGTATTTCTTAAACCAGTCAGCCTCATTCCTCGGAACTGACCTAATGAGGGAGAAAACACGATCCAGACAAACAATACAACAGATGCTACTACTCCGTATATTCCATGCTGCTGGCTCCAGCTTTTTATCTGGAGAAGCAGCTGCATGTCACTTCCTACCCACCAGCACGGGCATTGGCTTAAAGTCATCTTCAGGTATGAAGTCGTGTATTTGGTAGAACAGATTTAACAAACTAGTTAGCATTTCATAACAGTAACAAGAAGATGCAACATTTAAGCATTCAGCATAGAATTTCACCCATTTCCAGTTGCTTTCCCCCTTCATCTGTTCAGTAGTAGGTTTGTGTTTTTCAAACAAATACACTGCTTTCAGCACCGCACATAACATTGTATCCAATAACTCTACAAATTTGACAAAGGTTTGTGAATATGTTAATAAAAACCTTATTATTTTTGCAGTCATAGCAAAACAACATTGATATTGCTGCTCACAGGGCACCCAGCTTAGTTCACGTACGCTTTTAGTTTTTAGGAGCTGCAGTAAGCTGCCCTGCAGTCCACAGTGCTTAACTCCCATGTAAGCCCTTTTCTCACTCAGACTGTAAACCATCTTGTATTTCTAATCTTGCCTCCAAAATATTGATCCTTTCCATTACATATAAAGTTTTGTTTGTTCTGATGCCACACAGAACTCATACTGTATAAAACACATTAAGTCCATTAGCAGAAAATCCATAATAAATGATTTAGCAGGCTTAAGTGCTACCTGAACATGGTACTATCTTCCTCACGAGTAAGCAGGGTTAGCATAGGCCTTTGAAGGTTTATGGTTTTGAACTTTCAAGTCAAGATACAGAAGACTTTCTGGAGGGTCCCTGAATTGGTGTTCTTTCTGAGTCCTCAGACATGAGAAAATGCTAGGAAAAAAACGTAACAGATTCGGCTATATCAGTAGTCCACAAAAATCAAGCGTACTGCCACACAGCAAGGTAAGGTAGCCATTGCCTGCTGCTCTAGTTGAGCATAAACTGCCCAGACATTCAACACTAGAGAACTGCAAATTATTTTTTTCTTTTTTTACAGAATCTCAGGGAAAATAAAAATACAACTTTAAAAATAGATTACTTAAATATTATCAACTTGCCCATTATTCCCCAGTGCTGTACCATCTGCTCAGTACTAAACCTACATTCCTAGTTGCAGAGTTGCAAAAATATGCCATTAAGTATCTGTGAGCTGAGTTACTGGTTAAGAACTTGACTACAAGAATACAGTAGAATTTACAAACCTTAACCAAGCACAGAAGCTGATTATGACAGGCATTATAACAGAACCAAGCACCAACACACCTCCTCACTTTTGGAAATATAGCTATCAATTTATAATTTTTTTAAAAACAGTTGAATAGAGGAAAGGCAAAAGGCTTGCTTCCTTCCTTTACACACTTGCTTCGTCTATGTTTCACTAGTACAAGAACCCATAGATAATCCACTGTTACCCGTTTCAGTCTTTCCAAATTAAATGGAAAATTCCTACCAATTTTGTTTCCAGAGCAGATATAAAACATAAAACTTTTCTTGTGAGATATACATATCTAATCTGTTTGCTCTTAGAAAGTTTATTGTAGATAATTAACTACATGGATTTGAGAAGATGCACTATATACAGTTGCTTCCAGTTGTAGGAATCCAAAAAACATATGCTTGTAAGTGCCCCTACTAATGTTTAAAAGAAATTCCCCTCTCTCACACTTTTGTTTTTTTAAAGGTTCAGAATAAATCTGGGGAAAGGAAGCACTTAAAATTCACTCTACCTTGTTCCACAATACAAGAAGCATTTAAATAACCTTAACAGTAAATCCCACTGTTTTTATTTTAAACAAAATTTCTGGAACAAAATTCAATTTGCCAAACAAAAGCAGAACCTTGGATGTCATCTTTTTCTGTATAATAATGAACTTAACCCTTCCTTGAGAATTGCTAAGGAAACATATGGATAATTTCACAAAGTATCACAAACTAAAGCCCTACAGATGAAAGTAAAAATAAACAATATCCTCTTCTCTTCACTCATGCCATTAGAATAGTAACAGAATATAAACTAAGCAAGACAGCAATTGGTCATCCTCATGGAAAAGTCACCAAGAGTCTCACCTAAGCTTTACAATATCAACATAAGAGAAAAAAAAAATCATAAAAATCACCCTATAACTTGCTATGAAGCTGAAGGAAAACCTGTCATGTAAAACTACATGATGATATGCAAATTTTTTTTGTTGTTTGAAAGAATAATAAAAAAAAAAGTATCTCATTATGCAAGTACAAAAGTGCTTGCCAGGCATTTGAGGGCAATGTGCTAGGGTTTGGGGTGGGAGCAAGGAAAAGGTACAGCAAAACAGGATATTACATGAAGGATCTGCAGTGCTAGTGCTTGAGTCCAATCAGAAAAACTTTGATCTCACAAGGGCATGACTAAAAAAAAAAATCTTAGTTTTTTTTTAATAGATTTAGTACCTACCTCAGAAAGCAGTAGGCATATGATCCTTTTGCAGTCTACCAAGTATAATTCAGCCACTTTCCCACACAATCTCACATACCTCAACTCTTGTTACTGGATGATATAATGCATGGCTTTGCATTCCTTTTCACCAAGAACGCTCCGAGCACTGCAAGAAAGATTGTCAGCAGGAGCGCTAAATGTGCTATTGTTTACAATGGTGTTCACCCCTGTAACTTGGGTGTTAAGAGCAATAATTTAAACAAAGGCTGCAATAAATTAAACAAAGGCTATTCAAAACTTCCATGTTGTTAAGGTTTGGTCAATCCCTCATCATTATCCCCGATAATCCATTTCCAGGTACATTTTCTGCAGAAGAGAGAAAAATCTACAGAAAGGCCCTTCCCACATTAGCACTGCTGGGACTGGCAAGTGTTTGTTTTTGTGTTGCTTAAAGCCCAGCCATTAATACTCAGAAAAGACAGTATTATCATTAGCAGTTGTCCTAAACTAATTTTTCCTTTTCTGTGCCTTTCTCAAGTATGGAAGGCCCCAAGTCTTCCATACTGTACACCATTTAAAACTCACTACAGAAGTACCTTCCCACCCCAATACCATCATCTTCATCACACTCAGCTATCACAAGACCTTCACAAATGTTTGTGCCTACTCCTGTTCTATAGTTAGCATTACTCATCTGCATGTTTAATATGAAATCTTTATTATTGAAATAAAATAGAAAAAATTCTCTGCTGATGTTATCTAAACAAAAAATTAAAGGGAACTTCAGTGTTCTGAAATTGAGAATATCTCAGATTTTTTTAAAATATTGGGTGAGGTTTTTCAAATAACTACTAATAATTTAAATAATTTAATAATTTGGAGCACATTTTCTGACTTTATATTATTCTTACATGACAAAAATTCCCATCCAAGGACAGAAGCTCCTTACCTGTGACTGGAATACATTTTCTATTCATGTGGACCTGCCTTAAGCTTTTATACTAATGAGATATTTTAACAGTGGCAAAAAAAGCAGTTTCATGCTGCTTCGGGAACTGGAAACACTGGGAAGCAAAGTGCTGATAACTCAAACTGAGCCCACCCAAGCTGTGCAGGCCTTGAAGCAGCGTAACTATGTTTATAAACCACCATATAATCCCTGCCAACATTCTGACCACAACCAAAATACATACCATGCTCAAGCTCTGCTGGGTACTGATAACAATAGTTAAGGCCTAGTCTGCATCCACCTAAGGTCCCCACACAGCACTTCTAGCCTTCACTGAATTCCATGTCAACTGGTAATTTCTCTTGCAAGGATATATACAGAGCAACACTGAAAAATGCATGTAACTTATGCTACCGTTTGACTGAGCTAGCTTAAACTAAGTGGTTTGCATAGTTGCCAGCAATCTAAACTGCAAATTTAATTAAAGTCTACTGGTTATGTTAATGGCATAGCTAGCCATCTCGGACAAGCTAGAATATTAGCTAAACAGCTTTCAAAACTTGTTGATTTACATGAGAGGGAAAAGTGCTTTTAAGATGCCAATGGTATCTTTGAGTTGTTCCAGTTAGCATCAATAGGAATATGCAAACATTTGGGTTACTAGTGAGTGACTTAACAATACTCTCAGTTTTCTAGAAGCAAAAAGAGAATTTAAAAAACAGATCTTGTCCTTTTTAGCAGTTCCATTTTAATATGTATAATCACAAATATTTTGTCCACATAAACATTGCAACTAATAGTTTGTTAAAACAAGATTAAAAGCTAGACACTGAGATGTAACATTGCTTCTCAAGACTGAAGACATATAGTAAAACATTTGCCTGAAAGTCTATTATACAAATTATTAGTGCATCTAAATAGTTTAAGTAAATGTCAGAAGTGCTTTTACATGACTTTAGTGTCTAAACTCCCTAACATAGCATTGTGTTTAGTATTTTATCATAGACTTTTTGTTCCACAGCTCAGAAGTCTGCAATTTTGTCTCAAATACACTCTTGAAAAACATTGCAGAATTGGATAAACTGAAGGACAATGCTGTATCCTACAAAATTCAACAGTTTACCATTTTAGCTAATGTGAGAAACTATGGACTAGGGTATTGTTTATTTAAATTTATGTTAAGCCCATATGTAAATGTAAAGATTAGACAATAAAAGATATGATCACCGCCAGGTGTCCAGGATGCCGCTTGTGAAAAGATACGATCACCGCCAGGTGTGCAGGATGCCACTTGTGAAAAGATAAGATCACCGCAACAACAAAAGCATGACTCCACTACCTCATGAACATGGAAGTAAAGATGTATAAAAAGGGACTGTTTGAACTGCTCAGGACGGCAGTTGGTGGAGCGCAGACTCCCCTGTCGTCCAGCGCTGTTTTGCTCATATTCTACTTGCTATAATTAATAAAATTTTAATTGGATTATGATCCGTTGTGGTCTCAATTTATAACAATTTCTGGTGCCGTGACTCGGATAAGGAAAAGTGGGCTTTGGTCCTCCGGGGAGGCGCCCCGCGACATTTCGCGGCCCTGCGACCAACAGCTTACTCCAACCTTACCGACGAACCTAAATTCTAGAATAATGAGCAAAGGAGAAACCGGTAAAATCCCATAAAAATTCTGTGCACGGGAGTCCGGACGAAGACGCAGGACGCGTAAGTATATTGCGAATTTGTTCGCAAGGTTTGCCGTTCGGGCGGGATTGGGTTTCCTGGAATATAACGAATGAGAGGTTCGATATACTGAACCAAGCAAGTGCGGACTCTTAAGTACTGCGTCTCCCATCTCCCGCGAGGGACTGGGCCAGGAACAAGGGGAGCGAGTGAGTGTATGTTTGTGGATATTCCAGAAGATGGGGGCGAAGGGCAGCAAGCCTTCGACTCCCATGGGAAGGGTACCTACTGTACCCAAGAATACCCCTCTGGCATATATCTTAGACAATTGGAGATATTTCCCTGGAACCCTAGGGAAAGATAAGCAGAAAATGATAGAATATTGTACTAAGATATGGGGAGGGAAGAAGATTTCTAAAAATGTCTTTTGGCCAGTCTGTGGGTCAGAAGAAGATTGGGAGGAAACCCAGGGACCTCAAGCAGATATTAAATGGCCACTCCAAAGACCTAATTGGGATAATCAGGATC
Source organism: Falco punctatus (assembly GCF_963210335.1). Classification (NCBI taxonomy): domain Eukaryota; kingdom Metazoa; phylum Chordata; class Aves; order Falconiformes; family Falconidae; genus Falco; species Falco punctatus. The sequence continues at coordinate 29,087,580 of NC_137590.1, read as the reverse complement.
CAATGCATAGAACTCATATGCAGGACCTGAGAACTATAGTAATTCAGGGGATTAGAGAAGCAGTACCCCGTGGCCAGAATATCAATAAAGCATGTAATGAAATGCAAAAAAAAAAGATGAGAGCCTCACTGAGTGGCTGGAACGACTGAGGAAAGCCCTTCAGCTGTACTCTGGGGTAAATCCAGACAACCATTTAGAGCAAGCGCTCCTCAAAACTCAGTTTGTGGAAAAATCATGGGAAAAACTTTAGTGGAACACTTCAGCAGGAGAGGACAGATAAGGGTAAAAGAAATAATTAAGCAAGAAAAGCAGATGGCCAGCAAGGGCATAAATTACCTTAGACTGATAAGAACATTGCAAATGAGCAAAAGGTGAAAAGTACACCATGAGGAAGACCTACAGCCTTCCTCCCATAGACCACTGCCCACATTCTAAAGACCCCGGCCCACAATTTTTGGGAGAATCTGCACAAGGGTGAAAGACTGATAAGCTAATTAGCATACGAAGCGAGGGTAGGCGGGTTCAGGTAATGAATATGTATAGGCGTTAATGGAATATTCATTGTTTCAAGCTTATTTGCTGCAGTGTTGCTTATTTTGGTTACCGGATTTATGGAATGTGGAATTTGACTTTGATAATTGTTACTGTGATTTTGGCTGTATTTTTGATAATAATAGTGAGCTCTTGGTGTTGCTGTAGAAAGATACCTGTGTGTTGCATTTTGTAAGTAGTAATTCTGTAAGTGATAAGTGTGTTCTGTGAGTGTAAGCTGGGAAAAATGGGAGGAAAGCAGAGTGGTGGGATTTTAAAGAAAAATCCGCTAGGGTGTGTTTTGAGTCATTGGAAGGATATTGGAGGATCCGCTGGTGGAAATGTGAATAGGAAAACATTGATAAAATATTGTAATCAATGGTGGCCGCTTTATAAGCTGGAATGTGGAGAAAAGTGGCCTTTTAATTAATAATTACAAGGTTATTAATAATTGTTATACTCATTTATGCTGGAAATGTGAGAACATTTCTGTATTCAGTATATTACAAATGTTGGTATGTGGTTATTGTCTTGAACATCCGAGGGGTGAATGTGAACCTCTGTATGTTTTAAAGTGTATATGGTGTAAAGAATTATTATATGTATGGTGGCGACAAGAAATTGAATGCCCTGACTGTAAGGTTTGGACGCCTTGGGATAAGAGAGAGAGCTGTAAGTGAAATTAGAGTCTCTGTGGCTGGGATAGCGATTGAGATAATAGTAAGAAAGGTCACTGGAAGGAAATGGGGGGGGCAGCTGGGGGAAGCGTGAATAAGAGAACTTTGGCTAAGTACTGCAGTCAGTGGTGGCCCCTGTATAAGTTAGGGGACAGAGAAAATGGCCCTTAAACGGCACACTGAATTATAATGTTTTGTTAAAATTAATGTTATTTTTAAGACGAGAGGAAAAATGGGATGAAGTAATGTATGCTGGTATGTTTTTCACTCTGAGGAATCACCCAGAGTGGCAAAAGAGTGTGGTATTAACCTAGCTCCACAAGATCCCTTAATATTAGCAATGCAAAAGGATCAGAGGGGAGGTTGTGGTTCCTTCTATGGAGCAACCAGAATGAAACACGTTGTAAGATAAAAAAACTTGTGCTAATGTATGTAAGATCTGAAGCCGGGGGGGGGGGGGGGGGGTGTGTGTGGAGATTAAAAAAAAAAAATACAACAAACAAACAAACAAACAAAAAAAAAAACAAACACCCTGTGAAAGTGTTAAAGTATTGGGGTGAGTTTGTACAAACCCCCGTACCCCCTCGAAGGTGCGGCTGAGTCCTGCGGGACGCATGGCAGGGTGTTTGCTATTTGCCTGCGAAGGCTGATATGTAATAACACAGACTTAAAGCAACAAGTAGCAGATTTGCATTCAGGGTAAGAAAGAGTTAAAATAGAAGTGCTGCTGCAGAGGCAGGCCTGTGTAACCTGCAGAGCAGAAACAGCATCTCCTGCCCCGAATCCTCCTCATGGTGGGGAGTAGGGGGTTGCTGTTGCTGACAATTGAGCAGAAGGACCTGACAATGTCACCCCGATTGCTGCAGCATTTGCAGCACAATAGGACCGGTAACGGCCCCTCTAGGGCAGGCAGCGGGTCTGAGGAGAGTAAAGGTGAATCTCTGATGGGGAAATTTAGATGTTTGAAAATTAGTTGTGAATAGGACTGGATAAAGGTTCGAGTTGATTTTTACTAAGGTAATCGTGATGTAGAAAAGTTGGTGAATACAAAACCAACTTATTTGGTGTTAAACTTCAGTGAAAAGAATTTGTTACAGTTGTGGGAGCTGCTGGCCACCAGGAAAATATCCTGGAACCTTTAAAGTAAATGTTGAGCTTATCTTTAATTCAACAGAAAAGTGGAAGAGAGGACCTCCCTGAAGTAAAAGAAATCTTTAACCAGGTATATCTGGAAGTAAATTCCAGGTAAGGGGAAAAATGCTTTCCCTGTTACAGTAGAAATGATAAACGGGAGGCCTGCCTAGTTCAGGTAAAACAATATCCCTTGGTCAGCAAGGCTGTGGGGAATATTGCATAAAAACTAAAATAAAATACACTCTGTAGTAGTTCTACTAATGTAAATCTGTGTTTTACCATGACTGTGACTTGTTATGGGATGTGCAGATGAAACTCTGCATTGACAACAAAGTACAAGGAATAAGGTTGGTCAAGTGCCTCCTACCACAATCAAGGGCAAGACTGGGTTGGCCTCTGTGTTTGCCACCAAGAAGGATCTTGAGCTCTGCTGCTGGCTGCAACCCAGTAGGCGTTGAGCGGTGGGGACATATGCCATGCCAGACCTTGATGTGAGGAATGGCCCCCTCTGTTATAAGAGGGTCTTCCAGGAAGGAAGAACATAAGATGGCCCATTAAGGCACTGATTTGGAAATTGGAAACCGCCTGGCCGACCATGAAGCCATACAAGTAGCGGAGGAGGTAGGAAAGGAGGAATTATCCTTAATACCAGATGGTAAAATCCAAACTGTAAGTACAGATCAGGAGCCAAATTATTCTAAAGAAAACTTAAAGGTCATTCAGACATGAATGATAAAATAGATAAGTGGACTTATTTGAGGGATGGTCATATAGTGGTACCATCCAATTTAATATGGACCACAGCCGTAATAGAACATAATAAGATGCATTGGGGAGCTGATAATTTATATAAAAGTCTAAATCAGAAATTGATAGGGCAGAACTTGTATACTGTAATAAAACAGGTGACTCAGCGATGTGAAATGTGTTTGAAAATTAGCCAGGGCAACAGTGGCAAGTTGATTTTTCCAGACTTTCAAGAATTGGGGGGGTACCAATATTTATTAAATGAATGGACACCCCAACGTATCATACAGTATTATAGACCTGCAACTTGGAATCCTAATGAACTTATTACTAACATGCAATTTGCTATTATGGTTTCACCCGATGGCGTTAAACAAATGCGACCTGTGAGACCTGTCAAAAGGTTAATCGAAATAACCTGAGACAAAAACCTCTCGGAGGACGTTCCTCAGCATACAGACCTTTCTCACACATACAAGTGGATTTTACTGAACTACCCAGGGTAGGGCGTTACAAATATTTATTAGTAATGGTGGATCATTTAACACATTATGTTGAGGCTTTTCCTACCTCCAAGGCAACTGCTAACCAAGTTACTAAAGTGTTACTTGAACACATTATACCTCGATATGGAGTACCTGAAGTAATCGACTCGGACAGAGGAACACACTTTGTGTCAAAAATTGTTAGAGATCTAACAGAAAGCTTGGGTATTAAGTGGGAATACCATACGCCATGGCATCCACAAAGTTTGGGAAAAGTTGAAAGGATGAATGGGGAAATCAAAACTATTCTAACTAAATTAATGATAGAGACCAAATTATCATGGATTAAGTGCCTACCCATGGCACTATTAATTCTCAGAACTAGACCCCGAGCGGATATGGGAATATCAGCATTTGAAATGGTGTATGGAATGCCCTATAGAATTGAAAGCCCACAAACAAATATTTTAATTCGAGACCGTGCGATAAATGAATATGTTTTACAATTAGCAGAACATCGTAACAAGCTTTGGGAACGCGGACTGATTGTGCAACGACCCCCGTTGGACTTAAAAATTCACAATGTTAAACCTGGGGATTGGATATTGATTAAAGTGTGGAAGGAAGAAACCCTAAAACCCAATTGGGAGGGACCTTATCTTGTTCTGCTTACAACAGAAACGGCTGTCCGAACTGCTGAGCGTGGATGGACTCATGCCAGTCGCATTAAAGGCCCAGTGACGAGACCCCACTGGAAAGTAATCAGTACACCAGGTGACACCAAGATAACATTGAGAAGATAAAGTTATGATAGAGACTTTATTTGATTATTTTGCTGCATTACCTTTTGGTATAAAGTGTGTATTGCTGTTTATATTTGCTATAATTATTTTTTTTTATTATTTATTATATATGGAAGCGTACAAAGTGTGTTGAAAGAAATTGCTAAACTTATACAACCACACAATATTGAATAGAAGATATGCTGATGCAAATAATATATGCATTCTAGATATATGAATTAGGTGTAATAATTTGAACTACAATTGCTATCCATTTGCTTGTTTTAAATGTAAGGTATGCCAGGATAAATGGTGGACACACTGTGAATTCGGATACCCTCCGACAGGAGTTTGCACACAGTGTTGGAAAATCCAAAGAACTCTTACTGAGTAGAAATTAAAACAATTAGAGTCTAAACAAGAAATTATTTGAGAAGCACATGAGTGGTGGGAAATTTTTGCCAAAGGAATAAACCCTCAATATTATTGTTACCACTCCACCGAACCAGTCCCCTTTGTAGCTGAAATCTTGGCTATAAAGTGCAAAAGGGAAGTATTAACCGTGTCTTGCTTTGTCCCATTAGTTAAAGCTGCAAAATAGGAAGCCTATGTAAACAGGCAGAAAGCCTAAAGCAGCTGTTCTCCTGAAGAATTCCCTTGCTGCCGAGAAGATGGTACACCTCGTGGCTCGAAGCAACCGAGTCGACGGGCAAGGCAGAGGAGGAACATACTGCGGAGAAAAGAACCAGAACAATGGGATGCAAAAGCAGCAATGGCCGAAATTCCCCAGGACTGGTAAAAATATACTCAAATTGGCAAAATTGACAGACACCCGTTTTCCTGGTATACCGTTAGTTTTGTTATTGATAATGACCCAAGCAAATGGAAACCCTCATGAACCTTTTAAATGGACCTTAATCAGGTGGGAGGGACAAGTAACCATTCAGACTCAAGTTACACCAGGAGCTAAATGGGTTTGTTCAGACATCGGAGTAACGCCTTGCCTATCCCTAAACATGTTTAATCAATCTCAGTTTTGTGTACAGGTGATTATTGTTCCTCGTCTGATCTATCACACCTCTAAGGAGGTGTTACGCCACTTTGAAGGAGACCTGAATAGACAAAAACGAGAGCCAATTACAGTGGTAACCCTAGCTACACTGCTGATAGCGGGCGGAGTTGGAGCAGGTACAGGCATAGCCTCCCTAGTAAAAGGTCAAGAATTACAAAGTTTGCAGATGGCTGTAGATGGGGATTTAGCAAAAATAGAACAATCTATCCAAAATTTAGCCGCTTCAGTAAAGTCTCTATCAGAAGTAGTGTTGCAAAATAGAAGAGGATTAGATCTATTGTTCTTAAAGGAAGGAGGGTTATGTGTAGCTCTCAATGAAGAATGTTGTTCTTTTGCTGACCATACGGGATTAGTCCAGGACACCATGTCTGAACTCTGGAAAAGGTTAGATCAACGTAAGAAAGATCGTGAGGCGGGCAGGTCATGGTATGAAAACTGGTTTAATATCTCACCTTGGCTAACCACTTTGTTGTCTGCTTTAGCAGGACCACTTATTATGCTGATTCTGGGACTCATATTTGGGCCTTGTATATTACGCTATATTTTACACTTTATTAGAGAACGGTTTGACTTAGCTAAATTGCTTATTTTAACTACGAGGTCTAGGGAAAAATATAAGAGTGTATCTATTAATGAGGATGAAGATTGTTGTGAATGCGTTATGCCACGTGAAAACTATGCCTATTGTAATTGTGAGATATTACCTTGTGAGTGTTATGATAAATGTTGGGATTGTGGAAAAAGGTTTGTTCGCAGTGCTGAGAATGAAAGCAGTGTATAATAAACAATAATAGGATAAAAAGAAAAAGGGGAGATTGTGAGAAACTATGGACTAGGGTATTGTTTATTTAAATTTATGTTAAGCCCATATGTAAATGTAAAGATTAGACAACAAAAGATATGATCACCGCCAGGTGTCCAGGATGCCGCTTGTGAAAAGATAAGATCACCGCAACAACAAAAGCATGACTCCACTACCTCATGAACATGGAAGTAAAGATGTATAAAAAGGGACTGTTTGAACTGCTCAGGACGGCAGTTGGTGGAGCGCAGACTCCCCTGTCGTCCAGCGCTGTTTTGCTCATATTCTACTTGCTATAATTAATAAAATTTTAATTGGATTATGATCCGTTGTGGTCTCAATTTATAACAGCTAATAAAATTTTACTTAATATAAGCAAGCAGATTGAAAAAAAGGAACTGGAATTAATGCAAGTAATGATGACAGGCTGAAACTGCATTCATATTAAAAAAAAGAAAAAAAATTCCTTAATAAAACTTAGCAGTTTGGAGAAGCCTCTAATTTCTATAAATTTTTCCACAAATTTAATACAGCAGATCTTGAAAAAAAGCTTTTAATCATGAGAGCAATATTCAATTTTGTAAATTCTTCCTGTCATTGTCTATCTCTTAGCTCTCCAATAAAGATGTAGGAAAAAAATAATCATACTATTGAGTAGCAAATACTACAGAAACTATATTTCAAAACAAAAAAAAGCAACAATAAGACATTGTTTCAACAGACAAGATACTAATAGGACTACACATTAATATTTTTTTTAAGATGCTTGCCTATTACTATTAAAGTTGATGAGAACACAAGAACAATTGTTAAAAAATACTGTTTCCTGACCCTGTAAACACAAATAGCTAAACATCCTTTTTTCTAGTATTATTCAGTCAAAATAACTACACTTTAGCACTGGGCATGCTTTGCATCCAGTCTCACAGCTGGCTATAAAAGTGGTTTGGAGAGAAAACTAATCAGATTACCGGCTGTTACAGAATATCCAACAATGCAGACATATTACCATGACCTATATTGATTGTATCTAACTTTCAATTTGGCTCTCCGAGACAGGGATTGACCCAATGACCTGCACAGACCCCTTTCATCATATATTATTCTGTGATTTTATGAAGGAAAACTGAAAACACAGGTAACACTTTAAAAAAAAAAATTCCATTTATTATTATTCCATTTATACCTCAATACTGCCCTCTGCTGATGCTTATACTGTTTGATTATTTGCATGGAAACCCGTGAGGCTGTTATGCAAATATTTTAGCACATTTCTTGCAAATGAAGGAAACAATTGAAGAATGTTCCTGTTCTCTAAGATTCAAATAAGTACAGCAGGCTGAATGTCTAGGTTTATGGCAGAGAACGTAAGTGATCAGTACCTTTACCAGGTCAGTTGGAAAGTACATTTATGTAAGGTCAAAGTAGGTCTCCTCCCTCATGCCAAACAGTTGAGGATACTTTACAGGAGTCTTCAGAGCTACAGAACAACCCTATCCAGTAAATGTAAAAAGCTCCCAAGAGAGCTATCGGCCTTCCTTGCTACAACAATAGCAAGTCCATGCAGGTGACTTGCAGGAGATTAAAAAGGATGTTTTGTAGAAACCTTCCAAACCTGGATCAGTTATCAGAAGAATTAACAGTCACTCATCTCCAGCTGTCTGAGCTATAGTTCTATATATAAAAAACTATGCAAGTGATGCATTTAGCATCTTTAGCAAAGAAAGGATTTTGGTGTAATTTATTGTCATAAGTCTTAGCAGGTTCTACTTAGGAGGGCAACATCAAAAGTGCTTTTAAGACACAATTAAAATGGATGTATGTAAAAAACCACAACAGTATAACACATGACATAAAGCCAGCTTTTCAGGCTACGTTAGAAGTTTCTGAGTTGTATGAGAATTAACTGTTATTAAATCTGCTATAAAGCTTTGCAAAGAAAAAAAAAATTGCCTTAAAAACTTTCAGTCTACTTTAGTTTCTAAGCAAAATAATTATTTTCTCCAATGCTTACACTAATGTCAAATCTTTGAAGTGTTCTGCAGAACTGTTTGGTCTTATTTTTAGACATATTGTTAAATTTGTGCATAAGCTTGTTTTTTCTCTTGTATTCCTACAGTCTCAAGGGCCAATAAGAGATTCTACTAAACTGACTGTATTCCCTAGTTAAGGTGTAATAATACCCTCTTAGAAATCACCATGATTTAGTTTTTCTGAGGGGAGGTAATATAGGTATTCTTATATTAGAGTTAAGATACTAGGAGAAATTTTTGCAGAAGTGACATTACCAGTCACATGTATATTAATTCAAAGGATTCATGGTTTTTACATCTCCTATGATGGTGTATTAAAGCCTTTCATAAAGGGCATCTGTTTACAAAGAACCAGACTGCTCCATTTACACGCCTGCGCTAAAATATAAATTACCCTAAAGAAAGGAAAAAAAGACATCTTTTTCTGTGTACTGCTGAATGGGATACAATAGCATTAAACACCAGGAAGGGGAATTGAAGCTAAACTTTCCAAACAACTTTAACAGCAAAGTTAAGCAATGAAACTGATCACCACAAGGGTTGAAGGGTTTCCATCACTACAGTTTCAGTCAGATTAACATACTCCTTGCGTACAGTTTCTACACAAAACGTCACAGCTAAAATAAGAATCAAGCATATATACATTTAAGAAAACACAACCACTTTTGGTACGATTAAAAGAAGGACTCAGTATTAGAAGGACATCTGACTAAAAAAAAGCAAGAATCTGAAGCATGTTCTTCCAGACTTGAGTCACATAGCTGTCAAATGTACTAGGCCTATCAATTTTGCCTACAACAGTTGCCTAGTTTGTTGCTTGAATTGTGTTACATTTGATTAAGAGAAACATTTGATTAAGAGAAAGGACTTAGGCCTGAACAATATTTAGTTATTAACTGGTTAAAAGTGTTTCTCTTAGAAGTTTTGTTTCCAGCACATTATGAATTACCATACATACACCTTGAAATTGCAAAATAATCTGCTGAGGTGCAAATGGGAGCCCCTCTTCACCCAGTGAGATAATAACAAGGAGTAACTTGTGAAAGTTGCATCTTCCTTCATTTAAGCGATCTGATTTGTATGTATACATAGTCACTTGACTGATATAAATAAACTTTTACTCATACTTGCAGAAGCAACATAGTTCTGGGAGTTTCTTTACTGGCTTCTGGAACAACAGAATTCTTGACTAACTTCCAGCAGCAGCTCTATTAGTGATGATGTGCAAGCCAGAAAGAACACAACTTGACTTTACATCCCAGGCTGAGCTTGCAGATAGAAACAAATTTTATTTATACACATAAGGCATCAGGGATGGCAATTCCAGCAGCAGAGGACTACAAGAACTAAGAGTACCACTACTGCCCTTTAGCAGATGAAATCAGGTTTGAACTCCAGGCAGACATCCATATGCAGCTTACAGAGAGGCCCATTTTGCTCCTCAGTATTCAGTCTTACTCACTTTGACGATTATAGATATTGTTCTATTAATATGCAAACTCAAGAATTTACAGGCAGTTTGCAAAACAGTATTTCTAGCCTGGTTGTTTGCTACTGCTGTGAACTGTAGCCCAGACTCCATTAACAATATAGATTGACAATATTAAGTCCAGTATCTCCCTTTATAACCACCCTGACATATCAAGAGAATGCCAATTTTAAAAGATGCCTTGAGAAGCAGGAAGCAATGCCTGAAAACTTACAACTGTACATTATTTTCCTTTTTAAGTGCTGTTACCTGCTTCTGGGAAGTTACAGTTAACAAGTTCTTGTTCAGTTAAATTACTTTTAAATTGATATTAATCACCAGTGTTATCCACTTCCCACATGCCTTTAGAAGTTGAGCAAGAAAGTATACTCAGAGCAATATACGGAAATAGATTCCAAATTATCTAGTGCACCAGTGCCCAGAATACTTCCTCACATCTTAAAATAACATTCGCTTCTGGCTGGTAACAGTTACTGGTTCTCTTCCAGTCCGAGGCCTTAATTCAAGAATGTAGCTAGGCATATGCCTAGTCACCTTAAGAATCAATGGCTCCATGTGCATAGATCAAGCTAATTGTAAATTTGTTACGTGTTGATAGGAGGTATGAAAACAATCCTCAAGATGGCATCCATCCACATTACTTCTCAAATAACCGAACAAAATGTCCCTGGCCTTCTAAGAAAAATGCGGAAACAAACACATGAAGTGCTAAACAGAAACACAGAACAGACATTTCTTAAATAAATTAATAGCTAGATACACATTGTGCTGTTACACTAGAATTTTTAAGTAATTTGTGTTTTTCATCCATAATGTAAGATAATAAAAAATGAAGTGATGATAAAAAATAAAGACATTATATAGAATCATTGGCATAAATGTCAAATTTTAAAAGTTCACTTTTTCCTCTTGGAATGAAATAAATCACAGAAAATATACCTACTTCACAACTAGTAATGAGAGTCAATAGAATAACAGTTTCCATCTTCAGGGGGAAAAAATAAAATTTAAACTGCCTTTTTTTTTTCCCCCCAAAGATTCCCTCCTTTCTACCCTACCCAGACCTAAAGTTATTATAGTGCTCAACAAAAATTAATTACTTATATGTGAAAAGTAAGAAAGATGTTAATGAACCATTAAGGATGGCGGGGGGAAGACAGAACACAATGACTAAGTTACATAAAAATACACTGGTGAGAACATAAAGTAAATCTTAATGAAGTCCCAACATCCCTGACAATTAATGCTGTGGTTAGGAGCAAATTGTGGTTAGGAGTAAATACTGTTCAATCTGTGGCTATGTATTCTAGCAGTGTTTCAATTAAGGTCAAAGGAAACATCCATGAAATCTGAGTTCATGGATATTAAAACAGACAGAAGAGCTAGGTAACTTACAGTTTATTATTTAAAATATTCAGATAATCTATTATATAGTATATTATTAAATATATTTAATTAAATGTAATGCACACATGCTTAAGAAAGGGGAAAATATATATCTGTGTGTACATATACATAATTTCAAAATACAAATATTTATTTTTACATTCCTCATCAAAAAAAAAATCAATCTTAAAAGGTTGTGGAATAAGCTTTTAATAGCTTTAAATGTTTACTCAGAAAAATATTTAAAAAGACAGGTTTCCAAGCTTGGGTCTCCTTTCTACATCTTAAACTTTACATATCCAGAACATTTACACAGGCAGGAACTCCAGAGCACTTCTGAATTAAAATTAAAAAAAAACCATACTCAGTTTCTGCAACATCCATGACATTCAAACTAGTCCTTACGCAGACTTGGGGTTTTGCTCTCCATGTTTTCAAGCATATTAAAAATAGGCTTTAAGTTTTCAGAAGAATTCAGTGTGCTGCAGGAGAGTTTTATATCAACTTTTTTTTTTTTTTTTAATAGATCAGAGGATATTTGCAGTCACAGGCTATTGAACAGATCTTTCAGATCTCATTTGGCAGGAGAGAGCTCCATCCACAAAAAGGGTATTGATCTGTTTAAACAGTGTCACTTTAAGTCAAAACCAAAAGTAGAAAGGGTTCCGTGAAGAAAAAGAGAAGGGAGAGACAGTAGTAAATCATGAGAGAAGAGACTATTTGTGTTACAGAAATGAAAATTAATTGCTTTTGCTATTAAATTTCTATGTATAGAATTAAGTATATAGTTTATATTATAAACCATATTAATGAAAAGGGCATTGAAAACAGCCAGCTACCCCCAGGAAACAGCAAGAGATTGGTTGACATATTCCCAAAACCTTTCTTCATCTTCAAGCCGATTCTCAGGCTTCATCCTCCTTCAGAATTTCAGCACATGTTCATGGTTATTTTTGGAACTGACTTCTACACGCAAGTCCTTGCTTGTATAATGTGTTTTCCTTTCCTTAAACTTCCTGTTAAGAACTTGGTTTTTAGAGAGCATGCACAGATTTCAGAATTAAAGTAACTGTTTTAACAGTGATACAAAACAAGGAGGAAATACGTCTCCACTAATTTTGTATTTTCAAAAGTACTATTATAGCGGCACAAGACATCGATTCCTGTACCTATTCTGTGGTTTTTTCTTAGCTTTGATTTTCAGCACACAAATAAAACCCCATTGAATATGGAGAGCATATTTTATTTTAAGCATTTTTTGAAAAATTAACTGCCATTATTAAGTGCCATTATTTTATGTAAAAAAAATTATGAAAAATAATTTAAAAGACTAGAGTATGATGGAGAAGCTAGATCCTAACGTTCTTGGGTAAGCTACTAATATCTCTTAAAACATTAGGTAATTTTGATCTATGTGTTAAGCAATTACATGTTAAAGAACATGGTAGAATGGGAAAGAACTCAGGAGCCCTCCTGGAAGAAAGCTTTGGCCAAGCAGAGTCAGTGTTGTCTCCATCTTAAACTTTTTTTTTTTTTTTTAAAACTTTTGTTCTGTTCAAGCACAAGCTTTTGTAAAACTACGTATTTCAGAAAGAGAGAGAACACAGAATGGCAAAATTCCTGGAATTGATTGTAACTTAAAAAAAAAAAATCTCTAGGCATAAATCTGATTTAAAACTTAAAGGCAGTAATTGTTCCTAGCAAACAATCTATATTAGAAATCAGTGATACTTTCATTCTTTACTTTCAGCATTGTAATTTCATCCAAAACCTCTACAGTCTTTTGTATAATCCTTGCTTGTCCTCTTAATTGCTGACATGCATTTTAAATCTGTAATGTTACTGCATAATCCCTGAAAAAGCCTTCACCAGGAAGAGAATGGCAAAACTCCCCCCAAACATCTGCCTTTGCTAAATTGCTCTTTGTAAATAGAATTTATCATTGAACAATTCAGTGTTTATCTATCACCCCTTTCTGGAACAAGTAAGCATATTTTTGACATGTTGGAACACACTAAAGCCAAAGAAAAAAGCATGACTCCAACAGGAAAATGCAAGGCTGTGACAACAACAACAACAACAAAACCAAAAAAAAGTACTAAACTTAACTCCATGGTAAAAGCCCAGACTCTGTAAACAGAATGCAGGATAGTGACTCTGAAAATGAATCATTCTTTTTGTTGCCTGAAGGTGGCAATAATGATACCGTACATACAAAGCATTTCATTGACAGTTTTACATTTAGAAACTGTGAAGTTTTACATGTTAAAAAATTACTTTCATAGCACTTGTACTGCTAACCTTTTATGGCACTATTCATTTTCCATTAGCCTCACAGAGAACAGAAAGGAAATCTGCCTTACTACAGAGTTTTCCAAGGGAAACTCTATAAAGCTAAGCAAAATCCAGACTACTACTTCAGTGATTTGGGTTTGGTTTTTTGTTTTTAAATCACACTTATATACCTACTAATCAAAGCTAAATCCAATACACAGCAGGTAGAAGGCTATCAGCTCAAAAAAGCTACCAAATATGTCACTATTTTTGGTGGTAGCTCAAAAAAGCTACCAAATATGTTTTCATTTTTGAAAACCAACCATGAACCACACTGGGGTCAGACCAGGATCTGCATCCACAGAAAAATAAATGGAAATGCTTCCCTACACTCCATAAGAAGAGGGAATGTGAAAAGTAGCGCAGCTATAATCTCAGCTCCACAAGATTCCTGAGTACACAGATGGTACATTTTATGCAACCCAGGCAAACACAACCAAAGGAATAGTAAACAGAAAGACCTGTACAAACCAGAAATGCTTAGGGTGTTAGTGCTAGGTAAGGGGATCTACAGGGTAACAGTGTTACATGTCACAAAATATACTACAGTACTTAGACCAAGTCTAGCGTTACACCATTTTTTGTGAAACTACTTGTACCTTTCAGGTCTGAAAGGCACAAGAGAAACGTTTAATGCTAGGTGGCGATGTTAGAAATTAAAATTATAGTTACTTCACTATTAGTGTTTCTGATACTAGGAATTCAAATAAGCCTATGTTAATAGAAATGAGAGTGATCATAAAGGCTAGCAACCAGTTAATTAGCAAATAGCAATTAGAAAGAAGTCAGTAGTATAGTTAAGCATGAAATGTAAACGTCTCATGGTTTTGTACTTTAAACACAAAAGCATCCTCTCTTCAAATACTCAACTAGCTTGCAAAACACAAACTGTCACAGACACCCCTTAAAGCTTTTGCTTGCAAAACAATTCTTTATGTTTAAGTGACTAAATCAGTAAAATATAACTACATTTATCAGATAAATAAGGCAAATACAGTCACATGAAGAAGTGTGAACAACACGCAAAAGAAGTTACTAATCCTAGCAACATAAAATAATACAGTTTTTAGTAGCTATACAAAAATGTTTCTTGGCCTGTAAAAAAATACTACACCTTCAAGTAAAGCATTAACATAAAACAGCAAAGACCATCCATTATTACAGCTCTGTCTTGTTACATTTCACATCATTTCTGTAAAAGAAAAAACGCTAGTTTTGTAGGAAAAGAATACCTACAGTATTACTCAAAGTACATTTAGTAGAGTCTGCTTCAACATTCCTTACCAGCAGGATAGAATTTTCTAACTTCTGACAGCAACAATTTTGAGATGCACAGCTAATTCAATAACCTCTGGAACTAACAAATTATTAAACTATCTAATAAATCAATGTATATATCTATTAACACCATTTTTAGCACTTTCTGGACCAACCACCCACCCATCAATTCACTAAACCTACTTACTATCTCTTCAAGATATGCATACCGTATCAGGGCTTTAAGTGCATTAATAAACTTCAATGGTGCTAATCAGCCTCACGTGGTGCATCCTGCCAAACCCCTGCCTACAGCCCAGGAGCCCCATTCAAGCTGTTAGCCTGTAAAATAGTTACACTGTTAAAATATTGCTCTCTAGCTCAGTCACAGGTAAGTTCCTATCTACCTATAAATATTCTTCTCATCCAGACCTTTGCCTGAGGACTGATTTCTACCTTGACCTTCAACTTGCCCTGTCAGTAAGGATCTACCTGATAATCGCTAGGCTGTGTCAGACCCTGCCTCACCGACTAGCACTTCCAGCTTGACCTCAGACCTGCCTATCTGTGGATTTGCCAACTGCTGGCACAGCCCCTGCCCTGCTTGCTGTATGTGCTCAGCTCCTGGGTTCCCTCCCTGCAGCCCTCACTGCTCCCTGACACGGGGCTGAGCTCTTCGCACCACCAGTGTAGGATCTCTTTCTGTTTTTCACAGCTCTGAACAGGAAGGTCAACAAGTGACTACTGGAGTGGTGGTTCATATGGTTAGAATGGAAATAATTTGCACTCTGAACATTCCTGTAACCATACCTCTCTTTACTCTAAAAAAACCCGAAGAAAAAAAAACTTATTCTAACAATTTAAAGTAAAGAAACTTTGCTACTAGAATACGCTGCCCTGACCACCCAAGTGTACTAAAGGGAGGCTGATTTATTTAAGCATACACAAACATAAATGGTAATTTGCTTGCAACGAATAGGGGTCAGGTAGGTGGAGGTCTTTTTCATTATGTTATTAAAGCAGGTCATTTAAGCTCAATGTTTATTCCTGCAAAAGGCTTGTAATTATATGTGGTAATGAAGTTTTTAAATATTATTTTATACTGTGTATAACATAACAAGCGGAAGTTCAGTTTGCTACAGATTACTTTCTATTTATATCAGTATTTCTGATATTGAGAATAATCCAAGTTTAAAAGTAGTAATTTAAATTTTCATAATAAATTTCAATGAAATAAAAACAAGAGATGGCAAGATAAAACAAGTCTCTTTTCCTGATATGTTCCTAGGGTCTCAAAATGTAAAAAAAGAAAAAGCTGTCTTCACTAGAACAGTATTTCATACATTGAAGAGGTTCTACCTACCCAATTGTGAATTGTTATCAGTGCATATGGAAAAAAGGAGTCTTCCTGCTTCAAGCAATATAAAAGTCAATAGTTTACATTGTATAGTAATAAAGTTTTAAACAACTTAAAATGTTTCTAGTTGGTTCATACCAGGAAGCAAGAATTGTTTTCCCTCTTTAACGTTAATATTCTTAAAGCTTGACACTATAAAATTTTTCATTTAAAGTAGTTTTTTTCCATGAGGAAAGCTAGTTTACTACAGATACTAACTGGTGAACAAGGACCTTGGGAACAGACTGCCTTTTCAGTCCAAATTTCTTCAAAATTAATTAAAATATCTAAAAAGTATTTATGAAAAATCAGCCTATAAAATAGAAAAGTAGGCTTAGGAATATTACTAATTAGCATCTTGCTCTGCATAACGTTGTTTTTGGCATGTTTTTAATGAAAAACCCACATACTTTCACTCCTATTAATAACAATGTCGCTCCACTTTCCTGCCACATGCAAAAGTTTCACTACAAAGAAGTTTTTACAGCACATACCTACTCAAAGAGTGATATGAGTGGGAGAAATAAGAGTCGTACTTCACTGGAGCAGGTAACTGTTCAGAATACTTAGTGCATAAATAAAAAACAAAAGTTGAGATTCAAAAAATTAAGTAATTAAAAATACTATTTGCTTTGGTTTCAGAGAACAGCTGACTCTGCAAGTTACTTGTTACCACTATAATGTATACTGTTATAGTAGTCATGCTTTATGGTTGTGACCATCAGTTCAACCAAAATTCTGTATTCTATGGATGGTTAGCTACAGGACAAAATCAAGTTTGCTTTAGGGGTTAATAGTTTGTGTAAGTAATATGTCACAGATTCTTTTAAATCTTCTTTTAATTTAATGTTTTCATTTAATTTTAAAATATTTTAATCTTTTAATTATTTTTAAAATCTTCTTAGTAGAAATGTGCCAGAGGAACTTTCAGTCTTACTTACCCTTTATTTTCCCTTGGTACAGGGCAAAAATTGTCTAAGATCAGTCATATGTTACTGTGCACGCTGTGTTTTATCCAAAATCATCAGGTCATCTGCCATTATAATTAGAAAAAACCAATGTAGGAATCCAATTTTATAATTTCTTCTTTACTCATGTACTTCTACGTAGTTGAATGCCTTACACAAAATAAGTTCCAGGATCAGGGCCTAGGTTCAGGATTCAGAATTTTATCAGATTCAGTACTTGTAATTAAAAACACTTAGATAAATATTTGGCCAGGCTGCAGCTAAAATATTGTTAAGTATGTATTAATATCACACCACCTAAGCTAGTCAGATATTAGGTATTTGGATTCAGACCGCAAGGATCGGGAAAATCCACACGTTTTAACTCATTTGGTTGGAAACCTTTAACGATTTCAAAATGACATGGGGAGAGGCATAGCCTGAGGGAGCTGTGGTATTCATTCCTGAGAGAAACCAAGCGTAAATCTATTCAATTTACCGCTGTGTGCGTGTATAAATACAAAGCGTTATCTCTTGGTATTATACATGGATTTCTATAGGTATGTGATAAGTATAAATCAGCGGGACAAATACCTGCGTCGAAGTTCCCTGCCAGCCCCCACTCTGTCCTGAGGAGACTGCTCACGTTTATAAAAGGCCACCGCGCGGGACGTCACCCAGCGCAACACGTAGCGCTGCGGGAGGGGGCGGGCACCGGGCCGCCGGCTCCCGCCATTGCCCGGCCGCTCGCTGAGGGGAGCCCGCGAGCCCGCCGTTGCCGCAGCAACCGGACGGCGCGCGCCCGGCGGCGGCGCCCCCCCTCCCCCTCACGCACGGGCGCGAGGCGGCCCTCGAGGCTCGCGCGGCGCTGCGATTGGCTCGTGGCGCCTGGCGGGAGGAGCCAGCCCGCCCTCCCCCGCCGTTGGCCCGAGCACGTCCGGGTCAGTCGGTGTTTGTGAGGGGAAGTGCGCTCGGCGGCCGTTGCGTGCTGGCGGCTCGGCGGACACCGCTGTCGCCATCATGTCGCGGGGGTCGATCGAGATCCCGCTCCGGGACACCGATGAGGCGAGTTGGGGGGACGGGGGGACTGGGAGTCGGGGATGGGGAGGAAGGGGCGCGCCGGGGCGCGGGCGTTTGTGGCTGCCTCTGGCAGCTCTGTCCCGGGCTCGAGGGAGAGCGTCGCTCCCTTCCCTGAGCGCTACGAGTTGCTGGGGTCACAGCTGTGTCGCTTGGCGGAGGGCAAGCCAAGCCTTCCTTC
The DNA here is from genome assembly GCF_963210335.1 of Falco punctatus. NCBI lineage: Eukaryota > Metazoa > Chordata > Aves > Falconiformes > Falconidae > Falco > Falco punctatus. The sequence goes on along the minus strand of NC_137590.1, from coordinate 29,069,250 downwards.
GCCCGTGTCCCTCGGTGATCGGTGTCAGCCCCCTGCTAGCTGTAACCTCCCGTCCTTGCCTAGCCCTTGCTGGTGAGGCGGAGCCGCGGGGGGCGGGCAGGCGCTCCGGGGGCCCTCGCAGTACCACCCGCCTGTGAGGAAGGGGCAGCCCTCAGGAGAGAAAACCCTGCAGGGAACAGCAGTCTGTAGTTTGTGCTTGTGTGCAGTGGCCTTGTCCAGCTAAATTCTCCCCTTAGTTCGTTAGATGCTGATTCCTCGGACTGCACTGGTTTGTAAACAGTATGCCTGTCAGTAAATCAGCGCACAGACAGGTGGGGCGGTTGGGCCGCTCGGTAAAGTTACCGAGTTAAAGTTCAGTGTGGGTTTAGAAATGTATTTAACTTTTCTTTATTTAAGGTAGGCTGTCACAAGCCAAGGTTGAAAAAAATTGAGAGAAGTATTTGAAAATTTGCAGGGTATTAGAGAGTTTGAAGTTAAATCGTTGCATAGCGGGTACTAAATTAATACTATAGTTAAATAAGGTGTTGGAATGTACCACTTATAGGTTGCAGAATGCTTTCTGCAAACGTATGTATCCATACTCTAAACAACTCTGTCTCGTAAAGGTACTTTGCTCTCTAGGTTACATGTTGGAGGACTTTTTTTTTTCCCCTGAGACAGAAACTTCTGTTTGAGGTGTCAGCATGAACAGTTGATCTTGGTGCCGCTGTTCAAGTTACGGCTAGGACTACTCAAATCCTGAAGTTCCGAATTAATCACTAAGGATTGCTATAAAATAACTTTCACTGCTCTTTTTTACTTCTGTATTTATTTGTTGTGCTGGTAATATGTTTTTCATTAATAACTATTTTAGTTTGTGGATAAGGGTTACCTGAACCTAAAAATATGATTATTTGTCAGACAGGAGGTACTGTGCAAGACAAACTCAAACTAAAGATAACAGTAGTAGCAGAAATATTTTTGCCAGTATTCTCTAGTTTTGCATAGTCAAAACTATAAGCCCTCATAAACTGAATTGCTCTAATTCAGTCTTCAAAGAAAGAGTCCTTGCACTGGCAATTGAAGTGCAAGCCTGGGTACAACAACTGCACCTCTTCCTTTCTGTAAAATTACATTGTAACTGATGACTAATATTAAAGGCAGTATGACTGAGTAGTAAGTGAACTAAAACGCAGTTAAATTGTGTTCCCAAATGTCCCACCTTGGGAGTATCTGTTTCTTTTTCCTCATTTTGCATATCGGAAAAGTAGATCAACATGGGAAAACAGTACTTGCAAAAAAGATTGCTTGCACGATGAAAAGTTGTTGATGTTGTTTGCTCATGATGACTATGGTTGTTAATATTCAGAAATTTAGTCCGTTCTTTGTCATGTTTGCCACTTCAGTAGTCTCTTAATTTTCTTCATTAAAAAGTCATAAAGATTACTTTTACAGATTTTCAGCTCTGAGATAAGTCTTAGGTAGTATTGATTCTCTGACACCTGATTATTGGAAAGTTTTGACAGTATCCTAGATCTTTGTCTTACATGTAGGAAAAGTTTTAGAAATTTAGCAGTGTGCATTCCAGTTGGTTATTAGCTGAACTGTAAAAATTCTGAGCCTGAAGTCTATAGCAAAAGAAGTTGAGTGAGCATCTCTTCTTATTTCTCCCTAAGTAGTATCACAAACATCGAGCTGTCTTCTCTGATGTTTGTGAGAGCCTATTACTTCTGTCTTGTACAGAATGCAATACATCATCACTTCTTTCTTTGTCTGTAATCTTGTTTAAACACAAGTAATTATTTATTTTTTTCTGCTCTGAAATGTCTAGCTCTCCTTGAGTTCAATGGTAGATAACACTGTTAATTTTTTTGTGAAAAGAACATCTGTATTGTTTGGTTCTAGGTTATTGAGCTTGACTTCGATCAGTTACCTGAAGGTGATGAAGTTATAAGTATACTGAAACAGGAACACACTCAGCTGCACATATGGATTGCCTTAGCGGTTAGTACATATATATACATATATTTAAATATACTGGTTTTATATATATATTTTATTCAGATCATCAAATAATAATTTCCACTTCTTTGCCTTTATGACCAGGGATAACTGAATTCTGAGTAGGAACTTAATGGGGTTACTCAGATACTGATTCTAGGCCAGATATTTCTGGTTTGACATAGGCATATTAAGATTTTAATTTCATCTTTTTTCATTAAACAGTGATGCTTAAGGCCTGCTTGTCAAGTTATTTTTTTGTCAATCATAGTTTTCCTTGTTTGTGCCTTTGATACTGCCCCCTCCTTTTTTATGAAGTGCATAATCTATACTATGGAAAGTATGGTGAAATGTGCTAAAAGTCAAAGAAGTTCAGAGGAAGAACAGTTGACTCTTCATTTACAGAGAGTTCTAAGATTTGTGTTTTAATGTAAAAATACTAAGTTGGGATGATGACAGGAAAATATTTGACTGTATTGGAATGCCTGTCAGATTATCCCTACATTTATGTCTGATTTATCTGTATGTTTCTGAAAAAAGAATCTGTGTGACCTAAAGCATCAACTTGATATGTTACTTGCAGGGTTAGTATTGTCTGTTAAAACTGTGTGTTTTATAGCTGGAATACTACAAACAAGGGAAAACAGAAGACTTTGTGAAGCTGTTGGAAGCTGCACGCATAGATGGTAACTTGGACTATAGGGACCATGAAAAGGATCAGATGACATGTCTGGATACTCTGGCAGCATACTATGTGCAGCAGGCTCGGAAGGAGAAGAACAAAGATAACAAGAAGGAGCTCATTACACAAGCTACCTTATTGTATACTATGGCTGACAAAATTATCATGTATGATCAGGTAAACCAAAACCTGTTTAAAAATCCATATCTTCAAATTATTCAGTGATTGTAAAGAAAACAAGTATTGATTTGTTAAAGGGAAGATAGAAACTGCTCAGGCTTTAAAGTCTGTAGTGTGGCACATGTAAGCAAAACTTATATCTGAAATGTGTGCAGTGCAACTGTGAATAATTATCTCTTGCTTGGAACACCTGATAGAAATATGTCAGTCAACTTCCGGGGGTTGAAAAGGAAAGATTGGTTGTTACTCTTTTGCTTGATAATACATGAGCTTTAGAAGGGGATGATGGGTTGTTTTTTTTCTTCCTGATGTAAGAGAAGTAAATTAATTGTAGAAAGCATTATAGCATAGCCAGTTAATCTTTCACGTAGTCTAATCTTTGTATTTTACAAAGATAAATGTATCACAAATGTCTTTTCTTATCTAGAATCACTTGTTGGGAAGAGCCTGCTTTTGTCTGCTTGAAGGTGATAAGATGGACCAAGCTGATGCACAGTTCCACTTTGTGCTCAACCAGTCTCCAAATAATATTCCTGCTCTTCTCGGTATGAGTTTATGGGTATTTGTGTAAAAACCTTGTCTCTCCAGTTGATTTTGGAATGAATTATGTGCCTAAGAAGAGGGTGGGTGTGTGAGTAGAGAGGAGGAATGTGATAAAGTGGTGTGCACTTTTGACCAGAAACATGACAGAGATTACTTTAGACTTGGAAGTATATGTAAGCAGAAGAGATAGGAAAAAGTATAATGCTGTCTAGCATCTTCTGAGACCCACAGGCATACACCTAGTCCAACTACTTATATTTCCCTGATGATGCCAATGAAGCTGTGGTACTCTGTTGAAGGTGAAGATACCAGTAGTGAGGGTACAGCATGCTGTAACAGTTACACTTTAATGTGCTCGCTAATCTAGTCATAGTAAGTGTTTTTCCTCTGGACAAGAAGAGAATTAAGTTTCTGCAGAAAACCATAAAAATGTAAATTTAATGTGTTCCCATGCTTGATTTTTTTTTTTTATATACTTGATATCAAATACAATAAAAGTTTCTGAATTCTCTGTTAGCTTTTAACCGTAATCTGAAAATCAGCAGAGCACAAGTTTACCAAATAATACTTTGGAGCTTCTGATTTATAACTGCTCTCTGTATTTCTGATTTATTTGTAACTGGTATGTTATAACAGGTAAAGCATGCATTTCTTTCAACAAGAAGGACTATAGAGGAGCCCTTGCGTACTACAAGAAAGCATTGCGTACCAATCCAGGTTGCCCAGGTAAGACAGAAAATGTTTGCTGGTGGAAGCATTTGCTGTGCTTGCCAACTAACTTAGGTGTTTGTTATTAAATACCTAAGGGCTTTTTTTGTGATATGTATCTGTCAAAAAACCCTCAACCCTCATAGAAGAGTACAGGCATTTGTTGACTTGAAGTCTGTCTTAATTGTTAGAGAAGGAAATTGTGTTTAGGAAAATACTTCTCACTTTTTCTAATTATTACCTTCTAAAGAGCCACTAGAAGATGAGAGGCTGCATGTAAGGGAATTTTAAGTTTTATGGCAAGGGAGGGAACTGTTTAAGACTGTTTCAGAACCTGTCTGTGAACCCTTGGAATAAGGGCTAAGAAAATCCTGTCCTAGCATTAATAATGAAACAAGACTTGAAAAGTACAATTCTATGTGTAGCGCATAATGTGAGTTTTCCTGGTGTTGTGTGATTTAATGCAGAAATCTGGGAAAGCTATCAGTAATGGCTGTAAAAGCGATGCAGGTGATTTAGAGATACTAGTTCAGGGTATTTGCATTAGGATCATAAATACTCTGAAGTCTCTTGAGAGATGTGGTATACTTTGCCATAACCTGCCTGAAACATGCTTTGTTTCAAAGTTGAGATATATATTCTGTGGTCTGGTTTAGTGTAAGAACATTGCTGCAGAAGTGGATTTAGAAATGCAAGCTTTACTTTGAAACAAACATCTTTCACTCACTTCCCTTTTTCACACAGATGCAGATTTGAAATTGCTGTATATAAATGTCTCTGTATTTGCAGTTCACAGGCAGTCTGAAAGGGCAGTGTGATGTGGATTCTCTGCAGTAGTTCATCTGTACGTGATCATAGAAGTTGGAGGATGATAAACAGCATTTTGTTAGCAGTGAATTCTTGCTTATTTGAGGAGAAATGTCTAGCTAACCCGTATATTTGTCTGTGTTTTCTGAAGGCCTGCTAGTCTCTGGTGCACTTACCCTGCCTAAGAAATTTCCAGCCATTTCATCTGGCAATTTTTAAATGCCTTTCTCTGTTTTTTTTTAATACAGTTCCATGAAAGTAAATTTTTTATTTGTTTAGTATCAGAGTCTTTTGGAGATACAGAGCAATGTTTTCGGGTGTATAAAAAAAATAGTCTTACTAATCTGTAAAAGTTAGTTTTGCTGCCAGTTTGTGGGAGACTGCCTTTAAAAACACCAAATCCTTGAATGGCTCTACAGGTTTTGAAGAAATATTAAAAGTTCTGTTTTCGCTTCAGTTAATGTCCAGAATGTAACAAACTCATGAAAGTGAAATTCTGGGTTTCTGAATAGTGTTGTCGTCTTCTCTAGCTGAGGTCCGATTAGGTATGGGCCACTGCTTCGTGAAGCTGAACAAGTTGGAAAAAGCTCGCTTGGCATTCAGCAGGGCTCTGGAGCTCAATTCAAAATGCGTAGGGGCTTTGGTTGGACTGGCTGTTCTGGAACTCAATAATAAAGAGGTGAGTCTGACTTAACAAGAATCCATACTCAGTTTACTTTTTTCTTACCTGAAAAAGCAAACATTTTAGCTTTTGAAAGGTCGTCCAGTTTTTAAAAGGAGTAATGACTTTTTGTGATCAAATTATTTTAAATCTGTGTCACTATTGAATGATGTTATAGGTACGTGCGTGTGATGCGAGCAGCACATTCTGAATAACTTTCTTCTGTTATTAGAAAACTTCAATTCTGTTGCTTATAGAGGTGTTAAGTACAGAAAAAACAGTGCTAGGTTAACTGTTTTAATTAGAATACTAAAAATCCATGGTGAGGTGTGTGAAAGCATGTCAAATCACTTAAACTCCAAAGTGTCGATTTAAAAATCTTCCTTTAATGAGAAATAGTTACATAACAGCCTGCCTTTCTTAGTCATTTGTGACTGTCAAGGTTAACTAAATCAGTTTGTACTCAGGATGCTGTGAAAGTCCTCAAATACTTAGAGATCTTGCTTGCAATGACAGCTCTGTTCCAGAGTGTAAGGAATTTTTTCTGGAAGATCATCATGCTGACAGGAAGGTCCAGGCAAAAGACAGTCCCAGGAGATTAGTTTTAGGCTTTAAGGAACGTAAGTTTTCAAACAACTGTTAAAAGTTGTGTTCAAGCTGCCTGGGTGTGCATGCCACATGGTAAACCAGAGTAGGCAAGAACAGGTTTTAACTAGACTGATGAAACCACATTAAAGTGGTGATCCTACCTCTCTAGATATTGTATCACTAGAAAAATACATATGGTTGTATCGGTTAATTGGGATCATAAAATCTGAGATGGTTAATGCATGCTAGGGAAGTTTTCAGTGGAAGATTTGACCTTTTAAGTGTCTAAAAAAAAAATATTGTTACATAATTTAATGTTGGTAAAATTTATTGTTATGCTATCTGTAGAACACATAGCTCACTAGAAAGATCTTTTGGTATTACAGAATGCCTGAAAATTGCTTGGTTTAAGATATCATGGGGAAAAAAATAACTGTTAAGACTTCCATGAAAAATTCCAAAAAATGTGAGCATGAGAGTTTTCTCTCAACCAACAATATTCTAAAGTCAAGTTTTTGTAAATAATTCAATGGGTGAGAAACTAATGAAACCTGCTATCTTTCTTTTTTTTCCTGAAGGTCTTTTGACTAAAGTCAAGGGATGAACCCATTCACCTTAAGCTTCGAAAAGCTGTGATTAAAAGCTGACCCACTCAAATATGTTTTCTGTTCTTTGTGAGAAAGTATCATGTGTGCTTTACTTCAAACTTTTTTCACAACTTGCACTGCAAAGTTAGTATAACATCAAAGAGTTGACATGGGGGAGGGAGAACACTTTCTCTGGGGAAAAGATTCTTCTCTGAGTTGCAAAGTAACCAAAGTCTTTTCTGTGCTGAGATATTTCTAATGTTTCTGTCTTCCACAAGATGTTATAATGTCAAATCAGGGTTGAGATCACACTGTGTTTTCACTGAGCTCTCTCCTATCTCTGGTTTTCTTTAATAAAAGCACTTAGGAGCTTTGAGACCTCTAACCATCTATTGGGTTTGGTTGAAATAGGATGCGAGACTCAAATTATTGGAGAGCTCAGACATACGCATAGTGTGATTATAAAACCTCTTTGCCTTTGAAAATTAAACTGAGTGATTCAATATCTCTTAATCCAGATATATTATTATGCTAGGTTTGGAAAGAGTGCCTTTTCAAACTGAAGTTATGTTTTCTAGCTTTCTGTTGGACTTCATCCTGTGTCACAACCTCATAAAACCTAATCTGTTCAGTAAGACAGCTTTCTCCTAAAGTAAAGCACAGATGTTACATGGTTACTAGGTACCATTCTTGGTGTTTCTGTTCAGAAGTAAATACAGATTTAACTTGACACACTTGTGATAGAGATTTCATGGGTGTCCCAAATAAATAGCAATTATTTTACCAGTTACGGATTTGAACTTGTAGGTGAGTCAAATGTATACCCATGGAAAATGTTCTTTAAATTCTAGAGTTTCTTTAGAAAAAAGTTGATGTAATTATATCCTTATGTAAATACTGCAGACTTCTACCTTTTTTTTTTTTTTAATTAGAACTTAAGTTCTAGTAGTAGCTCTTAATTCAACATCTGAAGTTCCTGTTCAGAATTTGAACATGAGAATATTTTCATTTCACTGTTGAACAAATTGTGTAAAGGGTTGAAACCTAAACCAAACAGCAACTGGAGACAGTGGACAGTAGAAGGAAGGCTATCAGGCTGTGCGTGTGAAATGTCAAAGGACTCCAAGACTAAATTTTAGAGTTTTTTTCCTGGAAAGTTCTGCTCTGCTTTTTTCCATCCCTGCGTGGTGGCTTCATTTCCCATTTTCCATCTGTATGCTGCAGGGAGAAAAGCTAATAGCTGAATTTACTTTTTTCCTGTGAGCCTGGCAAAGTTTTGTCAGAAATCCTGCTGCAGTCTAGACTGAAGAATATAATTTTGAAGATAATAAGATACAGCTATTGAGATGCTGCTGATATGTGTGATTGTTTCATTTAGGCCGATTCCATCAAGAATGGTGTTCAGCTCCTCTCTAGGGCTTACACAATTGATCCCAGTAATCCCATGGTGTTGAATCACTTGGCTAATCACTTCTTCTTCAAGAAGGTAAGAGGTCTATGAAATTTTACAGTTAAATACTTGGTAACCTCTGAACAGCAAGTGTTCTGGTGTTAGATTCAATCTCATTTCATCAGGCTAAGCGGTGCCTAATATGGAACTGTTAATCTAGATGGACAAGTGTAAAGTTTTTGACTTAAATCATGTGTAAACCTTTCTCAAGAAAGCTAAGAAAAGGTACACTTAACTTCTTACGTCAAGGTCACCTTTGTGTCCTGAAGGGTTTTGGTGGTATGTTGGGGTTTTTTTGGTTGTTTGGTTTTCTTTCCCTCTCCCGCTTCTTCCATGCATTAAAATATGAAATAGAGAAAAGAACAGTAACCACTAGAACTAAATCTGTTGTTACCTATTTAGTCAGTGCTATGGCTAAAGCTTTCTTGTACTTTCCAGTTATCCTTGTTCAAATGATAAATCACTTGACCGTAAAAAAGTGAAGGCTTTTCAAATTTCATATAACCTCCCTTTTTTTTTTTCAGGACTATGGTAAAGTACAGCACTTGGCTCTTCATGCTTTCCATAATACAGAAGTTGAAGCAATGCAGGCAGAGAGTTGTTACCAGCTGGCTAGGTCTTTTCATGTGCAGGTAGGGCTGTTTTTAAAAGCCCCCTTTGAGATTACGCTTAAAAATATGCGTTACAAAAGTTAATACAAAGCCTACATCTGAAAACACTACCTGTTCTTTATTTACTCCTTTTTAATTAGGAAGATTATGATCAAGCATTCCAGTATTATTACCAGGCCACGCAGTTTGCTTCATCTTCTTTTGTACTTCCATTCTTTGGATTGGGTCAAATGTACATTTATCGAGGGGACAAAGAGAATGCATCACAATGCTTTGAAAAAGTTTTGAAAGCCTATCCTAACAATTATGAGACTATGAAAATCCTTGGATCTCTTTATGCGGCTTCAGAAGACCAGGAGAAACGGGATATTGCAAAGGTGAGCTTTGCTTCTGCCAGCATCATACTTCTACATACAAGAGTAGAACTTAAAAATCAGACTTGAAATCAGACTGTACCTTAAGTTGCATAAACCTCAGGGTTACTTGGCTGTAGGCCCAGAATATTTAATATTTGACAGTCATGAGAGATCCTCCCAACTGTGGTGGGTCACAACTTCTGGTCAGAACTGAGACTCCTGGTGGATTCTGGCTAAAGCACATCCAGGAATTTAGAGTAGTCCCAGCCTCATGTTTGTATTTAGTGCTGTGAAAAGGGCAGAATTCTTCCCATATATGTTAAAATTCTCTGAAGATGGTAAGTTAGCTAGTGAATTCCTGAAGATGGTGAATGAGCTAGTGATTTCCAGAAAACACTTGTCTTAGCTTGTCTGGAAGGACAATATTATGCTTTTTGTTTTTTTAAATGGAAGGGTTTTTAAATCTAACATTGGGTAAATAAATGCCAAATATGTTAGACATCGCTTTTCTGGCTTCTCATGTTGTGTAAAAGTTTCTGCTTCTCTTAAGACTTTAAGCGGGTGTTACGGTCTACAGGAAAAATTCAATAACAAAGGAAGGAAACCAATACAATTTTTTTGTGTGTGACCAAACCGTGCAGATGTTTAGGATGTTTTCTTTTACATTATGGTATGTCTTTGTAGTGTTAAGATGAATACCTTTACTCTTTGTTTTGATTTTGTTTACGTTTTTTAAACAGTTTGTGTCCACAAAGAGGCTTAATTGTCTTCTGCTGTTTTTCAGGGACATCTCAAGAAAGTCACAGAACAATATCCTGATGATGTAGAGGCATGGATTGAGCTAGCCCAAATTCTAGAACAGACTGATATACAGGTATTATTAATACATGCTTGGTGAATTATGTGTGCTTTTCCTAAAAGCACATAGAACTCATTATTTCTTTGATCCACTTTCTCTTTCTTTGTAAAGGGTGCACTGTCAGCCTATGGTACAGCCACACGCATTCTGCAAGAGAAAGTACAGGCTGATGTCCCACCAGAGATTTTGAATAATGTGGGTGCTCTGCACTTCAGGCTGGGAAACCTAGGAGAAGCAAAGGTATGTAATTGCTTGAAGTTTGACTTGAGTTTCCTGACCACCCAGAAGTTTTCCTTTAAGAATATTCTGGAGTGCTTTATTCCTTTTTTCTTTTTATACTTTAGAAATATTTTTTGGCATCACTGGATCGTGCAAAAGCAGAAGCTGAACATGATGAGCATTATTACAATGCTATCTCTGTAACAACGTCCTATAACCTTGCCAGACTATATGAGGCGATGTGTGAATTTCACGAAGCGGAGAAGCTGTATAAAAACATTTTAAGAGAACATCCTAATTACGTTGATTGTAAGAAACATTTAGTATTTTAGTTCCACAGTCCTCCTTATAATACCAAAAATCTTCCCATTTACAGTGTCTTTCTTTATATCTGTCGTCGTCTTTTCATAGCAGTTTTGGGGCCTGCTTTCCTACCTGCTATTTCCCCTACTGTTTTTTTTTATGGCCTGCATCATCCTTATAGTTCAGTCTCCAGGTTTAAGCCTTCTAATTATTGTTAAATCATACTGTGCTCCAAAAATCTAGCAAAATTGGCTTATCTAGACTTGCATGCCATCGCTCACCCCCCACCCCCACCAAAGCCTTAGCACCTCAGCCCTTGGGTGCAATCAAGGCCATCCACTTGATATGCCCACGCTTTGCAATTCTAACTATGTGGGTGAAAAATAGAGACCCTTTGGGAGAATCACTTCTATCTTGGACCTTGGCCTTCCTCCAGGGAAGCAGGCCTGTTGAGGGTGTTGGCACAGCTTCTTTTCACATCCTGGTTTTTATCCGCACTCTGTTCTTCCTCTTGTCCCCAAAGAGCTAACCTGTGATGTTTTCTGCAAAGGCGAGGTGGTAGCTCTTGCTAAGCTGCAGCGTATGGCATGCCCCTGCCTAATCTATAGCCTCTTTCCTGCTTGTTTTCTGTTGTCATTCTGCTAACTGGTATTCTTCCCAAAGCTTGTGGAGACAGGAGAGCTGTTTAAAGTGGAGGGAAGAGAATTATGTAACTTGATGTATCCTTCTTTCTTTGAGGTTTCTCATGAAAATTATGAAACAAATTAAAAATGTAAATGTTTAACTGTTAGAAATCTGCAGATTCTCTATGGCCATTGTGGATGGACATTTGTCTTCACGTGGTGCGTCTCATTGTGATTAGTATAGGAAAGGTGTCTTAATGTTTGCTGTTCTTAGCTGGTGAAGAAAAAGATTGCTTTTGAAATTCAGGCATGGCCAGTATTTTCTTTGTTAGAGATTACTTCTAACCTTCTTCCTGGTTTCTATTTTCTTTTCTATTTTTATTTTTAGGCTACTTGCGCTTGGGAGCTATGGCTAGGGATAAAGGAAATTTTTATGAGGCTTCTGATTGGTTTAAAGAAGCACTTCAGATAAATCAGGTTCGTAACCCTTAAAGTTAAAACACTTGAAATACAAACAACTTAAAATTTTATTTTCCTTTTGTTGCATTTTTATTTTGTTTGTTCACAAAAAAGTAGGGGAAGAAGAGAGAACTACCATAATCTGCTCCTATGGTTTTTTTGCTGGGTTTTTTAATACGGATTTCTGCTTAAGTAAAGTAGCGGTTTATACTTGGGAAAGTAACCTTGCAAAGGGAAACTGGTTTTGCAACTTAAAGTGAATTTTTATTTAGGACCATCCCGATGCATGGTCTCTGATTGGCAATCTTCATTTGGCTAAACAAGAGTGGGGTCCAGGACAGAAGAAATTTGAAAGGATATTGAAACAGCCCTCCACACAAAATGATACTTACTCCATGCTGGCTCTTGGCAACGTCTGGTTGCAGACTCTACATCAACCCACAAGAGACAGAGAAAAGGTAATGGGTGTCTGTCTGCCCTGTGTGTGGTTTTATTTATTTATAATATGCTGTTAGCTACTCAGAGCCTTTTCTTGATGCCTGTTTGGCTTCTTACATCCCATAAAATTTCTGGGTAGAACTTTCAATACCCCATTATAGAAATGAGTGATTAATTGGAATATTTCTTTCTGCAGGAGAAGCGTCATCAAGACCGTGCATTAGCAATCTACAAGCAAGTACTCAGAAATGATCCAAAGAATTTGTATGCTGCTAATGGCATAGGTGAATATTAGACTCTTAATTTTCCTTCAGAAGTGATGATATTCTTATGCTTCAGGGCGTGAACGCTGTGTAGTGGAGCACAGGAAAGGATAGCTTTCATATGGCAGCTATATCACTTAGTTTTTAATGGGAACCTTTACTCAGGCAATAGTTAGTTTTCTTCGGTAGGAGTAGGTGAACCTGGAAGTTCTGTATGTAAGGAAGTAATACGCTGTACATGTTACTTTCCCCTTAGGAGCTGTCTTGGCGCATAAAGGATATTTCCGTGAAGCTCGTGATGTTTTTGCTCAAGTGAGAGAGGCAACAGCAGATATCAGTGATGTGTGGCTGAATTTGGCACATATCTACGTGGAACAGAAACAGTACATCAGTGCTGTGCAGATGGTAACATCTCTAAATTGAACTATATAATACGTTGGGTTAGATGACTTCTGGGTGTTTCTCTGATGTCATAGCAGCTGTGAAAGTTTCTGAATGGTATTTTAACAAGTTACAGGTCTATTCCTAGCATGTTGCTGGCTGTCAAGTCTAGATCTAAAAACAAACTGCCAAATGTGGTAAGGGTTAACAAAGCACCTACCAACTTTTCTGTGCTTTTTTTGTAGCAGTGTTTTAAAACATAATTGGGTTAGAATTTTGGTCTTGGAATTAATTTTTAGTCAGAGAGGTTTCAGTCAGTGTAGTTACTGTATGTGATTTATTTACATCCAGATGTTACTGAAATAAGTAAATAGAATTTGCTGCTAAGATTAATAGCAGTGCTTCCTACTTTTATTCTTGCAAATGATTGCATAAATAACAATCAGAGCTATCTAAAAAGCTGACTGTGCCATGATTTCTTTCACCACAGTTAACACTACAAGGTAATTAATATTGGAAGAAATCTGTTGAGGTCATCTAGTTCAACCTGCCCAAAGAAACCAACTTCCAAGTATCCAACAGATTCTAACTAAATTGACTCAATGAGTTGATCAAAAGCATACACATTTTTTAAGCCTACTTGTATGTTGAATGGGACAGAAGCTTAGAACAAGCTTGTTTGATTAAGACTGAGTCCATACTGAGGCTCAGAAATACTTAATTTGGAGTTATTCTGAAGCTTTCTGTGATGGTTATAAGAAAGGCCCAGCATCTCTTCCTTACCTGATCAGGACCTCAGTAGTTGCTATCTTCCAGTGAACTACTGGTAACAAGCTTTGGTAAAACAACCGGATTCATTCTGTTATGTTTGAATGGAGTCTGTTCGTTGGGGTTGTTTAGGTTTTTAATGCTTAGTCTATTTCTATTGACAAAAAGCCTGATGAGAATATAATAGCAATTGTTTAAGGAGTGAATTACAGTGAGAAACTGGGTATAGTTTCCACCTTCTTTTTTGTCAGAGAAGTATTTTACTCATTTGCTAATATATTTATATAAAGCTGCTAGTAGAAATGTGTTTCTTTACTGGGGTGGTTTATTGTTCCCTGGCCTCTGCTGTGCGGTTAGTAAAAGCCACGGTCTGAAATAGGCAATATTTGACTCAAAGGCAGACTTAAATTCAGAAATGAACTTAATAGTCTAGCTTACTGCAGCCACAACAACTTTTCTAGTAAGTTCTCTACCATAAAGCATACAGATTCAAGGCAGAGTTAAGCTAAATACAAAACCTTTGACTCTGAAGGTGAGTGAAAATCAGGCACTTGCAACACAGTGCGATCCAAAGGTGGTGACTTCAGGCATATTACAGTTCAGGGCAGTTTCTGTATTTGAGCTGGAAATAAAAATTTCTTTGTATTTGTTAGTATTCTGGAGGTTTAGAAAAAAGGTGAATGAATCCTTGAGAAAAGAGTATGTCAAACAGAAGTCACTCAGTGCTAAGTTTCGTAACTGTTTGAAGCTTTAATTCTAGACCCACAAAACCTACAGTAACAAGTCTTACACTTCAGAGCAATTAGATACCCTTTGACATGCCAAGTTACTGAGCTAGGTGGACAGAATAAATTTGATGTTGAGATGCCTGAAAGATGTGGATTTTTTAAATGATTACATAATGTATTTGGAATTACTACATTAAATATGTTTCAGTTTGTAAAATATCTTATATGAATAAAGAAAATAGATTCCACACACACACATCCATACTGTGGAGAATAATTGAGCTCTCTTAAAATGAGTCATGTTTGTTGGACTTTGTTACAGTAGATGGTACTTGTATTCTGTTGCATTTTAAGACCTACAGAGCCTCCCAGACGGCTGCCAGTTTCCAAAAAATCATACTTGCTCTGGAATAGCAGAAAGAATGTTCTCGTCAGTGAAAAGGAGGCATCCATGTAGCATGACATACTTCAGAAAACAGAAAGCATGTTAGCAGTAATGCTTTTTAGGAATAGGAATATTTTCTGGAGTTAGCCAACCAAAATCACTAACCGTTGTTGCCTCTTCATTTGATTTATTTTTTTTTTTTTCCCATTCCAGTATGAAAACTGCCTCAGAAAGTTCTATAAGCATCAAAATACTGAAGTATTGTTATATTTGGCCCGGGCACTCTTCAAATGTGGCAAATTACAGGAATGCAAACAAACTTTGTTGAAGGTACGGATATAAAACGTCATATATCACAGAATAAAATTGCTGTAAGTTGATTTATGTTTGTGTCTTTTTAAATTCAGTAGTCTGGGATTGAAATAATGGTGCTTATTCTCTGTATGCCACTTCAGGATACTTCTGTTTCACGTTATAGCATATCTTAAAAAAAAATAAATAATGCTTTTTATTTACAGGCCAGGCATGTAGCACCAAGTGATACAGTCCTTATGTTTAATGTGGCTTTAGTGCTACAAAGACTAGCTACCTCTGTCCTCAAAGATGAAAAAAGCAATCTAAAGGAGGTGCTTAATGCTGTGAAAGAACTGGAGCTAGCCCACAGGTAAAAATTATGTATTTCTTATCATTCTTAATCTGTTTTGTTGTTCCCTTACAGTAAATTTGCTGTATAGGTCACAGATCTGGATAGAAGAGCAATCTTTTTACGAAGCTCTGTGTGTGATTCTAGAGTTCCTAGTAGGAAAAGGAAGGTTGGGCCTAACAAAACTGTGGATTCAGACTTCGCTCCAGAGCCAGTTTTGTTTGGCCAGGTGGCCAATATGTATTTCTCAAAGGGTTTTGTATTACTGTGACCAAGATGCACTTCTTCCTGGAAAAGCGTTGTTGAAAAAAATGTTGTTTAACACTTGCTTTGATGATTTCTCGTGAACAACCTATAAGGCTCAGAAGCAGTATCTCTTTATATAATGTAAACCTTTAATGACTGGTAGTCCTTGAAAACTGATTTCACCCTCCTGTTTGCAAATAAAGCCTAAATACTCTTATAGCTTAAGAACAGAAGCAGTTTCTTAAGTGCATTTGAGACCACCTAGTTCTCTTTTTTTAAAAAAAAATATTTCTGGGTGAAAACTGTGATCTATATGATCCAATCATCACCATCTTTGACAGAAAACTTTCAACCATTTATTTTGCTCCTAGGTATTGCTGGTGTAGCTGGTGCTTGCTTTATGCATTCCTAGCTCTGCTGTTAGGTCAAGGAAAGATGTCTTTTAGTAATTTTGTCAACTGAAGCAAGCCTTTCATATGAGCAAGCATTTCACAATCCAAGTGCTTTACATAATGCAAACTAAGCATTCAAACACAAACACTCAAATTCAGGTGAAAGCTTGTTGCTTATTGTCTTGAGAAAGTTGCATGAAAGTACTTATTTTTACCCATTAACTAAAAATTCAGATGTCTAACCATGTTTTGGAAAATATTTTCCGTAATCTAAAACTCGAGCAGGGAATTACTTTCTTAATGTGCACAAGAATTTGAGTTCAGTCTAGCACGAAAATACTTCATTTAAAATGTCGTGATGGAATATGGGGAGAAATCATGGCAACCTTGAAAGTTAGTAATTTTCTTTTAAAATGAATTAGAGAAACACTGATCAAACAGTTGTCATCACCGCTTACCCATCTATTTGAAGGTTTGAAAATAGGTTTTCTTTCCTTTCCTTACGGTGGTTTCAAGCACTTAAGCTATGATAGATGAGGAATAAATCTACTGGCATCAGCAGTGTACTTAATGCAGGAGCCAGTAAATGAAATCTTAGAACTCTCTTTAGAATTTCTCTAGGTTTTCATTCCACTCTAGAGTGGTGTTTTAGAATGTTTTAAATTTGAAGGACTCTGTACTTTTATACTGTTGAATTAAAAGGAGCTGCACTCAGAAAATTGGTGAGGTTTTTTCTCATCTGTTGAGTTTTATACGGTTGTAATCCAGGAGTAAATGCTTTGGTTTAAGGCAAAATTACAATAAATATGTAAGTAATGCCAGATTTGCTTAGTTTTGTTTGTTGTTTTTTTCCTCCAGGTACTTCAGTTACTTGAGTAAAGTAGGTGATAAGATGAGATTTGACTTGGCACTTGCTGCTACGGAAGCCAGGTAAAAAAAAACAAAACCAAATCTCACCCACAAACAAATCCTTCATTCAGATGCCAAGTGGAATGGTTTTTTGTCTTGTTTTTTCGTGTGAAAACTGGATTCCAAAATTTCAGCTGACAGTTTCTTGGAACATTAGAAGTAAAAGTGCAGGGTTACTCCTTACTACAGTTTCATTCTTTTCTAACATTTTTGAGTGGTCTAAAACTCTCAGCATGTGGTGCCTGCCATTAGCTGGAGCCTGTGAAACTTAAGCTGTTTTAATGGCAAATTTTCTGTCAATGAGAGTGCAGTGACAGTTATTTATATCTCTAGCTCTCCCTGTTTTGACTTGTAATAATCTAACAGCAGGTTTGCTTTCATGGAGATTTTTTTTCAAGCAGCTCATGAGTGAATAGCATGGGTCAGTTACTGAAATGCGAATTTTTTTTGTTTTCCAGAGTCTAGTCTGCTTTAACTTTTGCTCAGGGTAACGAGCTTGTACACAAGCCTGTTCAAATCAGTTTCCTTGTAAGCTTATTTCACTCAGTATCCCCTGTGTTTCACTTACTGCACGTTCCTCTAAGATTTTCATAGCCATATACAAATAACATCTGTTGGCCATCATGCTCTGTACATTGTAAATGGGTATCATTAAAGTGCTTTGTACACAGAAGAAAATTTTAATATTTAAAGAAATGTCATTGTAATGTAAACTAGGAGGGTGTTGAAAGCCCTTTGCTTTAATGTTTCACAAGACTTGAACATGTAACACAACCTTAACTCTTAGAACAATTGGGATTTTCAAGATAGAATTTCTACCTGTCTTTCTGATTCGGTTTGCTAGCATGTTGTGTTTAAAGAAAGTTCATATTAACTATACTTCTGAAACTCCCCAGATTAGTTGGGATGATTCCTTTTATGGCAGTTTTGTATATGAGTTGGGTAAATTTTAAGTGTGGAGAGCAGTATGTTGTGAAATATTATATTACAAGGTAAATTAGCTTACTAGAAAGTGTTTTAGTTTACTCTAAAATCTATGCTACTCTTCTGTTGTGCTATTTCAAGTAGCTGCTTTTTTCTGTGTCGGTGTTATAGACATGGTGGTGTGATGCATGCCCTTCATAAAGCTATTTCTTGTAGTATGTGTCTGCCACCTTCCTTGACTTGAAATCATTGCATGTTACAGGCAGTGCTCTGACTTACTGAGTCAAGCACAGTACCACGTGGCTCGGGCACGCAAGCAGGATGAAGAAGAGAGGGAACTGCGTGCCAAACAAGAGCAAGAAAAGGAGCTGCTTCGCCAAAAACTGCTTAAAGAACAGGTTTTATTTTATTATATTCTGCATAGTGTATTTTAAAAAAGCATACTTTTATTTTTTTAAACAAGCATACGTATCAACAGTATGTACGCGCCTGTTGGTCTGTGGTGGTACCTGGTGTTACTGATAAAATGTGTAGTAGACTCTTCTTAATTATAGTAAGGGCTAGCAGAAAACATTATAGCCAACAGGTGATACTAATTCTTTCTTCCCCACAGCCTCAGAAGTAGATATTTATTTTTACAATGAAATAAAATTGGTGCCCCAGAAGGTCTGCCATGAAATTTCTGTACTGACAGGTTGGATGAGGAAGCACTTAGTGGAATAGTTGTTCTAGACTTTCGCTTATTGTAGTGTAGGCTTGCAGAAATTTTTTTGGGTTTTTTTTTGCCACATGGACCTTCTACTATGGCATAGATTTTCAAAAGTCAGTTTTCCAGTTCCTTGCGAGCAAATATTGTATACACCAGAGACTATAATCACTGCGATGCTGCAAATAGGATAGTAACCATTAGTTTTCTCCCCGTTTCAGGAAGAGAAACGCCTAAGAGAAAAAGAAGAACAGAAGAAACTTCTGGAACAAAGAGCTCAATATGTGGAGAAAACCAAGAATATTCTGATGTTCACTGGTGAAGTAGAAGGATCAAAGGAGAAAAAACGTGGTGGTGGCGGAGGCAGGGTAGAGCAGAATTTTTTTATCTCCTTCGTTTTCCCATTTTGTTATATGTTCTTTTTCAGTAGCACAGGTTTTTAATTTCAAGTTCTTGGGCTCCACTGAGTAAAATTGAACAGGTTTAATATTCACATGTAAAAATTGGAAGCTAATACTTAAAAGTTCCAAGCATAGTGGCATCACCAAATTCTGTTCTATTCAGTTGTTAAAATAACAGAAGATTATTATTTTATATGCAAATTTGGCATCGTTTTCTCAATGACATCAGTCTAGAGATTATGGGAAAGTTGGCACAAGAAGGTCTGTATTTTTGTATCTTTGAAAACATGTTCAGATAATTTCTCTTTTGATTTTTTTCTGGTAGCTTTTTAAATGAAAGGTGAATGATAGACTGTATTGTGGAACTTTTATTTATTACAGCGTTCAAAAAAAGGAGCAGGGGAATTTGATGAATTCGTCAACGATGACAGTGATGAAGATCTGCCCATGTCTAGAAAGAAAAAGAAGAGGAAGGGCAGTGGTAGTGAACAAGATGGGGAAGAAGAGGAGGGTGAAAGGAAGAAGAAGAAGAGGAGGAGGTAACTGGTGCTTTAACGTTAGACACCTCTAGGAAATAGCATGGCTTTTAAGCATATTCTCATGCAGTCTTTCATAACTGTTAAATGAATTGTTGTCAAGAGGTCATGTAATTAATTTTCATTTCCACATGCACCTTAGAAGGCTTGAACAGCAACTCTGCAAAAGAAGTATGAGTAACACGTGATTAACTAGGTATTCTGTGAGACTGCTGGTTTTTGCATGTATTAAGTTTTTTTGCAATGTTTTATGTCATACAAAATACATTTCTGTTTAAGACCCCAGAAGGCAGAAGAGGGGAGTGATGATGAAGAACATGAAAATGGTCCAAGACCTAAAAAACGACGTCCGCTTAAGGCAGAGAAAAAGAAGGCAGTAAGTTAAACCCTAAGTAACTGCATCACTTCCTACATACACATTTTGGAGTTCGGCACTATCCTAGTCAAGAGAGGTTTATTAATGTTGAAAATTACAACAAAACTTCTCGTGGCAAACTGCCTTTGAGCTTAATTTTATTCTTCTCCCCTGTTGCTATTGCTACTTGGGTGGAAGGATGAAAAGAATATTTCCAAAGCCATCTAAGAATTAAGTGATAGTAAATGGAATTTTTTTTTAAAAGTGTGCCTGCTTTTCTGCATATGTTTTCTGCATTTGAGGACTTTTTAACCAGCCACATGAACAAGCAAGCCTTTGTTTTTCCCCAACACAGCCCAAACCAGAACGTCTGCCTCCTTCAATGAAAGGAAAGATCAAATCAAAAGCCATCATTTCATCAAGTGATGATTCTTCTGATGAGGATAAACTCAAAATTGCTGATGATGGGTAAGAACCTTAATTAACTTTGTACTAAAATTTCAACGCATGCTTTCAAGAGAAACTGCAGGGTTAATAATAATGAGATAATGCAAAGATAATGAGAAGCCTTTCATTGTACTCACAACATTGCTTTCCATTGCAAATTAATTCTATTCGTTGTTCTCATTCTGGTAATGCTAGCATTACATAAATCCTGGTGTCTCACCTTATTTTTAAGCTAAGGATAGCATCTTTTTCATACTGGTTTTGATGTTTCTTTTTTTTCTTCCCTACAGACACGCTAGGAATAGCAACAGTGATTCAGATGATGGGGAACAGCAGCACAAACAACGCATTGTTTCTGATAGTGATTCTGATAACAGAAACAAATCTGGTAGTGAGGCAGGTAGTCCGAGGAGGTCCAGTGTCCACCCATCTGAGGAAGATTCTGACAGTGACAGGCCAGCTAGAAAAAGGAGGCGGTCAGATTCGGAGCAGTCTGACAATGAGTCTGTACAGTCGGGGAGAAGTCGATCTGGTGGATCAGAAAATGAATCTCGCCCAGCTTCTCGCAGTGCTGACTCCGACAGAGATTCTGAGAGAGGATCTGACAATGAGGGTTCTGGCAGAGGATCTGGTAATGAGTCTGAACCAGAAGGCTCCAACGATGAGGGGTCTGAAGGGGGTTCAGATGACAGTGATTAAGTCTAAATTACAGACCATCTTTTTAAAACGTTCATGTAAATATTTCAGTTATGGGGAAAATCCAATTTTTATATTTGAAAACTGTGATTTAAAAAACCTTAATGTTTTAGTACACTGTTGTGAGACCTTCCTGTGATTATTTCTGTTAGCAACTAATGGATGTTTCTCTAAGGTGGCTTATGGTGTATTCTTAAATTGAAAGTGCTGTAGGTGAACGGATCCCTGTACTATAATCAGCACACCAAGGATGGAACGCATGGAAAAACTATGGAACGTAAAATCTCTGTTTAGGTGGTTCCAGAGTGGCCAAAACTGTGTGTTCTGTGCTTATACATGCATAGATGGATCTTAAAATCCTATCAAATGGAACAAAAAGCTGTGGATATTTATCTTTTTCCTCATTCTGAATAAAAGTCAGTAGGAAGTTTTTCGTACTTTCTATTACAGAATACATTTGCCATGATGCAGCTCCTTGTATTTCCAAGAGTTTCTTCTTTTGCTTCTGTTTTTGTGTTAAATCAGGTGAAAAGGTGCAGATACTAAAGAGATTTTATAAAGTAGCGATCCAGATGTAGATGAAATACTTAAATTGGCAGGTAAAAAATAATTGGAGAACTCCGTATTACTTGAGGAAGATAAAGCTGCCAGTATCACAATAAACTGTTCCTGCTTATTTGCTTGGAGTGATCTATTCTGCCCCTGAGAAAGTATAAGCAAAAAAACCCAGAAAATGTTAGATTTAACAAAGGAATCTGTTCTGTAGAAATAATCTTAACTTTATTTTAGCTTGAGTACATGGATTTTGGAATTAAATCCTTTCGTTATAATGTGTTCAGGAACAACAATAAAAAAATTGCTGT
The DNA here is from genome assembly GCF_963210335.1 of Falco punctatus. Lineage (NCBI taxonomy): Eukaryota > Metazoa > Chordata > Aves > Falconiformes > Falconidae > Falco > Falco punctatus. Next base: position 29,047,553 of record NC_137590.1, on the reverse strand, counting down.
GTTGTAGACAAAAGTGAATCTGATTTCTCCCTGCAGTTCTGAAAAGGTATTTCCCCCCCGCCAACTTTTTTCGCTGGTCATCAAGTCCTCTGTGAAGCGTTTGCTAAGAGAAGATTATGTAGATCTGGATAGTGTATTAATACTGTTTTTAATAGACTATATAGCCTAAACTATGTTGCTTTGTTTTTAGAAGGTCTGGATTGTCACTGCTAATACTTCACTTGAAGTACAAACTGAAAGTTAGTTTTCCCATGCTGCTATTTCTGGTTTGCTGTGAGCATTAGCTGTTCTCATTGTGTATGGGGTTTTTTTTCCATGTGTTTATGGGCTGTTGGTAACCATAGCAGCCAAAACAGACTGTAGGACCCTTGAGATGTCTCTCTTTGTGGCTCAGCTTGGTATCAAGTTTCTGTATGTGGTCTTACCTAAAACTTAACCTGTTTGGTAACGTGCACAGTAGAAGAACAGCTATCATCTTTGTTGGATTAGAGCCAATGTTAGCTGAGTCTTCTTGTTGATATAGTCACTTAGGTGGAAGATTTGTGACAGTCCAAGACTTGGAAGCTAGATAGCTTTGAAGACATATGCTTGAGGGAAATCTGTGGCCCTTATAGAAGATTATTGTCTTGATAAAGAGAATCATGACCCAGGTTCTCACCCCTTTCAGAGTCACAAGCAAGCAGTGAGTAGGTGAGGTGTGTATGCCTGATGTCTCACTGCTTCACTTAGGAAGCTGCAAAGAAGTATGAGGAAATTAACGCAACTAAGGAAAGCTAATACATGCAAAGAGACAAATTCAGCAATGGCAAGTGTGAGAGTAACCAGCTTTTAGCAATAGGAAGAAAGAAAATGTATAGCACTTACTATGGGATCTTAGAAAAATTTTCTGCCTCAAATACTTCTCCACTATCATAGCCTTTTGTATCATGCTGTTAATTGTAAAAGGCTGAAGGGTTTGGGTTGGTGCTGTATGTATCAAAAGGTATTTTCTGTAGGTAAAAGTTGGCTCTCGATCGTGCTGAGTGGGTCTTCAGATCCAACATCCAGTTGGAGAGAAATATTTTCAGTGAGTCTAAGCCAAGAGTGGTTTCCATATGTCTATTGTCTGAGGAATGAGTGCGTTTCATAAGCTTTCCACAGTTGGAAAGGAGGCTTGTAGGAAGAGGTTATGACTTTGTTACAAAACGACTTGAAAGGTGTGATATAGTAGAGGCCAATCAGCAGGCAAAGAAGGGACAGGAGCTGCTGCTGCTTCTCTTGCCGTGCTTTTGCTGAGCAGAAGGTGGGGCACAGACCCCAAAACCCAGGACTCTGCCTTCCTTCTTCCCTTTGATTAGGAGGGTTAATGGGAGGATTAAGGTTATATATGTGATGTGTTGCCATAATTGGAGAAGAGGCTGTGTTTTAGCTTAATTCATATTTTCTCATGCTTGTTTTTTGAAAGCGCAGTATTACAATGTTGCCATCGTTCTCTCTTGGCAGCGTGCCTTGTTTTCTGAAGTAGGTGGTTGGCTGGCAGCTATTAAATTCCTTTATTTATAGCACTAATGTATTTGAGAATAAAATACGGGAGTTAGAAGCGTGGTACTACATTGCTATAGAAATACTTTATTCCTAGTTTGGTATGTATCCACTAACAAGTTTTCATGAACGTATGAAAAGAGTGTTTCCTATTGAGCTGTAATGCAGCGTAGCAATTTGCTCTCCTCATGTGCGAGCATGTCTTCTCTAGAATGCAGTAGAGAAGGATCATGTAAAGTTTGCTGTTAGCAAGCTGTTGATTTAAAAACCCCACCTCATTCCTGAAACTTACAGACTAGACTTCACAGAACAAACACTTTAAATACAACTTAAAAATAATTACAGTTGCTCAGTTGCATGGTTGCATGGTTTTGCGGTTTTAGTTTTGTTTTGTTTTTTTTTTAATCCACTTACTCACCTTTTTCTCTTTCAGAATCTTTTCCAAGTCAGTACTTGGTGGGAAAGAGTAGCTGTCGTTGCTGAGTAATAAGGCATCTGTGCTTAAATTGGTTCTTTGTCTTTCTAAATGTCCACTTCGGCTAATTTAACTGGGGAAACAAAAGTAGCCTATCCACAGAGAAGCAAGGTGCAGGAATATATTTGGGAATGTACTGCCAAAGGAATGCTTTGGACAAGGCAAGACCTGTGGTAGGAGCAATACAGCTAAAATTGTATCAGTTATTTTCATAAGGAAGGGCCTCTTCTTGGGAATAAGTTGCTTTCCACGTTAAATATCTCCCTGTTTAGAGCAATGTTTGTTGTAGCAGGGCCTTTTCCTCCTATACAGATTTAAACTATTACTGTATTAAACTGTATTGCTCTTTGTTCTTATGATGTAGTGCTCAGATGATCCTCTTGTTTGATAGTAGTAGCTGACTTGAAGTGAATGAATCTTGAATTCACGGGTTACCTGGAAAAATTCCTACAGCTGGAGCTGCAGTCAGCAAGGACAAATTCAGTATTAATATAGGTGACAAAATAGATGTGAAAAAGGGTATGTGACCAAGTACTACTACTTCTCATAGCTGGTAGTACTTAACACTCTCCTAATAACAGTCTTCTATTATTTAGCTAAACGCTGTAGTTGCTCTACAGGAGGATTTGGAGACAGAAGCTAGAGGATACCAAATACAGGAATACTTAGGAGAGAAATTCCAGGTAAGTAATATCTAAAACGTGTAGGTTTCTATCCTGTCTGTGACTTCAGTCTGCATCTGCTCAAACTTTTGTGCAGCTTATACTTGAAGTATTTGAAACTTTAAGATTTTTTTTTATTATTGTTCTTGGCAGAACCTGTAGAAGGTACAGATGTATAGTCATGCAGCTCATAACATGTCTCCTATTCCTTTGGTCTGGAACTGCTAGAGAAGTTAAGAATGTTCATCATGGTTATGTTCTTTGAATTAAGTTTATTTTATTGTCAGGGATAGACCTGTCCCTCTGGGTTGTTCTCATGCCCTTTTTTATTTTTTCCTTTACCCGTAGGCAAAAATTCCTCCTTGCTCTGCAACCTCCAGAGCTTGGGGCTGCCTAAGTATTTGGCCTGCAAACTTAAGTCATAACAGCAGACTTAATTGAGTTTACCTTTTCCTTACAGCTCCATTTGAAAAGATACATGCTACAGAGTCCATATTGCAGCTTCTAAATATGTATCCTCCTTAGTTTGTGCATGTCTCTGTATCTGGCTGTTTGGAGATGCCCCCAGCATCGGGCAGGCTGTGTTTGCTCGGAAGTTTACAAGCGCCTCGTACCTTCCCACCCATTCCGTGTTGATTAAAACACAAATGCCCTGGTTTAGCCAAAGAAGCAGTTTCTTTTAGTACCTTAGGGTGAGTGTCATGTGGCAGTGACTTCTACGGTGTTTTCTGTTGCCTTAAAAGAGTCCAAGCAGTGCTCTGGCTCTTTGAGCCTTTCTGAGCCCTTCAGAGTTCTTGGATGAATCTCTTCTCTTGTCTCTCTTTAAGGCTCTATGAATACCATACGCTAATTGCAACAGCCAAAGCGTTCTTGCATGCATTGAAGAATATTGTGGGTCTGCTCTGGTTTTTATGGCTCGGATCACTGGCCTCCTGTCACAGGTGCAGTTCACTGGTCCCACAGTACCTTCAGTGACTATAGATACAGTCTGGAATGATCTGCTTAGACCTATATTCTAATGTCTAAGTGACTTTCTAATTTAGGTTACAGAGCGGTAGTAAAGAACTGAATCTTTGCTAGCTGCTCATCCTGTAACAACAGGACAGAGGAGGTGGTAGTTGAAGAAGAATCTCTTGCAATGCTATATTCCCTCTGGCTCTTTCCACAAATCCATTCAGAGAAAACTGCCTTTAGAATCCTCCCCCCTTTGCGCCTGAATGTTCTGGCTATACAGGCACTGGGCTATATCGACAGGCTGCTGTAAGCAGGACACTTTCAGAGGCAAGATACTAATTGATCTCAGTCTTGACTTTCCTTGCACCGGTGACAGTTTGCTACCTATTTTGAAGATACATCACAGAATATGAAACATCTCTTCACCTCCACTCTTTCAAGACAGATAACTGTTTTGTTCCGACTTCCAATAGAGTTTGAACTCCATAAACTAGCTCTTCTGTATCTGCCGTGATGTACTGAATTATGCCTAGTATGTGTCCTGTTCTTATGGGAGTCTCTCTAAGCAAAAGGTAACTTTCTTTTTTCTTGTGGGAAGCTGTCTTGGATGAGCTGGAGAGGAAGAATTATTGTCAGCAACTGTTTTCTAATACTACAAAGGAAAGAGGAATTATGTCTCATCAGGGTTTGCAGGAAGTAAGCATATTCACATGCAAAATCAAGATGGCGGTTTTACTCAAAATGGTCTTGATTCTCCAGACACATACACCTGTAACCTCCAGCATACCTACTTCTAAATTTCAGCAAAGACATGCCTGTTAAGAGTGGTTGCACTTAATGGTGAGTACAGGCTGCTTCTGGGGCACATTTGTCTGCTTTTGATGATGTCCTAACAGGGGTGCTTGACTTGTTCTGCAGAGCTACAGGAAGTTGGAATTTGTCTCTCTGCTCAGAATTACTATTTCTGGTCAGATCTTATCTCTTTAGATTGTTATCACTTAGCTGAGTATCTATTAAATGCTCTTCATAGTTAAATGCTCTTCATAGATGAAGACTGTGCCGGTTAGGCAGTCAAAAGCATTTCCCTGGATGTGTACCGGGAAGCACTGGGCTTCTGCCTTGTCCCTCTCATCTTCAAGCATTTGTTCTGGTTTATGGTCACTGCATCAGGAGAATTATTAATGTGTGCTTGCAGGACTCTTAACCTGTAACTCTTTCTTGGAGTGTTCCTCATTTTGTTCTTCAGTGTGCAAGGCACAAGAGCCTTACAGGCATTAGCTTGAGTTATGGATATAAGGTAATGAGGTAGCGTTAAATAAGCAAAATTGTATTATTGAAAGGGACAGGGAAGGAAAGAAACAAAAAGACACAATGTGTCAGGTTGGTGCTTCAAATAGATACGATTTGTGGTCTTGATGCATAATTAATTGAGTCTCTTTTTCTTACTTAGATTTTCTATTTTGGCTTTCTTTTGCTCTATACTCACATATAACTAGTTAATGCCCAATGAGACCCTTGCTTTGCCTGTCAGTGTTTCAATTTCCACTATATGTAAACAGTGTAGGGGAAAGGATATTTTTTTCAGTGTAGATGCAAGAGCTATTGATTATTCAACTGTACAACCAGAGAGTGGAAATTGGAGGAGTAGAATCAAACAAAATATACATTAAAAAAAATAGAAAAAATTGTCACAAAAGACAATCTAGAGCTGGAAAGTCACTCGCAGATAAGATCAGTGCTCCAGGGTTGCAGTTGCAGAGGCACTTCTTGTATAAGCAGCAGCATTATCAGCAGAGTTATGTGCATTCCTAATGGAAAGTTTGAATGGAACATGTGAAGAAAAACACACCTTGGTCACCTCTCCCAGCTGCCATAGTATATCTACAGCATGGAACTACGCTGCTCTGTCCGGTTCAGTCAGTGTGCTGTGATCTAAGAAGAACCCATGGCTCACGTCAGCTGGCTGCAATACCAGCCTTTCTCCATGTATAAGCTTGCAACATCTATAGTATTTCCACAGAAATTATGCTTGGTAAAAAAAAACCTGCAAATTTTAAGTTGCTCGCTGACTTGTTCTAAATTGCCTACAAACATTAGCAGTTAGTTACCTTCAGTTGTACTTCTGCAGGATGTCTCCTTGCTTTGTTCCAGCTCAAGTCATGTAGTGTTTGGTTTTTACTGTTTTCTTAATTTTTTTTGTCCTTAATGTGACTTCTAAAAGATGTGTAAGAAAGTGCAGTGGACAAGGAGACAGGCAAAGCCGTGGGCTGCAGGTTGTCTATCAGGAGACCTGAATTACATAGAGCACATTCTCACCGCTGCCTCTCTGCGGGCAAACAACCACTCAAGTCTTTTTACCCCTTCTGCAATTTGTGTGACTCGAATAGAATTTAAGCTGCTTAGGACCAGGATGATTTCGTAGTGAGTTGTATGGTACCTAAAATACTGGAATCCCAACTTGTTCAGATTTCCAGGTGCTACTTTAAAATCATATTTATTTCTTAGGGTGGTTGGTTTTAATAATAATGCAATCATATGTTTTGCTAAACTGTTTGTAACCCTTTATTTTCTTCTACTTGATTAGATTATTGAAACCATGTATAATCATTACTGTGGCAAAAAAAATAACTTCAAAAAGTAGGATAATACAGATTGGGTCAATGTTTTTCATTCCTAGTCCAAGGTGACTTACCTTTTTTTATCCATTAACTCACAACAGGAGAATACAGCCTCCTCTATTTCACGTCGGGCCCTTTTTGTCTGATCTATGTGGTCCTTGGAGCATAAATTATATCTTACTCCATTACAAAAGGGCAAGCGTTGTTGCTTGATTAATAATTAGGATGCTATCTTCAACATATGCAACAGCTTCCTTCTCCTTCGACGTAGAAAGGTTAGTTATTGAAAATGATCTGGGTTTGATTTTGAATGGCCTAATTTAAAAAGAGAATATTAACACATCATTTTACCACTAGAAAGGCTGAAGTCCTAGCCCAGATTATGACTTGGAAACTAATTAGGGCCAGAACTGTCTTACAGAATTAAACCTTTATTGCTAAAAGCTCATCTTCATTGTTGATCTCTATGTTGAAGAGCTTGGTTTGGGGCTAGGGAGGCCTTGAGTCAATTCCTGGCTTAAGTAAACTGCTGCAAAGCTGCTTTGGTTTTACAGAGTACTTTCTGTAGGCAATTAATCAATATCTTCTGGAAAGCTTCAGCATAGGCTGTGCTCATAGTTGCACAATCCCCTGAGGTTACCAAATAATCACATGTGTTTATTTTGTTTGTGGAAACTTCCCATGATGATGTGTTCAAAAAAACCCACCCCAAAACAATAACAACAAAAAAAAAGCAATAAACAAAACATCTCAAAACACAACAACAACAAAAATGCTCCAAACCAACCATGGGAGGAGGGGAGATGGGAAGCAGAACTGAAAAACCCACAAAAAACCCTCCCAAACGCTGTATAAGAGGGCAGCTTAAAAGTCACTGGAAGACTGAGAGCGAAGTTACTCTTAACAGAATTACCAGGCTGTAGTTAGCTTTTTCCAGCGTATAAAGGAAAAAGAAGATTCTTCTTGGCACCTGAAGCATACCAAGGCTTACCCAGTGCCTGAGTTAAATAAGACTGGTAAGGTTCCAGTTCCTCGGGGGCTGGCCCCTGTGGTGCCCTGAATGACTCCACTGGCAGCAGAGTAACCTCGTTCCCTGACAGCAGGGGACACGACAGCCGTGCTTCAGCTTGGGTCTGTCCTTCAGAATTCCTTAAAGAAGCTGCCCAACTATACGACTGTCTGGGATGTTTCTCCTCAGTCTCAGAGTTGTGCTTGAGGCAGAGTTACAGAAACGTTCATCTCATCTTTGGGGCCTCTTGGAGTGGGGGCCAAAGCTGTGTGCTTCCCAGCAGAAAGCAGGTTGGTGCTGGAGGCAGCGCTGGCTCTAGCGGCGGCAGAGAAATTCTGGGCAGACACTCCTGACCAGGAGCAGCAATTTCAAGAGAAAAAGGAGGCAGCTGTGCTTGGCACAGTTGAAAAGAAAACTTGCCACCGAACAGAGAGGTGTAGGCTACACATCAAGAATGCTTCACTTTCAAACAACCGGTAGATTCTGACATAAATGTTGTTACATGGATGACCTGGAAAAGCGTCATCACTAGATGAACCTGCAGGCTCACAGTATCAGAACTGCAGTTGATGCAGTCCAGCGAATGTCTCTCCCTACGCTTTGGGGCTTAGCCCAGTCTTTAGCATCCTTCCCCCCACCTTCTGCTTGGATTTAGTGGAACGTCTAATTGTAATCATCTTTGCTGTGAACTCACTGGTCAACTGCCTTAGGATCCTGTCAACTGCCACAAACGCAGACATCACATATTAATAGTTAAGAGGATGCATTTCTGTGATCTTTTAAAAATTAGTAAATCCGGTATGACTAAAATGAACTAATGTTACAACTTTTGGGTACAGGAGAAAAGCTACGGCAAAGCTGGCTCTTCCATAGCCAACACATTTCTTTTCCTGAAAGCAGAAACCCTTCAGATTTGCACCTATCTAATGGGAATGATAATTTTGATCGACACGCGGAATATCTTTTCTTGTATATGCTCCAAGTAGCTCATGGGATACATATTTAACTAAACTCAACTGGCCAGACCATCAGCGGGGTGCAGGATGCGACAGCAGTTTGATGGAGTGGGGGGAAGAAGGTCAGAGGAAGACTGGTTAACCGGTTAACCTTCACTGCTGTGTGAACTGGCACACGCAGCGCCTCAAGAGGCACAGGGTGCTGTAGCCCCTCTTCATACTGATGGTAAATCCATGCTTAATCTTGGGAATGATGTTTAGAAACCTGTTACTTGACAGTTTAATTTTTTTTTTTTTAACAAAAACAGTAATGGTAATTTGACAACTAAATTGCCACTGTATAACTCCGTGTTAACCTATGAAGTTTAAGGATGTAGAAGGGAATGTTCTGCTCGGTTTGGTTAAAGGAATTACAGCCACAATTGATGCCAAGTGAAAGAGAATTATTTTGAAAGCAAGTTACCGTTACACAGAACAACCGTGAAAAAAGGTTACCTTCGAGAACAGTCACAGAGCTCGAATAATCTAAAAATCCAGCCGAGAGAATTGAGGAAAATTCTAAATTTGAAGAAAAGTAAGCTTCTAATTAAGAGGTATAGATACATATCTACCGAATTTTGTCAGAATGTAAGACTTCTTTACCTACTGTCTACTTCACAAGAGTTACTGACACAGTTGTACCTGGGAAATAGGGCACCAAGCTCCTGTCTTCAGTACTGCCAGCTGATTTGATCCTCATTCTTGTTTTATCTGGTGCTTTCTCCAAACTTCACCTGCAAGAGTAACAAAAACTAACCCTCTTCTGTGCTGGTTGTTGTTGTTTATGATTTGAGGGTGGTTTTTTTTGTTTTGTGGTTCATTGTTTGGTTTTTTAAGTGTTTAGCCTTTGTGGTTGCAGTGAAAAGTTTGGCCGGCTGAAGCAAAGCTTCCCTGAAGATACAAAACTAGAAAAGCAAATGAAAACAAGCCAGTATTTACTATGTGTCAAAATCTCCAAACCTTCTGGATTTAGTTTTTGATGGACCCATCTCATGTTTCTGAATGGTTAGGATTGAGAAGGAGAGAGGAGACATAGCACATATAAAGGATTATGCATGGAGAAGTATGCATGGAATTTTTTTTTCCACTAGGGTGACTGAATTCCATAATGGTCTCCCTTGGACTTAAAGGACTGCCTCAAAGATACAGGCCTGCCTGCAGCGGCTGGAGAGGCTGGGGAGAGAGAGTTCAGGGGGTGACATACGAGGCTGAAAGGCAGAAACTCCTCAACAGTACAAAGAAGAAATGGGGAAAGAATGTGGGTTACAGATGTGGAAATACAGCGGTTTAGAGAAACTGCCAGCATCTCCAGCAGAAGAAAAACCAAGACAGACAAAGACAAAAATATCTGTACATAACAATTACCAATTTGGTAAATTTTAGAGGCCTTGAGATACATGATGGTCAAGATTTTCTTTACGTGTATTGTTACCTATTTTTGTTTTTCCTGGGGAGATGTATGCATTTCCTGTATTGCATCTCATTTTTCTTATAAGTCACACAGCTAAACGTAAAATGCTAATTAAGTGAGTTACTGCAAGTGCCATATAGAGAAAATCTCCATGTTGCTTTCCAAGTTATATGGCCAGGCGATTTTATCTTCAGACATCTAAAAATTAGCAGTCTAGACGCTCTGCACAGGCCCATGGAGGCTCCCGGACTGACATCCCCAGAGGGCAGATCATCCTATCCCAAGATAATGATCTAAGGTAGGTGGAATGATTCACTTTTTGAGGAACCTGTTTGTTGCCTAAGGAGTGTATAGATGTCTAGACACTCCACATTTGGATACTTAATTTAAGAGGAATGGCACCCAACAAAACAGTAGCTCACACATCATCATTGTTACTCATGTGAATTGCTTTCCAATTTTAGACATAATTTACCTTTCTCATCCCCTCTCCCGCTCAAGAACTATCAGGTAGGATCAAGTTTACACAATAAACTGTAAAACTTAAAAGGGAGATTTCCGGCAAGCTTGCATACAGTTGGTATCCATCTACCAGTTCTGGTAGGTTACACGAACACACCTACTGAGTTCAGTGGGCTGTCACAGGTTTAAGCTAGAGCAGCTATTTGCAAAAACGGAGACAGGGATGGGGTTCTTGGTTTTATTGTGTTATGATCCCTACCAACACTGTAAATCTACTGAGCTATTTATCTAAATCAGTTTATGAATGGCCTTTCATCGTATCTAAATACATCATGGTCTTGAAAGTTAATCAAGCTGTTAGTGTCATTACATCAGTTCTATAGGAGGGAAGTTCTATAGCAAGTCACCATGGAAACGCTTACCAGAGCAGGAGATCAAACTGATGTATTGATCTAGCGAGTACCCACAGTTACCCGTGTCCTCCTGCAAGCAGCGCAGTACACCCCCCTCGGTCCTTGCTTTGTCTCGCTTGGCACTTCCTCCAGAGTCTGGCTAGGGCTCTGCTTCCCGACAGTTTTCTTCATACAAAATGGAGACAGTCCTACACTTGGTCCGCTCCCTGTGCTACATCTTCTGATAATATTTAAGGTTAAGCTGTCAGCTGTACCCCAGTACAGTTCCTGTTGTTTTGTTGTAGTGATATTGGGAAGAGGGATTAGTAGTAATGCTTGTACTATTAATCGTATTGATCAGGATCTGAAATATTAACTCAGCAAGCAATAGAAGCATAAAAATTGAATAGCATTTGTCTAAGCAAAACACAGGAAATACAAATAAATGGGGTATGTCTCTAATGTACATATACAAAATACACATACGTGTGTATATATGCACATGTAAAAAAAGCAAGGTGTTAAGTACTTCCCCTGCTTTATGCCTCTGGCTCAGAAGGAATGCCGAGACAGCCTCACACACACGTTTGGCACTTCTTTCGTGACTTCGCTGTGGAGAACTGTTTTCTAAAGGAGCAGCTGTGCACTGATTTTCCAGATTTGTATTTGTATGATGTCACCTTATCACTGAATCATAATGGCAGTGTAACATCACAGCAATGTGCCAGGTTCATTTCTTCATGTAAATTCCCAAGGAAAAGAAAGCATGTTAGGCTTTGGGTTTATAATTTGATTAATACATAGGAAACCTGTTACTAGAAAAAGTATATGATTGGAATTGGTCTGTTAACTGATCATAAAAGCTTAGGGACCCATGGTAAGAGATGACAGTACTAGTCCTGCCTAACAGCAGAAACTAAGCAAGGCTCTACCACACTGAACTCTGGTGTAACTTGGTATTGTTTTGATCATTTAATTCCAGTCTGCAAGATTCCTCTCTGAGAAAGGCCAGTCACCCAGTGTTCTATACTGCTGAAGTGATTAAAGCTTCAGCCGTCTATGAAATGTGAAAGGATATGCAATCATTACTCAGAGGGTTAAACAAAATTGCCAGAGATGCAAATCAAGCTTTCACCTGTTATTTCAGTTTTTGCTAAAGTTCTTGCTCGCTTACCCTTCGTTTCTCAGATTCCACTATCCTACCAGGAAGAAAAACATCTGTTTTTGTAACAGAACAAACTGTATAAACTCTTCATCCTCCACGTACTTTATCGCAAGATCCCTTTTCCTTTCACAAACTTAGATGGTGTTGTACAGCTCCTTAGATAATAAAATTCTGGGCATACTTCACACATCAGATCCTTCAGGCACTTTCACTGCTAACCTAAACAAGAACTAAATGCAAGATCTAAATTGTTATAAACTCCAAAATATTTGAAGATAAAACCCCTGCTCAGATGGTTGCATTTCCTTGCTCCAGCCATATATTTATGCCAAGCCTAACTGTTGGCATGGCTGCTTAGTCAACTCATTAGAAGTAACACTTAACTGGTCTCCAACTATGAGCTGCATGTAATCCGAGGAAATAGATGTGGGCTCTCTAAAACCAATCTGCATCACTTCACGTCACCACAGTAAAAGCCACACCTCTAAAGGAACTCCTGTCTGAAGAATCTTCCTCACTCCCTGAACTTCAGAGGTAAAGGCCTGATCGTTCCAGAGAGATCTTTGTCATTTAAAAGCAAAGCCTGTTCTGTGGTACCTGGATAGGACTGGATCCAGGGAGATACTCTAAGTGGGTTGTGTCTTACTAGATAGGAAAAAATTTTCCATGCAGCAGTTTTTGAAGAAATGCCAAGCCTTCTTTGGATGTCTTCTCTGGGTTGTTCTGGAAGCAGACACAGAACAACTCTGCCCTATTGATATAGTCTCTTGTAAGTTACCTTGAGTAGTTCCACTAAACCCCAAGACGTGCAACTATAGACCTGCTGTACAATTTTTTTCTTTCCTGTCACAGTAAGCAGCTGGTCTCATCTGCATATGGTTATTTGTTGTGATTTTGAAAATACAAAATGTGAGCAACTGTACCAATTAATAGATTTTTCAGGCTTTACCCCTGAAGTGAGACCGTATCTGCCTGTAGAGGCAAGATGACTGCTAAATACTTCTGGTCTCTGGCCAACATCATTGAAGATAAAAAGCACCAGCGATAAACCTACAAGAAGATACAGCAATTTGTGTGAGGCAAGGGAAGAAGTAGCTTCACACAGGTACCTTTGATAATGAAGTACGCTGTGTGATATCTTGATGCATTTTGCCCCTAGTCTCACATTCCAATTTCCATTTTCCTTATTTGTTCAAATAATAATTGTATGAAGTCACCCACCAGCTTCAAAACTGGTTTTTATCCAATTGCAACCAATTATACAAGCAACTCTTCAAAATTAACACGTGGGTCTCACATGCTGAACTATTAAATACTTCATCTCAGGCCCTGCTTTAACCACAGCGTATGCTTTCGCCTCAGCAATCCTGTGTTCCTTCAACGTAAGGCATACATCACCACCCACTTCTACAGACTGCCCTCTCCTTCCAGGAGGGTACAAAGCACGTACTGCTGCTTTATTCTCTCCCCAACGCCCTCCACGATCACCCTCGCTTCTCCAGTTCAGTGTGGTACTGTGCCCCACACAGCCCTTCAGCTCTTAACCTCGGCCAAACATCAGCTGCACGGAGCTCCTCAAGCAGCCCCACGTCAGTTCCCCACCCAGAAGTGGGTGAGGTGGGGAACTGTAGGAGTTGCACTACTGGTATTCATCACCTCTCAAAACTACCAACTTCCTTCTCACGATTTAACGTAGGGAAGGGAAACACTCGCATCTGACACTAAATCCCCCTTACACACTTGACGGGGGCAAGCCAACGTACCCGTCTGTTGTAGTTAAGACCTTAGACGAGCAGTATTCGAAGGAACATCATAGCAAGCAGCAGCTACAGAAGCTTCTCCAGGCAGGCCTGTAAGCTCACCCTTCACTTCGCTCCATCAGCTCTCTTGTAACCGCTTTCAAGAGAACATTAAATGGCATTAACTCACTTGAACTAGTCACTGCAGCTGCTAGTCTGGATTGTGACATGAACTGTGGTAATTCACACTTCATATGCATTGTACGAATTCACAGCAACTAGTCTTCAAGACCATGCTGAAATTACCCAATTGTCACTTGGATTTATTCAAAAAAATACTCCAAATCCAAATAGCACTAAGGTGGAGGCTTCCATCTGCTAAAAAAAAAAAAAAAAAAAAAAAAAAAAAAAATAGGTCAGTGAAGTCACACTCACAAAATGTTTTGTTCTGTACCCAACCCTCTACCTCACCCCCATAAGGCTCCTTCCTGTAATTCTCCCCCAAGAAAAATAATGCCCGTGCAGAATTATGGTTTTTGACTTTTGGAAATTTTGATCAGGAAACTTTCCTGAAATACCTAGATTCAATACAAAACTAAGCACAAGGAACAGTTTCTGCTTAAGAGAGATCTAGTCTTCTATTGTTATAAAGACCAACAACAAACAGCAGTCCGACTATCATGCTTGTTTTTTTGGAAAAGGTGAGCATTCACAGTGACTAGTCACTTCCAATAACCAACCTGGAACTTCTCCTGCAGGAATCTTGTAATCCAATATGCACTGACTCATTCCAACGGACATGCTTGGCACTGCTTTGCTGCCAAAGCACCAGACAACTCTGACACGTGGAACTGAAGTTTCTTCAAACAGTAACTGCAACCTGATTCAGCATTTCAGAAGGTGGGACTTTACGACTGTAACTGGTACAAAAACGCGTTTTACATGCAACTTTCCCAAATCTCTGGTAAAACATTAACAAAATTAATACTAATAGAAGCCATTATCATTGATCAACTATATTGTTTTAATTTTGACTGACTTCACTATTTCAAACTGAGTATGCTCCATTTACATTTGAGGTACAATGCAACTCATAGTTCTAAGCCACACGAAAAGTTCCATTCCTCACTTTTGGTCATGGTTCTTAGAGTTTTACTTTTCTCTGCGGGTTCCTAATTTACTGACTAGCTACAAACAAGCCAAGCAGTAAAGCCTCCATGCATTAAGTACAGAAGCCTGCAGCAATTACTTTTTTGACTGGGCAAGAATACAAGACTCAGTTATGCTATTGAAGCAATCTACAGCTGCCAGCTCAACCTTCTCCGATACTTTGTCGAAAGATAGCTGCAGAATCCATTTCTCTTCTTCTGAAGTTTTGATCTGCAATTGTTGTACTTGTACCTCCTTTTCCTAGTATTGCCTTTTTCTCACCTCTACAGAAAATTCAGTTGAAGCTACTGGTCAGGACTGTTCCTTCATGACTTGTGGCTCACCCCCACCTTCAGCAATGGGCTTAGAAGTGAACCTTGAAATTACGGTATGTTCCTGTATCCCAAAATAAAGGGTGTTTAAACCATGATGACATCTATTTGAGAAGCATCTTTGACCACCCAAACAGAGACATGAAATGAGGTTAAACCCTGCAGCCCCTATAGCTACAGCATCAAATACGTTACTCTACAGGTAAGAAACTCTTCAATTTATGAAATATTACACTGGGTAGTGACTGGAACACGTGGGGGGGGTTTTAAGGCCCCATGACTTAACTTCTGTGTAACAGCTGTGAGCAGTAACAGCTACATCAAGAGCTTGTCTTCAAGCCATTTAAGTGAGTTAGGGCCCTCCTCTCTTATTTGAGCTAGGGGCCACGGAACTACCTTGTTCTCCTGCTCACTGCCAGATACTAAACAGTCTGCATTGCCAAAGTGCAGCATATTACGGAATTTTTCTCAGCAATCCAAGAATTAAACACCAGTTATAAATATAGTTTACGGAATTCACAGTACATCCTCTTACTGGGCTATACGTTGTACAGCAAGCTACAGAGGCATCTGGAGAAACTCACTGAAGCAATCTGACTTGCAAGCACAAGAGGTTTACAACACTTGATAAAAGGCAGGTTAGGAAGCCTGCCTTCCACAGCAAGTTGCCAGAACAAATAGAGCCACTGCCCCAGCCATAGCACTTTTAAGATGCATCAGTGCAACTCTCCCCTTCCCTCAAAGCAAGCCCATTCACCATCTCTAGTTGTCTTCTCATGCTCCACTTGCAATGCACAAGACAGTATGTAAGCTAAAGCACTTCCACCACTGGCAAAACCAAGTTTCAGAGACAATCCTGTTTTGCTGTTATAAACACACCCTCTCTCAGGAGTTCAAAGTCTTTAGTATCAATGAGCAGGGGGGGGGGAAAAAAATCACTAGGGACAAGGTTCTAGGAAGTAAGATATTTTGAGTATTTAATAGATGACATTCCAAGCCTATACAATGCAACATTGAACTCTTTTCAGTTCTGATTTTTTTTTTCTTTCTCCTTTTTGCCAATTTGATTTGAGAAACAGGCAGCTAATAAGTCAGTGCCACTTGATTAAAGACATGCATGTGACCTGGGGAAGTTCAAAGCATTAGGAAGTTAAAAAGCACATACTCACTGATAAAACATACATTGGACCACAAGGCAAACTCCTACTATTACCTTCAGCACAATTTCTTAATTTTCCTCCTGTCACAGCCAATCTGTAGTGTCTAGTCTTGTCTGTGACGTTATTTCGAATTCACTTGCATATTAAGACAAGTGGTACATAAAGGATCTTAGGATGGTCCCAGTCTAAGTCAACTCCCACTGATGCTTCCATTAAGTAAACTAGTCGTCAATCAAAGCTTTTCTACTGGGAGACATTCAGAAACAAGTCAAGTATCACAATGTTTATTGATAGATACAAGTATATAAAATCAGGGCATGAACATGTCTCGATAAATTAAGTAGACTTAATTTCAGTACTATAATAGAGGGACCAATTCAAATTTCTCACCATGTCATGTTTCACACCCACAAAAACCTCTTCCAAAAGGGCATTAAACCATCTCCTCAGCTGATCAGTTTTTGTGCAAGTAAACTGTTTCTTTTAAAAAAAAGACTTGTGCACTTGCCCAGGCTCATGGATATTAAAACCTAGCACATAAAGCCCATTACTAGAGGTAGAAATACAGGCAATATACTATTACGGCAACAACCATCGATTACAGTTAAGGATTCCTGTAACAACCAAATGGATAATCAAATATTGCAACAACTCAAGTATTACACTGAGCAAAGTGCATTTCTACAGTATTCAGTGTTGCTATTCAGTTTTCTAACTTAAAAACAGCCTATGATAACTGGCAGCAAAGAAGACCCTTGCAACAGACTGCTTCTGCTCGAGAACTTATGATGTAATTATTGCATGCTGCTAATACACTGTTACCTAAACATTAAAGATACTCTAAAATATTTTTATTGTAGACTATTAAGACATACTACAAAAACCTTTTGCAGAGGATATCCTATTGACATACTTCTGCTTTAAATATTGTGAAACATTACAGCGGAATGAATTTTCGCAGTGGTTAGGTCAAATGCAGTTACATCATAGCAACAGTATGTTTGCACAATTTAAGGCTTTGGCTGGTTCTTTAGTCAGCTTCTTCTTCAGATTCTTCTTCTTCAGCAGTTTCCAGCCAGGTTAGCCACTGGTTTACCTGCAGTTACATAAAATGGGTTTAAGGGAGCAGGAATTATTTCCCCACTGTATACTTCTGCGAAACACTGCTCCCCCCTGCCCCCCAAATAATTTGAAACATCTTTCAGCCACACTCAGCACTAGATGTACGTCTCTAGTTACAGATGTAGTTCATCTTGCCACACTCCTTTCTAGTGAAATGCTCCATAACTAAAATACTAACAGTCTTTTAACACTGTCTGAAAGCTTTCTCAAACACTCAAGTCCAGCAGAGATCACAAGTGTCCTTAATATTAGGAAGTTTACCTGGAATAAAGCTTTGCCTTTCCCTGGAAACTCTTGAGTAATATCTTCCTTCCATGCCAAGAAAGCTTCTTCTTCAATGATCTCCATGTCATAGAAATGAACAAAGAAGCGCAGTAACATGCCTGTGGAAGTAAATTTAAACTTCGGTTAGCTTTATGGCCTTCTGAACAGCCTAGCTGAGTAAGAAACCGAAAGCCATGAATACTCAAGTTAGATTTCAGCAACATCTTGATGCGCATACCTTTTGGAAAGTTATTGTTGTAGCAGTGCACCTGGAGTGCATATAAAGCACTCACTTGCAGATCAACATGGTCATGGAGAAACTTCTGCATTACTGGTTTGAAGGAAAGAAGCAGTTGTTTTTCCTGCTCTAGCTGCTCTTTAGATGGAGCAGATGAAGAATCCGATTCGTCACTAGGTGGGTTTACTTCACTAGAAATATACTGCAAGAAACTGAACAACAACAACAGTGAAGCTCTGAACTTCAGCTAGATTTTCATGTTCTCAAAAACATTGAGTACTGTCAAGCTCAGTTTACTAGCCATTACTAAAAAACGCCTTCCTGCTTTTATCAGCAGTTAAGTGCATGCACAGCAGATCAGTATAGTGGCTGACTGTGCAGAAGCAAAACTAGGATTTCTGTGGTGCTCACAGTTCTGAAACATTTTTTTTTTTAAAAAATACACAGGTATAGGTTTCTTTCTGAGGAGAAGCTACACTTCACTGATCCAAGCCTGGAGACTTACATTTCTTTGCAAATACAATGGGTGCTTAATACAAAGGAAGTTCACTCCGAACAATTTATCTCCCTTCATACTCTTTCTGTACAGAGCTACACGTCAGCCCTTACAGAGTCAGTGACTTACTGGTAGCTTAACAGAAGACATGCCTGAGCTAGGTCAGGATAGTATCTCACCTGGTCATCAATATATTCACAAATCCTTTATCTACATGAAGTTTGGGTGAAATGTTATCTTTAATCCACTTGTAGATGGCTTGAGGGGATGGATCCGATTTTATTTGCTTTAGCAGTTCCTTCTCCAGTTTCAGAAGTGGGAACAAGAAACTAAGCCCCTTCCCTTCTAAGATCTCCAGCATGCGGTCCTTGTTCTGGTCAATTTCTGAGAAGACAGACAGACACACTTCAGCACCAGTGCTAATCAAATCTATGATCAATGGTTCATAGGTCTAAGCACCTCTTACACACCATTCCTAAGGAAGCTTGACAGCTGATATCATCTAAACACCACTATGTTATTTTACTCTGCTGTTAAAGAACCCTGCAGTAGCGCATACACTAACACAAGGTGTCATAAGAGCCATGTGATAACTCTTACCTGGTAACATTTTCTGCATATTCACTTTGCTTTGTTGGAATAATTCTGTTAGCCATTCACGATCTTGTAACTTAGCTAACTGCTGAAGGCAGAGCAGGAAGAGAGGGAAATGGGTGCCACTTTCCAGTGGTTGAGCCAGTTCGGAAATGCTCACCAGTTCTGAAATAATGGCACGAGCTGCAAACTGTGCTAAGTAGGATTTCACCAACGGGATGTCCACCTCCAGTTTGGGGCACTGGTCCAATACATTCAGGAATGCCTAAGAAATGGTAAACACACAAGTTAATAAGGAATTTTGGAATTTTGTTGTGCACAATACTACTACATAGGAGCCCTATGTTTCTTTTTTGCGTTATACCCCTTTGCCAAGAGGTTCCCCATTGTTGTTACATCCACAGGACTTAGAAAACTTTACATCCTGCCTTTGTGCAAGCTAAACACCAGGAACAGACCATCAACAAGGACAGCAGCCTATCAGACTGCAGTACCTGCATGAAGTTGTCACTTGTGGCTATTCCCTCCTGCTTGAGCAAGCTGATCAAAGTACTTGCTTTCTCTTTGTCTTCGTCTGATCTATCTAGGGATTGAATGATTACTTTACTCAACATCTCAGGAATGAAGTGTTTTGGAGCTCTCATCTCTCTCACAGTATTGACAGCATCATTAGCATTTCCATTGTTCAGATACTCAGTCACAACAGCTTCCTAGAAAAAAAAGCCTAGTTAAAAACATACATTCCTTTTTTTAAAAAACATACACACCGCTTTAAGCAGCACTATTACATACTTAACTTACAGTTTGTTTAAGTAGCTCTTCTTTAGAAGGAGGTGGTTTCTTGGTGGTCTTTGCAGGCTTTTCTTGTATAAGTGGTGGATTTGTTTTAAGACCAAGTTGAGGAGGCTGAAAAACATACCAGAATTTGTTTTTTTTGCAGTACACCTACCTACATTTACGTGAAGTTTAAAAACCACCAAACAGATACAAAGGCAGATAGCAGCCAGAGTAGTTTCATGTTTCTGCTTTGTGTAGTGACACTTGTCTCTCCCCTCCCCTATTAGAAACCGATCCAAGTCTTACATGCATGAAGAAATCAAGCATGGCCAACAAAACAGCAATTTTACTATTTACCTGTCCCAAAGGTGGTGTCTGAGTGCGTGGTGGTTGAGCACTGGGAGGAATCATAGTTATCTGGGGCTGAAGCTTTGGCACTTGGTTTTTATTCATTAGAAAAGACTGAGCAGGTCTCAGGCTAATCTGTAAAGAGATAAGTCAGGAAAAAAAAGACCTCAAACTGTTTCAAGTATTCCAATCAGGTATACACAGCCATGGACTCGCAGCAACCAATCCCACCAAAGCATGACTTGTTCACTCAAATACAGATTAAGCCACATGTGTACTGTGGGCTTAATTCACCCACAAGCATGACTATGAATCACAACTTGCTGCAAATTACTGGTATTTAATTCCATTGGTATCAGTATCTGGAATTGCTCCTTTTAGATGCAGTATGTTAGAGACCCAAGAAGATAACTTTGCGTATTTGCTCATGTATTTCAGAGGCAAGATAAAACTCTACCAATTGCTCAGAAATCAGGATACAAGTCTGATTTCTTGTATCACTCGAAATAACAATGCAGTTTACTTTGTGTTTGACATTTTTCTTATTAGCCAGTTCTTAAAAAAAAATAATCAAAAATTTAGCCTGGTCCAGCACTTCATGGTTTCTAAAGTTTAGTTTTCTCTGAAGTTTTAATTAAATGTATTGTTATCAATATGATGCATGGGAACTGATGTCAGAGTAGTGTTCTTGGGGAGGAGTGGGGGAAGGAAGGGACACCCCAAGAAATTGCCCTCATATCTCAGTCTTGCTCATAGGACGCTGGACACCCTAAGAAAAGTGAGGGGTAAGGTGAAAGAGGAAGGGACAAAGAAGAGGAGGAGGAGGAGGAGGAGAAGGAGAAAGAGTTCCAGCATTAGTCCTCATAATAACGCGTCTTGCTATAATCATTGGGCAATATTTAGAATAGGCTTTAAGTAATGTAGGCATGTAATGTACCTCATCTGCATTAAGCTGTCCTTTCTTAGAAAACCGAGGTGGCATATCCTTCGACTGTCCTTGTTGCTGGGATAAGAGTCCCTGATTCTGGTTATGGTAGAGCTGGCTTTGCCCCTATTTCAGAAAGGGAGATATAGAGAAAGAAGTGCAGATGATGGAGTGGCGTACATCATATGGTAAGTAGTACCAGAGGGACCAGAGGAACAAAGATTCTATTTGCCAGGAAGGGAGAAAGAAGGAGCAGGGGTGGTGGGAGAGTAGCACCTATCCCTAAAAACAGGGCTATCTTAAATAAAACACACCATTCTGACCCACCAAAGCCACATGCACCTTTTCTTGCAGAAAAAAAAAAAAAAAGTGTATTCCTTGCATCTCTTGCACAATTTAAAAAGTGAGTTTAGAATTTTTTTTGTATCAGCTGAGCATCAGTTCTTAATCAGACTCAAATCTGAGAAGTCTTTCAACATAAGCAGACTACAATCCATAACATACGCATCTGTAGAAGAGCTTCTAAAAAAGCTGAAGTCATGCCATGAACACCCTCCTTACCTGACTTTTCAGAAAAGATTTGCCTAGTTCTCCAAACTGGGATTGAGCAGAAGGCATGAGGTGACCCCCATGGCCATTGAAAAGTTGGTTTGAACGATGGCGTCCCATGGTGGGTGAAAATCTGTCCTGAATAACCCCTGGACCAGTACCAATTCCACTACCTGTATTACAAAGGGAGACAAAAGACAATTTTAGTTCCTGTTTAACACAGTACAGCCACAGTCACCACCCAGCCCTGCAGTTTCAGGGTACCTGGCATTTGTCCAAACATATCAGCAAGCCCTCCGAGTGGGTCCCTGTCAAGTTTCATCCTGGGTGGCATAAAGGGTCCCTCCAGAAAGAAGTCACTTCTCATCCCTTGAGACATAGGAGCAGGAATAAAAACTCCCAGATCCTTTAAAACAGGAATTATAATTTTCGTCAGTTTGGAGCAATAGCGCCTCAGGAAGTCAAGTTTTTAGCCCTGAACTATGTAAGTCCATCTGATTTTAACCCGTAACTCCTTACTGTCATACTCTACTCTAAGAACTAGTCTTAGGAGCACAGCCTAGGTTTTATGACACGGAGTATAAACAGCATAAGGATCCACTTAACACTTGAGTAGAAGCCAAGCACAAGACTTACTTTTACTGCATCTTGACGGATTTGATTGATAGTCTTTGGTCCATTGTCAAGAAAAGCTTTGCGAGGAACCCAGTTGTGTTCTCTCAACTCCACAGTATCCTTGGAACATAACAGATTATTAGCAAAGGATTCAAGATAACTTTGTGACAAAAAAGGAAGTAGTAAGCCATTTTATCACCATACCTGCAGCAGGAAACGAATCCTTGCTGGCAATTCCTTACTTGACATCAAGGAGCGCATACGGGCAAAGTACTGATCCATTAAGGACTGGGGGAACAAAAGTGATGTTACAAGTTAAGGGCTAAGTATATCAATGTCTTGATTATTTTTAGGAAAGGTGACCACATTCAAGACAGATATCCAAGATCAAATAATAAACCAGACTGGCCTTTCCTGCCATGTCAGTGTCCTTGATGGTAGCAGAGCTTAAGGAAAGCCTAAGACATCTCATCTGAGTCAGAGATGACAGCCTGCCGAATTCTCATTACTATGACACCACTTCAAGTTTACATTCAGAACTCACAAATCAAAGCCTTGCCATCTGTCAGATCACCTAGCTGTGTTCAGAACACTGTTCTTCACCACATCTTTTCAAGTAGCATTTAGGAAACAAGTCTCACTTTTATGACCTCCTTATGTCCCTAACTGCACCCTGGAAAGACATTTAAACCCATTTTGAAGACTGGCTCCTCTTGCTATCAAGACCTTGTACTCTTGCTTTCTGAGTCACAGCCTCAGTGTTGTACTCATCAATACGATGTTCAATACGCAATGTTCAGGCAACTGAAAGTCTTGGCTATAGACTTTCACTAGCTTAATGGCTGCAGCAGATATGCACATACCTTGGCTTTTGCATGGTCTAATCTAGGTCCCACTGTCCTCATTATCTGACAGAGGCACTCCAAATCCTCCCCCATATCTTTGAGTTGGACTCTCTTCTTCTTTTCCAAAAGCTGGAATATTAAAGGAGAATTGGCCATTTCAATGTATTATAAATAACAGTATATATTAAGTGACAATTTTATACAGACACACACAGAAACCTTTCATCTTCTCTTAAGGACAAATGGACTTGAAAATTGGTTTTGAAGACTTGCTATCTCAAGTACTTATTACTCATACATATATGTGCTTTATAGTAGCTGTGATACTTCTGTCTAGGCCAAACTACATGGAGACAATTCCCATGGCTTCGAACACAGCCAACTGTACTTGTTCATCACACCAAGATCTTTCATTTCAAATAGCGGGGGTTAGATAATTGACAGGAAACATTTTTGGGGCATTTTATGTTCCAAGATTCCTAGAGCAGCCTAAAAATTTAAGCTTTTTAATTTATAAGTCCTATTTTGTTCTTTGCCCCCACCCAATCTGAATACTCACTGTTTTGATGCACTTATGAAGGATAGATTCATGAATAAGATCAAGCTTGCCAAGTTCTCCAATGAATTTGATGTTCCCCAGCATCTTGATCTTGGCAATGGCTCTCTGTTCCTCCTCCTCAGGGAGGAGGGGACCATCGTGCTTATCATAGACTGGAAAACAAAGAAGCATGTTTAACGTGGCTGTGAAAAGAAGAGGTAAGTAAGTTCCATATTGAAATGGTGTTAAAGCTTACTATCAACATTTCTGGTTCGGTTTTCAAATTCATCTTGAAGTTTAGATATTAGGAGGCGTCTGAATGTCTAGGAGACGAAAACAGAACACTTGAGTCCATCAGTGCAACTATATATGCCAGCCAAATTTATTACTCCAGGTTGAAAGATATACTCACTGTGCTTTGCTTCTGTCCTGGATGACTCTCTGCTGATGGGCCATCAAAGTTGGGTGCATCTTCTGCCAGTCGCAGACATAGTTGAGCATACAGTGAGCTATACTTGGGCTCTTCAAGGGCTTTGTCTACGATCTAAATACAGCGATTCTGAGTGAGGTTTGACATATGCAACCATTATCAGAAAAGTAAGCTGCAAGACACACGCTGCAGTGTTACCACTCTATGTGATCTACAACTTTTTCTTGGCCATTTCAAACACACAGAAATAGTGGATTTTACATTAACACTGATCTTAAATGCTGAAGGCGAAGGAAAGAAGCTGTTCTATGCTACTGGATCCTTCGCCAACATGAGACAAATTTGAAGTTCAGCATCAGAACACCCAAGTCAGGATGGCCAATCTGATCCCAAAATTAAACAAAGTGACATGACAGTTAATGATCGGCGTACCAAGAGGTCACCTGTGGTAGCTTTTCCAAGACCATTAGGCTTGTTTATCAGCATAACACTAAGAGGGGAGGCCAGGAAATTGAGGCTGCTGACAAACATTTTCAATTAAAAAAAAAAATGCATATGACATCTAATGATTCCTGAGACTTCTAAAACTCAGAGTTTAAGAGTATTAGGTCTACTTCTTCCTCAGTATATCCTTTTTGCACAAAGTAGGAAGGGCATTTCTGTAGGTCTGGATCATTAAACATTGCATTAGCCCTGTTACTTCTGCATCCCATTAAAAACAGACAACCCTTTTTGTTTTTAACATGCAAGAAAAACGTAGTTCAAAGAAATGCAGCCAACATACCAGCAGTATGACCCCTTTTAGGATGAGCTTAGATTCTACACCCACATTGAGGAGCTCAAGGCATAGCTTGTCAAACTTTTCAGGAGTAAGCTTATTTAGTATGCTGAAGAGGAACAAACAAAAATAAGAATCCGTAAGATACTGCATGTATGCTACAGCAGAGTTTAGACCCAAATCTACCTTTACTTCTTGATTGAATCTATTAAATAAAGATTGAAGACTTATACTTTCCACTCCGCTCTTTTTCTGAGGAGGTATTTAGAATGCAAAATACTATCAACAAGTCCAACCCTCTCACAAGAATTACTTCTTAAGTGTTTGCTGCTACTGGCCTATCAGTTTCTGCCTTTCTTCCAAAGAGCACCACATGGCCCCCATCCCCAGAACTTGAGACCCATATGTCTTCCTTTTCTCCAGCCCATTTATTAGAGATGTATGTTGCTGAATTTAACAGTACAGAAAGAAAAAAAAGACCAAAAAACATTTTATGACGAGCTTACCCTCTTACTTTCCTGAAGATTGCATCATGTCGTTCTTTGTCATTTGCGGAGTCGTCATCTCGTCTAGTGCTTCGTGAAGGAATCCATTTCTGAGCGTTTTGCCCTGGGGTTTTCCCCAGGAACTCGCTATAAAATTTTAGGAATGGTTGTAAACCAGAAAATTTCATAAACTGACCTTTTAAACTTTCAGTATTGCCTTACTTAGGCTAACTCTGTTACTAGCTTTTTTAAGCGCATGCACTTAACCCTGGCAACACCACATCTCTTTAGAAGTATTCACTTAATACAGCCACTCAAGAAAACCCTCTGAACTTCTAAAGCGAAATGCATGAGATAAGTCTGCGCACCTCCTATTACTCTGAACAGATCATATGCTATCCTGCCACAGACTGGAGCACATCAACACATCATGAACTCCATAGATATTCCCAGTACAGCTTTAAAGATACTCTATTTTCAACTCCGTATTCACCACAAAGCATTCTCTGGCTTTAAAATCATGTCAAGGCAAAAAGCAAGATGACATACCTGTTGCTGGCAGTCTTGGGATAGTGCTGAGGTGCACCCCTACCACCTCCTCCGCCTGAAGAAGCACTGTTAATTAAAAACAGTCATGTAATCTTATGTAATTCAAAATTCCCATGCTTTCAATTACATGTCAGTTTTGGTATAGAACTAGAACAAGTTAAATTCTCCTTGAAAGACAGTTTCCACCGCCAAGTATTCAAACAAAAAGAAAACCCCAAACCAACCAATGAAGGGGCAAAAAAAAAAAAAAAAAGCAAAAACCAAACCACTAGTACCTGAAACGAGAAGCACCCCCTTCTGCAATCGCACTCTCCACTTTGGCGGCTTGACAACGAAGAATCTTCAAAAGAATAAAATTAAATTGACGGGGTGGGGAAAAACAAAACCTAGAAAGACAAATCAAGCATTCATATTATAGCTGTTTTACTAGCAGCCATAGTATCTAACTTACAATAAAAGCACAAACGTTTGTTAAGAGAATGGGAGCCCTGAAACACTAAACTTCATAAAAGGTAGGAAAACTTATTTATGCAATACTGACTACACTCACAGAAAGCTCAGTTTCACCATTACAGCCACGTTTTCCAACGAGGGTGAGGGAGAAGAGACAAGGAAATCAGTGATCGAGAAAGTAAGAACCTCAAACTTACCGTCCACGCCCCAGAAGCACTTGCATTACAAAAGAGCAATTTTTTCTCTAGTACAGCATGATGAAATGGTTCCTTTATTGATACATTTTACAAGCTATGAGCGGAATGTGACTGCTTTGTCTCGAGAAGCAGCAGATCACGAAACGCGCATTTGGCATAGCAGCAGTTACGTACTCTACAGTCAAGTCCAAACGGCTGATTAAGCTACCAAGTAACTGAAGTAACATCAGACCTCTGCACCACAAGTTTTAGTTTGCAAAACAGCAGCGAGAAGAAAGCGTCACCGCACTGCTCACACAGCAGAAAGCTGATCTCGGGGATGGGACCGCCTGGGGAACACGGAGGGAAAAGCCACCCACGGGCATTTTGAGGCTCCACCACAGGCTGCCCAGAGACATGGGGGTACTGGGCACGGAGTCATCTCCTGGGAAAGCCGGCCTGAGGAACGCCTAGCAGAGGGCGCCTCTCGCCGTTCAGGCGGCGGCCCCCCCGCAGACCCCGCACCCGGACAGCGGCCGGTCGCCGCGGCGCCAGCGCGGGCACGAGGAACGGCTCCCAACATGGCCGCCGCGAACAAAAGGGCTGCGGGAGCGGGAGGGGCGCCCCCCGCAGGAGGCAGGCGCTACCCTGCCGCATGGAGCTGGCGGCTCCGGCCGCACCGAGCCCCCCCCCGCCCCTTCCCCCACCAGGCGCCGCCCGTTTCCAGGCTCAGGCGCCGCCAGGAGCCCGGCCGGCTCTTTGTTCTCCGCCAGGGAGGCGAGCACGCTCCGCTCCGAAGCCGGCGGAAGACGGCGCCACCCGCCCCGGGCCGCGAGGGAGGGGGCAGCGGTCGGTGTCGCTCCGCATCGCCCCCCGGCCTCGAGCAGCGCCTTCGCTTTACTCGCCGCCTCAGCCTCAACAGGAGACATGGGTGAGGCTGCTGCCAACATCACGGCCCCTCGGCAGTCCGCTCCCCCTTCCACGGGATACAGACACAGGGATAAATGCACCACAAAAACACCCCACCCCTACAAGAAACCACTAAAACCCCTCGCCACCGACTCTTTCGGAACAGACAACTTCCACACCACCACCACCCCCCGCTCCCAGCAATGCGGATCCTTAAAGATCCCAAAAAACCGCAGCAGTGTACCGAGACTACTCCCCTCCAAGGGCAAACCTCTCGGGCAGCCGGGCCCCCAGAGACCGCAGCAAGAGACAGGACCCTGCAGCCGATCCGATCCCCCAAAGGACATTACCCGACCTCACCTCCCCCGCTGCAGATACGCGGCTCTAAACTCAAACGCTTCTGCTCAGCTTCCCCTCCGCGCCTAACGGGGGCTGGCAATCTCCTCTACCCCTCCGCTTAGCGCCCGCGCTATCCCGAACGCGAACAGCGGGAACGGCCGTCGACGCGAGCCGCCATTTTGTGCGGTAGAAAACGAGAAGCCGACGAGAAAATGGCGGCCACTTCGGGCCGCCGCCATTTTAAGCTGCAGCTGCAGCAGTACCCATTCCCTCCCAACCCCCAGAGCAACTCTCCCGCCGCTCCAGCATTTCTCACCTTCCCTAAGGCCTTGTCAGCTTCCCCGGGTCCCGGCGGCTACCAAGGGCAGGGGAAAAGGCAAAAGAAGGGGGGGGAGGGGAAGGGAGCCGGGGACCGGGGCTGGGGAGGGGAAGGGGGGAGCGCGCGGGACAGGGCGAGTCTCCGAGTCACCACAGCAGAAGCAGCAACCCAACACTTCCCTCCGCCACCTCCATAGAGAGCCGGCTCGCTGCCGCGTCTAAAGCGCACCGAGGCAGCCCCACTAACTTTATTACCCTTCACGCAACCTAGCCCACCTCTCTCCAGGAGCCGCCAATCGCCGCCAAGGGCTCCGCCCGTCTTGCCAATCACAGCCGAGAAAGGGGGTGGCCTTAAGAGCTAAGTGGGCGGAGGAGGGAGGAAGTTTGGTTGAACTGTGCAACCGCCGCAGTGCAGCATCCGTATTCGCGAAAGCCGTTACGCCACGGGCTTGGCGGTAGGGCCTAGGAGGGAAAGGAAATTTGCGCAAGTGGCGTACCCGGTTAATGGCGGCAGTTTGGCTGCCACTCTCCTTCGCTGTTTGCTCCTGTACTTCAACCATCACAGAGCCCCAGTTCTAGAGGCCTAGAGTGTGAGTTACAGTTGATCCTGCCACGTTCTTGGAAAGGTAGTTTAAGATGTGTATTCTCGTAAGGTTTTTTGGCTTGTCTTTTTTTTATTTATTTATTTAATACATTTATTTAAGGCTAGGTTTCCCTTCGGGCAGACCACATTTCAAATTTGGTTGAGGTAAAAGATTAGCTGATTATGGGCTGTAGTCCTGAGCTTGCAATCAGATCCGAAGGAGGAGACTTGCCATTCGTGCTCCAAGAGCCTGTCTGTACGGATCCGATTTCAGGTTTGCTTTCTGGGTTTGG
Organism: Falco punctatus; assembly: GCF_963210335.1. Taxonomy (NCBI): domain Eukaryota; kingdom Metazoa; phylum Chordata; class Aves; order Falconiformes; family Falconidae; genus Falco; species Falco punctatus. Next base: position 29,018,885 of record NC_137590.1, on the reverse strand, counting down.
AAACTATTTCTCTCTCTGCATGTGCTTCTAGGTATTAACTGGCCGGTCCATGGCAGGGTGTCCTCCAGGCAACCCATGGGCAACCAGGATTCCTGAGAGACATTTTCATGTATTTGTCATGCTAAGCACACAGCTGGTGGGGTTTTCTTGCTCCTGCTCAGTTAAACAAAACAAAGATGGCCAGGCTTTTAGCTGTAGGTGGAAGTTTGAGTCGAGGGAGACTTCCAAAGACTCGGCAGTGTGAGGTTTTATCCTTTTAACGTCAGGTCTCCGGCCCTGATCGTCACTGAGGTAGCAGCTACCTGGACTTGCCAAAGATTCAAACTTACTTGTCCTAGATGGGGCAGGACAGAAAACAAACTCCACAAACCTCCACATCTGCTTTGTTCGTGCATACGCCTTCCGCTTTCGGTTTGTATGACTCATAATTCAGATGACTGGGAGAAAGTGATACATGTAATAACTCTTGAACCATATAGACGGCAAGTCCGAACAAATGGTATTGCAGAACTTATAGTTTCCCAGAGCCAACCTCATTCCTAATGCTTTCAACACAGTGTGCCACAATGTCCCAAGGGTTATATAAAACCTAAAGGCTGTCATACATCTTCCATTGCATCTTATCTGGGATGAAGTTTGTTCAATATAGGTTTCCCCACCTTGTACCCATAAGCACTAAGGACAGTTTACTTATCAGATTGTGTCATGAAAAATCTTGAATAAACTACCTGGAACTAAGTTTTGAGCACATAAGTGTTGCATAAGGGTGAACATAACTGTGACAGGTACTTGTCATACCGGAATTTTTATATAATGACACTTTCCTGCATTTAACAATGGTTATATTACTGTGGGAGCTTGGACCTCACATACGAATCTGCAAGAGCAGCACTGTGCAGAACTCCATTGAAATCAATGGGATCCATTTTGAAAGAAAGGGGTCAATGGGCACAGAGGGAACAGCAAAGTCAACAAGATTTAAAACAATATTAAAACCAGTTAATATTCTTGAAATGGACATTCTCAAGTAAAAAGTAATAAAAATACTTGCAAATATTAAAAACGGAAGTGAAAGCAAGGATTTTATTTTGCATTGGATGGCAGCGTATTCTCATGCAGTGCTTCCAGCATAAAGCATTCCAACACCATTTAGGGCAGAGACCCTGGAAGTGAAATTCAGGAGAATTTGCCTTTTTCTTTGGGGGGAGGGGAGGAGGACGAGAGGAAAAGGAGAATAGAATGGAAAACCTGCAAAACACAGTAGGTACATATTGACATTTTTTGTTTATTGTAAAGCATACCATAAAATACTTATTACCATAACAACAGAAAAACCCACAGCATTTGGTTGTTATGAGAATAGCAGCAAAGATCGCTGTTTTCTTAAAACTGTGATTAGTTTTTTAGGACTGAATCCGGCATTATATTAAGACCAGCAGGATATATGCTACCCTGTAGCTCACACTGATTTTGACAGGTGGGAACCTGGGAAGTTTCTGCACTTGGCTGCTTTGCTCATAACTTCACATCTGTGCCACACTTTGTCAGCCTAATAGACCAGCTGCGCTAGTACAATTGATGAAGGCAATGAACTGTAGTACAGAGGACAGAAAAGATTGTGGAATGCCTTCTATTTTATATATCTCACCTACTTCTTAAATTCCATAAACTATTGTGGCGGACACCATTATTCATGTCTGAGAATGTAGCAGCCCAATGGTTTATATGATTGTTCAGTAACAAATTTACCTAATTTTTTTTTAATTTGTCCCCTTGACTTCACAAAAAAAAAATATCAGCAAATGGAATTTAATAGTTAGCAGTTTCAATATCACCTTGTACCCATCGGTCACCATAGTGCATTGTCCAAATTACCCCCCTGCCTTTGTATTTTCCCCTTCTCCCTTCCACTTGCCCTGAACACCACTGATGCTTTAATTCAAATAAGCTGGTTTACAATTGACATAGTGGTTTAGACTGGATTTGTTTCTGCAAGTCTGCACTTGGAGAATCTATGGCCAATTCCTACTTGAGTGCACTGCCACTAGTTATTTGGAGGGGAAGGGTTGTCAGTGAAGTGTCATGAGGAACCTACTGTGTTGCAGACTGGCACAGAAACAAGAGTTGCTGCCCCAGATGCAGCATCTAGCTGAGAGGAAGAGGAATGCCTCTTGCTGGGCATATGGCATAGCTCAGAATCTGGCCTGGCTGCTGTTGTCTACCAAAACAACCCACAAAATGTGGGAAAGGAGCTTTGCAGAACCGGGAGTTTTTCCTTACTATTGCCAAGCTGGAATCACTGTGACTTAACACTGTGTAGTAGGTTGCACTGCAGTGATTGCAAAGCTGAGTCCTGCTGGGTGGAGATTCCGGAGTGCTGATGACAGGGTAGCTGTAGCAGTGTGGCACTGTACCATCTCCAGTAAAAATACTGCATCTCATCACTGTACTGGTTGTGGATGTCGCTAGGCTGGGTTTTATGCAGAGTGCCCCATTAACGTAGTACAGACATGCATATAGTACGAACCAAAGCATTCATGTAGAGAGTAAGTAATTCACTGAAAATCCACACCCTAGTTTACCCAATGCTGATTTCTCCAACATAATCACCTCCTGCACCTTCTTACTTTCCAGAGAGTTTTTTCTGCCTGTCTTTTTGAAAAGTGAGCCTCATTTTTCTCCAAAGCCATGTATATATATATAGTTCCTGACCCATCCCATGAATAAAGCAGCTGACATGGACATTGAACCAAACATACGGAGTTTTTCCTGTGACAGAAGTCTGTCTCAAGGAAAGCTGTACTGTAGAAAAAAAAAAGGCCTGGGAAAAGGAAAAAAACAACAAAACCCAAAACCAATCTCAAAACCACACCTATATTTTTCATTTAAACAACTTTTTGGCATTTCTACTGAAGCAGCATGCTCTTAACAGCAACCCTGTTTATACTGTGCAGATGCACTATTACAGGAATTGTTTGCATTGCCTTTTGGAAAAGTACACTAATAGTTATGTGCCTAATTTGTACAATATAGCATGGATGGTGTGAAAGTGTTGCAGAAGGTTTGTGGTAGTTCTATACAGCCTTTTAAGTTGCAGAGTATATATTGGTATTAAACTTCTGAATATCTGTAGAGATGACTTAGGCTGATTTAACAATACGCACTGAGACAAGCGCATTTCAACCCTTCTAAACAGTGGTGGACTTCTAACCACCTGGGAGGTCACTTCTTTTTTCCTTTTCTTTGGAAAATCCTTTGCAGTACATTCCAGTGAGTCTTCTAATAAAACCAATGATTTTGCTTTCATCCAGTTGTCTTCTGAAATGCTGTTCCTTATACTTTAACTCAGCACCTGGATTTCCTGCTGCTCAGAACTGGTCCTTTATACTTTATCAAATAATATTTTTTTTTAATTAAAAATATCTCCTTGTTATCTATTTAAGACCCCGAAGACTTGCTAGATTTATTAAGTATAACAATTAGCCTGGCAGTTATAATCGCACAGGACTCTTACGGTGGTTCTTTGTCAGAAGACTGGAAAGGTATTTGGGGTGTGAGTTTATAGTTAGCCAGTGAAAGCTGCCTGGAATGCTCGAGTGTCAGAGATACTGATATTCCATCAGTGAATGTTTATACAAGCAACTAAGGAAAGTGAGGCAGTGCCGATAACAATACAGCTTGCTTTGCTTTCAGAGGCCTATTTAGAACAGGCAATATTTTTAGCTGATACAATTGTACTAATGCATAATCATCATAGCTTTCAAAGAAGATCGCATATGTATTCCCAGAATGGTTTGTGGAAAAAAACCCAACCACAACCCAAACCCAACAGTGACTGTCTTCTCAGCAGGTCTAGTCCAATGAAACATGTAAGCTGCAAAATTTTTATGTTCTCTAGTCATCTGAAATGACAGATTTGTTCATATTCTTTCGCATCAGCAGAGTGAGCGTGCTGTACTGCAATGTTCTGTTTCTGACATTGCTTAGCACCAGATTAACAATAAAGAAAGCTTTAAAATTTATAATTTTTATTATTTGCCAAGACGAGAGCTTTTCTTTCTCCTAACCACTGCCTGTTCTCATTTGAATTACCTTAAAGCATGTATATAATGTGTAATTTTTACGGTTATTATTATTTCAATTTCCTATGTTCATGTCTAATTTTGACATCTTTTAGGCCTCTCCAATAGCATGTCTTAGTGAGTTCCGTGGTTTAATTGCACAATGTTTAAGAAGTAACAATCCTTGTATCAGTTTTAAAATTTATTGCCTTGATTCCATTGTAATCTGTTTACTTAAGTGGTTTTGTGGCTGTCATCTTGGATATGAAATACTTGTCATATTCATAAACACCTACTGGAGCTGAACACAAATTACAGTTGATTGAGTTGGAATAGCATCAGTGTCCTATAGCTGCATTGCATTACTCATATTTTTATAAAAATGTATTATTGATGAACTCAGAAGCATGGATTGGAAATCACTTACGATTATTAAAATGCTGTGCTTGGTATTATCAAAATAATGTTGTATTATCTTTTCCATTGCAGAAAATGCTGTGTCGTGGTTTGTGTGTGTAGGAAACACTAGGAATACCCTATAGAACATGTATATACTTTTAGTTGCTTGTAGAAAAGGGCTTTTGTTGGATGTAGTGAGCTACTCCTTGCTATTTGCCTTATTTTTCATGGGCAGAGCTACAGCGTCTCTTCTTACAATTTAAGGTAATATTCACATATAATAGTTATCAATGGTTGCCGTTAATACAGTTTTTATTAATGACAAAGGACAGCGTTAATACTCCGGTAGGTTTCTGTAAGGGCCAGATTTTCTGTTATTTAGGGATCAAAGATGCACTTAAGCTAAAAAAAGGGTGAGGAAAAGCTACTTAGTGTTTTTCAGTCATCAAGAGGAAGCACAAATACAGGGAAATCGGGCTAATAGTTATAAATCCAGGTTGACCTTTTGGATGTCAGTAAAGTCCTTCTGTTTTCTCTTGTTAACAGTCTGAAAAGTTCAAAACCTTTCCTTAATATACAAAGATTATTATTTGCACATATGAGCGTGTTATTACAAACCTGTATTATTAAATTGGTTCAGGAACATGAAACCATTAGATTACAATAAACAGCGTTTCCATTGTTTGCCCTCTGGTTCCCTTTATTACATCCAGTCTAATTACAGTGTGTTAAAATTGTTTTTCATTTCTCTAGATTATTTTTATATTGGCATTCTGTAGTCCTTAATCCATTTAAAGCAAGTGCAGCTACTCATTGAAAGTATGTAGTTTTTCCCTATTTTGGTGAAATTGGTTTGTTTTCTAACGAAATTGCACGAAGGAGGCTTTCTTCCATTCGTACCCAAATTGTTACTTATACCTACTTCGGGAAGAGAATCGGGGAAGAGAACTGAAACCACTATCAGAATGTGACCTACATCAGCCCTAACATCTGAATATTCTCCGATCTTCAAAAAAAAACTAGATCTGACTCTGAAGGTAGCTTTTATTAACCAGTAGTTATTTCTGGCTTCATGTGGCATGATTTTATGTCATACAGTAAAACTTAAGCAGGTCCAGAGGAGGGCCACAAAAATGATCAGAGGCCCAGAGCACCTCTGCTGTGACGAAAGGCTGAGAGAGTTGGGGTTGTTCAGCCTGGAGAAGAGAAGATGCCGGGGGAGACCTGATTGTGGCCTTTCAGTGCTTAAAGGGGTTTATAAGAAAGATGGCGACAGATTTCTTTCAACAGAGCTGTAGCGACAGGGCCGGGGAGTAATGGTTTTAAACTGAAAGAGTGTAGATTCAGACTAGGTACAAGGAAGAAATTTTGTATGATGAGGGTGGTAAAACACTGGCACAGGTTGCCCAGAGGGATGGTAGGTGCCTCATCCCTGGAAATACTCAAGGTCAGGTTGGAGGGGGCTCTGAGCAACCTGGTCTGGTTGAAAACGTCCCTGCTCATTGCAGGGGGTTTGGACTAGATGACCTTTAAAGGTCCCTTCCCACCCAAACTGTTCTATCATTCTATAAAAATGTCAAATGTGTTCCGCAGATTGAAAATATTTAATTCTCTGGGGCAATACAACCCATTTCAGCACCACAGACTTAATTCCTATTAGCCAGATCCACAAGTTTAGTGAACTTAAGAAACAAGTAATCATTAACAAAAGGTAAAAAGGACTTCAGAGATGTGTTTGGTAACATGATCCTATTTCTGTGGATTCTCTGTTGTGCAATTCTGAGTAAAAATGGGAGGTCTGAAAAAAAAAAAGATAATGAAAACTTAGTTCTTTTGTGAGTTCTGAGCTAGTATTGGCCTTGCCACCTGGCAGCAGCCTCAGGTGCAGCTGCGGGTATGTCATGGAGGGTTGCAAGGCCAAGGGGGGCGGGGGGGGCATGGGGGAGGTAAGCTGTATGTATGCCTATTGTAAAATACCTGTAATCAGAAGCACTTCCAACTGGAGTGTTTTTTCCTGGATTTCCTTAGTAAAATAGAGGTGGGTTTCTGTCTGGGGTTTTTGTTTGTTTTGTTTTGATTGTTTTGGTTTTTTTGTTGGTTTTTGTTGTGTTTTTTTTTTTAAGTAATAGAATATGAATAAGCATAATTTCATACTAGGTAGTTATTCTGGTTAATATAAACGGTTTACTGTAATTATTTTGATTTTGCAAGGCTTCCAGGCTTGGCATTTACACACTGTGTGTCTGAAACAGAAGTCACATACACTGAATCGGAAGTAACACATCTGCCCACAGACACGTGTTTGTTTCAGATGTAAATAGGTGGATCCCTAGATTGAGATGATACTGGGTTGAACTACAAAATTTTCTAGAGATTAAGTTCCTAGATAATTTCTGGTTTCAGCATTATTCAGTTACGGTGCGAGCTGAGCCTGCTGGGATTGAAGTATTTAAGACAGTGACATAAAACCCACTTGTGAGCTAATCAAAAACCTTCATTCCTTCTATAGGCTCAGTACTGCATTTTTAGCAAGTGGAACTCTGTTTAGGCCCTAAACAAACACTAAAGGATGTAGCCTTGTAGCTACTGACGTAATGTTAGTTTTATTAGGGATGAATTTGACTCAGCATTTTATCCCTATTGTATGCTTGATTGACTTGTTCATTGAATGCAGCACCTCCCCAAGAATTAGCTGAAAGCAGAGCTACAGGATGCTTGCTTCAAATATACTAACTCTGATTTTCATCTAGCTCCATTAGAAAATAACAGGTTTATTAGTGTTGTTTCCTAAATAATGTTGGTGGAAAAGCTTAAGAAAAATAGGAATCAGTAATTTAAGTCTAAAGTCTGTTCTGATTAAATAAGACAGTTTGATTTGTCCACCTTTGCAGATTACAAGCTACAGCAAACGTTTGTAAGAGCTCGGCTTCTTACTCCTCTAAAGGGCTAAAGTACCTAGAGAAGCCAAAACACAAATACACAAATTATGTCAAAACTATTCCTGCCAATGGGTATTTCCATCCTCAGTTAGCTTGGTAAAAGCTTTCTGGTGTGCCTTACACTTGTCCTTCTCCTTTTGGGTCCTGATTTTCTTAAGTAATAAATACATTCTTAGCTAGCTCCCTGTTCATCTTGGCTTCCAGGAACCACATTGTAAATACACTCACATTATGTCCTTTAGCAAACAGATATAGAATCATGATAGCACTGTGACAAATAGAAAGCGTACAAGGCTGAGGATGTTCAGCCGGAGAAAGCTTTGGAAGATGAGTCCAAATGCATAGGTTTATGGATTAATTGAAATTAGAATTTGGATACTTTCAGCTAGGTGTCTTAAATCACATTATTAAAGCACTTTCTAAGTAAATAATAAAAATACTCCAGTTAAACCATATTAATTTTGAGCAATAAAGAATGTCCAACTAGAAATATAGGATGGTATAACTGGTAATTTTGGAAGATAACTGAGATTACTTTTCCTGTTTATGCCTACATAGAAGCCACAGAGGAGAATCCAAGGACTTACAGCAAAGCAGTTCACCTCATACAGGTAAATAAGGACTAAAGCCGTCTGCCTTTAAAGTGGAGTGAAACAATAGCTATATTTTGTGAGTCATTTTTCAGTACTCTAAGCTATGTTTTCCAGTTTCACTTTTCATGGCAATCGGAACCTGTAAGGGATTAATTTCAAGTAGAATGTTAAAAAAACCCAAACCAAAACAACCCCCCCCTTATTTTGGTAACACTAACATTTGCAAGAGGGAAAACAATTGGTACATTGCGCCTTCACAAATATTAGTGATGTTGGCTGTGGTGTTTGGGTAGACTAAAATTGGAAAAAAGATAATTTGTGCTTTATTTAGCATAAACTTCATTTTTGTTCTGCCTTTTATGTCTTTTCCCGACTTAAATTTTCCTCATAAACAAAAGAAACAGCTTCTTTATTTTCATATTTGTGCCCTTCCGTTAACAGTAAAAATATAATGCACGTTTGTTTCTTTAGCAACAAATTTGGGTGCCATCCTTAACCTCTGTATTTTCCTAGCATGGACCATGGACACCATTACTTTCTTCATTGTAAGCATTATTTTCCAGGAAATAGATAATGAAGTTTGGTAGGCAACAGGTGTAGTCACATCAGTTGACCAAGATGAAGAAGAACTAGTACAAAGCTAGATTATATCATGGAAAGGAGATTATCTATCCTCCCTACCTCTAATCAATGAACGTTTTACTCTTCCTTTTTTAACACACAACTATATCTACAGATAATGCATTGCCAAGAGGGTCACTCACAGAAAAGAATTTCTTTAAGACTATGCTTAAAGGGACTGACGGTTGCTTTGCGCTCCATGAATTACTAGCAGGAGTGCAGAACGAAGAGGCAAGGCAAAGAAAGATGCCAAAACCAGTTATACTCCATTTGAATTGACTGGAGGTGAACTTTGGGTGCAGAGCGCTCCCCTTCAACTGCTTTTTCTTTATTATGTTAGCAAAAGTTGCAAAGCGGTAGAAGCCGAGTTACAGAAGACAGATTTTATCTGTAACAGGCTTCATCCTGCTCAAATTGTATCGTAACTGCTATAGAAACATAAGATAGAATACAGGCAAAAAAACCCAACCCACCCAGACAGGTACTCTGCCTTCTAGGAGCTATGCTTTGGATGCTCCTTCTGAAGTCCTTTCTCTCCTCTTATCAAAGTTGAATAGATCCCCAGAACATTTGAACGTAATCTTACCTAGTTCAGGGCAGCCTCTTTACCCTGCCTTGAGCACCTGTGTGAAACCAGGACAGCAAATGTAACTCTGCTTACTGGAGATTGTCACTTCTGAATGGAAATAAGAACAAAAAGCCTTTTAAAAGAAATTCTGATTCAGGTTCAGGTCCAGTGACTGCCCACATCTGCAGAAATACAGAGTCAAGTACAGCATTTGGAGAACTGATATTTGTGTTGCTGATATATTAAACTCATCAGTGACTTACTCCAGTCTTACAGTGGTCTCTTTCTACAGATCTTTACAGGACAGATGGGTCTCACAAGTTACAAGTTTTCATCAAGATCAAGGATATTTGAACAGCAAACACACCCTAGTTGGTATGGCAAATTACTGTTTCTTTATTCAGTAAATTACTGCTCCTTTATTCAAACTGCTATTTCATTGATTTACATGTTTTAGGCAGAAAGAATCTAAAAGAAGTCTTCAGGCTTCTTTAAAAAAAATGAAAAAAAATATATGCAGGACATCACCATGATATTTATGTTTTCAGCTGTGATTTCATATAAAGAATATTATCTATGTATTGTAGCTGATGAAATTTAGTATGTCCCCCCCTCCCCCATCCCTGTAAATATTACCAAGAAGCATTCATTGTTTTCTTTGTGATTTAGCCAGCTACCAAGAAAAAGAGAAAAGGGAAAAAAATACATCAGTATTTATACTCTAGACCATCAAGGTCTCAGAATGAGTGAACCTCAGGATTCAAAAGAAGCTTTTGCAGCTAGAAACTTTGCTGGAAAGTAAACAAACAAAACTGATGTCAGAAGCCTCGTCCTCAGTCTTGCTAGGGCTGATCTTAAGAGGATTGGTTGGCACTGATGTTTCAAACCATTTGTTCTTCCACAAGAACAAAGTTGTCACTTCTGTCCCCTCAGAATTGCTGTCACTGAGCTCTTGAAGGGAAATGACTACTAATGCAACTAGGGCTGTGTGGAAAAAAAAGAACTGAGAACACCGCTGGCCTCCTTTTGATGTCAGTTGATGATCTGGCATCATATGATGCCATCTCCTCTGTATGGTGTTACAACCTATTACGGATAACAACTGTAATTAACTGCAATCTAAATAATTATGATCAGACTAGTATAATATTGGTTCTGCTTTCATGGACTGTTTTTTAAGAGGGAGATTTCAAAGGGATTTTCTTCAAGGACAACATCTTGCCTCACAGGTGGGATATGCCTGAGGTGTACCTGGCTAAGAGGACAACAAACAGAGAAAGTGGGCTGGATATGCCTTTCTTACAGTGAGAGAGTGTAGCACTTGCTTTATCTCAGTTTTGAGTATGGTTACTTAGGGAGTGTAAATCTTCAAATATGTAGATAAAAGTATACCAAGTACACTTGCATCAAAATGCCTTTTTTTGTTATTCAGGTGCAGGATTTATGCAGGCCTTAAAATTACGAAGTTTCGAAAGCAATTTTAGAAATAGACAGTGAAAGCATGGTTTGTAGTTTGGGTGGTAAAAAAGGAAGAAGGTAAGACTACCTAAAGGAGTGTACACCATACTGACATCTAATTGAAGAAAGAGTGGCATTACTACTTTGCTTATGATACCATGAGTGGAATTTATAGTGTATTTGGCTTGATAGCCTTTGCTATTAGGCCAGACTGAAAAATGTTTAGGGCTACATAGAAGTCTAACATATGTTTTATTATAAAACTTGATTGCTAAGAAAGTGTCTTGGCTATTTGCTGATGTCTAATTTAGATAAAAATATAGAAAAGAGTAGTCACACTTCATCCAGGGGGTGTATAATTACTCACCAGAGCATCTCCTTTTCACATTCTTCACACTGGAGTAGCCATAAGCAAGCAGGATTACTGGATCTTGAGTGAGAACATGAAGTATTTTGGTTTCTTGTGCAGTGTGAAGCATTAGAAAATGTCAAATGCAGAAACCTGTTACTGTCACAGTACAGCAAGTAAGATACATTGTCTTGTACATTGGCAACATACATTTGTTTGCAAGCGGCAGTGTTGTAAGTAAGTATGTACATAAATAACAGTTCCTTTCAATTCATCTTACAAAATAGACATGATTTTTGCTACGTAGTTGGCAGCAGATCTTTGAATATTGTTTAAGCCAATAGTGATGTGGAAATATGAAAGTGAGGCAGACAGTTTACTACTTTCACAATGAATTAAGAGTTCAAACTTAACATACTACATTTCTTGTGACTTGTCAAAAGAGATAAAAATAAAAAATGAAGGGCAGAGCTCAAATTACAGGTGCATGTGACTGAAATTAATAGCTCAAGCTATTATTTCTTGTGACAGGGAAAAAAAAAGTTGGATTCTGTACTTACGATATCAGAATAGATGCAAAGATTACCACGTCACCCCAGATGAGGAAACTAATTACTTCCAGCTTGGAGGTTTCTATCAAATTTATTCTTTTTCAGAAACTCTCTGAAATCATTGTTTATACCACTGAATGTATATGAAACTTGTGAGAATCAACAAGAGATCAGAGCCAACTCTGTGTCCCTACTCCCTCTACAGGTTTTTTTCGATGAGATTATGATTTTTTATGTTGACCACATGGATTTTTTTAGTGCCAGATTGTTCTGGGGATCTGTGAGAGAGATGGGTAGAGAGGATTGACTGCATGTTTTTGTACAGTCCCAGTATTGCAGGGAGGTGTAGTAAGGCCTAGGCACAATGCTTTTCATCCCAGACCGTCTATTCTTTATTGACAGATATCTGTAAACAGCAAGTGTCTTCTAAGGGAGGTGTGCAGGTAAGTACTGTTGTCTCAGCTTTTTTAGCATGTAGGTGGTAGGAGCATAGGTTTTATTAGAATTATTAGAAACCTGTAAGTTATTATTACACAGGAAGTACTGTAATGAATCAACCAATCAATTTGCATCTCAGTAAGTTAACACTGATTGAATTACTTACCATGATTCATACGTCAAAATCCTCACTTGTGTGTCCTTTTTTATTGTTTTTTGCTTTTTTAGATATTTGTGTGGTTTACATCTCTATAGTGTCTGAACAACATAGAAAAATCAGTAAATTCCTGTTTATTAAGACCTTTCATGTAGTAAATAAAATTTACGTCCCATTTAAGGGTTTTTCACGCTGCTGTAACACGGACAAATGAGCCACAGTACAAGACAAACTCAAGATGTAGTTAGTCAGTGTAACGGTGTCTGCAGCTGGGGAAGGAATATTAAGAAATAAAGGCATTGTCTTCATGGAAGAATTCGTGCTGTTTAAGTACTAAGTTATGGGCTATTTTGTACAAATGTACCTTATGGACAGTGAAAGGGTATTTTCATGCTAAAATGCAAAGCAGTGTACAGTATCTAAAACTACCCCTAAATAAATCTTCTGTCGAGAAGCAGGATATGTATGACCAGATGGAAGACATGCTGCTTCTGATACTGAAACTTTGATTTATTTTTGTAAAGCACTGCATTGTGGAATGCGATTGCACCTTTGAATTTTAGTAGGACTGTCTTTGTTCAAAGTGGTTTGATCCATATTTGAGTGGGAAAAACTGCCTTGGCTTTCTGTGTGGTAAGTATGTTTATACTAGGAGTTAGTTCAGAGTTGATACTGTGCACTGAATAGAGGCTAGTTTTCCTTTATGTTTACTTCCTTGTGTAGACAAACCCCGAGTAAGTGCGTCACACAGGAAATCTGTGGAGTCGCTCCAGTTTTATGCTGGCGCAACAGGACACATGAGAGAAATTTCATGACAGTTTCTGCGCTGAGCAGACGGAATACTGTTAAGTGACAACTCCAACAGGAGCAGATCTTGGGAAGTACTGTTTTAAAGGGTTTGCTAAAGAAGAATGTTTTAAAGACTGGAAATAGTAGAAAGAGGAATCACATGTCTTCTTTCAAGTTTAAATAATACATGAAGAGTGCATTACAAGTTCACAGCGCTTATGCTGGAATACTATCCAGTGGCCTCCGTTTTCCCATTTTTAATGTAGACATCTATTTAAATTTAGATTATAATGGAAAAAGATCAATGTCAGTAATGCTCTAAGAAGTAAGTACTTCTAACCTATGCTGGACTTGTACGCTACCTATCCTTGGCTTGTGACCTTCCTGATCTACTTATGAAGTACTGAGAGAAAAACATATGTAATATTGAAACAACTGAGAGATGAAACCTTGTAAATGTGTTAAAAGGCATCAGTGCAATTTTAAAGCTCTTCATAACAAAACAAGTGTGGACTTTTGCCTCTCCACCAGTGTAGTAAATGTCATCAAATTTTCCATTAGTATCATACTGTGTTTTCCAAGAAATGTCATCATGTTCATCCATTTCCATTTTTAAAAATCTCTCTCCAGCTTCCAAACACTATTGAGTGGGCTGGGCAAAGTTAAACACACCAATTTGAAAGCCAGATCCATTAGCCAAGATGGAATTAGACTTTCTGCTAAAAGAAGAACTATGAAAAATATTGACAGAGTGAACAGACTGAGGCTTTCTTTAATTTAGATATTGTAGTTCCGTCAGATCACATATTTCCTGAATAGATTTCACTGGATAGAATTGATTTTTTCTGGCCTAGCATTTCCCTGTCTTCAATAGCCTTGTGTTCCTTTTTGTATGATACATTAGATACATTAAATAATCCTATTCCATTCTCTAATCATTATTTGTTAGCTTCCAGGAGTCAGATCTTATTGCTAGGCAACTAAACAAGAAATCTCCATCTTTATATTAAGCAGTTTGCTGCATCCATGCCTAACCCTGTACTTATCCATACATATATCTGTAAAATTACCTAACTGCAGCTGTAAATGTCAAATCTAAACATGCTGCATATATTATGCATACTGCATTTATCTTGAAACTGAGCTGTTAGTAGTCAAAACAGCTTGGAAAAGCCACAGATTTTTTCCTCCCCCTTTTAAGATGTATTTTCCTCATATGCAACTAGCTTTAAGGGCAGCCTTGGCGCTGAAAATTACTTTTCTATTTTGGGGTATTAAAATAAGAGCTATTTATATATTGACCTATAGATTCTATATGCTTTTACATCAGGATACTTCTATATTTTTATAAATATATCTGTAAGATTTTGAGTACTCTAATTTTCTGTTTACAAGTTTTCCAAAGGAATTACGAGACAGATCAGGCAATCTGAAAAACCAACAGCAGGGCTGCAGCAGATTGTACAGACAGCAGTCTTTCTGCAGTTTTAACAAAGCTTATACATTTAATGAGTTTGTATCTGCCATCTTGGTGCTTGATTGCATTTTCAGTGCCATCCAGCTTTTTTTGTTGCTCATCTAATAATAAGATGTCCTCAATAACATCATAGTCTTATTACTAAGGATTTATTCTTATTTTCTTCAGTGTAATTTTTGTAGCTAGAGTATCACTGTTCTGCCATGGAGAAAAAGGCTTCTGATGTCAAACATTGGCACGACTTTTTTAAAAAAAACTATAATAATTTTTAACCAGTTCATGTCATGCTTTTAGCATGTACATTCATACATATGATGTGTGAGTCTCAATTTTAGAATTGTAGAATTAAAGTCAGAAGGGACATGTGGAAATCATCTAGTTCACAGGCCTCCTCAAGGCATGGTTAATCTCAGAGGTTCAGGGTGTTGTCCTGTTCGGTTTTGAAAATCTCTACAGATGGAGTTTGTACAGCCTCTCCAGGGCCTTGCTGCAGTGCTTAGACACTCTTATGGTGAAGAGTTTTTTCCTTGTGCGTAGTCAGAATTGCCTTTTGTTCTTTCCCTGTGCACCTCTGGAAAGAGTCTGCTTTTGTCTTCTCTGTAACTGCTCTCTAGGTGGTAGGAAACCACATTTGGGTTCCTTGCAGCCTTTTATTTTTTACTTGCTAAACAAACCCAGTTCTCTTAGCTCATGTAATGTGCTGCAGTCCCCTAGCCATTGGGAGAGGCTGCCTCTGGACTCCTTCCAGTTTGTCTTTCCCTCTCCTGTCCTGAGTGCTAAAACTGGACACAGTAATCCAGTAAAGGATATTCTGCATGTGGCCACACAAGTGTTGAGCAAAGGGGAATAATAGCTTCCCCCAATATACTAGCTACGCCCACGCTAATGCAGTTGGGTTTGTGGTTTGCCTTCATCACTGCAGAAGAGCATTGCTGACCTATGTTCAACTTGCTGCCCTGTGCTATACCGGTACTTAGAAGCTCCCATCTCTGTCAGGGCCTCGGTGTGCTTGGATCCTCACAAACTCACCAAACAAAAAAGAGACCGAGGTGACAGAGAGGTGAATCTTACAGGCATACCGTCACCGTCCCTTAGATGGTCACTTAATTTGGCTGGCTGAATCAGCCAGTTTTCTAAGCTAAAGCTTTGGAGAGAACAGGCCCCTTCCAATACCCAATTCTGTGTTTTGAACTACACTTCAAACCAGCTTGCGGTACTCGGTATCTACAGAAGGAGCTTATGGATACTCTTTTTAATTCTAATTGGCTCATATAGGTACACCTAAAGTTGGTTAGTATAAATAAAGGAACTGAACTGATCCATTTTCTGTTCTAATTTTGGTTCAGCTGTGATTAAAGTTGTTCCGCTGTCCTTCCTGTTCAGGTCAGAAATAGATTGGTAACTGACTCATGTTAGAAAATATAGCTTTAAAAATAGAAATGATTGCATGCTGTGGGTGATCCCATGGAATGGGGCTTCAGGTGGAGGTAGGGTTTGGAGCCTTTTTTCTGCTCTGCTGTCATAGCACTGCTATTATTTGTGTTTCCCACACAGCACTACTGCTTTTCTCACCTCTTCAACCTCACTTGCTGTATTTAGGCACTGAGGCAATCTGGCAAGTACAGTTGAGGAGATGGAGAAAAACTGTAGGTCTGCACTATATTTAGTATTTTAGTGATGCTGTCAGCTGTGCCAAGAATGTGGGAGATGGAAGGGAGATGCTGAAGCCCTCTCAGTCTTGCTCTCCTGGAAGTATGCACAGTCACAGGTGTTTGTGCTGTTATGATACCCTGTCACTTTTCTTGAGTGAAGGGAAACAGGCTGATGGGGCTGAGCCGCCACTCAAGTGTGCTAGCGGCAGGGATAGCATGCTGTTGCTCAGGCTAGCCCACATGACAGTTTGTCGTCATCCTGTATCAGTTTGTCTGAGTGCACAAACAAGGCAGACTGTGTAGCAGAGGACACAACATGTGGAAATAGCTTAAGTTTCTCCTGCGGTTTCCATCACTTTAAAGTGAAGAAAGCACTTTAAAGAGGAAATAGTATCTCGCTCTTATATACCTATGCAGCAATTAGCCTCTCCTTGAACTGCAAAGGTAGGTGACAGATAATGCCAGTTGTGGTGATGTATATCTCTGGTGTGCACCAAAGTAACAACACAGATATATTCCATATAAGCCACCAAATAGCTTTTGCATCTTCCCATTAGGGGTCCTTGAAGCTGTCCAATATTCCCAAAATGATGTTGTTATATTTAATATTTTTTTATTCAGTAATACATTTCAGTTTAAATCCCAAGTTGCTACAACTGATCAATCTGTATCTGCTATAAACATTATTCTCAATTTTATAAGCATAATATAATATACTTTTATAGAAATTATATATTATATAGAATATAATTTATATAAGCATAATGTGATATAAAAATTTATAAGCATAATGTAATGTACTTTTATAAAAATTATATATATTATATATAATATAATTTATATACGCATAATATAATATAAAATCGAGAATAACGTTTATAGCAGATACAGATTGATCAGATGTAGCAACTTGGGCTATTTTCTCTTACTGGTTCTAGCCAGTCTTTTGTTTTCCTCTAATATGAGATTTCTGTTGTAGAGTAGCCAATTCTAAGATGTTACAGATGAAACCATGCAAACAGTAAGTTATTAAATAACTGCAAATAACACCTGCAATGTTAGTAATATGTTTATGGTTTATGTCATTAAAAATCCTATATATTAGGACTGAGTTTAGCTTCGTTTCACTAAAAAAACCCTGTTGTTTTGGTTTCTTATGGGACAATTTTCTTAACCTACATCACCAAATCTCTAGATTATAAAAAACTTGTATCTGCATTTTCTATGGGCTAAGATTCTGTGAAGATATGATTGGAACAGGCTTCCTAGAGAGGTGGTCAACGCCCAAAACCTGTCAGTGTTTAAGAGGCATTTGGACAATGCCTTTCATACCATGCTTTAACTTTTGGGCAGCCCTGAACTGGTCAGGCAGCTGGACTAGATGATCGTTGTAGGTCCCTTCCAACTGAAAATACTGTGTTCTGTTGTGTTGTGTTCTTTTGTGTTGTGTTCTGTTCTGTTCTTGGTATTCTGGTACTGATCTAGTTTTTAGGATTAGTGCAAGATTAGATCAGGTGAAGTACAGCTGTAGTAATGGAGAGAAAGGTAAAAACGTAAAAGATGGGCAGTGCAGTAAGTTGCTCCATGAATACTAAACCAGTGGTGATGTGGTTATTCAGTTTGCTGCTTCTTTGCCTTTTAAGATGAAAAGTGATTTCTTTTATTTCCTATTCATGACTTAAACTGGGCAATGCAGTGATTTATATGTCGGTTATTTGCTGTGCCTAGCAAAACTCATCTTATTAGTGAATTCATCTCCAGACTAAATAAGTGCATTTCATGAATTTCTTAGTTCTCTCTTTGGTTTAGGTGAGATTTCTGAACTTGCATTTTTTTACAGCGCTTCAATGGAGACATGAAGCTGTTTGCCACAAAATATTCTGAAATAAGTGCATAGGTTTTTAAACTTCAGATAAAATGTGTTGGAGTCACAGGATAAGCATGATAGCAGATTCTAAATATGATAAAAAGTACTATGTAAACTGAACATTCAGTATATTCATCTTTGTACATGCAGATAATATGCACGTACATGCATGCATGTAACATGCCAGCCTGTGATTGCTAGAACTTAAGAGTTTCAATCTTGAAATTCCTGACATGCATGAATTTAACTTGCATCCATTCCTCCTATGCAAACAAAAAGATCTATTTTTAAAATAATTTCATCAAAGGAAATTTTATTAAGAGGAAAGCTGAGATGGAAGAAGGAAATACATCCTGTCATGCAAAATGCTCCAGCCTCCCCACCGCCCTGAGCTAATATTGTCCATGCTTACATTAGCAAGTAGCGCTGTGCAGTAAGAGCCAATCCATAGAGCTGGTGCTGAGAGCCTACGTTATATGTATATGTATATACGAGATGTCCACGTTATGTGTGAGTGGGGGGGAAAGGAGGGAATCTGCTTTGAACTAGTTCCAGTTTACTCCTGCGAACGGGAAGTCCATTAATAGTTGGAGCATATTAGATTCTCTGTAGAGTGCATCTTTCAGCGTTGCTTCACTCGGGGATATCTAGCTGTACTCTCTGATCTGTGCTGTGTGAAACAAAGTAAGGCTAGGGGGAACGAACAGGACATTCACTTCAAAAGCACACTCCTGATCTGAAGTTTAAGTCTCATGTAGATGCATCCATTGATAGGATGGTTTAAAAAACTAACATATTCAGCCAGACTGCAGGGAATTAGTACCTTCTCTCCTTTGAAAATAAATTATCTCTGTATTCACTGATGCTTTAAAAAATCATGCCAGTATATATTCTCTGTGCTAGGATGAGAGAGAGGGAAACAGGATAGAATATAAGGGTGTTCACAATGGAAGCTACTTGTTAGGTTAATAACAAAGGACTAACCTGGTAAGTGATGACATTCAGTTTCACAACTAAAATGGAGGGTACCTGGACAGAAATTTATCTTCTATATATGTGATTTTACTATTTGAAATCTTTCACTATTTACCTTTTTATAAAGCCACAACTAAGAGAACTTTCCCTGATTTCAAATGTTTTAATCTCCATAATCTGAAAACTGATAAATTTAAGACACTGCATGAAATCCAGTACGTCACTTAACTCCATAGCATTAGTTGCAGACAGTACAATGAGACTATGGCTACCTTAATTCTTCTGAGTCATTACTGTAAAATACTACAGCAGTGAATACAGAGAAATATGATAGCTCTGATGGAACTGAAGAAGGTTATGTAATTCAAGCACTTGTGAAATTAGTAGAATTAGGATTTCTTGCCAAGGCTTGTCTTCTGAGACTAGTTGTTTACAGGAGCTCTAGCGCAGAAACCCATCAGGAAAGACAATATGAGGCTGATTCTGCAGTCTTATTCAGATGAAGCAGGACCTGCTCTGAGCAGTGAATGCGTTCATTTCCATGAGGTAGTCTAGTAATGCAATACTAAAGCATGATGGAATCGAACACTACATTTTCGTGTTCAAACTCCATTTAAATAACTGAACACACAATGCTTTATTGCACTTATGTTTGGTATGGTTCTCAATGGAAACTAGTAACATAGTATACACCGCGTAGGTAAAACCAAAAAGACAGAGGCCATTTCATTTTTTACACAGACTTTGCTAAAAATAAGTAATTGATCAAGTGAGCAGAGGTAATGAGTCATACAGAAATTTGTTTCCAGATCTTTTACAAGCCTTAGCACAATAGCTGCAGCATTTCTGTAGCATTAAACATGAATATTACTGGCTTTATATAAAGGAAATAAATCCATAACTAAAAAAAAACGTATTTTAAAAAATGTGTGTAAAATGAGCATTCTTTAAATTCAGACTTTCTCTTCCCTTTTCTGAACCACTATATATTGGTGTTCCACACGTGTTACTTCCTTCAGCATTATGTCAGCAGTCTGCTGGTCAGTGGGAGTTTTGACAGAGAACAGTCTAAAGCAGGTTTTGGCAACCCGTGACTGCAGATTATGAAGGGCTGGCAGCAGAGCTAGCGTGGGGTTAGGAGCCATAGCATATTGAGGGAGTTGGCAGAGAGAACCAATACCTTCTTCAGAACTCTGCAGAAATCCTGGCCTTGGGAAGTCCCTTCATCATACTGCTGATTTTAAGGTTGTCTGGTGAGCAGTGTTTCATTTGTTTGGGTTGGAGGGGTTTTTAAGTTCTGCTAGGTTTCTGTCAGCATCCTCAGCCTCTTATTTGGGAAAGAAGAGTATAGTCTAGTGCAACACATTTGAAAAGTCACTGATCCTTGAACATTTGAGTTTTGACATCTTACTATGAACATCTGATTTCTAATCTTATTTAGAGCCTCAGTAATTTTAACCATTGTTTGATTATTAAGTGCAACTTGGCCCCTCAGGGTTGTTTTTTGAAAAAAAAGCTATGGCATATGTAAGGATTAATTAATTCCCTGCAGGTCTTTGTATTCTCTTCAACTCCCAGTCTGATTTTCTGGACCTTTCTGCATGTTCATATGTGTTCAGCAGCTAAGCAACTGTGGTTAAAAAAACCTGAACAGGTCACTGTAAAATACCAAAATGGCATTTCCCTCCTCCAGCCTTTCATAGGGTAACTGCCAGCTGATTTGAGACCTAGGAGAACAAATAACTGAACAATGTTTTTCGCCCATGATCTTTTTTCACCATTGTTCATTATTATCAATTGAAATGAAGCTTAGAAGTATGTTTCTTCTGAAGCCTTTTGAGAAATGATGGCTCTCAATACACCTTTAAGGCTGAAACATCTATCAGCAGTACTGTAAAATATGCATAGTTCTGCTGAAGTATGTGTGACATCTGTGAGAGCTCCTCTGTGTCTGCTGGTGAAATCTGAGGTTACTTTAAAATTTTGGATACAGATGAAGGAGAGCAACAATTTCTATGTGATGTGACAATTTTTGAGGAGTGAATAAGTGGTTATGCAGTAAGTATGCATGTTAAAAGCACCATTTTTGAGAAAGCAGCAAAGAAGAAAATACAACATTATGTACTAAGATCTGACCCCACAAATACTCACCTTTACAAAAATTATTCACTGAGCAGTCCTGTAGAACTCAGAGGGACTTTCCTGGGGAAAAAAATACTTGTGCTTGAGGATAACTTAATTAGTTCCATAAGGTTGTAATCTGATTATTTAGCTCCATGAAACTTACTTAAAGTACAAATGGAATTATATTATGCTTTTAACGGGATAATTACAAGTAAAAGCAGAAATCATCACAAAAGGTATATTTATATGTTAAGAAAAAGAAAACATTAAGTCTGCAAACCAAAGCATTTAAAAAATGCAAAATGCCTCAGAATTGGGCTGAATTGTTTGATCTGGAAAGCAGATAAGTGAGATCCAGGAAAAAAGATTTAAACCCAAAAGATTTCTGTTTATTGAAATTTATGTTAGTGTAATTGAACAGCTGGCTCTCAGATACACTTAGGTGCATTTTAATACATGTGATGCAATATGCTTAGTTCATGTGCAGATGTCTATGCTACTCGAAAGCTGTATTCTGGACAAAGGAGACATCTTATGACAGATGTAACAGATGTATACAAGTAAAGGCGAAGTAAAGTTGTTGCAAACCAGAACGCATTTGCTTGTTATTCCACTGTGTGTATTTGGACAAGTGAAAAAAAAACACTTTTGGAAGTAATTACTAATTTGAGGGGGTCTAAGACAAATGTCATTGCAGTTTTCAGAAGTGCTGAACAGTCAAGATCACTGAAAGTTTAAGTTTTTGAGTACTTAAGGAAACTGACTTGATATTTTTGGAAATCAAGTTTTTTGTATGAACCTGGTACACTTTAAAATCCAAATTTCACTCACCTCTGGAATTTTTTGTCCTCACCTTAACAGAAAGACCATAACCTGTAGTCTCAAAAGGATACATTCTGATGATTGAAGAACTCATGTAGAAAATGCTTTCTTTTTTTTTCTCCTTAGTAGTAAAAGATGGCATAATTTTATGACTTCCTTTTTTTCTTCAGGGTGATATTTGGCATCTGTCACGTTGAAGCTCCTGCATAAGACTAGAAAATTAGGTGTTACAGAAGTAATTGATTTCCAAGTGCATGGTCATGTTTATGAAGTCTTGAGAAGACATATTTTCATGGATTTCTATTCCAGAAGGCAGCAGTATGTATTTAAATTTAAAAAAAAAAAAGTTTGAAGAATAAAAAGAGGTATGTTCTGGTAATATACACTGATGAAATTTACTGATTAGTTAATGTATTGTGTACAGATAACCCTGTAAACTCCCTCAAAGTAGAACAAAATCTTTAAAGATACTCTTACAATCTAATTTAGGATATTCATAAATGATGCCACTGAGAAATTAGAAAACAATTTTTCCTGAACTTTGCCTCCATGAATAATTGTTGACAAAATGCTCTTCCGGATGAAGTGTCACATCTTTTTTTTCCTGTGGCTTGTGGTAAATCATGCAGTCAAAATGTTAGGGTGACTTAATTTTTTGTTAGGAAGGAGTTTATTGTATCTATGTGCCCATAAGGTTTTTTAGTTCTCTGTAACCCTGAGGCCACTATATGTGGTGGAAGTAAAGGAAATCGAGGTGTTTCCGCCTGCTAATACAAACAACAGCTGTACCACCTCTTACTAGTTAGATAAAAATTCTGTCTGCAGAGTTCAGATCTGGAACTAAATATCAAAGATGACCAAAGTTAAATTTGTTTTTTAGTTTAGGTCCAGCGTTTAGTTTGTTTCCTGCCATAGTTTTCTGTGCTTACATTGGCAATCCCTACTTGCATAAAATGAACTTAAACAGATAATTATTTTGCCTCTACAGCTTAATAAAATAAACTCAAAAGCAATTTTCTTCTCTCAAATACATGTCTTTATGCAGTGCATTGCTGCATAAAAGTCCTGAGCTGAGTAGGGCTGTGATTTTTTTTGTTCATTGTTTTGGACAACCTGGCTAGGATGGTAAAAACTTTTAATTGTTATCAGGCCTTATTGAGGATTTTTGCAAAAATTGGATTAATTCATTAAAGTACATAAAGCAAATGTAATTTTCCCTCATCCTGTGTATAAATAGCTCCTCTAAGGTATTGGATTTTTCTCAATTACTCAGATTACCCATATGTTTCTTAGGTTATAAACACATTTTTTTTTTTAATGTAAAGAAGGAGGACTGATCCTGACATTTTCTCAGTTGTGTGCAATGACACTTTTGAAATTGTAACAATCTACTGCCAACTATGGATGTTGACTCAGGCATGAGATTTTCAAAAGGCATGCTTACTTTAGAGACTAGTTTGTCATGTTTCCATCTGTTGGATAAATATTTTTTTGACTAAGTGTAAAACCCCAAATACATGTCGTCCCAGATGCTCAAGAAATTTTTCATCTGACTGCTGAGAGGCAACAAGATGAGATGGAAAATCCTTTCAAAACACCTGCCAAGCAAGACAGTGCAGTCGTGTCTTGGGGCAACTAGAAACTCCTTCAGATTGCATTTGGAACTGTGTTGGAGGGTAGTCAACTGAGATTTTGGACTCAGAGATTAAAAACAACAATCCGTGTGACACTGTGAACAAATCTTACTGATAGATAGCATATGATTTCCCAGCAGGTGGGAGATGTAAATCAGTAGCCTGGAGAGAATCAGGAGATACGAGAATGGCAGAGGGGTTGTATGCTCAAGTGCATGCCCTCTGCAGCTGAGTTCCAGGAAATATGACCTTTGGTTATTTTGGATGCTGGCTGATAGAAGCCTTTTCCTTGCTGTCTAAGCACCATGGCTGAAGAAATTTGCATTCCTACTATTTGCTGCTTGTCCTACTGGCTTTACCAGACAGGACTGGTGAAGCAGGTGAGACTGAAATCCCATTGTGTTAGCTCCCTTGCTGGCATGTAGACATTTCTTTGTTACTCACAGAGAGTATTTGGTAGATAGACATTGGGAAGTGTTCCTTCAGGGTTCTAAACCCAGTATTTTCTTTGGTAAATACATGTCTTTTTTCCCTTCCCCCATTCACTGAGATAAAATAATGCTCTGGTGGTACATTCTCTGTAAACCTTCTGTAATTTCACTTGAACAGATCTGGATTGCTCAATTAGAAGCCTCCTCTGCAACACCAATGTGCTTTCATTGATACTGATTTTTTTCCCCTTTTGTATGTGTCTATTCATGTGTTTGCTTAGGAAAAAGCAAAAGCAGATTAAGTGGAGATTAAGCGAGTGTGACAGAACAACGTTAGGCTGTTGACTACTCAACAGCAGGTTTGATGAGAGCAGGTAAGGCCAAAATGTGGTTTTTTTTTTTTAGTCAGTTATGAGTTTTACTTAATGTAGCCACAAAGAGACCTGGTGACCCTGTGACCCTTTTTGTGTGGTGTGATTTTAGCCATGCAGTTTTCCATTTTGCTGTGTCAGGGTAACCTGAGAAGCAGGTTTCTTTTCTTTTGTATTTGATTCTCACCAAGGCGGTGAACAACTATGGTCTTGGTGCAAGTTGCTGCTGTTACATTCCAAATACTTTCCCAGCCTTGCCTGCAGAATAGGAATGTGTATCACAGAATCCACCTCTCTTCTGCAGCAGGCATCCCATCTCATAAATCCTACCAAAACCAGCCAAGCTCAGTCTTGAAACTACTTCTTCAGCCATCTCAACTGTACTGAGATATCCTACACTGTTTTAAAAATGTTGTTGATGAACTTAGACGCCTCAGCCCTGCTCACTGATAGCAGAGATGCCTCTTTTCATAATAAACTTCCCCTCCTCTGACAGCGCTGCTGCTAAGTAAGCTTCTTTCCAACTGATAAAATGCAGGATATACATATGAAACATGGCGTGTAGGTGTTTGTTTCTTTCCAGCTACTCCTGCCAGAATGCTGTTCTGGGATCCCACTGATTAGAAACCCAGTTTCTTTGTCCAGCCTTCGTGGCTAGTTAGCCTGTGCTTGAAAGGTGGTTACCCAGCTTGCAGACTTGATTGTGCAGGTTCTTGGGTTTTCAAAACTCTTCTGGGGAGGTTGGTTTAAAGCTTTAAGATATATCTGAGACTGCTCACTGAGGTGAATTATGGGAGTTCACAAACTATTATTTTGTAAATATGTATTCTGTTAAGAATGTTGGAATAGGATGGAAGATCCAGGGTTGCTAAATGATGCTGTAGTAGGGGAAGAAATGCTTGGCTCTTCTGAGTATTAAGGCTGAGACTGATTACAAAAGCCTTGTAAACAGAAGTATTTCAGGACATCTCAGTTGTGTGTTTGCAGTCAGCATTACAGAATTCTTGTCATCCGTAGGGAACATTTAATTTTAGAACACATTGAAAAGTACTGTTAATGTCTCTGTGTTAGCTTTTCTAATTCAGTAAAAAAAAAAATACTTCAAGAGTGAGTCTATGATTTTGTGAAAGGAAATAACATGATCTGAACCCTATATCTTTTGGCCAGAAATAGGAAAGAGAAAAATCCCCTTAGAATTGCTGTTTTCCAGCTTTTTTTTTTCCTGGTTCCAAAAAACTTCCATTGTCTTCAGTGATTATCTGAAATGAAATTCTAAACATGTAGAGGTTTGTCCATCCTTAGCCATTCTATTAAATTGTTCTCTGTTCTTGCAATTTTTTCCGATTTCCTGGACTGATACCATAACAATCTGAACTGACTCCATAATTTATGGATAGTATTATAACTATAGTGGATTGCTTTATTTTTAATTTTTAAAATTAAGGTTTAAGCAGATTCATCTGATATTCTAAGGATTTATTATCGGCCTCTGTCAAGGGAAATAATATGGATTTTTTAGAGAAATGCGACATAAATCACATAGTTCCAGAAATACTTGTCTAGAGCTACATTTTTTGGATTCATGTGCTAGTAATGATGGAGTTGTTCACGAGAGATTTTACTGATGAGGTAGGATGAAGCTCTTGCGTATATTCTGTGGAGTTGCTTATCGATGCTTTCAGGTCACAGATGCACAAATTACTGCTTTTGGTAGGGCTCTGGCAAAGACCGTTTGAGCGAAGTGCATGGAAGGGTGAAATTTAATCCTGTAAATGGGACTGTGTACTTCTAAAATTTTAAAATGGCTGCTTAGGGCTTAGTAACTGAGGAAACTTGCGCTGAATCCAGTCGTTCACCCACACCTTTGTAACAGAATTGCAGATCATCTTAATAATTCTCTCTTTTATCCTAATATCGAATATTGGAGATTGCTTCTAGAGTCACAGAGTCTGTCAACAGTATTTAGTATTTTTGGCTGCAAGGGGCAGCAGCTGTAGACGGCGTGGTTTTTTTTGGGAGTTACAGTGTCTGTTCATACGTTATTCTACCACATGATGTCCTCCTAACCTAGGTTATTCGATGATTCTGCATCGAATGCACGAACTCCAGTTTCAACTGTAAAATTCTGTAACGTTCAGACATGTATTTATATAAAAGGTATCAACCTTGTTACAGACTATTGTTCTAACCAGAAAGATCTCTGGGTTTTTTTTTCAGTTGCTGTATGTGAATTGTGAACTTTTCTTCTGAGTCTGAGTATTATAAATACAGCCATAGAAATGCCTCTATTGAAATCCAAAGCTTAAGAAATGTGTTTTCCTTTTATTCTACTGTAATGAACATGGTCTAGTTTAGTGTTACTGCTGCTACGCACTACTTTGTACAAATATTTCATGCTAGTTTTTGCACCAAGGCATAATTTAAATGTTGCACACATTATGTCAAAGCTGTATTTAATCTTGTTACGAATAAATGACTTTGAACAAAATTTCTAGTGTTTGAGGTATGGCACAAGTACAGACTTTAAATTTAGATACAGCATACTACTTGTCCTTTAGTTTGTGCCATGTTACTTCTTGTTTTAAGTAATTTTTTTTGTCAAAACCAAGTATACTTTATAATACTGATGTAGCATATTTTTGTGTGCTTAGGCCTTCATGAATGCTAGTTTTCTGATGGCTCATAAAAGTAGAGGGATAATCTCACATCCTGCTATTCCAAATAAAGGGAAATATTTAAACTGAAGAAGAATCTCAACAGCCTTAAATACTTTTGGTGATAGAGCTGAGCACCTGCATCCATTGGAGGTCAGTAATGCGCTGGATGCAGTGCCTGTTGAGCATCGCCTCTTAGCTGTGTCGCAGTGATTAAATCTAGTGCTTCAGAATATTACATCAAAGAAATGATTTAACCCCCCCCTTTGTTTGCAGCAGAGTTGACAAATCTGTTTTTCTCCTTACGTTATCAATGTGTATCTGTGTATATTAATATATATATGTATATGCATAGATATGTATTTTTCACCATATAGAAACCAGCAGAGGTACAAGTAAAACTTTACCTCCTCCTGCTCATCTGATCTTTTACTACAGTAGAGGTTTACACTGGGAATAAACTACTTTTAATAACACATGTTTTACAAGGAAGCTGGATAGTAGCAAAAGGAAAATTTTCCAATACACATATCTATGTTTTTGAAAATTTACTTGCAAATATGACCCTTACTGTGTCCACTAAATAAGACACCAAGACTTACGTCACACTGCAGAGCTTTCTTCTGATATGGAACTTTTGACCACTATGGAAATTTGTCCTGAACTTCTTTTTATGATTTTTAAAGGAACCCATTCTTCAGTTAACAAAGGAGAAAAATGGTTACATAGAATATTATTAGGGAAATGAAAGGAAATGTTTTCTATGGAATAGTCAATAATTGGTCCATCCCTCTCCCCTAAATACACCCAGTATTATTCAAAGTAATTATACTAATCATCACAGTATTTAGGCACAGATTACATTCATGAAGAAAAACAAAAATGCTGTTCTAGCGTGCCAGCGAAATCTGCTTTGACAAGTTAATCCAGTATTTATTTAATTAAACAATGGTAATAAAATACTTAATTGCACTTGATTTCTATTTCTGTCACCCAACCAGGCAAAAAATTCAGAACACAATGTACGCCAAGCAATGAAAAAGCCTCAAGCAGATCCGGTATCACTGTGTTTCACAGATTAATGGAAAAAACTAAGCTGCAACGTGCACAGGTATAAATAGTTAATTATTTAACTCCCTTTCTGCTATTTGAGGTTGAAGCAAAAGGGAAATATCCCTCTCCTCCCCCAGTCCAGCCCTGTTTGTTTCTGAGGAATGTTAATCAGCTTTCTAGTGCCAGCAGGCTACAATCACCAACTACTAATTAGTTTTAGATAATGATATTGGTAATGAGCCTCTAGTTCCTCAGAGGCAGTAGACTGAGCTTGACTCAGATTTATTCAGTTATTTATCAAGAATGTTATTGTGACAAGCAACGTGAACAGTTTGGGCATGTTTAATGCCAGATATTTTCCTTTAATTTAGTATTATCAACACACCGTTTCCCCCCAGATTTTTCTGAAATAACAGCTGGTTTTAAGTTAACTTTCCATTAAACAATGATGGTATTTTTCTCCTTGTTAGTCCAATTGTTTGATTACTGTCTTGGACATCTTTACTACTCAGGCAGTTATCTAATCACCTGAGGTAAGAACACTTAATTGGGGAAGATTTTTAAATGAACTTCATGTCATTTTGCCTGTCCAGAGGGCCTGTGTTTGGTCTAATGTTAAGCAATGATCTTGCAGATTGTTGGTGGATGATTGACAGATTGGTAGAGAGAATAGTTCAGCATCTACTTTGTGTAGAACTACTGCTGCATTATCAGATGTGTGGTTATTTTGTATGTTCCAGAAAGTGGTCCTGAAAATACTTTTTGTCATTATGGCAGAGAAAGAATACCATTATTCAGCAGATGGTAACAAATACTGTGGAAGGATTTCAAGCCTGGAGCTGTAGTAGGAAGCAAAAATGAGAAGTTTTGGTACTTGAGGGTGTTAGCTTCGAGCCACCTTTCTCCCTGGTAAGTCTGCACTGGAGGAGGATTGTGTATAATGGATAGATGTGTGGAAAAATGATTTGGCTTTTTCCTTGTAGCATTGCATGTTGAAAATGAGACTATAGAAGGTAGAAATTTAACTTAGGTGTTTCTGAGTGACCTGCCTCTGCTCCTCCTAAACATTATAGGATGTATTTGACCTTTAATTCCATAAAACACCAAACATTTGTCAGAAGATTAACGGCGGGAGACTGTAACATATTGAAACATTCTGGAATTTGTGCTCTTTTTGTTTTTCCATGGCTATCTTCTGTATATACATGTTCAGTATCTTACAAGTAAGAGCCTGAATCTTATTCCTGCTCATAAAATATTAGCCATTTAAAGGCATAATTTCTTTCAAATTTACATGTTTAAATTGCAGTTCTGATAAAACTTGTGAGTGCTTTCTGGTGGTGTGTGGAGTCTTGGGTTTTTTTTTGCTTTTGTAATTGAAAGTTCTTTAGCATGACTAAAACTTTCTCAATTTTCATCAGCTGAGCATTAGAAATTAATGGAATTGTTACTTTTGTGTGATTACGTGGTGAGCAGGCTTCAAGACATATGTAATTGTACATATGCCATCAAGAAAATATATGATATTTTTGTATTCCACTCAACAGAGCATCTGTCTGAAAAGAGGACTACCATGAGGGTTTTGTTCTGGCTTCCAGTAAAGTTTATTATCGCTAATAACATGTTAGAATTGTTAGTGAGATGCTGAGATGCCCTCTCATGCAGATCCTTCTACTTGACCCAAGGATTCTTGAACTATTTTCCTTACAGTAATGCAGCTTCATCTGAATATTGTAGCTTGCTTGTTAATATGTTCTCTGGGAAAATAAAGACCTAAATTTGAGCTCCTTCATTGTGAGGAGAAAATTCAAGTCAAGCTTTATATTTTAAAGGTGATTGCTAGGCTCTTCCATGAACAATAGAAACTTCTTTTTCTCAAGTAGTTTTTTACATGAGTAGAGCAGGTGCCAGTCAGCTCTTTAAGGAATCTGTACCTTTCTTAGAGGAGGGAGATCTAGGCTATGGATCTCTAGTGAATTAAAATGCTTTCCATCACACCTGGAAAAGATATTTAGAGACATACTGTTTATTAAAAAGTTTTGTCTGTAGTAGGTTTTGGTGATGCTACTCTTTTCCTGCTGACTTAAATTTGTTCTCACCCCTTCTTGAGCATTGTGTAAGGCATGTGGCAACTTTTGTTTAGGTCACGGACTCTTATTTGAGACTAAGCACCGAAATATGCCTATTACAGCATCTGTATGTAAGACTTTAATTGCATTGATC
The DNA here is from genome assembly GCF_963210335.1 of Falco punctatus. Lineage (NCBI taxonomy): Eukaryota > Metazoa > Chordata > Aves > Falconiformes > Falconidae > Falco > Falco punctatus. The sequence goes on along the minus strand of NC_137590.1, from coordinate 28,988,679 downwards.
ACTTTATTCTAATTCAGGTTTAATTGTTCTTAGTATGAAAACTGCTGCTACTGTTGAATTGCTTTTATCTTTACTGTGCCATGATTTTCAGATGCCCTTCCTCAAAGACTGATTGGTTGAAATTTTAAGAAGATAGTAATGACGATTAAAAAAAAAATAAATTACAAAACCCCCAACCAAACCATGCCCCCCCAGTCCTCTGATCCACTTACCAAAGATATGCTTAATTTAAATTGAAATAAAAAAGGCACAAATAATATTGAATTTCTAGCCATCTAACAAGGAGATTTAAATGAAGGTTTCATAAATTAAGCATGACATTTGAAGTAGTATTAATAGCATTCTTTACTGCTATTTGCTCTATAAGAATTCTGGGGCAAGTAGCAGTGTTACAGCTCTGCCAATGCTGGTACAGAAGAATTACAACTTTTTCTGTGTAGGAAGTATCCAGCTTTTTGATTTCAGGTTGTACTATATCCTCTGTTTGGAAGGATTGCAAATGGAAAAAACTTGGGGTTTTTTCTGTCCCTTTACTGAAAAGGAAACTAGAAGACTTAGTCAGGACACATACTACTGTACTCTGGCAAGATGGCAAATACATGTTTGTCTAAAGAACAGCTCTACTTCCAAACAAAAGAATATTTTCTGAATGTTGCAGCCTCATAATCAGCTGTGCTGAAGACTAAGGATATCAGGATATATCAGTTACAGTGAAAATACAGGTTCCATATAAGTGAGAACCTAGGTCCTCATAGGATTTAGGCTAGCTGTGTCCTCCTCTGCTTACCAGCTATATTCCACATGAAGTTTATTTTAAAATATATTTTCCTTGTACGAGGATTGTAGAATGCATTTTTTTGTTTAATGTAATGGGGGACAAATCTATTCAAAGGAATACATTTTGCAAACCCATAATTGTCTACAGTAAGTAAAATTGTATTTGAGGTTAACAGTATTGAAGTATGATAATTTGAGTGACTATACAGAGCTGTGAACTTTGACAGTTAGGAAGAAACCTTGAATCAGAAGCAGGTTGCTTCATATACTTTTATTTTGCATGTTCTCAAATCTTGTTTATCAAACACTGGATACATTCCAACTGCAAGATATTGGAATCTGACTAGAAAGATCCCAAGCATGGCCAATAATGTAACTTCTTTGTATTTTGACTGTAGAATTTTATTTGTTCCCTCCAGGTAGTTTGTGATATTTGACTTACCACTGAGTTACTTAAATGCCATACTACTCATAAATAGTGAAAGAAGATTAGCTCTATTTAGACTGCAGATGTCATAGTTTTGTTTGACTTAAAGAAATTGACATTTATTCTGCTTTCATCCAGGACAGTAAGTATTTTTTTGTGAAAATTCCATTTTAGAATTGCATTATTAAATGCTTAGTAAGAGTTTACTGTATGAAATAGGCAAATGGTGTTTTGTAAGCATAAGAACCACGCTGCATTTATTTTTCTGGTAATTCTTGAATCTCTGTGTTACAATATTCTTTTGCTCATAAGATTAAGGAGCTTCTATGGAAGAACCTTTATGGCTTTACACTTAGAACTAATTTTTTTTTTTTGAGACCATACTATATCGTACTATGTAGCTGATCATTTGGTGCATGCATATAGTTATTCAGGACAGTAATGCATAAGTCCAGTTTACTAGTAAAATTCTAAAGCATCTATTTTGTTTGCTGCTCTGAGAAATTCGGTTGCTGTATTCCCACCTTCTTTCTATAGCTTGCGATTTCTGTGAGCATTTCTTAGGAGGAACTTTAAGGTGGGGAATGGGACTTCTCATATTCTAAACTACAGTCAGGTATGCTTCTTCCAAAAAGAAAAAGACATCAGGAAGAGTCAAAGAATTTGAGGAAGAATGATAAAGTATCTCAAGTTGGAAGGGACCCATAAGGACTGTTGAGACCAACTCCCTGCTCCTCACAGAACTACCTAAAACTAAATCACATGACTAAGAGCATCATCCAGACATGCTTCTTGACCTCTGGCAGGCTTGGTGCTGTGAACACTTCCCTGAGGAGCCTGTTGCAGTGACCTCTCAGTGGAGAACCAATCTGAACTGCCCCTGATGCAGCTTCATTCCATTTCCTTTTGTCCTATCGCTGGTCACCAGAGGGGAGATCAGTGTCTCCCCTCCACTACCCCCCTTGGAGAAGTTGTAAACTGCGATGAGGTCACCCCTCGGCCTTCTCCAAACTGAACAAACTAAGTGACCTCAACTGTTCCTTTTAAGTCTTGTCCTTGAGACCTTTCAACAATAGCTGGACAGCTCGATTCAATTCACCACTGACCCAAACTCCCAGATTTCTTTCCACAGGGCTGCTGTGCAGCTGCTTGTCTCCCAGTTTGCACCTGTAACTGGGATTACCCCATGCCAGTTGCAGAACCCTGCACTTGTGTTAAATTTCATATGGTTGCTGATTGCCCATCTTAAGGGAGTCCACAGCACTTCTTGATTTAGTATCATCAGAAAACGTATTAATGTATGTACAATTCCTGTGTCCAGATCATTTACGAAACCAGTAAAGAGCATTGGCCCTAAGTTTGAGCCCTGGGGAACCCCACTGGTGACAGGTTGGCAGCCTGATGCAGCCCTATTTAGTACAACTCTTAGAGCCCAGCCTGTTGGCTAATTGGTCACCTCATGTATTGTAGACTTTGTATGCCGGACACTATGTCCAGAAGGATGCTATAAGAGACAGCGTTGCTAAAATAAACCCCTCACATCTACTGGTTTCCCTTGGTTGACTAGATGAGTGACCTTGTCATAAAAGGAAATTAAGTTGGTTAAGCAGGGCTTTCCCCTTGTGAACTCATGCTGGAGCTATCACCTATGGCTGCATGGTCTCTCTCGTGTTTTTCACTAACTCTCAGAATAACCTTCTCATAATTTTACTGGGCACTGAAGTGAGACTGACAGGCCTGTAATTACAAGGGTCTTCCTTCTTATCCTTCTTGAAAATTGGGACCACCTTTGCCAACTTCCAGTCGATTGGGACCTCTACAGTTGCCCAAGACCATTTTAAAAATAGTTGAGATAGGTCCTGCACTAACATCAGCCAGCTTTTTCAGTACCCTGGGATGAATCCCATTGGGTCCCATAGATTTATATGTGTCTGGCTGGAACAGCAAGGCTCAGACGAGTTCCAAATTGGCTGGAGTTTATCATACCCGTCCCCAGTCACACTCTTCTAACACAAGGCTCTGGGGGTCCCAGGGCCCATGATCAGTGTTAAATATGGAGGTGAAAAGCACGTTAAATGTCTCTCTGTTTACAACCATATTTGTGAGGTGACTGATCTTGTCAAGTAATGGACTGATGTTATCTATGATCCTCCTTCTGAGTAAAGAAAAAATTTCTAATACCGAGTTGTATTGTACAAAGTATGGGGGTAAAATGAGAAAACAAAAGGAGATGAGGGTGAAGTAAAGCAGTTTGGCTTTACTCCTGAGAGTCAGCTAACTTCCCTTTTCTGCTTGTAAGCACATAATGCACATGGAAATCTTTTCTATTTACTCCACAGCAATTTTCTGCTTCCTTTTATTATAGAAATATGAGGTGATTACAGCTTACCAAGGTGACTAAGTGTGTACTTATTCAGTGAAGCTCTGGTTTATCGTTTGTGCATGCCATATTGTTGTTTGTTGCACAACATCACACACAAGAATGCTTAAATGAGAAATGTGTCACTCTGCCAAACTCCTCATGAACTAAATTTCTATATTTGTCTGGGAAAAACCTTTAATGGTGGTGATTTATAGTTCACATTTTCTATCCGCTTCAGTTCTATTCAGTCTGTCTGCTGTACGAGAAATGTAGATCATGAACTTGTCAGTCAGGCAAAGACAAGAATATTTTACAGCCTTTAAATTATTTGAAAAAACATTTTTTTTCTGTACACAAATTTGTCCAGTGAACTTCTGAGGGTAAAGTTACCTTTGAAGTCTGGGAAGTGTGACAGAACAATGTAGTAGCAAGTACTGTTACTTGAAGGAAATCTGCTGACATATATTATAAAGAACCTATTAAAGCTGACTTTTAAACTTGCATTGCTTTTTTGTTAGCTACCTGAAGGTACGAGAATTTTTTTTTTTTTAATCTTGTTCTAGGGAACTGTATGAACCAGATTTACAAAGCTTGCAAAAATTCATCTGGAGTTATTCTGTTACTTCAGTCAATGCATGAATTTTAATAGAACTACTTGAACTTTAGCTTTGTTTATGACATTTGCATACGTTTCTGCAGGAAATTAAAAAAAAGTTAGTGTAGCCAGGAGCATATTTTATAAATATGAACAGATAAAGGGATGAACAGATTGCTAGTCACAAGAAGAAACCATTCTTTGTATCCAAAAGATATTATGAAGAGTAAGATTTCCATTAGACTGTTTTCTAATGATAAAGTGACACTGTTCATGGGATTGTCAAACTGTTCATATGTTCAAAATTGTTCATATGAATATAGCAAAAATAAAAAGTTATCCAAAAAAGTGAAATAAATTTGAATTATTTTAACAAACAGCTAAGAGTAATGCAGCAATAAGGTAAAGCTTGCACTAGTACTGAAATTGCTGAAATGTCTTTGGGCGCTTTAGCCAGCTAAATTGGAAGACTTCAGTTTCACAAACTGAAGTTTTGGATTTTAGTAGGAATTAATCCAATGCATGTCACCAACATATCATGCACAGACCACTAGCATGAAATGTGGGAGATACAGATGTAAATCTCTTTTCTTCTTGCATTTTTATGCAAGTTTTATCTTGCATTACCCGGAGTCAGGTAGAGCATGGACCTGAATATGGATCCTGTTTCAAACCATGCCATTAGACAGGCTTATCAAGCCAGAGCATGAGTGTGTGTGAATAGGTACATATGTATGCCTCTTCTAAGGTATATCTGTGCAAAGAATGCAGCTTAAAACAACATCTCATGCTAAAATTTAGTTTAATCAAAAATACTCTGTCCATGTCTGTGTATAAATAGCAAATAATTAGTTATACTCAGAGTAACTCATTAAAATTCCATTTAAAGCCAGTAAGGTTAATCTGCGCATTTCAAAGGTCATTATCAAGCAATTAGCTTGCTTTCTGTTCAACACTGGAATCTTTTTTAAATGCATCTGAAAGGGTAAATTGCAGTGGAAGAAACTTGGAAGACTAAGCAACAAAAATAAATAAAATTACTTGATGTCTGGTGAAAGAACCCTCCAGAAAAACAAATAGTAATTTCCAAAAGCATCCTTTCTTTCTGATAGCCTGTTCTTTTCCCTCCCTCCTTGGCTCTGCAGAAAAGTTGTTACTGTCACTTTTACCATTTCTATTGTGGTTGCATCACAGAAGACCAAATTATATACTGAGTAATGAAATGGGGGGGTGGGGGGTGAGGGGGTGGGAAATTGCTTGAAAGATAAAGTCCTTATTCAAACACTAATCACCACATTCATTCCAGCACTGCATTCTGTGCTGGAATGAAAGATAATGTCTTAAGCTCCCTATTTCTCACCATCACAATTGTGCAGAGTAGCAGGTGTTCTGCAGTGTGTATAGTAAAAGCATCTCAAACAGTGCCTGATTTCCTCAACTTGAATATTATTATTATTTTTTTAGTAAAATAATTAGCAGGAAGCCAGTGGTATTGATCTTTTAATTGTATAAACAGAATTATCATGGCAGTCAAACGACTGGGAGAGTACAGTGTCAAAGGAACAGACGTTTCAAGGTCTCTGGAGATTCAGTCCATGTATCACATTTCAATAGATACTTTTTCATGCTTTGAGATGACAATAAAAAAATGAATGCTTTAATTCAGGAACACAATTTGATGTTAATTTGAGGAACAACAAGATGTTAATAAGCAAGCGTTATGAAGTGATTTAGGTACTGAATGTGGTAAGAAACGAGATAGAAATTAAACATATACTGATAGTGCTTTCATCTCACCTTACTTTTTTTAAAGATGGGTTTGATCCTGTACTGAGATCTCTGGCAGGCCTTGGTCACTGACTGCATTCTCTGCTTTTGTTCCAATTATTTCCAACTTGCTGTTTTGAATATTTTTTTAAGTGGAGGATGAGACAAAGAGCTGGCAAGTTAATTGGAAGGGGAAGGCAGATTCTACATTTTTAATTCTGGGCGAAGGAAATTGCTGTAGCTGTGAAAGAGGGAATCCTGTTAATAGCTTTAAATTGACATTTTGGCCACTGAGATTAAATAGATGCCTAGTACTTGTCCCCTTTTGTCCTTCCCAAGAAGACAAGTTATGTTTGGGAGCAGAGAGGTGTGGGCTGTCCCAGGAGGGAGGATGAGCCAGGAGCTGAGAGTGACAGGCAGGACGGTGCCCCTGGCTGCCACGGCATAGTCCCATGACAAAGTCTCTGGGCCCTTGGGCAGTGGTTGTGTGGGTGCAGGGGGTCAGGGCATTTCAGGGCTGCTGGTGCATTTGAGGCCCTGCTGGAACCTTTGTAGAGAATAGATGTCATTGGCAAGCTGGCAATATTATAGATGCTTTTGTGCAGCTGGTCTCTGACGCAATTTGGAAAAAATTAAAATGGTTTAAATTCTCTCTAAGATAAAATAATTATTCCCATGTACATATAGATTAATGGAATATCCTTTTGCCGTTTTATGGTACGACATAATGTATATTCTCTCTGGTGGACAATGGCTGGTTAATAGACTGAATATAAGGAATTTAATCTCTTGACCAATGTTCTGCAGTATTACATGTTTTTGTTCTATTAAGCTGAGCACTATGTTAATACAGTCAGAGGATAAAATTAGACATACTGTTTAGTCTTCTGAGCTTTTGGACTCAGATTTCTTGAATCACAAAACTTCTGATTGCAGGGTCGGCCTTCTCTTAAGAAACTTAGAACATTTAATGCACTCATTTCAGTGATCAAATACAATACAGATTATTTTGATTCCTTACCACATAGATTTCTCAAAAGCTTGTAAGAAAAGAGTAATTGACATTGGGTCTTGGAGTTGCTTTCTCTATACTCTTCAGATCGGAGTAAGTTTTGGATTTAGATCTGATGTTTGACTTCTGTTTTGCTAATGTATTTTGTCCTGTTGTAGAAATCCACAGTTATTAGTTATGTGATTAGTAATCTTGAATAAAAGATTTAGGAACTGGGTTTCAGGTTAGAAATTAACAGCCTTGGTGAGATGATAAACTGGCAGTTTAAGGGAAACCTAGGCTGCAGCAAGACAAATATTAAAATACAGATACTTCAAAAGGTACTTTCAATAGTTACTATCATTTTCTGTGTGCCTCCTTAGTGTTTGTTGCATTCTCTAATCATATTTTGTGTTATATGAGATTATGAATTTTATGAGTAGTGATTAAGCATAGAATGTAAACAAAAGTATTTTCAGCATAATTAAAATGTTACGCAGAAGAAGTCTGTTCTGTCATGTGTTTAGGCCAAAAATGAAACCTGCAACTTGTAAATGAAGATCTGGAGTCTTTTGAAGACAAATTGTGACTGTTTTTTTGGAACTGCTTTTATGACATTTTTCACAAGTCACCTCCCTGCTCTGCCCCCCTCTCCCCCTTAAAATTAACTTTGCATGGAACTAATAGAACTATTTCTTTTTTAATGTTTTGCTCTGATAGTCTAATGGAGCTATAACCCCTGATGGTGCTTCTGGATGCTGCTGCAATACATATATGAATCCCCCCAACAAAATAAAACAAAAACCAAAGCCAACAATAAAAAAAAATGACAACCACCCCAACGTACCAAAACTTCTCAACACCCTTATTTATGACCCTTGTGGAATGTGTTAACCTGGACTGTTAATTTGTAGGGCAAACACAGCAGATCAAGGGTGTTACTACTATTTGAATTAATCTAGTTTTGTTTCAGCACAGGCAGTCTGCAGTGACTATTCGTGTGACAGTATTTTCCAGAGTGCCTCAGAGACACTTTCATTGGCAGTGCTGCAGTACTGGGCACTTCTGAAGAATTTATGCCTGTTATAGCAGCCACTCAGTGTTGTTACTTAATGTGCAGTATTCTATCAGGGCTATAATTTACAGCAAATTGAATGTATTTCCCAGTCCATTTAAAGACTGTTCCATTGTTAGAAGACTCATGTCCTCCTTTATGTTTTGTTGTTATTTTTGTGATGGTTTTTAAGCTTTTCCTGGTACCAGCAGTAGATTTATCTTGCTGCTTGTGTATTTAATTATAGTTCCAGTGGAATTCTTGCTGTGAAAGAGTAAGTCTGATTTGCATTCCCACTGAAGCTATTTTGACAAGCAAAACACAATGACTTTCTGCATAATGCTATTCACAGTGTTTTTGGGGTGCATTCCTGATACAGAGAAAATAATTGAGAGGAAGGATGGATGCTTCCTCCTGTTTTTGTGGTGAGTAGTTGTAGGGTCCCTGTTCAGATTTGTGTGTCATGCTGCATGAGATAGTGTGAAAACCTAGCACTCTGAACTTAATGACTGCTTGTTCCTCAAAGCTTCAGAATCTTGGGTAAGGTACAGGCAGATCATACTTACCCAGAATTCGTTTTAGCAGTAACATAAACCTGCCTTGAGAGTTGCATCATATTTTGTGACTGTCTTTCTGTGTGAGCAGTGAGTCTATGTACTCATTTTTCCTTCTTATATTGTCAGTGTGAGCTGGTAACTTCATGGAATTGCCTTCAGTGAGCCTCGTTTGTTCTTTTTACCAATTTTGTGGTACAGTTGTCTTTTTTAATATATAGTTTCTTCTTTTGGTTTGTCCCTAGGTGGTGTACTTTGCACTGTGAAATTAAATTCCCTTTGTCTTTTAATATACAGTTCTTTAAATTTGGTTACACAACTCTTTCTTTTAACTTGCTGCCCTCTGTCCCATATAGTTAGTCTTGTCAGCTTTTACTGACAAGCCACTGGGTGTATAAAAGCTCAGCCCAGGCTGGTGAAAGTTTGGTGCAGACACAGTGATCTTTCCTCTTTGCTTAATGCAGAATTTGGACCAGAGGGAAACATTTTAATTCTTCTGTTGTTATGAGATATTTGAGGACCAGAAACATCCTTTTCTATCCCTTAGCTTTTCTGATCTCGTATTCTGTTCACTTAGGAGGCTCTAGTCCCTTGCTCTGTGCTGCCTATGCAAGTCATTCCTAATGTCTTGTTGCTCTGTTCCTCTGCTTAATTCAAAATGTTGACTTCCTAGGAATGGCTGTTGATTCAGTGTCCTGGGCTCAAGAACTTACCATCAGTGTTTGTAGCTTGAAGCCTGTTTAATATGATGTGACTCTGGCTACTCAGGTGGCATCAGCAGCTTGTTGGTGTAATTTTTCCCAGTCTGATAAGGTAACATCTGTAAACAGTAGATCTGTGATCAGCTGCCTTTCTAACTATGTCAAATTCTCATTTCAACTGATGCAGAATTCACAGGTTTATTGATTTAAATGGAACTGTGTTGCTTTGAACCAATGAAAGAACCATCCTCTGTTTTAAATGTGTTTCTGATTCTTAAACTGTACTTGCTATGCTGTAGCTACTTAAGCAGTCACACAAAAGTGACTGGGCCTATTCATAGTGCCTACAATTTAACATGTGCACAATGTTTTCAGTACTAGGTTCATAATCTCTTTTTACTTTTATGTAACTACTTCTGGTTTAGAGAAGGGCTATTTTTTTTTTTAATTTATTTTTTTTACTTTCCAGACTGCTTTTAATTACAGTGTTACAACAGTAGGCTTCTGACAGTTTTGGTCAAAACCCCCCCAGATTATGTTTGTATCCTGAGAAGGAATATTTCTTGAGCTGTTCTGTATATGTGCTAGATATTGAGGTTGATATATTTTACACTGAAATTAAATGTTCCACTAAAATAAAGGTGTAGTACAAAAAGAATAAATGGCACTTCATGCAGCTCCAGCTGAAGGACTGAGGTATAAATGGATGGGGAAAAAAATTAACAATTTGCTTTCAAAGGAGTCACTAATCAAGAACTGTGTGGTTTCTTTTTTTTTTTGTTCCCACTGAGGTAGATTTCACCATAATTCTAGCGTGCTCAGTGCATCAAGGCACGCCTTCTTATTTGTCTTCCATGTTTCCCACCCAAAATGTCCTCATAAAACGTATGATCACTCTTTATTATCAAAGCCACTATTTCTGTCTCTGAGGAAAGATCTTTCTGATTATTCACATTTCCAGTCATGTTCCTGCTTTAACTAGATCAGTCTTCTCCAATGCAACAAGATCAACATGCTTTCTATTTCATTGTTCTGTTTTACTTGATTTCTTGTGTATTTTAGATTATACTCTATTATGCAGTATTACTTAGTTATGGCATATTCCTAAGCTGGTTGCCCATTTAGTAATACATATTATTATACGAAGTACACATACTGATTAGACATGAGAGTCTGTGTATACAGATGTGCACCTCATCAGCTGCATATTTGAGAGTTTGGTCCTTTATGTCTGTAGGAACTGGTTTTGTGGAGTGAAATTCTCCTTTTAGATGGTGCCATTGATCGTTTGGTTAGGCTTCCTTTACCACCCTAGTGAGCTCCTACTACTCAAAGGGCATTTTGAAGGAAAAGATTTTACTATTTACTTTTAGAGAGAATAATGTATGATTTATTCTGAATAATGAAAATCACATACACACTTATGCTACATTACCTGATTATATGCATAGTTGTTGTTATAAAAAAAGAATATGATTGAATAAAGATTGTCTGTACATTAAGCACTTGTTAGATTTTGCGCGTGGAAAGGTAAGGACTGAAAAGGTGCCTTTCTTAAAATAAGATGGGTACTTGTTCTTGCTTTGATGACTTACCTTCTTTGTTGAAGAATTTGGAATAATACTCAACATTGTAATTACTTCAGTGTCTTTTGATACATGAAATGTGTTGCAAAATGGTAGAAATATAAATGTTACCTTTTCTTTGTTAATGTTTATTTGCTTTGTAAGCCAGAGAGTATATTGGGAAAATTACTTGAAGTTGTAACCAGAGAAAAGGTAGTGCTTTTGAATATGGTAAAGATGATGACACCAAAAGAAGAAACTTTCTGCCATACCTTATGGGTAGTTATCATTAAACCTAGAAGTTAAATACTGTCGTTTTTCATGGAGAGGCAATATTATGTGTAGGGCAGCGGCAGTGAGCAGGTGATAGAATAAGAGCTACTAATTGTGGATTTGAGTCTAGACACTTAGAAACAGTGTCTAATTATATTGAGTATGGATTTACTTCGCAACTGGGATTAGAAGATACTTAGATATTCTTTCAGGAGCACAGAAATCTTGGCAAGAAGCTTCTTAAAGTCACCATGTGGTTAGTTTATTTTGTCTTTAATCGGTGCCAGTTAGCTACGTAGTGCCTTTATTGATGGGGCAAGGAGACTCTCCCATGCCTACCAGACTTTTGCAGCAGATACTGTCTAATGAAGAGATTTTCACTGATTCAAATAGGAGTTTGCAGAGGGTGAGACCTGACGTAGTAAGAACCAGTAGCTGAAGGGATATGGTGGAAAGCAAAAGCACTGTTTCCTCCCAAGCCTTTCTCTCAAGCTATGTTGAATCTAAGATCAAGCAAAGCAGGAAGCAGAGATAGTGAAAAAGGAGCTGGAGTAGTGGGAAAATGTCTTCTCAGTCTGGTCAGATAGTAACAGAATGAGAACAAGTGTGTAGGAACTGTTAGGAACTCCAGAGAGTCGGGAGGAGAATAGCATCATGGATACCTCTTCTTTCCTATGTATATAGGAAAGGAAGTAGGGAAGAGGATGCTGGTGACATGGAGCACATCTCCCTCTGCTGAAGTATTCACACCTCCCACAACTCACAAGTGTAGGGAAATGTACCTGGGATTCTGTGGAGTGTATCTCCTTGTTTTTGTGGTTTTTTTTTTTTTTTTTTTATTTTTTTTTATTTTCCTTTGCTCAAGAAGAGCGTCTATCCAAAGAGATGAATTGGGAAAACAGTCTTGTTCACATACAAGGGATTTGCTTCAGTCTTGTACAAAAAAATTTCATCTTGTCAACCTTTGCCTAGCTTTTTTACAGTACAACTCCGTTAGATCAAAACATAGGAGCTTCCACATTTACAGCATCTCTCTCTTTGTAAAATTATTTGCCGTTAGGAAGTTGGGTAGAGTATTACCAAAGATAACTTAATTAGTTATTTATGACAATAAATATCTTTGCAAATGTATTATCAGAAGCATGTCACATTTTAGTGCAAAATCTTGAGTGACTTGCTGGTTCAATAGTTAACTCTAAGGCAGTTAATTTGTTGTGGTGATGAAACAATGATAGGAGTTTTGTCTCTTAAGCCAGATGAATCAAGGTGTGGCACAACTTTCAGCTCTGGAAATCTAGTGCTATTTGTCATTCTCACACACCTCTGCCTTCCCAGTGACATGTATTATACAAGACAGACATATGTTTCTGAATATTCATAACGTAGATGTATTGTGATAGATTTTATCTGAGCTAAAAGCTTTCTTCACAATAGCATGAAGAAAAAAAGAGGATATATAATGTCTTTCCACTGGATGTCACTCTTAGCTTAGATCTGTGGTAGCTTAATATTAAGATATCTTTTACATAAACCTGATACCTCATTTTTGTTTTGTTTTTCTTTTTAAGATGAAGTTTTAAAGAGTTTTATTTAACCTCATGTCTTTAAGAATTTCTTCTTAAGGAAGAAGTACTTACAATGTTAAAGATCTGTTGAGTTTTTACTTGTGTGATTCTAATGTATTTCTGAAAAGGGTATGAATTTGTGAATCTTAATAGTTTAGAGAAGCACCTGGATAAGATTTTTGAGTATTCAGAGAATATATTAATATGAGTCTGTTGCAAGCAATTCCCCTGTGGTTGGTAGACCTGATACTCCACAACAAATTGTCTTTTTCATTTGATATTGAACCTTTCTTTATTTAGTCTCTGTTCCATTTTTTTTTTTTTTTTTAAATAGAGCTAGTGGATAAAAAGATTCTGCTAACACATCATCGTTTAGGTATACAGATGTGGGTATCAATGGAAAATTTAATTTTGTCTTTAAAGATTTATAAAACTCAATGTTGTTCTCATGAATTCTAAGTGCTTTTAGTCTCAGAAGATAGATTATATTTTGTATTCATTAGTATTGGTTCATCTCTAATTTTAGCAGTGGATAAAGTAATTAGTAGTAAGAGAGAAAAATTTTACATGCCTTTCAGGAAAAAAATCCAGATCCACTGAGGTTAAAGAATTACTTATTCCACCACTGACACCACCACAAAAAACAAACAAACAAACAAACAAAAAAACCCAAAAGGAAGGAGCCTAGGTGTTAACTGGATATCCAAAGATAGCTTTCTTTCCTGTCTATGGGAAAAATGTTGCAGCCTGCCATACCGCCATACTGTATTTCTATTCACTAATCCTTGATGTTGAATTTCCCAGTTTATAGCTTAGAGAATGACTGCCAGTGATTGCAGGGAGCATAATTTTGTTGACTCAGAAGGGGTGTCCTTCCCTAGGCTAAAGGATGTTCCAATATCCTTTGGCCAATAGGCCGATCCTCTTTCTACTTACTGCCCTTGGAACAGTAGGATCTCTGCGGATCATAGTGGGATACTGTGGGACTGAGAGGATACCGATAGTATTTGCATCTCATAATCCTCAGCTGAGCCTCTGTGCACATGAATATGTGTTTACTGTTTCATTTGGAGCATGCACAAATAAAGCCATTCCTTTTTCCAGTGTGGGAGATGTAGCTTTTCTACAGTCCTGAGACACAAGTGGTTGGCACAGAGTAGACAAAATTGCATTCTTTTCCATCACTTGCTGCCCATTTCATACATATAGTATACAAGATAAATTTGACCCTAGTAAACACACTCCTGAAAGTCATTTTAAGTTATGCCAATGAGCTCATTACTCGGTGTTTTGTAATGCTTCACTAGAAGCAGTGATTTAAAATATATCACACATAGATTTTGTTTGCCTGTGTTCCATTAAGTTGTCACAGGATGCTTCTGATTCTGTGGCATTTTGTTTTACATTACTCCTCCTCAGGGTGACACAGAACAGCACATAGCAGTCCCTCTATAATTACATTTCAATGACACAACTCAGATGTTTGGCTCTTTGGCTTGACACTAACAATGTCAGCATATATTGGTCACAAATGAGCTTTGAAATTAACATTCCTTTAAGGTGATTTGTGAAGTTCATGTCTTTGATACTTAAATGTCACATTACTTTGATTCAAAGTCAGAGCAGAGGGGACAAAATTTATATGGATGCAGGGACCTCCACTCCCTTCCTGGTGACCGCATGTTACACTAAAAACACAGGGCAAAAGTGAGGCAGCAAGGCTGAGTTTGGAAATCCTGTACCATGATGGCTTTGCTCCCACACAACTAGTTTAAACAGATGATGCAAGTTTGAACAGCTAGAAACAATACAGAGATTAAGTATGCCAATCTGTTTTAATTTAGTAAGTTTTTAAGTTGTCATAATGTTTACTCCATATGTGTCCCATAAATGCCAAATCAGCATGTTTGTGTTCCAGTCTCATCTGTGAATTATTGTACAATCATAACCAGGCCTAAACTATTGCAGCTTATACACGGCCCTGGCTGCCTTCCTTGCCTTGGTCTTTTAGGCACTGACAAGGCTGATTTCTAGTCCATGTCTGCTAAAGAGATGGGTGACAGTTTGTACATGGTCACCTGACCCTTTGTACATCCTCTGTAGTGGGATGTAGAACCTGGGCTTGTAGAACATCTGCATGAATGCTAAGAAATATGCCACCCAGAGAGCAGCAGCTTGGATCATTTGTTGCAGTATCTGCTCTACTAAATGCAGTGAGGAATCTAGCATCTTTTTGTTCATGCCAAGTTAAGTGTTTTGGTACTATGGTACTTTCGTTGCATGTTACTTCTGTAGAGTACAGACTTTTTGTTCCTGTTTGGAAGAATATACTTTTAATATTTATATTTGGATTTCTTTGATGTTTCTATTGAAAATGTTGGTGATGATGATTATTGCATTTGATGATAGCACTTGAGTATTCAGGATCTACAAATACAACTCATACCCTACAGTCTGATCCATTTTGGGGGGAGTATTGGTAAATGTTGCAGCAGTGTTTTCATGCCTGGTCTCCTGTCAAAAAAAGTTGTCCAGTTTAAAGGTGAAAGAGTACAAGGCAGCTTAAACCATTTTTCATTCTCTCTTGAATCTATTAGTTTTCAAAAACTGTTACGTTATCCTTTGTAAAAAGCATAGACTTCTGCATTTATTTTGTGAAGTTCATGTTCCCTAGAAGTTACAAGATAAATGATGTCCCATTCTAGTTCTGCTGTCTTTTTTAATCTTGGAGTAACTTTCAGCAAAACAGTAGAAACCAGTAGTTGGTTGCCAGTACGTGGCTACCAGTAGTTGAGTCTTGCACTGGTTTTAATTCTGGGCATAACATATGATCTAACTACAGATTATTTAGAAGGTAGTTTAACTCTTTAACTCCTGCTTGTATTTTGAAATACAAAATAAAAATTTTATCTTCAGATAATTATATTCTGAGCAGCTTAAGCCTTCAGAGTTGTGCTCAGAATGTGCATTTGGGTAATTCACTAAAAATGTGAAGCTGATAAATAGTCTGATCAAACAGTCATTTACTGATGAGAAGAGACACTTTGAATATGTAAACCTTTATGTGAAACTGGGAAAATTATCCCTCATTTTTTTCATAAGACATTTAATATGTAAACCTAAAACCCTTCTCCGTGTCCATCCATAATTATTTAATTTTCAGGATGTGTGAACATATGTTTGCATTAGGCATTGAAATGCAAATTGTTAATGGGTTCGATTGTGTGATTATCTCATAATATCAGTGATCATGATTTTGCTGTTAAAAGGCAGAGATTTGTAAGCACGATCTTCCCTCCTTTTCTCACCTTCCCTCTGGCAAAATAGAGACACGTGAACTGAGTGGTGTATTATAGCTATACAGAACAGTCTGGTATCAGTTTTTATAAAGGGAAGCTCTTGAAGGGCTATTTCTTGTATTCACACTACTTGCTATGTTTGTTTATATGCTCATTAAGACTTCAAAAATACTGTAAACTTATTTCTTTACACTTGTAATATTGAAGACAAAACTGTGCACAACTGATAAAGAAAAATGATGTGATTTGAGCATGGTATCACAGATTGTGCTTGGTATTTGCTTCTGTGCTCAAATAGCATCTCTTGTGTGAGTGTGTGGATTTTGTCTGAACCTTGCCTGAGGGAAGCCTAAGGAGGTGATGGAGTCGTGCAGGCCTGGAACTTAGCTGGACAAACAGTGATGCTTTCCAGTGCAGTCATGTAGATCAGTTGTTCCATTAAATACTACTCATTTGTTAAGTTCGATTATGCTTCATCAACAGGGTATCTAGTATTTTGTTTGGACTTGTAACTGATTTGTTACTTTTTTTAAACTGTAAGAAGTTGCACTCTGGTTTCTTGCATGTGGGAGTATTTGCAGTATTTTTTAGAGTGTGAATTCAGATGTAGTAGTAACAGCAATGGACTGTGCCTAGGTATTGCAAAAAAATACATAGTTGTTAATATTTATTTGATAAGGCTTCTGAAGAGTAGCTGCTTCATCTGAAATGGCCAGATAAACGAAGGCCTGGAAGGGAAAGAGGGCTTAAATACAGGCTTAAAAAAGTTCATGAACAAGTGCTTTAAGGAAGGGAAAACAGTATATACAAAGAACTATGTCTTATCTCTTACTCAGGAAATTAATGGCAAGAATTTCCCTGCACAGCAGTGGAAGCTGTATTCCCCACACACACACTTGAATCGCACAACAGATCATAAACAAATACTGTAGTGGGATTTAAATGTGTGTACACACTGGCAACATTTAAATTTTCCTCCCAGAGGTAGTGATCCAAACACATGGATCAGTAGCACAGTGAATCTCTCTGCTAGTGCCAGGAGGTTGGTGCTAAGAGTCAGCCTGGAAGGTATTGGTCCAGCATGCTGTCCCAATTCACCGTGGGAGTCATTTTAAGAATGAAATACACCAGTCTGTGAGAAATGATTTAGTTAATCTCAGAAGGAAATATTCATGTGAGGAAATGCAGCACAGTATTGCTAACAGCATCTGTGCTTTCTGCATCACGTAAAGAAAGAAGCCTGATGCAGTAGTAACTGAACTATCAGATGATTTCCTGAATTGTAGGTAGGAAAAGATTAATCATTAAGATATGTTCCTGGTACTGTCAGTGGGGGCTGTAGGAAATGTGAAGCAGCAGGGCACAAGATGTGTGTGTGTGTTTGACACCATATTTAGGGTATTTAGACACTGAAATTATTTGCAGGCATCTGTAATCTTGCTCTGACTAGCACTTTTAATGACTTCACAGATTAAACTATTAAAATTAAACTGGGTGTAGATGTCAACTTAGAAATGCTCTCCCTGGATCAGGATTAAGATACATGAGTTAAATTAAATTGCTAGTATCTAGCAGGTACTAATTGTATGAAGAAATGGAGGATTCCCCTTTCCACGTTCGGCAAATCTAGTAGAATTCACAGGAATTCATACACTGTTTCTCAGACAAATATTTTTCTGCACCCACATTCCCACCCCACCCCCAAAACAAAAAAACTATCAAACTGGAGATTCCCTCAGAGAAAAAAAAATAATAAATGAATCACTGCTTATATGATGCACAGTGCAGGAGAATGTTTGAACACAAATCCTGTTTGGAATTTCTCTTGCATTCTGTGGAGATGATTTAACCACTGAGCTCTTCTTTTTGCACCTTCAACTCAAGTATTTCTGTTGTCTGGTTTGTTAAGTGACTTCCCACACAATTACATCAACACAGTGGAGGCGGGAGTGAGCGTGGGTTAAGGGGTGATGCTGAGAGATAGGGAGAAATTTTTAAATGGTGGAGAAGAGAAGCCACAACCTTTTTCCTCACATATATACAGGACCAGATTTTCTTCTTATACACAAGGAAGCTTTTTTTGACAGAAGCTATATTTTAATATAGAAGAAGGGAAAAACCTGTGGGTTTTTTTCTATGTCATCCCCACGCTCCAAACAACATTTTCTGCTGAAGTTTTTTCTTGTTGAAAATTGCCTAAGCACTTCTAATTCCAACCAATCCAGCTCCAAATAAAATGTATGCAGTGACATTTGGTCTTATCAGTCAGATGTTTTATCAGACATTTTCACATAAATCTGTTTGATAGTGTGTGTGTGGAAATAATGCAGGTTATATTATCTAATTTCTACTAATAGGCAGTGGGATTAGAAGCTTCTACAGTGCTGTGGTCCTAATCTGTAACTCTGCTTACAAAGTTGCATTTATCATGTTTAGAGGTGAATCGGGTGTCATCGCATGGGTTATCGTACTGGTTTTAGTGTTGACTTTTCCCCCAATAGTCAGTTTACTTGGATGATGAATCTGGCTTGCTGCAACAGGATATTTGCAAAATGAACAGAACATCATAGGGTGTATAAAACTCCCTATGTATAGGGAGGAGGCTCTATACTAGCCTCCCTCTAGAAAAAGTGAGAAATGGCCTCCATTCACTAGGCAAAGCTCACAGTTGCCTAATGAACATGTAAATTATTAAAAATACTAGACTCATTGAAAAGATGGACCTTGTTGTTGAAGATGTGTTGGGTTTTTTTGCATGAATAGGAATGTTAAATAAGCTAAAAAGTTTGCAATGAGCTTCAAGACAAACATGCTGTCATGAAGATTTTGTGGATATTCTTGTGTGCAGTGATACATGTCTGGATTACTGCTAATGCTGTAAGAAGCACAACTGAGTCAACTTAAATTTTCCTAGTGTGTTGAACCAAGGGATGTTAGCAAAGCTTGCTGCTGACAATAGCATTACAAGCTCATTTTTCTAGTTAAGATTTAACAGTATTTGCATTTTCCTTGGCACTATATTAAACAACTGTGATGCTGCTCAAGCTGCAGATAAAGTCCAGCAAACAGGAAAGAAAGTGAATCATAACTAGGCTATTAACCCAGATGAGAGTAATATGACATTCTAAGCCTATTTCCTATTTGATTTCTGAGCTTTGAAATTCTTGTTGAAGCAGAACAAGACTGAACTGTAATCTTTGGTCTGGTTTGGGTAATTCTGATTCCAGTATAGAAGGTCCTAAATCAATTAATGTTAACATAGGTAGGTAGAACAACTAGCTTGGATCATGTTCTCCTTACATTTTCAGACATCACTGAAGCTGTATTTAGAAACTGAAGAATTGCCTGGGCCATAGTGGTTCAGAAGTTGCAAGTGCTCAAGAAAATGCTAGTGACAGGAATGACCTCCTCCAAGCCAAATGATCTCGGGAGGGGTTACAGGCAAATGTAGAACTCTGCACTGAGCTAACTAGCTTCCATGGCAGTGGAGTTTAATCAAGTTGAAAGAGTGAGAGCGTGGCCAGGCAACTGTGAAAACCTTCCTTAAACTTCTAAGATTCATGAACTTCAATGCTCTTCTTTAATGGTGCCGCAGACAGGAATGACACTGTTCAGATCACTTAATTTACCTTTATGAGAGATCCTTGTCGTACAATTGCCAAGAGTTATTAAAAGATCTGTGTCTCTTACTGGTTTGTAGTATGCATAGGTAAAAAAACCCTTAAGCTAAACTCTCACTTTTATTTACATGGGTGATTTATATGGGAGACCCTTGTGCTACTTTAATGGATATGTATGTGAACATAAATCCTAGAATGATCTGTTGCTTTATATTTCCACCTGAAATATTTTTTTTTTAAATATTAGTAGTTGGTATCCTATTGTACCGAGTACCTTAGATATATTTGACAGAATGAACCTGAAATTCAGTTGTTTTTTGATACTTCTATACACATGAATTTTTGTCATTTTTTGCTTTGCTATTGAAGTTCTTCAGTCTTGTTCTTCTCTAGTCCTGTTTTCTCCAAGCTGGCTTTACTGGAGAGTGACTCCTATATTTTTAGTGTGTAGTAGCTCGTTTTTCATTCAATCAGGTGGTCATAGTGTGACCAAGAAATGAAGAAAATAATATGGAATTATGGAGATAATAGGAAATATGGAGAAATAGGAAATAATAGGAAATATGGAGAATGGGCCCTAAAACATTAAAGTATATATATTTTGAGATAAAGCTTTGGGGTTTTTTAATGTGGTAATTAAAACTAAATAACCTTTAGACCATGCTTGAATCCAGTGAGATTTGATTTCAAAGTTACTTTAAAGGAAGCTCTGTAACTTAAAAAATGTTCTGTTAATTTAATGGTTTAATACATTTAAATTAACTAAGTAATTTGAAAGAAAATTACTTTGCAATCTGTTTGAAACTTGATTCCATTGCTTTCAAATGGGACATGAATTCTTTTCCAGATATAATCTCTTTCAAGAGGGTGGCTTCATGTTGCAATAATCCTTCTTATTACATTTCAAGGACTTAACTCCTTTTTTCCTTAATAACATATTCTTGGCAACTAGTACATAGCAGTTTCCTGTTTCAGTAGTACGCTGCTTTTTAAAAGTAACACTGAAGCTCTGTGAAGTTTGCCTAAGGGCGCTTGATGACTAAACTGAGGATTATTGAATATCTGCAATGTTTCTATCATGCAAAAGGGATCTCAAAGTCTTTGGGTTTTTTTGCATTTCCTCAACCTAAGTAAAATGTCAAGGGGGTGGGACATCAAGGATGATGAAACAGATTGATTTATATTTTTTTAAGCAGCAGATGCACAAAGCATTTAAGAAGAGGCTGAGTGGGGCTGCAGCACTGTTCACTTACATCAGGTCTGTATGCAGTAGTTCCAGACTGATGGTTCAGAACCCTGCGGTACACCCTGGGAGAAATCCTGATGGTTTCTTGCTATGTGACAAGATTGTTTCCAGTGCCTGATGCCAGTGCATAAACGTCTGTTTTATAGTGTGTTTAGAATGACTCTTGCTCCCCAAACACAGTGGAGATGGTATACCTTACTGCTTTTCTATTTCAGTGCTATTTTAAAAATTGCATTTAAGTAGACATAGCTGATTCTGCAGTGTCTGAAAGGATAAGCCTGCAGGGTGTCTCATTAGACTGTTCGTGGGTTTTGTTTGGCTTGGAAAAAAGTATAGTGAAAAGGGATGTGACAAACTTGTCGCCTTCTTTAACTAGAAAGGCAGCTGCCAGGCTTCCAAGAAAATAACCGTTCTACTTCAACTAAGCACTGTCAGAAAACAGTCTTGTCCCATCAGACATGAAGTATTAACAGTATTATGTTGTCTTTATTAATCTGGTCTTGTTTTTATATAGTTTCATTTAAAGAATAAAGATTGACAGTCATCTATAATAGGAAATATAACTGCAGAAGCTCTGAAAATAGTTACCATTCATTCATAGATAAATTTAGAGAAACACATTTCAGTATAAAACTTTGTGAGTTGCTCTGTGTATTCCTTCTTTAATTTAGGAGTTTGCTTGAACTATGTTTTCCTCCTTCTACACCCACAGCCCCCCAGCGTGGTTGGGCTGTCAGCCTTGAAGCTAAAGCATGATTCATCTTAGATCCAGCTGATCAGTGAGTTATGAACAGAGGATCCTTGACGAAGACTATGATTGCCTTGATAGCTTGATTAGAGGAGAAACAGCTGTCTTTTGTGTCCTTTGTTGTGGTGGTCCTTTAAAGACTGGCTCTATGTCAGAGCTTGTTTGCCTTAAAACAGTTGGGTGTGTGCAAGCTCCTGGCGTACTGAATGGTTTCTTTTCTCCTTTATTTAAAAAAAACCAACAAACTCCCCTCTTCTTCAGTTAACCCTTCGTGCCTGCATTACAGATCTCTATTGCTTATGTTGCTGCATTGCATATGGTTTGAAAAGAGGCTACTGGCCAATAGCAGTCTGCATTGTGGAAAGTGATCCATTCTGAGCAAAGAGTGAGAATGGTATCTTTCAAAAAGGATGATTTTCCCTATTAGTAGCTAACAGTTCTGCTGTTACATTGCCTGTGATGCAGATTCTCACATGTGTATTTATAAAAGCTCCATAAAACAGGATGCTCAGAAATGTAGGGGAAAATGTAAAAAACTATCAATATGCACAGCCAGCCACTGGCAGTTCTTCCTGCTTCTGAGACTGAGAAGCAAAAGATGCTCTTACTAAAAATCCAAGTCAGGGAATGTTAAAATTGGCATTTATATACAGCCAACAACCATATGTCAGGTAGAGCTGGATGGTAGAACTCTATATTGAGCCAGTAGTTAAACTCAGTGCTGTGATGAATATAACATACTGAATTAGTCATGTGCTTTGTCCATTGATGCGAAATGTTAATCTTTAGTTTGAATTAGTTCAAAGTATCTCAAATGCAGGTTTAGACTGCTTAGCAAATCATGCTGTAAGGACTTGGAGTAGTCCTCATCCTGGTTACAAATGTTTTAGCTAACAGGGTCTTTATATAAATGGCATGCTCTTGACAGAGAAAGTGTAACTCTCCGCTAGTTGCAGTGCAGGGAATTCCAAACTCTAGACTGTGTTTATCATGAAATTTGTACTTTATGGCACAAAGACTTGGGATTTTTTCATATGGGTTGCATTTCAGACATGTACTGGTTCAAAACCACCAGAGCACAAAATCCAGCAGTTTTTCTGAAGGGCTTTCTGTTTGCTCAGCAACCTGCAGAAGTGAAGTAAAACTGTCATGGCATGCCACTGAGCACTGAAACTCTGCAAACATCCAATTTGATCTGTTCTACCAGAACTTGGTTGGAATAGATAGATCAGTTCATTCTTTTGAACCTGCAGGGCATTTTATGGGAAAATCAGCATGAGTATTTGTGTAATACTGCTTCACATTTCAATTCTTGCTTCTCTTAAAAAAATAATAAATTTGTAGGATCTCTGAACACCTTTGAAAATTAGTGCATTTAAGAATACGTAGGGTTTACATTACCAAACCTCAGTAGCTCACATCTGAAAAAATTACACTGACATTAAGAAAAGGCATATAAATTGTATCAGCAGTGACCGCTAACTGAAATCAGCAAATATAGAATCTGACACTCTAATGGGAATAAATGTTCCATAGATGGCTAAAATGGCCTGAAAGCTACTCTAGTACTTCATCACTATAGTTTGTTTATTTTATGGAAAAGCTTAACGATTTAGTGGCTCATGGGCTTCCTGTATGTTATCATTTCTACAGAGACAGTGGTACTTGTTGAAAGATAGCATCAGTGTTCCAAAGGTTTCACAGGCTAACATAATGATTCTGTTGGGTATTCATGAAGATCAAAAGAGGTCTTTCACAAAAGTAGGCAAGAGAAAGATCAGTTATATTACTGATAAGATGATCTGCGTAGAATAAAGATACATTAATATTCATAAGAATAGAAAATGAGTATTTAAAATAATTGTAATACTTTTACTCAGACAGTACCTTTTCCAGTAACTTCAAAGGGAACAAGATGAGTCCTCTTTAAATTAGCTGACTTTTACAAGTTTTTTTCCCTTGGGCACAGCCTGTCACGGAAGTGATAGGAGCTACTCCTAACAGTATGTAAAGGTTGTAATATTAGTCTGCTGAAACATTTAATGTAATTTGGAAGTAGCTTGTATATCGCAGTTGGGAACTGGTTGCCTATAGTGTTGGGAGACATTACAAAAGTAACCATCAGTTTAAATAGACGTGGATTGTGTTAAATTTAGTTTATTTAGTTTGTTTTTATCCTACCAAAGGTAAAACGTAAATAAAGAAGGTATTGGGAAGAAAAATGGACAATATAGATAATAAACGTTTCTAAAAAGAAAGACCCTCGTCCTTTCACATCTCTCAAGGCGCAGTGAAAACATAAATCTATGTATTTGAGTTTCTTACAATTGTAATCCAACACTTACATTAATGATTAATTATCCAGACATTTATTGTGCAGACTGGTGTTTCTCCTCATCTGGCTATGAATCATAGAATCATTTTGTTTGGAGAAGGCCCTTAAGATCAAGTCCAGCCATAAACCTAACACTGCCAAGTCCACCACTAAACTGTGTTCCTAAGTGCCGCATCTATGCATCTTTTAAATACCTTCAGGGATAGTGACTCAGCCACAGAATCACAGAGTCGTCAGGGTTGGAAGGGACCCCTGGAGGTCATCTGGTTCAACCCCCTGCTAAAGTAGGTGCATTCAGAGCAGGTTGCACAGAATTGCGTCCAGGCGGGTTTTGAATGTCTTCAGAGAAGGAGACTCCACAGCCTCTCTGGCAGTTCTTCATATTCAGATGGGACTTCCTGTGTTGCGGTTTGTGCCAGTTGCCCCTTGTCCTGTCGCTGGGCACCTCTGAGAAGAGCCTGGCCCCGTCCTCTTGACTCTCGCCCCTGAGATATTTGTAGACACCCATAAGATCCCCCTCAGCCTTCTCTTCTGCAGGCTGAACAGGCCCGGCTCCCTCAGCCCTTCCTCATCAGGGAGATGCTCCAGTGCCCTCATCATCTTCTCCGCCCTCCGCCGGCCCCTCTCCAGCGGTTCCCCGTCTCTCCTGAACTGGGGAGCCCAGCACTGGACACGGCACTCCAGGTGCGGCCTCACCAGGGCAGAGCAGAGGGGCAGGATCACCCCCCTCGACCTGCCGGCCACGCGCCTCCTCGTGCACCCCGGGGTCCCGCTGGCCCTCCTGGCCACGAGGGCACGCAGCTGGCTCGGGGCAACTTGCTGCCCACCGGGACTGCCGGGGCCTTCTCGGCAGAGCTGCCTCCAGCAGGTCAAGCCCCGGCCCGTGCTGGTGCCCGGGGTCGTCCCTCCCTCGGTGCAGGCCCTTACCCTGCCTTTGCTGAACCTCATGAGGTCCCTCTCCGCCCAGCTCTCCAGCCTGTCCAGGCCCAATTCCCTGGGCAGCCTGTTCCAGTGCTTGACAACCCTTTCGGTGAAGCATTTTTCCCTAATATCCCATCTAAACTTCCCCTGGTGGATCTCTAGGCTGTTTCTTTTTGGCCTATCACTTCTTGCTTGGGGAAAGAGACCAACACCCACCTCACTACAGCCTCCTTCCAGGTAGTCTTAGAGAGCTGGTAAGGTCTCCCCTGGGCCTCCTTTTCTTCAAGCTGAACAACCCCAGTTCGCTCAGATGTTCTTCAGAAGAATTTTGTCTAGACCCTTCCCTAGCTGTTGCCCTTCTCTAGACAGGTTCTACGTCTCCTCTATGTCCTTTTGTAGTGAGAGGCCCAAACCCAAACACAGGGTTCGAGGGGCGGCCTCACTAGTGCCCAGTGCAGGGGACGGTCACTGCCCTGGTCCTGCTGGCCACACTGTTTTGGGTACAAGCCAGGATGCTGTTGGCAGCCTTGGCACCACGGGCACACTGCTGGGTGTGACAGCTGTGGCAAGTTTTTCCTTGTAGAAATAAGTAATACCAAGAAACTGCTGGCAAAAGAAACTCTACTCCCACCAAATAGACGGATTACCCTGTGCTTGGGAAAATTTGGTTACAAAACTGCTTCCACCATGTTTGTCAGCGCTGTCTGATTTCAGGATTGCACATTGATTAGCATCAAATCTTTTCTTCGTGCTTTCAGGCAGGTCTTTTACTGCTGTAAGTTATCCAACTGACATTGCATGTTCCTTGGGGTAAGTTTGTTTCTGATGACATTTTACCAAAGACAATTTAGGAAGCTGGTAACTGAGGAAAAGTATTAAATTGCAAAGAAACCAGACATCAGCCACACCATCTCTAGAAGTTATTTTTTTCTTGTCTAATACATGTAAAAAATGCTTAAAGACTCCTTGGAAGGAATGGTGGAGTGGGCAACAAATAGTAACTAAGAGAAGATTTAATACTGTTTCATGTGCATGACAAGTCTGTTTTCCCGGCTTTGGCATGTTCCGGGAAGCAGTGCTTCTTGTTCCTTCTAGTGTCACAGACTCCAGTTACAGGGGTGGAGAGTGACTCCCAGATCTCCTTAAGTTGATGGAAAATAGACGTTTCTGAGAAATTTTGAGAAATATTTGATTGTTCTTTCAAATAGCTCCATTGTTTTTCCTACTTCCTAAGAATGATTTTGATATGAGTTGACATATAAGAGATCAATTTATTATTTTGATTCAGGGCAGTTGTTCTGGGAAAAATACTGGTGTTTGTCATCTGAAATGTCACAGTTTCTGTCTTGGGAATGTTGCTAAGCTCTTATTTAAATGGCAGAGAGGTGGTTTTGCAACCTGCAGGAATGGGCATCCTTAGATGCAATTCCTCCATAGACTAGATTAATGGTCTCAGTTGAGTGAAATTCTTAAGAGTTATTTTGTGTTGTGTGTGTTCTGGGGCATGTGGGAAAATACATTGTGTAGTATTATTTAGAAGATTTAAATGGTCCAAGGTCCCGATATATTGCTGACAGCATATGGCCTTCTGCTTTACATGATAAAGCCATTAAAAGTTTCTTAAAGAACAGAACATATATTTTTGCATAGTTTTGTTATGTTTTACTACCTTTCCTGTGTCAAAGAACATGATGTAAAAGGAACCTTCTTAGAAAATCTATTTACTTTAAATGGCTTTTAGCATATATTTCCAAATTAGTTTTTAATTATTTGGGGGAGCCCTAGGGTTTTATTGTGTAGATACATAAAGAATACATGACTTACCATATTCTAGTAGCACTCAATAAATCTTCTGAGAGCCAGGGTCTTTCTTTGTGTGGCACTACACATCTGGACTAATGGTTAGACCATATCGGAAAGATTGTAAGTCTAATTAGACAGAACAGTTAGAAGAAAAAAGATTCTAATTGTAGAGATGGAGAGAACAGGGTCATGGGGGAACTTGGTGGCAAAGCTGGATATTGGATTCATATTTTCATAGTGGTAATTTTAGTACCTTTTCCATCAGAAGATTCTTCTACTTTAGTTCATTTTAGACAAATTATATTCTCAAGTTAAGAAGTCAGAGTGCAGTTCTGTGAGCATCATTCTCTGTTTTCTTTAAATGATAGTAGGGTATAAAATGTGCTTCTTTAAATGGCTGTAATTACTGAATACATTGCAATTGCTAGGAATTAAAATTGGTTTTGAGCAAAAGAGCCAGTTAGAGTTGGTTGTGTTATAGTATTTTCATTTTAAAAAATTCTTCCTTTCAAGCTGAATAGTCAGCTTTAAACATGAACTTTCATGTATTTCCAAAGATTTTTATTCTTATGTGATTTTTTTTTCTCTTAGAATTTAATACAGTCAAGGTATTTCCTTTGTTTTTTAATGGGCTCTGTACTCAACTTCTAAGGCTAGGTACATAAATTAACTCAAGCCACAAATGGTTTCACAGCCATTAATAATGGATTTGTGCACTGCTAGATCACTTAACTGCAAACTTGATCTGGATCAGGCATAAGGAGAGCATCACATTTACGTTTAATTATTCAGAGCAGAAGAAAGCTTATCTATGCTCACAGAAGTCTTTGGCATCTTGATTTCTGTAATGCATGTATGTCCTGTTTGCTTTTTTTCTCCAGTGTATTATGGTATGCTTTCCCTGTTTTCCTGGGAGCATATTTTGAGGTTAGTCTTGAGGGAAAGGTCCTGGTGGAGTCAGTGAATGATTTCATGCTGGGGCTAAAACTCAGGAATTGGAGTTGGTTAGGCAAAAATTGTGAAAAACATAAAAGTTGCATACTCAGTCTATAACAGATTACAAGATGAGAGAGAACTGTGTCAGGAGACAGAAGTAGGATTGATAGATGCTGGAATAGGGGTAGAAAGGACTGGAATCTGTCTATCCCATTGATTTTTGAAAGACTATGAAAAAGCCTATGTCTTCATGCCTGCCGTGGCCTTAGGTATGTGAAACCTGATTCAAATGCTTTTTTTTTTTTTACCTCAAGCCTTGATGAATTTCACGCACGTTTCTCAAGCTTCCAGAAAAGTCTCCTTTACCAGGTGGTATGCCCTTCTTAGGTGGGATTGCTGATCCTGTTAAAGCTGCATCTGTGCAGCAAAAAGGGCAGGATTGCATGGGCTAGAGAGGGAAGGATGTCTGAACCCATATCCCAGTGATGAAAGAAGTTACCTAGAAGAGAGCAGGCCTGGTTTCTGGTCCTTTTGCCCAAACCTGTTTATGGATAACACACTGAATATTCACTGGGTAAAATGCTTAGGTAATAGGTACCCATTTGTGACCCTAATGGAGTAGGAGAGATAAACAGACTTCAGAAGAAAAGTTCAGAGCCTGAGGAGGAAGCTGCTTGTAGTTTGCACACCTGTAGAAGATGGGACAGTTTGGGTACTTTACTGAAAAAAATCAGCCCAAAAAGCATTTTCAATGACTGTGAAGGGTTTTTAAAGGCTTGTAGTGGTGCTTCCAGTGAGGATTATTAAGGATGTTTTATTTTAGATGGGTTCTCAGGTTGTAATAATGACCTGTAATTAACTATCTACATATAATGACTTCAAGGGAGATTTTCAAAGACATATAGATGCCTTTCTTGTAATAGCTAAAGAGTCATATTAAGGACATAACATTAACATCCCTTACAATAAACAGAGTCTTGCAACCACAGAGCTCAAGGCTGCTTGAAGTGCAAAACACTTGCTTTAGTATGAGATGTCACGTGCAACCCTGCTGGGCACTGATGAGCAGCAGTGAGAACTGTATTTCATTTGTAAGGGTATTCCTAGGAAGGCAATTCTCTTTTTCTCTCAGGCTGCTAGTTTATACAGACATTTCAACATAGTAAGTAATTTTTAAAATAAAATCTGAGAGATATGGGAGGACACCCAAATCTCTCTCTGTTATGAGGCTGCAAGAATTCCAGTCACATGCAAAATGCAAGAAAGATCTGGTCATAGTTCTGCATTTGATGCATTCTATTACCATATGCCAGAGTTCTAAGGGTACCTGGTGTGGTAATCAAATTGTGCCAGAAAAAATACAAAGTTCAATGCACTTGTAGATGAGGAGAATGTTCCTAAAGAAGGACCCTTATGATATCTTTCTTAAATTACTCCAAGTTAGTTCAGGATTTCAGTCTGTTTAACACTAATGCAAAAGGCTTACTTCAGATAATCATACCTCTCTTTTCAGGGCAATGAAAGTTTGCTCATGTTTTGCAGTCAATTTCAGATCACTTCATGTCTGTCATGAAACTGCATTTATTATTGAGAGAGGTTTTCAGCAGGGGATTGTAGAAATCAAATACAAAATCAATGGACCAGTTCCTATAACAGTTAGCACAGAGAAAGCTGGTGTTCTGCAAGCTTCTGGGGGCTGGGGGAAGAGCTGAGAATATGGTGATTTTCTGGGAATTAGTTTGGCAGACAACTTATGAGTGTGTTCCTGTGTAATTCTCACTGTGGTAGCTAGCCTATTGGCACATGCTAGTCTGATTTTTATAACCTGCCTGTAAACACTGACTTGGCTGTCAATCTGCGTGTAAGCGTTCAGACTGCCAAAATGCTTCTTGCCCTTAAAAACTGCGGTTCTATCAGCGGGCTGCTTTTCAAGGGTTCCTGTTTTGGAAAGGAGAATTCGGGGGTTTAGGATTCCACTTGAAATCATCTTTATGCCTATTACACGACTCTTGAAGAAAGAAACAGAGCATGAAAACCCTAGCCTTCTCACTGACCTCTGGTAGAACTGGCAGGAAAGATAATGCCTATACCCAGGTTGTTTCCACACTCGCTGACAATACCTGAAGGCATTGGATCATGGAGAAAAGTTTGTACAACAGGTCTGTATTTACATTCCTTTCTTAAAGCCTTTGTGGTGGCTTTCTTGGGCACAAATTTTGTAGACAGACACATTGTCTTGCCTTTAAGAGGTCTGGTGCACGTGGCTTACCTGGAATGTTCCTGTGTATTCCTGGGGGCAGTCTAGACACCCTGTCCTCAGATTCCGTCTCTTTAAGAGTTATTGTAGGCTACCAGGAAAAGTGATGTGGACTGTGCTTCTGTGACCTGGCATACCATAATCCCATTATCTCAAGTACATCCTAATTGCTAAAAAATCCTGTGGTGCTGGCAGGGCTTCCAGCTCTTTCTGATGTACTTATGTGGCTGCTGCAGCATCTCAACAGGCTGCTGGGATAGTTATCTTCATAGTGCTGGGGGACGTCAAATGACAATCTCAAGATTTTTTTCTTATGTACTCAGATCTGCCTGCATAACAGACCAACAGTACAGCTTAGTCCCTGCTGCTGTGTTCTCACTGCCTACATAAGCAGTCCATACAGAGCCATTTCCCAACTTGTGCCAGCTGCTGAGTGGGATCCTGTGGAGCTGCTGCATCACTGAGAGTGTGCCTTTTTCTCTTTTGTAATCATAAGTAAATGTTGCTATGCTGAGGTTCAGCTGAGCCTTTCTATTTATTCCCTGATGCATGGCTTCAAGGAATTGAAGTTATTCAAACAGGTCATGCCTTGGTTTTCCGGTCTTTCCACTTCCGTGCATTATTTTGTGCAAAATGCTCATACAGCACCTTCTGTGGACTACTTCTTACATTCTGGATGAGGACGAAATTTTGCAGAGCCTTTGGAGCATCCTTGGTCTTTCCAGTGCTGAGTTAGTGTAGGGATTGTAGAAAATGCAGCATTGCAGCATCAGTGTTGACATTCTTTGCACTCTTTGTGTGAGCTTGTCAAGAGATGTCTCTGGTAATACTGGAAAGTAAAATAAAGAGAGGAAAAAGTTTCTCACAGAGGCAGTAGTTTTCTAACAGGAAGTTTGGCATTCAGATGGTTTCCTTCATCTTTTTTGCTGTTCTAAAAGCAGCAGCTTCCAGCTTTCATGCCCAAACTCATTTGCCATGGGACTTTGAAGAATCACTGTCATTGCTGTGCTCCAGTAAGAGAGAGATTGTTCTCGTCAAGACTTAGAAATAACAGGTTTTAGTGCTTAGTTCATGGTTCTTCAGATAGAGGATGGATCTGCAGTTTCCTGAAAACCTGGTTTTGCCTGAAAGTAAGATATAAAGAATCTGGAGATAGAAAGTTACAATTCAGCTCTGTGGAGTATGAATGCAAATAATCACTCCAGTTCTGAGGTTACTTTACTGGTGCAGATTATCAGGACCATTTTAGCAGATGCCTGTAGTTGTACTTTTCTGCGTGTGAGTCTAGGTTGTTTTCTGGCACAGAACAAGTGTGAGATTATGATTCTGGTTAGGCTTTGATAAAGCTTTGACAGTAAGACAACTTTTAATGCAAATCAACTGTACATACAGAGGAAAGAAATTATTTGAACTGTGTCTTTTAGTGGAGTGTATGTGTGTCTAATGGGCTGGGCTTTTATTCCAAAATGCCAGCTTTTACTATAGACACTCTTGCTTGCAAGACACTACAGTGCAGTAGAACACATACTTGCAGAATGATAAATGAAGCAAAACATTTTACGTGGATTAAGCCTGGCTTCCAGCTAAGTACTGTCAATGTCTTATGATTACCTGGCAGAGAGAAAACATACTTAATTTGCTTTATATTTTCCAAATAATTTTTAGAAAGTGTGTTTTGCTTTATCAAAAGTTACATTGTGTAGACAGGCAGTACTTGTAAACCTAATTGTTCAGGAACTTGAATTTTCAGAGGCATATTGGGAAGAATGTGTTTATGCTGTGAGGAGGGAGACATTTGCCAGGAAAGTGATTCAAAGAGGCTTGGAGTCACCTTACTTTGTGCTGCTGAGATATTCAGCTAATTGAAGCCTGACTCTGTTTTGGCTCCCTCTGTTCTCCCTTGTGTTCAGCTTACATTTTAATTCCGTAGTGATGGTTAGGTATTGTGCTTTTGACCTTGTTTGCTCTTTTAGTGTAAACTGAAACCATCATAACAACAGAGTGCTGCAGCAGTTACAACTCTAATTAGCTAGATGGGGTGTGAAAAGTCTTACTGTGTTGAGATCTAGGAATGTTTTAACTGTGAATGACTTCTGGATTCGTTTTTAAGTAAACTACCTGATAGATATCAAGGTATGTTACCATCTGTGCCACAAAGATGCGTGATTATTCAGCGTAGTCTTCATCTTCCATCCCTGGCTACTGAAAAATGTATTTGCCTCTGGCTCCAAAATTGAGACTATATTGTATAACATCCCTGATGGGTGTTTTGGATGCCTGTAGGCTTTATGATATATGAACTAATAATGGGACTTCAATTTTTCCATCTTTGTAATAAGTCATCATTAGTCTTGGAAAGTCATTGACGCTGGAGTTGTGGATTGGTGCCCTATGAAGCAGTGGCAGTAAAGCTGTAAGCCACATGACAATCTTGATTTGGATGCTCATATTAACTAGAAGCGTATGTCTTGAAATGTGGTGTTGCTGAAAGCTGCAAGCATTTGTGTAATGATGGTTTACAGCAGAGCATTGCACTGAAATAGTGCTACCCTCCCCCCCCCCCCCCCCCCCCCCCCCCCCGGTTGAATGATTTTAGCAGTCCAAGATATGCAGTGAAACTAGTCTGTATGAAAGAAAACATCCTAGTCCTGTCAGATGCCTATGGGAGAGGTCTGAAATATAATGGTAAATATATTGTAGGTGGTATGACCTAATAAAATAATGCTGAATAATACAGAGCTGTCTGAGGTAGTATTGTTGCTAACAGATAGTAGTGGAGTGAGGGCAGAGCGTCATCTACTGTGACTCACAGAAAAGGTGCCCTGGAGATTCAGACAGCAGTGTCAAGGGAGCCTAGCAAAAAATAACCAAGAAGCTGGTTTAACAGCTGTTCTTCCTTACACTTGTGCTGGCTGGCTTGGAAAGAGGAGATGAGATGATGTGTCTACCCTTGGGTCTCTTTTTGGGATGGCTGTCACCTGCTACAGCTTGGGATTTCTTTGGTCCTAAAGGTTAGAAAATAGAAAAATGGGAGTACTGCTTCCTCTGTCTTGATACAGATTTTATCTTAAACTGTCCTTTCTTCTAGAAATCTCAATGCATCAGGATCTATGAAAAATTATATACTCCATGGTGTAACAGTTTCAGATGTGTGCTCAGATATATGTAAAATAGTAAATAGGATTACTCCTTTGTGTGCTGTAGCATTAGATCTACTGCCTACCGGGTTGTAGTCAGTAGAATCCAAGTACTTGAACAAAATAATTGTTAGGAAATGTCCTGGAGAACAAAAGGTGTTTTCACGCAGCCTATTCTTAAAAAACAGATTTTATTTCCTTCTCCATCTTCTGTTGGATTTTTAATCTTGCTATACTTCCTTCTTACACGTTGAACATGTAAAGGAAAGAAAAAATGGATTTCTCTCTTGGACTGTATACTAAGAGCACAAATCAAAGTCTGATACAATGTCATTCATCACAAATGCTTTCAGGTGTTGATGTGTGGCTGGGCCAGAGTAAAATGTTTTTTCTTCTTTTGATAAGCAAGTAAGTGAAGTTGCATGTGTTCATTATCATCATCTAGAAAAAAAGCTATCTTAACCCATAAATTAATGTAATTTACTTTCCTTTAGTTTTCTTTTTTTAAATATATACTGGGAATTCCTTTTTGTTGCTGGTATTTCTTATATAGTTTTAAGCCAAAATATCATAATGGGGAAAATCTTTTATTTTTGTCTTGCAAGATCAATATGACCCTGTATTCCCTTTTTAAACGGACTAATATAGTAGGAAGCCATTTCTTTGTGACTATCAACATGGAAAAAGAAAACACTAGGGTCTGTGGCAGACTGCATGACAAGCTATAATATTAATCAAAGAACAGATTTGCTTCTAGAACAGATTTCTCAGCACATTGCCATTAGCAGGGAGTAAAATTTCCCTACTGTATCTTGGTGTTCTGCAGTGGTTATTGCACTCGTTGCCATCTTAATCCTTAAGTTTAAACTTGTAGAGAAAAACAACTTGAAAACTGTGATTGATAAAACAACAAATTGAAGGGGAATGTGTCTGCTCTCCTAATGTTTCAGTCTTCTGATTTGATTTCTGTAAGAAAACTCTCCACTAGTGACAGGTAAATCCCCAAACTAATTTACTTAGTTTGTCTTCAGCTGCTTCATTGAAAACTAATCTTGTTTGGGTTTCATTTTTGGTTTTTTTTTTCCCCCTAAAGGAACTTGTGCACAAGTAAATATTACAATGGTTGATTCAATCTTGACCCTTTGTAATATGATGCAAGAGAATGGTTTCTTAACAACAACAAAAAAAATTACCTATGGGAAATCTGCAAGGAAAATACCTTCATTTTACACATTGACAATTCAGAAAGAGTAAAAGAATGTGTGTGGTTTAGTTGGGCTTTGGCTTTCTAACTAAACCAATATATAGTCTCCACTTGCATCCTACTGCTGAAAGAAAAAGAAAGATACAAAAAAACATTCATGAAACGGTATAATTTCTGAGTTTATTCAAACTCCAGAGGAAAAGATAGGAATCAAATCCTGAATATCTAGGAAGTTTGCTTAACTGATGGGTGTGTTTTGAAAGTGAAAATAATTCTTTCCCTTTTATTTCTGTGCAGCTCCTTTTCCAAAAAGGAAGAAGCTAACAAATGTTTAGTATGCTTTTATGGAAAGTGTTTGTTTGGCTTTTTTAGACAAAACCACACTGGATAAAATTTGGCTCAGCATCTGAACTTACAGCTTCAGACTTCTTGAAAATCCCATGCTAGTTCATAAATGTTTCTGTCTGAAGTCCCATCTGTCAGATTGTCCTGGTTTCAGCTGCGATAGAGCTATTTTTTTTCCTTAGTAGCTGGTGCAGTGCTGTGTTTTGGATTTGGTGTGAGAGCAGTGTTGATAACACACTGATGTTTTTAGTTGTTGCTAAGTAATGTTTGTACTCGGCCAAGGACTTTTCAGTTTCTCAGGCCCTGCCAGCGAAAAAGCTGGAGGGACGCAAGACATTGGGAGGGGACACAGCCAGGATAGCTGACCTGAACTAGCCAAAGAGGTATTCCATACTGTGGGACATCATACTCAGTATATAAATTGAGGGTGTGTGTTGGCTGGGACCTGTGGATCACTGTTTGGGGACTGGTTGGGCATTGGTCAGTGGGTGGTGAGCAATTGTATTGTGCATCACTTGTTTTCTTTTATCCTTTCCTTTTGGATTTAATTTCTCTCCCCTTCTTCCTCTTTTGCATTATAACTGTTATTATTGTTGTTGTTGCTTTTGATTTATTTTATTTCAATTATTAAATTGTTCTTATCTCAGCCCTCAAGTGTACATTCCTGATTCTCCGCCCCATCCCTCCGGGTGATGGGGGGAGTGAGCGAGCGGCTGTGTGGTACTTAGTTACCAGCTGGGATTAAACCACAACACAGATTAATACCCATATTATCTTTATTTGTAAACTAGAACTACTTGTGCACAAAGAGTCCATGGGAATGAGATGTCTATAATCATATAATTATGCTGAAATATAATGTATGTACATGTTTCAAATTAAATATATTAATACTGAGGACTAGTAAAAGAACACATTTCCTTCAGGTCAAATCTCCATGTATAGGCCTGTTTAGTATTCTAAAAGTTCTTTGGCAGAAATTTAAGAATTTTTCCTTGAGTAGATTTTATAATAAGCTTTTCTTTTATAGGCAACAGATGCATAAATAAAAGGATGTGCTGGGTGCAGAAGCAATGCACTGCTGGCATTTTAGGACTGTGATCAATTTGAGAACAATTATTAGTTCTGCCCTCTCTTGTCTTCTAAAGTTATTCTATGCATGTGTGATACAGAGCTTTCTATGTATTCATCCATTTATCTCTGTCTCTGGACATGATAACAGTTACTTAAGTCCTGGAATTTTAATTAATTGTGGGAAAAGAGAAAAACATTTGTGTATCTGTAATCTCAGTTTCAGCAGTGCAATCTCACTGAGATGCATAATTTGCATCAGTGTCATCTGTGTCAGAATTCAGAAAGGATGGTATTATATCACAACATTATACTTAAACAGGTAAGAGGGAAAAGGCACTATCCATGTGTATAGGGACATTAATAAAATTAGATAGTTACTCCTCCGTGACACAATTTTTGAATGAAAAATATGCCACTCTGCTGTTGCTTCTGTTACCCTGAAAGTTACTAAGTGATTTAACTTGCCTTTGGAGCACTTTCTATGTGTCACTAGCTCATCTCTCGTCATTAGCATCCAGCTGTTTCTTGGGAAAATAGGTGAAGTAAGCAGCAACTGGACTGGAACCCTCTGGCAGCAGTTCAGACAATCTACCAGCTAAGCCACAAGACCTAGGATTGGTATTAGATACTAAGGGGGGCATTATCCCGTGCTCAGGGTGTGTGTTTCAGTGTACAGGTTTGTAGGCTGTGTGAAGTATTGTATTTTAAAATGCAAAGGTAAACTTTGGACAGAGATTAATTCTTTAAAAACATGTATTTGAGGTGAAGGCTTGGGAGGGCATGACTGAACTGGCACAAACGGAAATAAGAGCAGTTCTGACTGCTCATAAGGTTCACCACAAGGAAAGCCAGGCACTGAAGCGGCCTGCCCACAGAGGTGGTGCAGGCTCCATTGGAATTTCTCAAGGCCTGACTGGATAAAGCCCTGAACAACCTGGTCTGATCTTAACGGCTGACGTTGCTGTGAGCTGGAGGCTGGGCTACAAGGCCTCCTGAGGTCCCTTTCACCTCAAGTTATTCTGTAATTCTGTCAGAGTGCCCCAAGTTGCACAGAGCCTGACCCAGTGCATCAGCATGCACTTCTTCACTTGGAGTACTGCTGTGTTTTTGACGTGTGTCTAATTCTACTTGGGATATATTCTTATCTTTAATACTTCATTGCCATGATTATCAGTGCATACACTTAAGGGAAGCCCAGTCTGCAGGGATCATAAAGAGCTCCAAGTTGAGCATGTGAATTTTAGATGGTTGATAACTGAGCCTTTAGGGGCCTTTAGCCTGGCTATCACATCAAAGGCTGCAAAAGTACTGGAACAGACATGTCTCTAGGTTTCTCAGCACACGCCCATTGATTTGACAAAACCTGTAGACTGCTTGCTGGAAGTCTTTAAGTGCTTGTTAGCCTCCAGGAGGTGATTTGTCAGTGAAAACTTTCCCATAAAATACTTGCTTGGTTGATCTTCCAACCTACATTCTAAATTCTGAATTTAAACCATTGGAGATTGTAAAATTGCATTAAGTCTTCCCTCACCCCTCCTCCTCCATGTCAGTAAACCTTTTTACCTTTGAGAAGTTTCTCAGTCTTTTGCAGGCGGTGTATGCTTGTCTCTGATTATTTTACAATTTCCCTCTTCAATACTGTTTTCATTACATGACTTTTACTTTGTCAGTATTATTTTATCAGTACTAAATGTCTGTACCAGTGTATTTCAGATAACTGTCACAGCTCATAATCCTGCCTCAAAGAATACACAGAATATGTCAAGGATAGGTGTG
This sequence comes from Falco punctatus, assembly GCF_963210335.1. Taxonomy (NCBI): domain Eukaryota; kingdom Metazoa; phylum Chordata; class Aves; order Falconiformes; family Falconidae; genus Falco; species Falco punctatus. The sequence goes on along the minus strand of NC_137590.1, from coordinate 28,951,347 downwards.
AGCAAGCTTTCAAATGCTATATTCACTTAGAGCTTGGTCTTTCAAAGTACTCCTGAGTATATTGGTATTTCAGAGCATATTGGTATTTCTGCATGCAGGCATACTTGAAACACGGAGCCATGAAAATGCAATGAAAAGCCAGTGGGAATGACAAGATTAAATAAAAATACTTAACACGTGGTAACTTTTTCTTGAGATTGTCCCCTGAGTGGTAGATCTAGAGAACTGAAAGATCTCAGAAATTTGGAAACAGCTTCCATTTCTGTACTCCAGTCTTTTTCAAAACAGTCCAGTTTCAGTGTTAAGTGTTGTTAAGAACTGGAAGGAAGTGCTTCTGTATTAGAAACTAGTATCAAAGTTACCATGTATAGAGGAACATGAGTGAACCTTATGACAGGCTAGATACTTTTCTTAGCCATTGCAGCAGTCATATCATTTGATCACTTCTATGTGTGTTTTTGAAGGTGCTGCATATAAACAGTGTGTGTTCCTAGAAAAAAAATTGGGCATTCATGTTTTGCTTGATTTTTATTATTTTTAACAGTACTCTTTCTTTTCACATAAGAAAGATCATACTCCTGCTTAGTGCTGTTACACTATCACACACTTAAAACGCACCACTGATGTAGTTAACTCCCTACCTCTGTTTAGTACCTGCATCCGGAAACCTCATATGTGCACGGCTATAACCCCTGAAATAATCCCTGATTGGATCATTATCTTGTGTGTCAAAGGAAGTTACTGCAACTGGTAGGCTCTGTGCTGTTCTTTTGGAGAAAAAAAAGTTGAAGGAAAAAAAGCAATGGAGAAGTCAGACAACAGGTTCATTTGAAGGCTTCGTAATTCTTAATTTTGGTAGTTTTCACTTCTGTTGACTTTTTTTAAAAAGTGGAATTCTGGCTTCCTAGGAGAATTTAGAAGTTCAGTGGGAAATGAGTTCACCGCAAATCTAGTACCAGTCTGTCCTCTGGTTCCATAATGATTCTGAAAATTTACAGTCATTCCTTTTGAGCTTATTGTGATTGCAGTGGTAGTGCTGACAGAATTTAAAAGGCTGCACTTCAAACAGAGCTAACCTCTTTATAGATCTCACAGTGCTAGTTTCATTGTGTTAAAGAGTTATTAATTGGAAATTCTATTGGGTAAAGTGAGATCAAACCCTACACCCTTTACGCAATTTCTGTCTGATACTCCTCTGTCCAATGCAAAGGATTCATAGTGTGCTGCTTTGTTATTTTTCTCCTTATTCTCTTATTTATGGATTTTCTATCCTATCTCAGGAAAATGTCATTATGTCAGCTACTGGCTGCTGCATTTTTGCTTGCATATGTACGTACCCTTGGGACCTTTATGTATTCCTTTTGCTCCCATTTCTATGCGACATTTCCATTCATACATTTTTCTGTTGTAGCCTATTATATTTTCACTTCAACGTGCAGTATGGTAAAACTAAACCGTAAATCTGTAAATGCCACCAAAACCAAGTAGTTATGCTCTGTTCCTCTAGGCATGTCTCATAGTTTCCAAGGAGACTTAAAAATGCTAGATAATTAGAGAACTCTACTTGAAGGTTACATACCTCCTTTTCAAGACTCAGGGCATCAATGCTGTCAGCTTATGGGTATCCAAAATACTGTATATACAAAAGCTGTTATTTATTTGCGTGTCTATAGAAGTTAAGTAAGGGCCATAACTGAAAAGTGTCCTTTGCAGATATTTGACATGTAGGTACATACTTGAGATCTGCCGAATTAAGAAACTTACTTTGTCATCCTTCTACTAATTTTTGGTGGAGTTTATATTCAGATTCAGTTTGTTCATGTAGAGGCCTTATTCTCTGAACTCCAGCTAGGTCAAATGAGGCCACAGATTTTTCTAAAGTTACACCATGATATGGTAGAAGAATGGCTCGAGTTGCCTATTCTGTTTGTTAACTATCCTGTGATTAAATTTAGTTAAATTCTCTCTCTGTAGTCTTTTTTTTTTGTGTGTCTATGGGGACAGCAACTTAAAACCATATAGATTTTTTTTTATAATAATAGAAAATACGGTTTTATTTGGAGTGCATTAAGTAGATGTGATGTGATTAGAAGTTTTGAAATTCAGGGAAGTGAAGATCTGGAATACCTTAAAGATTACCTTCTGTAATAAGGTCAATACAGCCAAGAAACCCTGACTACTTTTAGGATGGAGCTTGATGTGCTTTAGAAGGAATTATTATATTATGGAGCCTTGCATATGATAGCTAGAGATCTTTCAATTCAGTATTCCTGTCTTCGGTGTTAATGTGGAAGTAGTCAGTAGTGGAGGTTGCTAGTAGTGGAAACAGGAAGCACTGTTGAAATGGTGGGTTGTAGCTCATCTGGTATGGCATCCAGTCTTCAGTGGAAAAGGTAGAAGCAGTAACCAGAACAGTCATATGTATCAGGCAGCAATCACAGGAAGAAATGAAAAATTAAGAAAGCATTCAAAGAAAACTGAAGAGCAGAATCCCAAATTGCAAAGAGTATGTAGAGAAAAAGCATGTCTGACTGCCAGAACCAGACATCAAACAGAGCATGAAGATGCAGGAGATGATTCTTAGACTTAGTTAAAGAGAAATCATTGGGTAATCTGGATACTTGGAGCTTGGACTGCAGGGAAATAATAAAAAAAAACCCCAAACCCAACAACTTGCCACCTGTGAGAGCAGTCATCAAGAGTCTGTACATCTATGCAGACTCATAGAGGCAGCAGGAGACACAGAAAAGAATATTCTGCAGGGAATGAAGATGTGAATAAAAGAATGGCTATAGAGAGGAAAGTGAGGAAATAGAGATGCTGTGGTAGCACAAATGACTCCTGCAAGGTGCAGAGTGTAAAAAATACAGTGCAAGTGAAATAAGTGCTGGAACATAGGATGCTATTCTTCAAGCTATATCCAGTTTGAGGGCAACTAAAGCATAATCTTTCAGATTCATAGAAGAACAACTAAAAGAAAATAAGGCTGAACTCCATTGCAAAGTCAGTTAATTGTACCTAAGCAAATCACTTCCATGTATTTGTAGGTAACACTACTGCATTACTAGAAAAACTTGAGCAGCATGAATGTTTTAAAAAGGGAAGTTATCAAGGTTTTAGCAACCTGCATGCTTTAGCATTTGCTTCTATTTATACAACTACTAGGAAAATAAGCATTTTGCTTTCTGCTAGACCATTGTGGGTATTAACAGCACCACAACTAAAAATATGTTCAGAAAATATTTGATTTGGAATTGATGTTAGATGCTCTGCTATTGAAAGGATATATCTGATATTCTTTCAGAATTAATGAACTAGTGAAGTAAATTAAATTTGTTTGAAATTCTTGAAATCGAGAGACTTGTTAAGAGACAGGGTACAGCTGTATTTTCAGAATCCTTATGTAGACAACTTCTTTAAACTCAGAAGTGGATGGGGGACTATTTTACTCCTGTAATGTTCTCATACCCTATATACCTTAAAGAATTTGTTTCATGTTGACTTTTTAAGAGGACTGATGGAATGGTATTGATAAAGTTTTTGCTTACAGTAGGTAAAACTATACATTATATTCCAATTAGACACTACAAGACACATTGTGCTTGATTTAATATGCCTGCCTTCTCCTCATTTGGAAATTGAATAGTCAGTTGGAAAGTTTAATTCAAAGTTGAATGTTCTTGGCTTGCTGCTCTTTTTTGAAGACCCTAAAAAAAGTAAGAGCCCTTCCTTGCCTTTGGTAAGGGTGTTACATGCAGTAAGAATGCCACCAGCACTCCCCATGAGCATGGGGAGATTTTGGCTGTAAGGGATATGATCCTTCATTACTGGGGAAAATAATGAGAAACCAGTAGGCAAAACCAGAGGTAGTACCTTCCTCCTCCTTTTGGTCCTTATTCTTACCTGGTGGGATTGGTTTCACTGAATGTAATGCACATAGGTCCCCTGACTATGTTAATTTTTCCTCCACTACCTGCTGGGGTTCACCTTAATTGTAACATAGGCATCAGAATTGCAGGTTGCTTTGAGTTTCATTGTGTCTGTCATTCACTTAGTTGCTACTCATAATTATTACAGTGAAAACAGTATGGAAAATGGCTCAAATGAAAAGCTTACCAAGCTGAAGGGGAGGAGGAGCAGAGAAAGAGACATAATGAAATATAGCTAGATATGTACCAGATATATTTACGTATCTGCCTTTTTTATTCAGGACTATTAATAGAATAATAGGAAATTAAGCTTTCTCTGGCTAACAGGCTTCACAGTTTGAGGGTTGTTTCATTTTTAAAATCAAGGACTTGTTGTGCAGAAAATGCATGTATAGAGATGTAGTCAATGTAATGGTACAAGCAGCTGGTAAGATTTTTTCCCAAAAGAGATTGTAGGTGAGTTACATTGTGTGTTTTAATGTGAGTTTGTTTACAGTTAGTTTCAAGGTAGCAGGAGAAATATGCCTGTATGCACAAGTCTGGAATGTTAACGGTGGTTACAGCACTAATAGAGCTTTACAAGTTTGGAATTCTTCTGTGTTACTATCCAAAACTATACAATTGCAGAGCTATAAAAACCTGTTGAGGCAAATAGGAAACTGTGCATCACATGCACTACTTTGAAATAAAAACATTCTTTTTGTTTTGGAATAATTGCACTTGTATCAGATTTTCCTATCATGCCATCTCTGATGCCTCCTCAGTTAGGCAGGAAAGGAATGGACAGGGCAGGGAATGGCCAGAACCTTGATGACACCTCGCTGCCTGCATGCTTCACACTGCAGTTACAGCAGCAGGTCAGTCACCACACACCGTGAAGAAGTGTGATAGACTGCTTCATCCCTGAGGAGGAGGAAGATAATCTCAGATCATAGTCTCCTTCCTAGTTGCTCCATGGGCAACAGTACAATGATTTTTACTCTGGACCAGATTATATACAGGCAGTTTAGCCCTTACCAACTGTTGTTAATTTATCTGATGGTTTTGTAGTTTTTGTAAATAAATGCTGCATTTCACTGTATTTTTCTTGTGCAACTCTTGGTGCACTAAAGTGCCTTCAAATCCCCTTTAAGGTATGCAGTTATCCAACAAATAAAGCAGAAGCATGTATGTTCTCCCTGTGGCACATAAGGAGCTTATAGAACAGTTACATATTAAAGAGCTTTTTGTTGCTGTTTTCCATAAGCATTTTCACAGTAGAGAAAGGTATCGTACAGCCTGCATGCTGCTTTAAAAACTTATCATTTTGGATAAGTTATATGGTGGAGTAAGTTCTTATAAATCCTCCACATCCAAGGTCGTTATATTCTTTTATCTCCTGATTTCACTTGTACTTGCAATCTGGAGAGAGCAATACCATGTTCTTGTCCATCAGATGTAAAAAGCAGAATTTCTGTTACGTAACATGCAGTACAATATGCAGCAACTATGCAGTCAGGGAGCTGGAAACCTCAGCTGTTGGTAGGCAGCAGATCTCAGAACCTGTTTCACCTTTGTTTCAATGAAATAATTGTTTTCTTATTATGGCTGGATATCATTGTCAAATGAATCTGTGTCACAGAGTACATGATCAGATTTCCTTTGGAAAACCAAATTTACTCATACAGCAGGATACTCCATACTAACTTTTCCTCCACTGTTATAGATCAGCAGAGGTCTCTGGTAGGTGAATTTGCTTGTGATTGATGAAGGGCTATGGAAAAATGTCTTGACTGCTATCATGTTTATATACCCTTTCCCAGCCATGGCTATAGAAGAAAGCTGTTAATTTCTTTTTTCACTTTTTCCTCTTCCTTGAGAGACTAAATCAGCAGTTAGTCTGGCTGTATGGCTTTGGGGGTGGCATTTTAGAAATAAGTCAGGATAGGCTTGGGGTGGTGTAACATGTTTTTCTCAAAATATGGATAACAGTGTCCAAAACTTAAACAAGATTTCAGAAAAATCTGTGTGTGCTTATTTTCAAACCCTGTTAGGAGGTGACAGAGTTGAGTGTAATGGGATGAAGTTGAGGAAGAGGGATTATATTAAATGTCAGAAATAAACCTCTGTACTATTTTGGTGTAGTTTCCCAAGGGAAGTGTGGGATGCTTCATATCTCTGAAATTGTGTTTAAAATGAAATAGGGCTAGAAAACATAGTATATAGTATAGTAAATGAGTCATGCATCCCACCATAGGTGAGAGAAGAAAAATGGGCCTGCTTGGTGCTTTCCAAACTTGATTTCTCAGACTTCATAAAATGAATTAAACAATTTTTTGAAAGTAAAAATACTTTATCTGAAAACATATTCTGTATCCAATCACAGAATGTTTCAAAGTTCTCTTCTTTGCACTTGTAATTAGACTATTCAGCCATTCCATAAAAGCCAAATCTCATTAACTGTTGCTATAATGTCACTTGGGAGATCATCTAGCAAACAAGGTTGTATCTGTGACAAATCTGATCTTTAGTTTTCAGAAGATATGGAAAAAAACTTCATCAGACATTCCTCTTCTCTATATTCGCAGCTGAGCCAACAAGCGTTGGCAGCTGCTGCTGGCAGGATGTTGACTCACAGGAATAAACAGTCTGGTCAGTTATGGCAAATCTTCTCTGCCTATTTGAAAGTCCTGGGCCCCGACTTTGCTCTTTTCTTTCTGTAGTTGTGTTTCTGCACTTACACAAACCCTTGACTATTTTAGCTTAGCTTAGTGACTACCTACCTATATCTTACAGCTTTGAGTAGGACTGGAGGTTTTGGAATTGCTGCATTGCTTGAAAAACTTCAAATTGCAGTTTTAAATATCAGGAGTATATCCTCTTAAATGGTATAAATTTAGCTTTCTGCATTAGGCAGGGCATGTTATATTGATTCATGGGAATCCTTTCTATTCTGTCCAGAACTTGACAATAACATGTTACTTTGCAGCATTTTATAGAATCTTCCTTTTTTAAATGCCTTGAGATGTCCACTGGCTTCCTGCTTATTTGCTGTCCTTTACCTCAAGGACAGGTATATTTTCAAGTATATTCAATTTGTAAAGGTCATTACAAGGTCTACGTGCAAATGTAAAATGTTATTTGTACTGCATATTCTTATTAGACTTCCTAATTACTTGAGGTAATCAAAGGGAGTGGAGGCAGAGGCTTTAATCGATACTTAGCAATAAAACTGTATTGCATCAAGTCTATCACATAAAGGTTAGCTGGCTGAATTTGGCATCAATAAAATTAACTTAACCTAAACCAAGAATGCAATCAGTAGATGAATAACATTTTACAATAATGCACATGCAAATGGACAGTAGAATTAAAAGCAAGCATAATTTGGCACCTGATGGAGCTGGACTTCCTGTTAGGCTCCTGGCTTTTACTTTAGCCTTATTTTCATAGTTTCTATCCAGAATTTTTAGTTTTTATTTTGCTAAGTAAATGTGACTGCAGTGTGTTTTCTCGAAGATCCCCTGAAATCAAATTTTTCAGTTTGCACCTGTTTTCCAAACATCCAAAATAGAACAGTTTTGTGAATGTGCTATGGTGATACATGTTGGAAGCTTTATAATGAATGGATTGCCTTGGCTTTTTTTTTTTTTTTTTTTTTTAGCACCTCCTGCTGACATGAAACAACAGATGCCTTCAAGGTTGCTAAAACTTTTACAGCAAACACCCCAGCACAGTGTGTTTCTGGACTAGTAGAAAGCCCAGTTCCTCTGGGGAAAAAATGGTTGTGAATGTTCCACCTTAAATTTGAAAAAAAAAAATCCACCTTCTTTTTCTGATGTGTGTAGTCTTCATCTCACACTGTCTCAGAGAGTCAGCCTTCTGACTCTCGCACCCCAACATGTCACACCCTGCTCTTCACACCACAGGGTGTTTGACACCGGTGATGGTGCAGAGAACAGCTGGACCAAATGAGCAGAGAACAGAGCTGTCAGACTGGCAAATGTGCATCTTGCTGTAATAAGCTACCTTGTGGATAAACAAGGCTGTGATTCAGTAAGGTTTCTGAGGGGAAATTTGTATTGTTTACAAGGTAGTATCTTTTTTCAAATCAAGTGACACCCATTAAAATACTCATATTTCACTGCAAAAAACAGTAGTTAATCCTAGTGCCAAGAACTGAGAGTATATAAATGTCTTGAACTTCGTTGTTATATGATCTATAAATATACTTCTGTGTTATGTGTTAATGATACCTGTTTGTGTATAGATAAAAGATAAAAAGATAAAAAAGGATGTCAATGTAAGTAATGTACAAAATCCTTGTTTCATAAATCGCTGGATATAACTATGGTTCTTGCTTGGAGGGTAAATTTATATACACTGCACAAAATTTAGACATTGATAAGTGTCAGAATTAATTCAAGATTCAGAGACATCTGTAGCTTCTGCTGACACAGGTAGGAGCTAAAGAAGCCATGTATTTTTTGAATCAAATAGCTAATTTCTTAATTGCTAAAGTTAAAACATGCAAGAAGGAAAACTTGTATATACTTTGTAGTCAATATAAAGTCTTGAAATGAGTTTTAATAGTTTCAGCTTTTATCACTTAGCTTAATCATATAATGCTATATACAGTTCTTCATGAAGTCACAGTCACTTTGGTTTTGTGTCGTTGCATTAGGTCATAGATGTTTGGAATGTATTATTTTCTAAATAAAAAAGCACAATTAGTGACTCCTTTATTATACTATGACAGTTCCCCTGCATATCTGAAAATATGATTAAATGTCTTCAAAAGAGGAATTTAATCTTCTAGGCCACTGACATCATAAATTCTTAATGTTCTTTGAGTCAGCAGATCCAGATATTTTTACTGGATTGTCGACATCTTACAGATTTTTTTGTTTCCCTAGTCTAACTGTTCTTTTCTTTGTATGAGGACCATACTATCAGATGTAATTCAGACAAAAGATGATCTAGGCAAAACCCTCTGAACATAGCAGTATTAGAATTAGATATGTCTATGGGATATTGTCTTTGATGCTGTTTTTTGAAGGCTCAGACATTGCAATTTATCGTTCTGAACTCTGTCCTGTTTCTTTGTGAACCCATGCTGTGATGCTGAATGGATGGAAGACTCACTAATTTGCTTCAGTAAAGAAAGTAATTAAAAATAAAGAATGAAGGAAGTTAAAACTGAAGAAAATAGTGAAGTTTCTTTAGTATGTTTCATTAAAGAATACACTGCATAAAATCCTTCTGTTTATATAGAATGGAAGGAGTGCGGGTTAATTTTGTAAATGCATAGCTTAATGCAGAATTTTCTGTTAAATTTTATTTGATGTTCTGTTTTAAGACAGTTTTCTATGACCTTCCAGGAAAAAAATTCTTCCTGGCAGGAATATTTGGACAAACTTTGAGCTGGCCAAATACTAACATGCTTATCCAACACAGCTTTCTTGTTCAGCAACTAATTGAAGACCTCTTTCAGAAAGGTTTTGGTCAGCTAAACAGTGAATATAGAGAGTGAGGTTTATCATAAGGGACAGAGGGCTTGAATATTGCTTTATAATTAGTGAATGCGCTGAAATATGCATGGTGTTTTACATGAAAATAGATTCTATTGAGATTTATGTTAAGTCTACCACTGGCCTAGCAGGGGCCTTTCAGGGACTAGTCTATTCTTCTTCATGAATACTTTTACCAAATGATGATATTTTTGAATACTGGCTCTTTATTAGAGGGTAAATCTTTGAGAAAATACCAAAATAAAACAATCAAAGACAATCTGATGTTTTTCTTATGAATGATGTGAGGCTGGTACAAGCTACACAGATCTTTATTTTAAGTCCAGGATTGGGATTTGGGACAGCTTGGTCATGAATTCTGAGTAACATCTGTGAAATGAATTTATTTCCTCAGTCTAAATCCTACTGAGCCAATAATGATGCTATTTGCAATATGACTGACTGACAAGAAATGGAAACCTGCATAGCTATTGATTATGACAGAAATGCCTTTAGAGATACAGCCAATAATGATCTATGGCGGACCTTTGGTATCTTTTGGATATCTCTTGAAAATAGCCCTAATATCTTATTTGTGTACTTATCATATACCAGAAATGTGCTCTATATCCTTTTTCAGTTCTGTGAATTAGTGCTTTCAGAAATGAATCTGAGACAAGTTGCTCTTTTTTACATCACTGTGGCTCAGTATAGAATACGGACCATTAAAGTTGATGGGAACATTAGTGACACATAAGGGTTAAAGATAAATATCCATTGTTACTGAGATCTTTTGATAGAAAAAGTCTTGCATAAATGCTGAGCGCTTTTTCTTAAACTGGAGATGCTTACTAACCATGCTAGAATTGGTTCTTAACAGTCATGGCTGTCTGTCATGTTTTCAAATGGAAAGCTGTTATGGAACATGGGACTTGGACAGAATTACAAAAAAAAAAAAAAATGGACTCCAGTGTGAGCATGGGTCTGTTCACTGTGCTGTTCTTTCTTAAGGATAATACTTGTCAGGGTAAAACATAGAATAGTCTCAGGGCTGTTACAAAATACAGTCAGGGTCTATATAGATAGAATCAAGACTGGGAAAAGATCATAGGAACTAGATGAAGACTGAAGCTGCTGTATCTCTTTTTTTTTTTTTAATTAACATGGTTTAACTTTACACTGAATATTTTGTGAGGATGAATTGAAGACAAATATCTCATTCTGAAGGTACTTCAGTTATCAGGAAAAAAATGCGTAGTCCAAGTTGTCTTTATACAAAAAAGAACAATTTGGGGTAACGTTTTATGACATGATATACTGACACAGTGACCAGTCTATGAGATGAAGAATTTGCTGCTGTGTTTGAGGTCAGTTTGAGCTGTGGAAGCTCATCAAGTGTTTTGAGCCCATCTGGGCTGCATGTTTGAAAAGTAATGCCAATATAAGGCCTTTATGGACTAATCAGTAGCCTGTTTGTATAGTAGGTACATCAGAAGGGGGCAGAACCTTATTAAATTTATGCACTAGCAAGTCATTCCCTCTGAGAGTCACATAATTTGATTACAGAGCACATAAATATTAGGAAAATTTCTTGACATTATTTGAAGGCAAAAAGTACCTCTGTTGTTATTCTAGAACAGTTATGCCTACAGATTTTGCCTACTATAGTTCATATTTATTGCATACCATTTAACTTGATCATTGAGCAACTGATTGAAATTGTAGGGGAAAATTTGTGAAGCAATGAACCACTCATCACGAACAATTCTGACAATGTTAGGGCCTTGAGTAAGTGATCTGTAGCTAATGTAACTGTCAGCTAGTTCTTATATCTTTATATGGCTAAACAATTTTACAAATTGCTTTTGCTTTTGGGAGAGGGGGTTAGTTAAGAAATTCACTTGAGCTTTATCACTTTAGTTACTCTCCTGATTGTCCAGGCAGAGCTCAGACTTCAAAGAGCTCAATGTGGTTGCACAGATTTTTGTCTCAAATCTTCTAAATTATCGGCCTTGGTTCTGTAAACAGATCCATACAGGAAGAGTTTGAGATCTGTGCATCTGATCTACTGCGGTCAGTGGATATCAGCACACTGAGAAAGGGGGAAAGTAGTGCAGAGCTGGCTGTGGGATGGCTGCTGCTACTTGTAAACCAAAATTCAGTAAATACAGTTTAGCGAGTGGGTAGAGCAAATGCAAAATGGGTGAGCCTTAGAAGTGATGGGATTATTTGGTTGCATAAACTAGGTAGCTTGGTGATGGATTTAAGGGATGAGAAGATATTTGTATATTTGCATAAATAGAAGCATTAGATGACAGTGGAAATGAAAAGACTGCAATGCAAAACTCTAGGACAAAAGCATAATGTTAGACAGCTCGGTTGGAGGGATGTAACTGATAAGAAGCATTAGTAGTGACAAAGATCAGAATGTATTTCTGTATGCTAATGTGCCAAATAGTTGATGTTTGAATCCAGACCATTTTTGACAGAAAGTACCTATATGTGGGATTTAATTAGGAACAGATAAAACATAAAATCAGCACATGACAAGTTGATTTGGTTGCAAAAGTTGTGTAGTTACTGGGAGGAGGAAGGGGAGTACCTCAACCCACTTTGGATCAACCTGAGGACCACCATGAAGGACATCAGCAATGATTTTTTTCTTTCCCTGTCCCCACCCTCGCTGTTTTTTCTTAATGGAGAGATTCGTTGCTACGTGTAAAAAGCCTTCTTACTTTCCTGTGTATTCCTGTGCAACATTGTACTTCAGCTATAAGTTTCTAATCCCTGTCCAGGATCCTTCTCTATCATCTTCAGTAATATGGTATATGTGCAGCCCAACAAAGGTTACAGTTCCACCAGTGAACAAGTCTTGTTATGCTCACACGAAGTAGCATATTGCTTTAGAGACAATTGTTTATGGCAGTTGTGATTCAAAAGATTAGAAACTCTGCATTTGTTACATTATCAGAAGGTGTGTCTGAGAAACAATAGCTTCTGCTGTCTTTTGAACTGGAAATAATTGTCATGCTGTTACGCAGTTTAATGGTTGCATCTGTGTATTAAACATTCATGTGTATTAAACATTCATGGGACAGGAGTGGGTGAAATGTACATTATCATTAAGCTTCTTGTTCTGCTAACTTTACCTTGTGATATTTAAAAAAGTGCTTTCACTAGGCTGTTTTTTTCCTTGTGATGACTGTGGCTATCTCTTTTCTTAAAAACAGTCACTCACAAAGAGAGGCCCAAGCTTTGACGGTCTTATTTGTGTCTGTATTTTATAAGTCTTCCAAGTTTAAGGAAATTACGATTTTGTTTTTCCAATTGACCTTGAAAAAAAGTAGTCTCTTGATTTTTAAAGTAACAATGTAATCTGTAGCCTACATACCTGATCCAAAATGAAAAGAAATAATTGTTCAATAGAGTATAATTTTGCTCTCATATTATGTTGAATCTTGCAGAGTTAGTTATGTCAAGTGATGGTTGTCAAGTGATGGATATTTGTGGATATACAAATAAGTAAAGTACAAGGGGACAATTGTTTTAAATTCGAGTATCTAAAGTGAAGGGAAAGCTGACTGAGAAGAGGGGAATAATTTTTGTTTCAAGACTTGGCTGCCTGTGAAGTGGTGAGCTGTGAGTCTTTCTATACAAACTTATGCTGGGTCTGGAAAAGGCCATATAGCATCTCAAGGAGCCACTTAGGGACCAAATTTGCTATTCCTTTCCCTACTGTGTAACTGGAAGGTGTCCCACAACTACAATGCAGTTGTTCTTTATGACCTCTTTAGAGCTGCAGCCTGCGTGAGGGATGCCTGCACTTTGGATGGGTGAACTTGCCGTCCTGTAACTGCTGAGAGACTGATGGGGGCCTTGAGGAATAAAAGCTGAAAAGAGGCTGAAGATGAGATTCAGTGTTCCCAGAGACTGCAACTGGCCCATACTGCACCGGTTTGATGCCTTTTATACAAAACAAATACAGTCTTGAAAGCTATGGATTCCACTGTATAAATGAGAAATTCCGCTACCAGGAACGAGAGGATAAATAGAGGGAAGTCTACGTAAGAATAATGATCCAAAATGAGTTTAAAGGTACAGTAGATTTCTGTAAAGCATACTACTATTTAGCTCAGGGATGTAATAGTGAAAATTAGATATGTAGTTTATCATGAGAACAAAGACTAGATATCCAACAAATTTGATGTCCTATTTCTAAGATAAGGTGCTATCAGAAGGAGTCATGAAACCACTGTAACTTAGTGAATTACGTAATCCTAGACCATGAAAGACTTTCTCTTTGGAATCTATTCCCTGCTGCCTGGCAGGTTTCTAATCCTGTATTGAAAAAAATTTGTGGAGCTAGAAGATGACTAGACTATTGCAAACTACTTTTAACTCAATGAAAAAATCTGAAGGCTAAAATCTGGATTATATATCTAGGTAATTGGGCTGTTGTAGTTAGTTAGGAGGCTATACTGCTTGGGATTTGTAAAAATAGTTTCTCCCAAGGACAATGAAGTTAGATATTAAGAATAATTTACAGGATCCAGTGCAATGCATATTTGCAGTCTTAAAAATGGTAATTCTTGATAGTTGCTTTAAGTCTGATGAACTTTAATGGTCCACCATAATAACAAGATAGAGCATGTGTAAAAGAATAAAAGTTATATTTTTTTATTAAGCACTAATCTATCTATTACTATTTGGTTGATTAGCCTACATGTCTGCTTCATTTTAAGAGAGACATTTGAGATCCTACTGCTTCAGAGATTCCCCACCCTCACCCCCGATATCTATACTCTGTCAGATCCTGAATATATTCCACAGGAAGAATTTACCTTTTTTAAAGATATTGAATTAGTAAAGACTACTCATTAAAATGTGAAAAATTCAGAATTTGGGCTATTGCATTTTTGCCTGAATACTAACCAGGGGAAACTGAAGGAGCAACATCTGCACTAAAATAAGTCAATTAAAAGCATTATTAGGTGATACAATAGGTACCTCTTGTTTGCTTAAGTTTTACTTTGATGACTGATTTTTTTTTCTCTTGATATTCTGAGATATTTACATTTGAAGGAGAAATTAAATGATTGATTATGGAGGTAGGACAGTAAAACTGAGTGCACACTAAGCGTACAAAACAAAGTGCAAGAATGTGTGTTGTAGGGATAGAGGAAAAACAGGGAGCATATCTTTCCTTGATTTTAATGACAATATTGCTAAGACATAGCTGTTGTTCAAGTGATGATAGTGTTTTGCAAGTAGGTATCACTCCTGTTGATGGAGCTAATTTGGCTTTCAGTTTTTTATCGACTTCACACAAATATATATAAACATGTTGACACTTTATGTATTTCAAATGGATTATTGGAAATTCAGCCTCAACTGCCCTCCATTTGAAGTGCAGATGAATTGTAGCATCCATCTCAGGGTGACAAGTTAATCTGTGTAGAATTTCAATGCAGTGTTGTCTTTTGTCTAGTTTGACTAGTGTTCTCAGAGAGGCAGACAAGTCTTGAGCAGAAGGAGCCCTCAAAGGAGGAAGGTAAAGATTAGGTGATGAAATCCAACAGGCATAGATATGTTAGGATGAGGGGAGATAGTGGCAGCAAAAGAAAGAACAGAATCATAGAACAGTCAGGATTGGAAGGAACCTCTGGAGATCATCTAGTCCAACCCCCTGCTAAAGCAGGTGCACTCAGAGCAGGTTGCACAGAATTGCATCCACATGGGTCTTAAATGTCTCCAGAGAAGGAGACTCCACAGCATCCCAGGACAGCCTGTGCCAGGGCTCTGTCACCCTCATGGTAAAGAAGTTTTCCCTCGTATTCCAAAGAAACTTCCTGCATTGTGGTTTGTGCCTGTTGCCCCTTGTCCTGTCATTGGGCACCTCTGAGAAGAGCCTGGCCCCGTCCTCTTGACTCTCGCCCCTGAGATATTTGTAGACACCCATAAGATCCCCCTCAGCCTTCTCTTCTGCAGGCTGAACAGGCCCGGCTCCCTCAGCCCTTCCTCATCAGGGAGATGCTCCAGTGCCCTCATCATCTTCTCCGCCCTCCGCCGGCCCCTCTCCAGCGGTTCCCCGTCTCTCCTGAACTGGGGAGCCCAGCACTGGACACGGCACTCCAGGTGCGGCCTCACCAGGGCAGAGCAGAGGGGCAGGATCACCCCCCTCGACCTGCCGGCCACGCGCCTCCTCGTGCACCCCGGGGTCCCGCTGGCCCTCCTGGCCACGAGGGCACGCCGCTGGCTCGGGGCAACTTGCTGCCCACCGGGACTGCCGGGGCCTTCTCGGCAGAGCTGCCTCCAGCAGGTCAAGCCCCGGCCCGTGCTGGTGCCCGGGGTCGTCCCTCCCTCGGTGCAGGCCCTTACCCTGCCTTTGCTGAACCTCATGAGGTCCCTCTCCGCCCAGCTCTCCAGCCTGTCCCGGTCCCGCTGAATGGCAGCGCAGCCTCTGGGGAACCAGCCGCTCCCCCCAGGTCTGGATCATCAGCAAACTCGCTGCGGGCACGCTCTGCCCCTTCACCCAGGTCATGATGAGCAAGTGGAACAGGCCTGGACCCAGCACTGACCCTGGGGGGCACCGCGAGCTACATAGGGAGATAGTAGCTAAGGAAAAAAAATGTCTGCAGAGGCCTCACATGCTGATCTGTCACAGGATTTTAAATGGTTAAAGGATATAGATACTTCTGTTAATTGAAACCATCAAATAAATGTCTTGACAGTATGTCATATTGAAAGAAGTACAAGGGCAAGTCTGGTTAAACTTGAGCAACAGAATCGCTAAAATAAAGGAAGGCAGCCTGAGCATGAAACAAACCATTGAAATACTATTTTTGCTGTGAGGCAAAGGTAGAAAAGATGCTATGAGAGCTCATGTTGAAGCTCAAAACAGGGTTGGTGGTTTTGTTTTCTTCTTTTTAAAGAAGACTAGACAGGGAGAGTAGAACTACGGAGGTAAATATAATGTGAAAAAAACTCTCTCCTTGGTTTAAAAATACCGGTTTTAAATGGAGGAATAACTGGAAAAAACCCTACACCTCGACTAGGAAAAATGTAAATCAAAAATATGGGGAAAAGATTTAGTGAGCTTTTATATTATTGCATCTGGCACCAGTCAGTCCAGCTGTGACTTTGCAGCACTGCTTTTTCCATCTCCAAAATATAAGCATACCGGAGTGTTTTTTTTCCTTTGGCATTTTATTTCTGAGACTCTAATGCTGTCCATTAGCACAGAGTGATTTTTAGCAAAGGAGAAAAGTGATGGTTTTGAGTACCATCTGTAAGTTTTCAAAACTAACATGCAGTTGGATCTAGCCAGGAGGAACAGAAAAAAAAAAAAAGTTATATTTTTCTGAGCAGTTTGTTTAATATTTAAGGGGTAAATCTGAAAAGCTAAAAATAACTTTCATCTAATGATAATTATTTGCCACCACATGGTGTCTAATTGAATGGTTTCAATTAATGGTTTCATGATCTCTTAAGAATGGTTTCTGCAAAATTTTCAGAGATAAGCTTCCAAAGAAAGAACATTTCTTGAATGTAGATTGCTAGTAGTCTAGTATCCAAACAGGTAGTGCAGCCTTCTTTTGAACTTCAAAACCACTTTAACTTGCTGTGTGAACTATTCTAGATTCCTTAAAACTTAAGTTGCAGCTCTTAAATTCTGACTTTTTGGGAAACTTGACTTGCATGCAAAGCCAAACTTCTAGCACTCCCATTTCATGTGGTGTCAAAAGAACTTCAAAAAATAGACAAGAATTGTCTTGAGCAGAAGTGTTGACTTTCAAAGCATTGTTTCATCTTACAAGTCACTCAGACTCCTCTTAGTGTGTCCTGATCTCTGCATGGTAATACCTTAAAGCTATTTTACCCTTTTTAATTTGTTCAAAGCAGAACCAAAAATGCAAATGCTTCCAAAACTTCCTCTATCCAACTGGATCTCTAGATTTCTGATGATGAACAGTAGCTTTCTTGTCACTACAGTAATACCTGATCTTCAGAAGGTAGCTGGAGAGACCAGGAGCTTGCTGCCCGAAAACACTAAGTTGTCTGCTGGAAGCATGGCATGCTCTTTTGTATCTGTATCTTGCCATTGATCACTGAGTGCACAATGCGGGGGTGGAAAACAAAAAAGTTACAATATCTGGAGCAAGGAGTATCGAAGAATAATAATATTTTTTTATAATCTTAATGAGTACTCCTTAAAATTGCTTGAAATAGTTATGAAAAAAGATGGACACTAAGGACTATAAAGTTTTTTCATGATGGTGTTATTGATGAGCTGAGCTTAGGATAGCATGTTACACAGGTTCAGTGTTACTGTTGGCATTGCAAACTTGTGAGTTCTGCCAACAAGCTTAATACATGATTTTCTGACACTAACAATAGCATTGTGTGAATAATAATTTAGTAAGTTTGAAAATTGAAAACTAGCTCATATCTTGCTTGGCTTATTGTGTACTTCTGTCCACTGGCTTGCTCAGAGTAAGTTTCTCAACACAGTAATTTCAGATACAGTCTGCATGACTAGCCAAGAGTGACCTGGCTCAGTTTTCCAGAAAGGGTTAATAATTTCTTGATTGATTTAATTTGAATTATGTACTAGTTCCTGGTATTTTAACTTGTGCAATCAAAATGCAATTGAAGCAGAAGGAATTAAGCCAGTAAGAGTCTTACCTCTCACAGTTACACTATTTGGCCGGAATCAAAATGTCTCTCTTGTAGTTAGGAACATCAGAAAAAGTCCCTTGAATAACATAGAATCATAGAATCGTTTGGGTTGGAAGGGACCTTAAAGATCACCTAGTCCCACCCCCCTGCCATGGGCAGGGACACCTTCCACCAGCCCAGGTTGCCCCCAGCCCCGTCCAGCCTGGCCTTGAACACTGCCAGGGATGGAGCATCCACAGCTGCTCTGGGCAGCCTGTGCCAGTGCCTTGCCACCCTCACAGTAAAGAATTTTTTCCTAATATTTAATCTAAATCTACCTTTTTGGAGCTTAAAGCCATTCACCCTTGTTCTGTCGCTACATGCCCTTGTAAAAAGTCCCTCTCCAGCTTTCTTGGAGGCCCCTTTAGGTACTGGGAGGCTGCTATAAGATCTCCCTGGAGCCTTCTCCTCTCCAGGCTGAACAACCCCAACTCTCTCAGCCTGTCTTTGTGGGAGAGCTGCTCCAGCCCTCTGGTCAGCTTTGTGGCCTTATCTGGGCTCGCTCCAACAGGTCCATGTCCTTCTTATGCTGGGGGCTTCAGAGCTGAATGCAGTACTGCAAGGAGGTGTCTCAGCATCCAAACATCTGCGTAGTTTTACATATTGGGGGGTGGTGGTGGGGCAACATGCTTTTATGTTGCTTTTGACAGCTGTTTAAATGAAGGATGAGTAAACTATCCAGCTTCAATAAAGTTTGATTGGATACCACAGGTAGAGATGGGGTTTGATTTGTTATCTGAAGTATGTGGATTCTTTCTAAATGGTACACTGAAGATTGTTAATAGTCAATGTAATATGTGCTCTACAGCAGTTAACACATACTACATTCCTATAATCTGCACCTTTGTGGGACAATAAGACAGCACTGAAAAAAGTTGAAAATGTGTCTTACAGCAAACTGAAGTGAGTGGATTTTGAAAGTTGGAGTGCTTTCCATGTCTCATTCAAAGGAGAACTCATGCACCAACTTCTTAGTACCACTTTGGAATATTGTTCTAGTACTCACAAAGTCTTTGAATTGCAACCAGTCCTTTTGCAACACTTGAGCTGTTCTGTGCCATTGCTTGTGTAATACTAAGGGAAGAGAGCCATTCCTTTACAGTGAGATTTGAGATCAGGTTAGCCTTTTGTGTATTGCCTGACAGGTGAATAAAAAGCTTTTAGTTAGTGACTAAAGCATTTTTCAATGATCTGGTAATAGCCTTTGTTCTCCAAAGACAAAGCTTGAGTTTCATTTATGGGCTATAATCTTTGGTACCTCTGCACTTTATTACCTAATAAAAGAAATTGTAATCCCATTGTAGCACAGAGATAATCTACTTGTCATTTGTTAAAAACATTTGTATGTTTTTATAACTGCAAATTATAGATTTAAAAAAAAAAATTTTTAAACCTCAATACTCTTCAAAAGTCATAGTTTCCCCATTGGTGATTTATTCCAGAAGCTTTTATCTATCTAAAAAAGGAAATTTCGTATGTGACAAAAGAAGGCTAATGAGTGTTGAGAAGGCTATTTTCTCTAATAAATAATGCTTGTTTCTAATGGCTGAACTTGTATTGGATGGAAATAAAATTTAACAGTCTATAACAAGATCATACCAATCTATTAGAAACTCTGTTAACTTTCAAAATAGAAAATCCGTAGACTTCTATGTGGTGTTCCCTGAAAAGCTTGTCTTTAACTCCAGGAAACTAAATTACCATTTGAAGCAACATGTCTGCTGAAGGGGAGCTAGTGTGGTGAATACTTTGAGCTCTGCTAGTGAATTTTGTGGTGCTAGTGTAATATGACAAGCCAAGTATGCTGAGAAAATACTAGGTGGTTATGTTTTAAAAGCTAGGCTCTAAGACTGGCCTTCCTGAATTGCTAATCTGAATCGTGTTTCTTTCTCAAATCCTGTGCTTTATTAAATTTCCTCCTACCTCCATACTGACAGTGTCGTTAAAGTGATCTCTACAATGAAGCCTTTTGCATATGCACTGCTCTGTGTCTGACCAGATGCCTTAATGATGCATGATCTATGCTCTTAAATGAGAAAAGCTTTTCATCATTCCTGAAAAGTCATTCTCTTCTTCTTTGATTAATTCTCCCAATTAAGTTCAGGCTTTGGCTTACTTTAATGTGTCATATATTCCAAAAATAGCTTAGAAATTGAAACAACTCTCATAATAAAGTATTAGCAAGTCCCGAAGCAGAGGTGGAGAAAAGAAATCCACTGCACTAAACCTGCTGTGAGTACACCATTAGAGGCTGGAAAAAAACAACAGTGTTAAGGGCAGAAGCTGATCTTACAGGGAAAGTTTATTAGTATAAAACTAGCTGTATGAAGATGCAAGAATCAGTGGAATAGGAGAGGCAACAGAACTAATTGAAAGAAATACATTAGAGGAAAGTTAATTTTTTTTAAAGCCGTTCCATGCTTGTTATATCAAGTTGGTATAGATGGTTCCCTCTTTGATCAATAACATTTGCCAAATCGGAAATGGAGTATAGGAGTAATAAAGGGGACTGATACTGGTCCAGAGATGTAAAGATGATTATTAATTAGTTGGAAATCTTCAGGGTTTTTGAAGTGATATGACAGACTGATGAAAAAATACTTTAAGCTCTTTTTTTTTTTTTTCTTTTCTTTTCTTTTCTTCATTTTTTTTCTGGAA
Organism: Falco punctatus; assembly: GCF_963210335.1. Lineage (NCBI taxonomy): Eukaryota > Metazoa > Chordata > Aves > Falconiformes > Falconidae > Falco > Falco punctatus. The sequence goes on along the minus strand of NC_137590.1, from coordinate 28,930,553 downwards.
ACTCAAAACCAGTGATCAGAAAGGGGAGAAGCTGGCAAGACAATAGAAGGAAATATATTGCAATACACTGTGACAAACTATAGACATAGGAATTTCCCCAGGCTAATCCGGCTGTCAGACTAAATGCAATCTCCCCCCACCCAAAACCCCCAAACTCCCAGCTATCATTCCTCCCCACCCCACGCCCAGGATTCCTAAAGCACTTTATGGTGTGTTCTCTGCTGCTCTTCAGATAACAGTTTTGGGGATATATGTAGCCTTAAGGCATGGTGAGACTGCGGAGGCTTGAGCAACCATATCTGTAATGATCATTGACATTCAAAATTATTAGTATCCATGGTAAGACTGTAGGAATGGGGAATTTTGAATCTTTTCAGACAATGGTCCCAATAGGTGCCAGAGGTAAGCAAATATTTTGATCTGCAGCACTATTTAGTTATTCAGTGGGGAGGTTTGCTTGACCTGTAATGAAAGTATTGTTATTTATATTTAATAAATATAAATGACAACCTAGATTCATCCTATTCAGAACCTTCTTAAAATCTGATTGCTGCATTTACTATTGGTAGTTTAAGACTGTACTCACCATATTTCATAAATATGTATTGAGCATTGAATAGACTGTGTAATCAGCATGATGGTGTTTCATTCGTATTTTGCAGACAAGTAAATAAAGCTGTCCTGATTTAATTTTGATAGGGAATTATTGCAAAACATAAACTACATTGTGCTAATGAAACAGCATGAATAGCCTTGGAACACTAGTCTGGACTTTAAGTGAATATTTTATCCCATGGATAATTCTTTTATATGTTGGGAATGGATACAAGTGGAGCGAGTGAAAGATCATATGATATGAAGTATAATTTGCAAGTTCATGCTCTGAAGACAAATATAGCAGTTATGAAAGAAGCTACTAAGGCAAACAGCCAACACTGAAGTATATTTATATGTATATTTGTATGTCTCTTATAACCTTTTTTGTGTCCTGCTTTACATACATATTTCTTGTTACTGAGACATAGCCAGTATAATTAACTTCTGCTGTCGAGAGAGCAGAAGTTGATCTTAGGTACGTGAAAATCTTGATGAGTAAGCTTGCTCAATGGGCTGTTTCAGATAGCTTTTTGTGAAATATCGGTTGAAAAAGCAAACAGTAACAAATCAGAGAATCTTTCTTGACAGCAGCCAGGATTAATAGGTTATCTTTGGAGAAGAAAATGTTAGAAAAAGGTTTCTGGTTTGAGAGACACACTTCATTGCGGTGTTTTTTTCAGGTTCATGAAGCAAGACTCATATAATTTAAAGAATCAGTGTGTGTACCCCTCTGCAGTTTCTTAGACTGCTATGCTTGCTACTTCATGAGAAGTATATTCCTGAGATCAATAGTTTTATACTTTCTGCAACGAGAAAGAAGTGAGTAAACACTGATTTTCATCCCCAGTGGCTGAAAAAGAAGCCAGGCAGACTCTGTTAGTACCTTTTACTCCCATCTTCAGTTGCATGCTCAGTCTCACTTTTTTTTTTTTTTTTTTTAAAGTTCTTCATAGCCATGTGAAGGGCTTAGAGGTTTACATGTATATATCTGTATGTACTGGTGTAGCACCCCATCCTTTGTGAGCAAAACTCTCAAATGTTATTAAACATATATTGGGCCTTTACACATCAAATCGTGTAAATATGGCCAACATGTAAGCATCCTGTGGGAATTTCAGGGTAGATTCTAGACCAACTTGTTACTGTGTATGTGCTGAAACTACATTACATGTTCCCTTCAAAAAGATCTTACATGCAGACTGGGGGTTTTATTTTCCATGGGAAAATCCTGACCTTTCTTATGGAAAGGATTTTAAAGTGTTTTTAGGAAATTCTTGAAATGTTCCAGAGCAGTATAAAACAACCTTGAAAACATTCTGTATGTTTTCTTAGGAATGAACTGTCTAAAGTTAGAGGTTTTTTTTTTTTGTTTTTTTGTTTTTTTTTTTTTTTTTACATACTGAAATTAAAAGTTTAAAAAAATTAGTTCTGATATTCCTTCAGTATCCAGGAGATTGTTCCCTGAAGTGAATACTAATTAGAAAAAAATTAGTCGAACCTGTAAATTTTCTAACATTCAAAAGAGACAAAACCTTAATGCCTGTTACAAGTTACAGAAGCTGGTAACATTCTGCACTTTAAGAAAAATATGTTCAGGTTTTTTTCTGATGGTAACCTGATACAATTGTTTTGCATCACTTGAAAGAGTTACTTTTGTAACAATCATTTACTTGGATCAATAATACTTTGTTTTATACAAATAAGCAATCTTGTAGGAACTTTTTGACATATAGTAACAGTCTAATCATTTTTGCAGAAGACAGAAGAAACTTTATGACAACCAGATGCCACTGGACCATGCAATTGGGATTTAATGTAAAAATTCCATAATGATTTTATGTTGTTCTGAAGTTCCCCATGTCCTTCTGATTCCTACTCAGGAGACTGTTTCATTTGTGTTATGGAAACATTAACATTGTCACAGCAACTGAAGTCTTGGTCATCACCTGAAAAGGTCTGAGTAGTTTTATTTTAAACATTAGTGTCAAAAAACCGAGGAAATAAATTATCTGACTGTTCCATTGATTTCTTAGAAATGACCTTTGGATTTTGTTTTAATGAAGCCAATAAATTTAGTTTACTCTCAGGTTGACTAGTGGCCGTTATTCAATATTGTGTATTTCCTGCTTAAGGAAGGTGGAAATGAGGGAAAGATACTGTACAATAGCAGAAAGTTAAAATAAATCAATCTAGAATGATAGTGAACTAATTTACCTTGAGTCTCATATTGTGCAAGAGGACTGGCAGTTTACTGGTGCACTCTCTGGCATTGCTGAAGTCTGAACAATTTAAGGCAATGATTAGTTCAAAGTTCAGGCTATTTCCTATACATTCTGGACATCTAAAACCTGGCAGTGACATCTCTGTGGATAGTGGAACGTAACCGTGGCTTGCACAGTTGGGCTGGTATTGAGTGTCTCACATTAAGGAAGTTAATCTTAATCTGTTCTGTCATTTCTGGTGTTTTGTACTTGGGCTCTTAAACACCCCATCTTTATCTCATATAGATGGCACTGAACCTCTATGAGCCTTGATGCTTCATCATTTTGGATCCATCTAGGGCATCTAATATTTCTTCTCAGAGTTTGTGATCTTAATCTGACTAATATGCTTGTAAAAGTTAATGTGGTTTCCACAAACTTTTGTTGGAGGACTCGAGCATTTATAATTTACCGTAAAGTTCCAGCATATTTGGAAAAGGTCAGGCAAACTCCCCAAACCAGTTAGCTGAGTTAGTTGCTAAATAAATTAAAACGGGACCTAATTAAAATACTTGCTAAAATAAACATTTGCTGTGAGGATTGATAAATAATTTAATGTAACTGCACTTAAGTTACTCAGTTTCAAGTAGGATTCTCTGCTTGCTGTAAGGAATCAGATCTTGAAATGTTTGTCCAAGACAAAATATTATGTACTGATGGAAAAGTTTGAGACAATGTCTGATTTCTGAAATTGTTGTAAATGCTTATTTGAACAGTCTTAGCCATCATATGCTTTTACTATGGAAGGATGTCTAAATACACAGGTATGAATAAATCTTCATTTCCTGTACGTCAGAGTGGTTGCTATACTTATGTTCTGGCAGAAGGAATTTTGGAGACTTGCATCCTTTCTCAAAGAAAACTGTGATGTTTTGCCAGCCCTGAAGCTGATAAATACTGTCAGTTGTTCCTGAGTTTCTCTGGGACGGCAGGCCATATGTTTATTAAGATACCAGTACTGGTTGTAGTACTGTTGACAATCAGACAGGTCACTTTTCTCATGACTCTGTGTTACAAGCCAGTCTTTTAAACATATTAACCAGCATAGGTAATATTATATAATTAATCTTCTTGGTATATTTAGCTTAGTTTCCCAATCTGGCCCTGTGTTTCAGCATCAAAAATGCATGGCAAACTTTATCAAAAAGATACATTTCCTTTGAGCTGTTACTCTGTGTGCAGACATTCCTTATATAATTAACTCAGATTCATAATGCCTGTCAAAAATGACAAAAATAATTACTCCTGAAATTTGGGCTATGGGGCTTTATGTGAAATAGTTACCTTCAGGGGTTTATGTCTCAAAAACATTTTGGGTCATCATTTACTGTTTCTGAGTCTTAATAGTGTGCCAGGTTTTGTAAGGTTTAAATTATGATGTTTGAATAATGTAGGAAGAAAAGAAAAAGTAATTTCAGTCAACAGAGAAGGAACGCTTTGCACTGGGGGCTACAGACATGCTATCTGCAATATTCGTGAAGCCCACAAATATTTTCAAAACTGAGTAAAAGTTCCTCAAGCAAATAAGCAATTAAAGAAACCAACACGACTTGCATGTTGAAATACAATGAATGCACACCTACAAGTTGGGTTTTTTCCCTCTGAAGTCTGTCAGAATGTTTCTAAGACCGTTTGCATATGCACTCAGTTTACAGTAATGCTTGAAATATGTGGCCAAAAAGATGAAGTCCTTCAGAAGCAAAAATATGAAGCTGTAATTTAAACTACTTGCTTCAGACACTGCTATCTGCTGGGAGCACATCTCAGAACAGAACAGAAAGCCCATCACGTTGGTGTTCAGTAATTTTCCCCATCACACTTGAGTTTCCCAGACTTAGAAATGGAAACGTTTACTTCTTGTTTGTGCTTTCATCTGGTGTCCAGACTACCTTGTTCAGTAATATTGTAGCCACCGTGAGGGTGGTTAGATCACATGAATTGGTTTAGGACACTTGCATTCCTGTCATTGGAAGAACCAAGTGGTGTTGAGGTGTGCTGCAAAATGACTGCAGCACTCAAAGCACGGCAGATGCTCCATCTCCTCTCTCAAGTCTGGTTTAAGAAACAGCTTGATACTTTAATCTTTTCTAAGCAGATTTTCTTAGAGGCAACTGATGTGGTTTTTTAAGCACCCAAGTGGTAAACTGTATGTGTGTGGGTTTGTTGTTTTTTTTTTTTTTTTCCTTTCTATTCCTGAAGACTTTAAGTAAAGTCTGTCTGTATTTGCTGTCTATTTTGTGATGTGTATTGGAGATCCAGATCCACAAAGATTTAGTAATGTCGGAAGATTCTTGTAACTCTAGTTAACAACTGTGTTACTAGAATGGCAGGAGACGTCTCAATATCCTGGAGATGGTATCTCCTGATTTAATAGCTAGAGGCAAAGATTTTCGTATTATATGTTAAGAAAGCGTAGCATAATATGACCAACTCAGTCTGTAAGTTTGAATAATTCAGTGGTATTTTCTTTTCTTGTGCTTTTTTTTTTTTTTTTTTTTATTCTAGACCTTCTGCATATTACCAATTTCCATGCGTTTTAAATTTATTAATAATGGTTGATTTTAAATTCTGATGGATTGCAGAACCTGATTTATTGTCTTTATGCAATAACAATTTAATATGTAGACATCTAAAAGTTACATTGAGTCTCTAAATTTCAAACTTGGTTGCTTAAGGGTAGAAACTTGGCAGCAGCTGTGTTCTACTGCCCGAATAGATTAATTTAACCTGCTAATGACACCTTTTCTATTTTTACCACTTCTGGTACCATTATTAGTAATAGTTGTCATCATTATGCTGGATTAATTGCTGACTGTAGGTGACTATGAAACTGTAGCTTTCAGTTTATGAACCAGTGATGACTTGTGAAGTAAACTGCCAGTGTGCAGCTTCTAAATCTTTCAGAACAGCCAAATCTGAAAATGGCTTTGGATACTGCCTTTAGACTCTTTAAATTTTGCAACGTCTGCAACATGCGGTATTTATGGAAGCATTTTTTAATGAGGATGACAGGGAAACTCCAAACTAATATTTTGAACATGGTCATGTAAAATTACATAAGTAACTTTGGGATTAATTGGTTTCAGTAATATGCTTGAATAAGTAAGTCTGTGATTGCTCGTCCTTCTGAAAAGCATGTTCCAAAGTGCTGTTTATTGTATCAAACTGCAGCACAGTCCATGAACTCCAGATCACAAATACTCCTGTGAGAAATGTGAAAGCCACTTGGCGCAGCTTCCACTGTAGTACTGAAGTCAGAACATACTTTAAAATCAGAAAAGAAAGGAACGTTATTTAAATTTTTTTTAAAGATATCATTGTAAATGAATGGAAAGTTTGCAGACGCTGAGAAATGGTTTCCAGCTCTGCAGAAAATTAAGTGGACAAAGAGGAATTTATCACAGGTGGTTTGATGAGATGCTGTCTCTCTAGAGTATTAAAAATAACAATAATATTTTAAAAATCAATGAAAAAACATTTAGAGACCATGCAGCAACCATCCTGTTTTCCAGGGATATAAGCTATATGACCCAGAAGGGCCTTTCATTTCCTGAAATGTATGATACTGTCTTTCAGTAACTAAACCCATTTTCCTTATGTTTCTCTAACTTTGCTCTGATGTTTTCTTTTCTGACACAGTACTTTCACAACTGTTTTGGTTAAAAGCAAGTAGAGTTAGTGAAAGAAAATATAATGCTTTGTTTATTTATTTATTTTAAATGGGCAGGTGAAACTTTTTGTATGAGTACCATAATAAATGCTCAGTCTTAAAGAAAAACACCTGTGAACAATGTGGAACTTACTTTAGTGTTAAACCTGGTCAGCTTCACATGTAGGAACCCACAGAAGAATTGTATGCTGCTGATCACTGAGAGAATTTGTGTTGGTTAAGTGCTTTCCTTCATTCAAACACTGGCTCCAGGCAAATTTACCTGAAGTTCCTTTTTTTCTGAAGCACAGTTATGCCCAGGATACATACCTTAAGATGAGTAACTTCGGCCTGGGCACTTCTAAGATGAGAAAGTTAGGAGCTAAACCATGTCTGACAATGCCTGAAAGGGCTAATGCTGTAACTGTGGCTTCTGCAAGGAGCGTCTGCATGCTGCTTCTAAGTCTCTCTGTACAGGGTAAAGAAAAATGTGATGCTAGAAAATATCTTGACTCTGTATCACTGTTTTCCTTTCAGTTAACAAGTGAACTAACGCAAGACCCTGTACCACAGTGAAGGTGCAACTGTACCAGCTACCACCATCCTCAGCAGTTCGTGAAGGTGATATGCCTCCTCCAGCAGACTGAAGAGAATCATGAAATTATGCCTAAAGGTAAGTAGCAAGTCACCTATACTTTGGAGTATGTAAGAACATACCTGAGAATAAATTAGGTATTTTACATTCCTTGGAGGTGTGTGAATTGGTTGTGGCCCTGTAAACTGGGTTTTCTCTTTTGCTTTGGGCCAGCTTATGTGCGTATAGTAGCTGCCTCACTTCATTTAGGAACACTACTACTATTCTAACAGGCTGCCATTTGAATGGAGGGATGCTTTTTAATGGAGTGAGGGGAAAAGCCGAAGTTGCAATGCCATTCCCTTGCCTAATATATCTATATATCTATATACATACACACACTTACCCATGCTGAGCTAAGTACAGTCCATCCCATGGAGTCATGTTGTAAAGTGAAAAACGACGGGGAGAAATCATTACTATGACAACCTGACAGTGAGTGCAGGGAACATATGACTCACTGCAGTTTTTTGAGTTCAGTGAGTCAAATCCATAAGCACCTGGCCTTTTTGTTTAGCTCTATGGGTGAAATGGAGTAACAGTCCATTTATTCTCTGGAGACTGCCTGATGTGTTTATAGGAAAAAATATCCAGCATGTGTGCCTCTGCATGACTTTTTTTTCTTTTAAGCACATACAAGGAAAAGTGACAGAAACAAGATAATGGATGTTGTGTGTTTTCCCCCTAAATGGTCTTTTTCTGTATTTTAGTGCGTCTAGAACCTTTCTATATGTTGATAATTTTCAGTAGTTCTATTTTATCCATGGCTTGGTGGCTATTAACATTTGACAGTGAGTAGAGGATGATGCAGAAATGGGCAGCTGCAGACAGTATACAACAGGAAGCTCTCCTTGGCAGCCACCATTTCTTCGTTACCTCTATGTTAGAATTTTGAAGAAGTCTGTGATGCAGATAAAATACTGACTGTGAAACGGCTTGTGTACTTGGTACACATGTGCAGTTATTCCTCCCCTCATGCAAAAGCGTCACAGGTAGGAAGATTAAGGTGTTGAGAGCCCTTCATCTTAACTTATTAAAGTATTCTTTGACCTTCTTTCAGGTGACCCTGTCCTCAGCCAGGAGACAGTTTTTATTCTGTTTGGTTTTAAACAACAAATACAAACTTTACAAGGGCTGTTGATTGTTGTTACAACTTGCCGTTCACCTGGCGTAGCCATTTATCATAATGGTCTTTGTGGTCAATTTGCAACCAGCAAAATACTCACTTTGATATGCTACCTGAGGATTTACATTCCAGAGTAGAATGGCTTAGTTCCAAGTAAGAAAGCACATGAATATAGTCTAGGTTTTACTCCTTCTCAGCTGGAGACCTGTGTTAAAACACATTGATGGGATGCCTTCTCAGATGCTCTCCTGTGAATGAAATTTGTGTATCATTTTTGTCTCAAGATGCAGACAGTAGACTTTATATCAAAGAATCCCATGGCTAGGAAACTATTTCAGATGTTTAATGACTCTTTATGTTCATGTGAGCACAGATATTTGGAAAAGAAATTAAAATTTTGATTGTGAAAACTCAAATTTTGTCCGAAATCCAGATATTTTTAAATGTTGTAAAGAAAAACTTAAACTGCAGTAACTGGAACCATAGGAATTAAGAGTATGACTGAGCTAATGCCTCTCTGTGCTGCTAAAATACATGTTATCTTGGATCCTGTGTGCATCCCAATGCTACATCAACAGATATGAGGTTGTATCACCAATGCTAGGTTGCTAAAAAAAGTTTAGGTTTTAGTTGCTAAGACTGATTCAGACTGTCTGCAAACAACATTGTACTCCTGAACACACTTAGAATTAACAGATGTGACAAGGCTCATCTATTTGTAAGCAAGACTGGTTTTAGGGGTGGAAGTAAGGGCTGTTGGACATGGCTGGAATCAGCTTGAGTTGTAGACATGGAGAAGACAGATCTCCATTGTGACTAAGAGAATGATGCGGCCTTAATCCTGAAGAAAACCTGAAAGGGTTTCTGTGGTCAGATGAGGGTTAACTCCTTAGGACTGCACGGATGGCACGTAATATTCTTTAGCTTCTCATATTGCCAGTTGCATCCACCTTTTGCATAGAGGTTTAATAGCTAAGGCACATCACAGGATGCCTGTTTTTAATGTAAAGTCCTGCAGAGATGTGAACTGAAGAATTCATCAGCAAAAATACTGTATCCTGACTGGGCAGGCTTCTGTGCTTGCCTCTGCTGTACCTGCCCAGACCTGCTGTCAGAGACAGGGTGTAGAGTAGATCATTCTCACACCTGGTCTGGTTTGGTGATTGCTGTAAACAGACACCAGGATGTGGTACCAAGTTCTCTGCTGCTTTCCCTGGTGTGTGCTGTAAAACTCTCTTTCAAGACAAATGTAAAACTATGGTAATTTTGCATCATGTGGGATGCTCTTCCATCTTACCTTTTGGTGGCTGTTCAAAAGCAAGTAAATGACTTAATAGAATTAGATTCAGGGACAAAAGCATCAGAGACCTTGTCACTCCATTCCTTTCCTCTCACTGGAGTTACAAAAAGTGGTATTCAAATGTGATCTAATTATCCTCGTTTATTATTTAATGTTTTGCTGTCTAATTTTTGGCAATCTTGTCAATGCAAGTATGCTTATTGAATAAAATAGCGAAATTGAAAATGAAGAAGGCTCTTAGCAGTGCTGTTTGCACCTTGAGGGTAAGGGGCTGAGATGTTTATGCCAGTTAATTCTTCACTGAGTGTTCAACAGGATGCAAAATAGGCATACAGTGCAGTCATCTAAAAGGGAAGTATTATTTTCTCCATTTACTATTCTGAAACCAAATGAGTCGATTTTTCGGTGACTGTGGGATTCATCTGAAATTTACATGCAGGGACCTTTTTTACATAAAGCAAGTGAAATCCTGCATTATTCATGGTTTTGTCATTTTTTGGAGTGGTAGGTTATCCTGGAAGAAAGGAAATGAGACTTTATTCTATAGACACTTTCCCTTTATAGCTGTAATGGGAACATTGCACTGATAATTATAGTTTTACTAATTATACTTCCTCATTTGTTTGATCTTCATAAGAAGAATATTATTTAAGTCTGGTTAGCTGTTTGACACTAACTAAATTATGAATTGTAAGCAGGAAAGAGGTTATCTGTTTGTGTGATCTTTTCCCTGATTCTGTACTAGGTTCCTGGGAGGTTTTTTTTCTGGAACAAGGCTCAGTTTTGAGCAATTCAGACAGTCGACAGACCTTATGGTTGTACAATGCAGATATTCACGTTACAGGAAATAATTGTAGAAGGATTTCTAGCACTGCTGTTGGTTCAATCTTGTTATCACAGTTGTTTTGTTAATAAAATCCTTAATGTCTTTCTGTCAAGTTAATTCTCACTGATAAATGTAGAGGACCACTCTATTTTGTTTGGCTTAGAGATAGTTTTTTCTTTTTTAAAGTAAGAAATGGGCTTGTTCTTTCTTCGCAGATAATGTAAAGTCAGATCCAAAATGCTTCTGAAGGAAGAAGACATTCTTTTTGTTGGTTTAAGCAGACCTTGGATCAAGGTTGTTACTAACAAACATCAGAACTTGAACACATGAGCAAAGTGCTAATCCCAATTCTAGATTGCCTTCTGATTCCTGTGGTTTTCTTAGGTGAGTTAACCTGTTTTATGAAGTAGTGAAGGTCAAACAAAATCCCTTTAATTGCTTTAAATTTACATATACACTTGTGATTTATTTGAATGTTTTAATATGTGCAAATTTGGAATGGCTGACAGTGGGTAAGACAAAGGGCAAATAATTATACAATGTCATGACTAATTGCGTAAAGTTCAGTGAATTTTAATGATTCTTAAATAATGCAAACCTAAATGTACTCAACAGAGGATTTGTGTTTGGTAAAAATCACCATTTAGCACATACATAAAGGCAGGAAGGGTTCCATTCGTGTAACATTGTACATGGAAATCAGGTAGCTGTTACTACATATTGCCAATGTTATTTGTATAGAGTCTTTCCTTGGTTGGTGTCAGGAATTGATGCTGAGCCTGCAATTAATTCATTCCTGAATGTCCACTGAGCACAAGTTTCAAAGATGGTAACAACACTTCAATTTTTGTGGTAACGTTTTAACCTGGAAAGCTTCATTTTGTAACTGAAAGCAGCCAAAACTTTTTAAAGGCCAGTTCTTTTATCTGGAGTTAACGTGACCTTGTAACACCATGGGCTGGGATCATTCATAGGAGTGAACTTGCAAGACTGGTGAAATAGGTGTGAGTGTGCTAAAGCATACCATCTGAGACTGCAAGACCTGAGCCTCATAAGAATGAGATTCCTATGACACTGTCATTACTCTGTTTAGTTTCTGTGGAAAAAATGCTTTATTGATAAAGGAAATTCTGAAAATAAAAATAACAACCCACGTCTCTCGATTGCTATTGGTAGACAGTATTTGTAGATGAACAGCAGTCTACTCATTTGATGAAAGACTACAAGTACACGGTTCGTTATTTCATAAAGTACATTAGTCTTTGCAATAACGTTTGAGGCTGTCTCTCAAGAAGCCTGAGTTCATTCACTGAGTTGTATCGTATCAGATAGGTATACTCCTATTTTCTCACTGAGAAGTTCGCCTCTTAAGGAAACTGGCTGAATGACAACTGGATTGCTTGCTTTCTGTCATAATTCGCGTCTTCCCACTTCAGCGCATGCTTGGGTATGGCAGTTATCTAATTGTCCTTTTTAAAATGGAGTGTATTTATTATGCTTCATATGTTAGTGGAAATGCTTCTTGCATTGGCATTGGGAATGCTCTCCCTTTACTTTTTTCATAAATGATTTATCAACTCTGTTATTGCTTGCATGGTCTTTATTATGTCTCCCAAATGATTTTTCCAGAACCCTCTTTTGCTTAAAAAACACAGGAAGATGAATGGAGCTTAATATTTGACCAGGAATTTACTTTAAGTCTTTTAAGCAATATTTTGAAGCCACTGGCACATCCTTAATAGTCCCAGAGGGAAAACAAAGAAGGTAGCTGATCTAAATTGAACGTGCATTGTAGTATGCACTGAAAAGTAGAGACTCAGGAAACCAGTCAAATTGTATTCTTAGGAAATCTTCAGAGAATGTGAGAGGAGGGCTTAGACTTGACAGTACTTCACTAAACTTTCAGGCTCGTATGACCCTCAGAAACTTTTGACTCTCACTGGCTTGTGGTCTTTGGGTCCTAATTTGTTACAACTTCCAATGTAGCCCTACAGTTTATCTTGTTTTGACTTCTTTATGGTTGCTGTACATATGTTTTTGCCACTACAAGAAAATACTACCAGCAGTGATGCCCCTGGGTCCCTCTGCATATGGAGAGTTCAAAGTGTGATGTATTATAAAACTAGTCAGAAAAGAGTTGCTGTTTTCTCAAGACCTATCAAATAATGTAATTACTCTGGCATGTACTTCCTACTAGCCCATATTCCTTCTTAAGGGAGAATTCCTCACTTTTTACCAGGAAAAAGCTGAAGCAGTTGTTGGTGAAACCTCATAGAAGGGATTGGTGTCAAAGCAATGCTTAAAATGTTGAATGGCTTGTCACTGAGATTGACAGGTGCCACCTCTCCTCACAGGAATGAGACTGAAAGTTGTGCCTCCACAGTGCACATTAGAACACTTCATTAAGAAATGTTGACACATAAAGCTGTATTTCCTAGTACACTAGGGCTATTTTATTCTGGCAAAAACATACAGTGATTTTATGAACTTTCTTTGTTTTTCAGGTAGGCAGTGAGGAACTGAAATCTCAGTGGACAGTGGCATTCAGGCTTTTCAGTGCATTGTCCTGTAAAGGTACCAGAGTTAGCTCAAAGCTTTCTTTTGTGCTGGTAGCAGTCACAGTGTCAGCATGAGCTAACTACTCTAAAGAGAAGCTTTCTTTGTGTGTCATGGTTGTTGGCTCTTCTGTTTCCAAACGCTGCACTAGCATTTTGGAGACATACTTGGCAATTTGGGGACTTTGACGGATGGACTTGGGTGATTTAGTGGGAGCACTTAGGAGTTCTGCTGTCACCTTTCTACACTCCAGTCCTTGCTAGAAGTTCCTGCCTCAGAAGCGTGAGCTGCGTGCCAGTGCCTCTGCCACTCTCATTCACAGCTTAGTATTACAGTTATTACTAATTATTACTTACTCTATTACTAATATGCTATAGGGTGAACTTGGGGAGCAGGGTTGCATGCATGTACCCTGATATGCTTTGGTGTGGGGCAGTAATTCCTTGCAAAGGGGTGACATGGACAGCTGGGAACCTAATGTCTTTTGAAAGTGGTACTTAACCACTTCAGTTGCTTAGCTGGAAAGCTCTTTGCAAAATTTTTATGTAAGTGACAGTGTATCATTGTGCTTTCTGTGCATTCACTCTTGCTGTCTCATGGGTTAATAAGGAATAAGAGACAGAAAGTGGGGAAAAGAAAAAAGGATTGGAGAGGGACAGAAAAGAAGATGCTGATAAGGACAAATGCTGATGCTGGCAAAGAGGCGATGTAATTGCAGTTTGATAAGCGACATTTATGGATTATGAAATATCTGCAGAAAATCTTGGAGAAATAATTGAACCAGACATCTTTCAGTTCTGGTGATCTGTGAGCAAAAGGACCAATACTCTGTGTTTTATATAAAAATAAGCTTATGCTTCATTGTATAATACAGATCTAATGATGAGCTGACTTTCAAATTATACATGTCCTTTTGATATATAGCTATACAAACTGAGATATTTTTATTCTGAATTTCAAATTTCTAGTGGCTTTGGATTTCTTCCTATTCTTGTCCCTGTCTAATTCATGCTGTTTCTTTCCCCCATAGAGACTCATTCCTTATTAAAGAAGATACAAGACCTAGAAAGATTCACATATGCCTAGCTCCTTGGAGAAGATAAAATAAGACCAAGTTAAGTGGGAAGATTTCCTTATCAAACTAAGTAGCAGCCAGACTTAAATTAAGAATTAGAAACTGTTTTCTAGAAACGTGCTACTGTGAGCTGTTGACAGTCTGGACACACCAGCTAGCTCCCTGCTCATGGTCAGTAATGGCAGCAGAAATTTTAGAATAATTGGCATGAATGAAATGAAGAAAGTTCCCAAGTTACCAACCAATTACCAGAGAAAAATGGAAAAGCACATGTGCCTTTTCTGTCTGCATTATTTCAGACTAATTTATTTTCTTGGTATAACATTTCTATTTTATTTCATGGTAACATGAATTCTCCTTCCTTCCTCTCCTTAAAATTTATAGTTAATCCTAAATTATAATTACACTTCTTTTAAATGCCTCTGGAAAAATCTTATAGAGTTGGATGAGAATCAAATACAATTATTGTTGAATTAATTCTGTGGGAACAGATAAGGTTTTATAATATATTTTACTGATGTCACAACTTGATTTTTTTCAGTGCTAACTGTAGTTGAACACAGCTAGCTGGTCAAAAGGAGCACTGTTTCTTACCATTTTCATGAACTGGAATTTATTGCTTGTTTGCTGGATGAAGATTACAACAAAGCAATAGGTCTGGAATATGGTCCTATGTGCAGTAAATTTGTACAAGGAAACCACAGAGCTATGAAAAAGCTTTTCTGAAAACCCTGAATTTTGTTTTTGTGTTCTCAGCCATTTCTAGTTTTTGGGATATATTTAAAAACAGTGTATATCTTCATCCTTCCATTGGATTTAGAAATGCTTCTGTCCCAAATCCTATATATGACATGCATTTCTGTCACAGTCATAACAGGAAGCCATTTACATGGTTGTTCCTGCTAGGGTTGTTCAGTATTATTTTGGAAGTGTAAAGGAGTCATCTGGTTATGTGTGATTTTGTTGATAGTGATGAAACATGCCCTTTTCTGAGACAGATTATGCCTTCTTGCTTGTACACCTGTTAATGTCCCTTCAGTCTTACCTTGGTGTAGTTTCACTGTATTACTCTAAACAGGAACCTTTCATTTTGCTCCTGGCAGTGCTAAGAAATGCAAATATTCAAATTTGATGTGGCAGCTTAGTTACCTGCATGTTGCTGACATCTTAGGATATAGCCCATGGGCCTGTCTGAACACAGAGGATAATACAGGGAAGAAACCTAGGTGTGTGGAGTGCACATCTGGACAGTTCTGGAGGAGTAAGTACTGTTATTTACCACTGCTTGCTGTAACTCAGTATGTCATTCAAAGAAATATTATTTATATTTAAACCTTGCTAATGCTACAAATGGGTTTGTTGTTTCACCCGAGAAAGCAGTTTAGCCACTTAGTTCTGACACTTTTCTTCTTCACAAACTGAATAATCCAAGATATTACTTATGCTTTTCCCTAAGCTTTTAGAATTCATCCTTTTCTACTCTTTGATCAGATCCATAGAATGGCGTATAACTGAAACTGTAGCTGGGTGAACTGAACCAGTTTATACAGTTTCAAAAGGTGTATATGTTTGCCATCTTCTGTTGACTTGTGAATCATTGGTCTTGATGCACATCTTATTTCATACATTCATCACTGTAGATCAGTCTATGCTTATTTGTAGACAAAACCATGGCATTTTTTGTTTAGTTTTGTTTTCAGATTTTTTCAGCTATAATTTTAGAGGTATGTAGGGCTGAGCAGATAAGCTCTGTTTCCAAGTATGTTAACAGTTTACCAATGTAGAGAAAAATGAAGGACAAAGTCAGGATATAATCTTTGTGAGATGAAGGAAAACGTGATTTATTTGAATGTCACCAGGTAGTAAGAAACAAAACACAGTGAATGCAACGACTTGTAATTCATTATCTAATGATTACACCAAGGTCACAATGGTAGAGGAACAGTAAAGATTGAGGTAAATCATATAATTTACTTATTTATGTTTCTAGCACATGTTGCAAAGTATCCCTCCTTTGCTGTCCCATTGATGTGGTTGATCTGCACTGGAAACTTGTACTCCTGTCAATTAGAATGTCAGCTCATGTGGATGTTGCAGGGCAGTGGTACAGCAAAATAGCTTACTCTTCCTGCTGGTGATTTGCTTCAAAAAGTGATGTAGAAGCAAGCTACTGTCTAAAAAAGCCAGTGGAGAGCTATGAAGTTTTAAAGAACTGTAAATATAAATTTTAAAGAATTAGTATTCTGTATTTTGAGTGGCTATTTTGTAATTTTTTGGCTCACATGCCCCTGTGCTGATTACCAATGCTGTAAATGGGAAGAACAGGGAATGACAAGCAATTCAAGTTAAGGAACATACAAAATGTCACAGTAATAAAGTTTACTGCCATCCTTTCAGAGGTAAATGAGGCACTAAAATACTGGCTTCTCTTTCTTATGGCAAAGATAGAAATAAAATGTAGTATGTGCCCTTTCTTGTTCTTGTTTGTTTGACATGAACAACACAAGCTTATTTTATTCTCAGTGACTAAACATGAACTTATTGGTGGCTCTTTTAAAAAGAAAAATCAGTTACAAGACATTCAGCTGTCTGTCCTTCAAACTACTAAACTGCTAAGTAAAGACAAGAAAGACAAGGGAAAGCTGCTTAGATTTAAATATATTAATGAAGGAAAAGCTAAAGAAATCTGGGACTAGGAAGCTGACTAAAGTAGAATAGCATTTAGTTAAATACTCATATGGTTCCCACAGATTATTAAAAGCATATGGCTTTGTGAGCTAACAGTCTGGGTCCTGTGGGTTTGTGCTATTAAGCTAAAGTGTCTTGGGAAAGGGAAGGGAAACTGAAGGCTTATTTTTCCCCCCAGACTGCAACTGCCTGCCACTGAGCCAAGTGTATTTTATTCAATCTGAGTATTGGCTTGGATTTCTGAAAAGGAAATTTTGGAAGACTGCCTCGTTCATCAAAAATAATTTAAGGTGCCACCACAGAGGCAACAGGGCTTCTCATTATTGTTTCCTGTATTTTATGATGTTGGCACTTTTTCTGAAATAATTTGAGAATTGCAGATATAATAATGTTTTGGATTGTAGAAAAATAGATATCAACAATGGAATTCACATTTCATTTTATCTAGGTTTTGGTAATATGCCTTTTCCTCAGTAAATACAGCTTTTTCTGGAAATGAAATCCTTACTCTGAACAATGGCATCATTATGTCAGGCACTTCTGTACAAAACTGAAGTATAGCAATTAGCACGAAATGAAAAAAATAATGTGAATACTCTTATAAACTTCTATGGATGATCAGTAAAGGACTTTAAAAGCACGACATACCGAACTGAAGATTTTTAAAATAAACAACTTGGACATTTCTGAGTGACAAAACCCACTTTCTGTTCCCTGCGGACATTTTCCAATTGAGCTTGCTAGTGAGAACTCAAGGAAATATTTAGGAGATGGGCAGATATGGAATCATAGAATCATTTAAGTTGGAAAAGACCCTTAACATTATCGAGTCCAACCACTAACGTAACACTGCCAAGTCCACCACTAAACCATGTCCCTAAGCGCCACAGCTACATGTCTTTTAAATACCTCCAGGGATGGTGATTCAACCACTTCCCCAGGCAGCCTGTTCCAGTGCTTTACAACCCTTTCAGTAAAGATTTTTTTCCTAATATCCAACCTAAACCTCTCCTGCTGCAATTGAAGCCATTTCCTCTTGTTCTACAAGTTGTTACTTGGGAGGAGAGGCCGACCCCCACCTGCCCTTTTCAGGCAGTTGTAGAGAGTAAGGTCTTCCCCCGGGCCTCATTTTCTCCAGGCTACACAACCAGTTCCCTCAGCAGCTCCTCATAAGAGCTGTGCTCCAGACCCTTCCCCAGCCTCGTCACCCTTCTCTGGACACGCTCCAGCCCCTCTACGTCCCTCCTGAAGTGAGTGGCCCAAAACTGAACACAGGATTTGAGGGGCGGCCTCACCAGTGCCGAATGCAGGGGACGGTCACTGCCCTGGTCCTGCTGGCCACACTGTTTTGGGTACAAGCCAGGATGCTGTTGGCGGCCTTGGCCACCTGGGCACACTGCTGGTCATGGTCAGCCAGCTGCCAACCAGCACCTCCAGGTCCTTTTCCTTTATGTAGCTTCACCTCTAGATGCATAGTTGCCTTGGGGAGAGGGAGCCTGGCAAATGCAGTCTTTTTAAGTGTTTCCTTTTCTGATTCTACAAATGGCACTTATGCTAAGAAACTTAATTAGAAAGAAAAAAAAAATAATCTTGCTGCATACTTTGCAGCTGCCAGTAGTCTGAGTGTAAAGCTATTTAACTTAATCGCAACAGGCCCGAGTATTTGAATTTAGCAGTCAGCAGCTGAAAATAAAGCATGGAAAGCAGCAATAAGGCAAGCTTCAAATGCTTTAAACTTAAATAGTAAAACTATTTAGAATCTCTTTTACCCTGACTAAGAGTGTCAACCTTTTAAAAAAATTGAACTGAAACTGGAATTTGGGGAAATCTGGGAGTAAGACACTGAATCAGTGATGCAGTGATGACTCCTGGGGTGATAAAGAGGAGCGATGTTTTCATTCTTTCTCCATGCCATTTAACAAAACAAGGATGACTCTGTTATGCCAGACCGAAAGACCACATACATGAGCATCTGTGACCAAAAGTGAAGGCTGTAAGGATAAGTAAAAGCTGTAGTAAAACTTTATCCAATTCCTCTCCCTGTGTTCAGCAATTTTCCAGATTTATATAAATTTCAGTAATCTTCAGTGGCTTTACATTTCATGAGTTTGTCCAATCTCATGTAAACCTTGTTTTGAACCTGTAATATGCAGTCTAATTGCTAAAATTAACAGCTTTGTTATTAGTAGGACATTATGTGGGACTGGCGGTATAAATGAAAAAGATTCCAGCGACATTTGGTACTGTGCCTGCTTACATAAATAGAGATCTTTCCTTAAAAAAGATTGGGTAGAAACAGAGACCATCCAAAATACTTATTTTTGAGATGAGGAAACCACTTCTGGCATCAGAATGATATGATCTTTCTATAAATTACATGATCTGGAACTGGTATGTTGACAAATCTGATGGACCTCCTTTCATGATTAATAGTAGAGACTATAAAATCAAGTAAATGTTAGAAATTCCTCTGAGAGAGATTGAAACAAATTTTAAGGTAATTGTTGCAAAAAACTTTTTTAGATCCATGATTTTCTATTCTATTTTTAAGTACCACTTTTGTTGAGAATGCTGTTTTAAGTAAGCTCCTGGAAGTCCTCAGTTAATTTCTCTTAAGAGTGGTCCTGGTTTCCTTTTTGAGTAAGGCAGTTCACCGTTGTGCCATCTGTAATAGAGCCAGAGAAAAGGTGTGATTCACAAAGTATTCGTCTCTCATGAACTAAGTGGTAGTGCTAAACTTCTTAAGGGGATAATCTGGAATTTCTTGTCTATACTATTACAAGAAAACCACTTCTCTTGTTTTTTACTCCAGGTCTGTCCTTTACCATCTTACATGTCAGAGGGCCTTTGGAACATCAAACTATTTCTTACCTGATTCAATCTGACAAAGGTGAAACATCGTTATCATCTTGGATACAAACTGCACCACAGCAGAAGCTGAGTTTACAGGTATGCTGAGAAATGCCTGTGAAAGGTGGATAGTAGCTCAGCAGTGAACAACAACAAGCAATATTTAAAATATCAGAAATTCAGTACCTCTTATTCCTTTGCACAGTTTAACTTTACTATACTCTTACCAATATATAAATTAACTAAACAGAAATGGCTTTCAATGTTAAACCTACCTGACTGTGAGTAATTGCATGTGATCCATGTTAGGAAAGTTCTCTGGGAGCCCAGAAAATCCAAGTTACCTAGTTCTTGTTGCATTTGTTACAGATGAACCATAGGATTTGGGACAAAAATAAGAACAAAACTGATGTTCATTCTTAATTTGGAAAGAGCAGTGCATTTTAAAATATGCTTATTCATGGCAAAAGAGAAAAGAAATTTAATTTGGTCCTGTCTTAAGTCTTATGACCAGAAGACGTTGATTCATGAAATGTTTTGTGATTTAGAATAAGAAATCTTTCAAAACTTTATAGATGTCTCAATCATATCCTAGTGAAGAGAGTCTTTGGGTGGGACTGAAATTCTCTTACTTAGTCGTAATTCATTTTTATTAATAACTTTAGTGTATAATGATACCAGGAAGGAAACCTGGGCATCCATTTGTGGATTTCTTCAGTTCAAGGATTTATCATTCAGACTTAATCTCTGTCTCACCCTGTGTGTATTATGATTTTAACATCTACTGCTTTTTGCTTATTACTGTTAATGTTGTAAAACAGACTCCTGGAAAGAGAAGCTAGAACAAGTAAGTCTCATTAAAAATAGTTATTTGGGCAATCAGGCCCCCAAAAAATAAAAGAAAGAAGAAAGGAGTGAAAAAAGTAAAAAAAACATGTTCAAGGCCAGTAATATAATCATAATGTGAAATGGAAACGAAAGCTAGCATTTTAACTGAAGTTCCATTTTGTTTTCTGTTTTCCTGCCTGCAGTTTTCATCTTTATCATCTAAACATCAAACATGCTCCACTTTAGCCACTCTGTGACTGTGGTAGTTGAGGGGAGGTGTCTTTGTAACCGAAAATAGCGAACAGATTGGTTTTGATACATCACTGGAGCTGGAATAATTCATTAAAGAGTGAACCTGTTGGCCTCAAGCAGTAAGTAGTATGTGTGATTTCGCGAACATTCTATTCTGTGCCTCATGAAGGTCAATAATACTGAATCATACGTCTCTGAAAACATAAAGGACACAGACTTGAGTATACAGACAATAGTACAAGTGGTAAGCATAATCATAGCATAAACCCAAACAATATAAAAAGGTTGCAACAGATTGTAACTTTGGTGCAGGAAACCTTCTTGTGCCTAGGTTTACTCTGTATGCAGAACTTGTGAGATTACGGAAATTAGATGAGGTGTAGTAGCTGTAATGTCTTATGACTTTTAAATTTTTAATTACATTTTGTTCTACATGCACTAGCAATAATTATTCTCCACTGCAGTTGGGTAAAACCATGGATTCTCCCACCCAATAATTTGAAAAGGCGTAATGCCACCAACATAATTCATGAGATTGTTTTGCACACTGAATTAGTCAGATACAGTTGACAGCCTCTCTGGATTGAGAAATACAGTCATGTAGTAATGGGCTCTAGTAATTTATGAATTTACTGTGCAGGGTTATAATCCGTATTTTGGATTTTCAGTATCTTTCTGCTTCCTGTACTACTTTATCCTGGAGTTTCTTTAATCTGGAATTCATTTTCTCATGTTTAGAGCAATAACAAATGTTTCAATAGGACTAGATAAGCTGGGTGGATTTGTCTGGAGCCAGATTCGATGACAGCACTCTAGATAATTTAGTTTTCATCCTATTTTTCTTTGCTAAGATGTTTTTAAGTAAATACATTAAAACAGGCTTTCTTCTTAAGAAAAGCCTAATAAGATTAAAAAGCTGGAATTCTGTGAATGTTTTGTGTTTTCTTCTCTACCCCTTTCAAGATGATGATAAACTGTCTTGAGTCAACTGTCTACAACAAAATTCTGTCTTAATTTTTATGAATGCTGTGACTGTCAGGTGTTATGTTAAAGTGTTGAAGTAACATAATTTCAATCTCATTTTCCAAAGTGACATTGGCAATGACCATGTATCCCATTGTCTTTCACTGAGATCCAGAACTCATCGGTAGCTGTGTAAAAGCTACGTGGTGGAATAATGACAAACTTACAAAGCCATAAATTTATGTGGTGAAGTGTCTAATTTCCCTAAAAGCTAAACAGTCAGCTTTTGTGGTGTAGAGCTCTGTTAAATGCCTTTGTTGGTGTCTCTGTCGGCAAAGTGGGTCAAGGGCTGACAGAAGGAAGAATCCTCCATATCTTCAGGATGTAAAAATTTTGGGATGCAGTTGTTGCTGGTATTCATCTCTCAGGAAAAATAATGTAATACATATGGTTCAGCCATAGGAGTAGGGAGCACAGGCTACTCGCCTGCCATGCTGTGATTTAGATGAAGTTCCATCATGTGGAATCAAAGATTCACATGAAACACCTACTACTCTTGAAATACATTTAGAACAATGTTTGTGTCAACTAAATTAATCTGCCATTTTGAGTCCACATTGAGCAAAATTATTTATCCTAACATAAACCATTTGACTGATTAATTTCACAACTCCTTTTACTGTTTCTTTCTTTGCTTTTAATTTTGTTTCTTTGCCTCTCCTGGACAATCATAGGTTTCCCTGTCTTTGAAATTCCAATAGTAAAGTTTTTAATGAAATGGGGAGAATGTTAAGGTTTGTGAGAGTAAAGCATAACATCACCTTAATTATTTGCATCTCAAAAGCAAATTACATACATAGTTATTTTTATCTGTAATTAATGACATGTACATTTCACAACACCTTATTATTTAGATTTTGAAGTAAGATGGTAAATTCTAGTCAGTAGTCAGCTTTATTCTTTTTGTCTCCTGAGGGAGAGACTTTGCTGTGTAAAATCTTCCATTAGCTGTTACACAAACAAACCACGTGGCATGCTTACGGTATGCCATTATTGCATAAGTTCTTGCATTTCATATCTGTCAAGATTCCTACCTTCCTTTTCAGTTGGCAGCCTGTTACCTTTGCAACTGTTAAAGAAAGCTCCTCTATTTCTACCCTAGAGCCATAATTACATATAAGCCTTGAGCCAGAGATAAGCCTGTGCTAGCAAAATGTTTGTATGTATCTTGGAAACATAATATCAGAATGGTGTTATCTGAGTTCCCGTATTACGTGTGGTAGAGGTAAACCCAGTAGCCTTATTCTTCCTCAGAGCAAGTGATTATCTTTATCTGATTGATTCTCCAAAGAGCTCCCAAATTCAAGAGCTGTTTGATAACCAGTGAAAGGGATGTTGATGACAAAAGTTACAAGTCCAAGTTTCCAATCCAACAAAAGATGTTTAACATGTATAACTAAAACAAATGGACAATTCCTATGTTGTTTGCTGGATTTGGGCTCAAAAGCTTAAGCTAAATATCTTGAAAGTTGTGGATTTTACTCTGATTTGTATTAATTATATGGGGGGGTGGGGGAAAGATTAATATTAAAATTCTAATGGGCATATTAACTTGGTCATCATGTGTAGATATTATATTTACATATTTTGATTGGTTTTGATAGCAGCATAACAATATAGTGCTACCTAATCTGTAAAAAAGGGAAATTTCATTGCTTAAGTTTTTATTTCTGTTTTTGTCAGAAAAAACCAAAACACTTCAGTGTCTATAGATGTTATAGTGTATATTTGTAACTAGGTGGTTACAAATGTCAGTTATAGAGAGTTTCTTCTCTGAGCACTTACAGAAATGGCAAGACTGTATATGGACACTTCTTATCAAACACTGCTTTTCCATCTCAGGTGGAGTAAGACTGATGGATGGACATAATAAAGTGAAGAGAACACTGGTTTCTGCTATGCAGCACTCGCCAAGTTTTCTGTCCATCAGAGCAGAAAGAGTTAAAAAAAATTCAGACCAATGTTACCTCACCATCCCCAAAGTGGAAGGTGGCACATGAGAGGAAAAGGTGGACCGCATTCATAAAGCCTGTCAAGGTTTTTGGGTGCTAAATGATGGGAAGGTGGGAGAAGGAGAACAATGGAAGGCAGCAGAATTTTATTTTCATTCTACCAAAAATAAAAATAGATAAACTTTAGGCTGCTTGGTCTGAACTGTTTTCCATTAACGTAGATGGAAGCCATAGGACTGGATGTATATCACAGCCTTCAGCTAATGATGATGAGAAGCACTTGTTAGCATATTAATTAAATTTTGTAGGGTGAGAGAAGCCTAGTGATCTAACTTACGCACACATATGAGTGCTTGTGAAATACATGGTTTTTCTTTTTCTTTTTTTTCCCAACTAATGTGATGATTGCTATCTGTTAGAATTTTAATATACAGGTTTTTATTTGGTTTTAGCTTCCCAGACCTGTTAGAAGCCATTTCAGAACAACGGATTGAACGTGGTGTTCCATTCTGCCAAGCAGTGAGTCCAAATGTGGTATGACTTCTTTTTCTTGAGATGACTGGCCTTCACCGTTTTCTTCCTCAGGACAAGCAAAAGGTAAGAAAGACTGTCTCCATGGAGCTACCCAACTGATGCATGATATTGATAGCTGAGGGTTTGATAAAGAAGAAAATATATTTCACTGTTAGCCAGGAAAGCTTTTTATGTGTCTGAAGTTCTATAAGGTAGTACATGGTCAGGCTCAGGGTTGCAGAATAATGTTTAATATAGGATGTTCACCGAAAGAAACTAAAACTGAGGAACATTCCGCCACTGTGTCCTAGAAGATGTTTTTTGTATTGTCTGCTCCCTCTGAAGGGCTTCTCAAAGAAAAGAAGTGATTTGACACAAAGGAAAACTGGGATGAGAGAATTACTAGAGGAGAAAGGATGGATTCACTCATGTTTTGATTTAAATAAGAAAACTCCTAATTTATTTTCCAGTACTTAATTTTAAATCCAGTTATGATTTTTCTGGCAGAACAGCTGTACCTTGAAAAATGTTGATTTAACATACACGTATTTCATGTCAATTCATCAATATTTGAAGGGAAACTGGACAGGTGAGCCAGCTGGCATGAAATGAAGGATGTCAAGCTGGTTGGCTGGGAGGTGTTGTGGTTATTCAGAACTCCGAGTTCCCTAACTGGCAGCTGTGCAGGCTGTCCAGTGCTGCAGGTTGTCTCATGTGCTGGCTGCCTGGCTGGTGGCGGCTGTGTGCCTGCCCAGTGCACAGCAATGAGGCTCATCATAGGGATAATTTTTTGTACCTAAAATTTTCTGTGTCTGAGGGATTCTTTTGAATGTGAAACCAGTAAGTGCATGCTTAAAATGCAGTAAAATTAAATCTATTTTTAAAAGCTGGTAGCTTAAAGCCAAGTAAAAATATAGGAACAGCATAAAAAAATAACTTGTTTCTTCAATTAGAAATACCTTCAGTAGGTATGATGAATTTTGCTTATTCTGGCAGTGTGCTTTTCTGGTGTCATTAGGCTTCTTGTGGCTAAGACCACAATGTCTTTAAAGGAACTGGAGTTACTAGGAAAGACATTACACGAATATATGACTAGTAGCATTGAGATCGATACAATGAGTCATAATCTCACAACATCTGCATATATATTAGTGCTTCCTTGTGTTAGATTCGGGGATTTCAAATTAAGTAACAGGTGTGATACAGGAAAAAAAATGATCCTAAGCCGTGTAAGCTGAAAGCATATAGGATGTATAGGAAAACCTTTGAGAAAGAAACACAGTATTTATGCTCTTCTTTTTATTGTGTTATTTCATCTGACTGAAAAAATAAATCACATGGCTTGTAGTGAACATTTGGAAAAGGTAAAAGTAGAAATCTTTCAATACTGGCTAAAATTTCTTAGTATTACATAAAAAGTATGCAGTTTAAATTGTGCTTTTCTCTGCTTTGTTAAATCGTTGAAATTGGAGATACATGCTTGCGTTCTTGCATTAAAATGGAGATATATGTGTATATATACGCTCTCCCTGCTGGAATAGCTTTCAAGAAAATTCTGCATGTCTTGTTTAAATATACCAATTGGATTCTATTTCCTTTCAATTTCAAGAAATTAGTGCTGCTCCAGTAGTCATAGAAACTGAAAATAAGAACAGACTGTTGAATATAACCATCAGCAGAAATTCTGAACACTGAATACAGTTCTCCTAAGTTCATACCTACGTAGGAATCTAAAAGAACATTTCAGAAGTAAACTCTGTTAGCAGTCTATCAAATGTAGTAGCAGCAATTAGTCTTAATGGTAGCAATTGTTAGGACTTAAGTGAAAGGCTGCTCTGCATTTCTTTCTACCCTCTCCCAAACAAATAATTGCGATATGTTTTCTGACCCTAACAAAAATCCCTCTGATATGTAACCCACTACCGTTTATGCCTTACAAACCAAAGAAAGATAGGAGTTGCAAGTACTCTTCTGCAGTGTAGATGAAAACTTTTGTTGTGAACATGCAGCCTTATCTTAATATCAGAAGTATCAAAATTGGGTATTGGAACTCCGTGTTCATAGGCTCTAAAAATGAATTAGCCATCTGTAAAATATGTAAACAAGAATATATCACATTTGTACTTCTAAATACTGCAACTACAGACACAGATGAAGTAATTGCATATGAAATTAGTAATCATGTGATTGTGTGGAATTGCTTGATCTGATTTGCATGCTTGACTGAAGAATTATGCACGTGAATCAAGCTTAGTAAATAATTCATACCTTATCCTATAGCTAATTAATTTAACATCATTTTTCTTTTCTGCAATTTGTGTAGGAGTGCAGTATTCTCTTGAAATTAGCGGTCTTTCCATAATAATTACCAATATCAAGGAATAAGTTCTGGTTTGCAAACTTTTCAGTGCAGAGTAACTATTACTCATTCAATATTTGAATAGTGTTGGCTAGTTCTAATTGGTCATGCAAACCTCCTCCTTTTTCTGTTTTTCTCACTTGATTAAAATAATGCTTGGTTATAGACTACAGGTGTGAGTACATGCTCTAAAAAAAGCTTTTCTGCATATATTTAATATGCTCCTCTTGTCTCTAAGTCACAGCCTTTGATGTCCTAGAGAGTCAAAATAATTGGTTATGGGGAGGGAAACTAAAGATCAGCAGCTTGGTTATTTGCCATAGCAAATACCTACAATGAAAATTAGTACTGGAAAAATATTTTCATGGATTTAACAGTGGAATTTGGCTTCAGGTAAATCATTAGATACCAGTAAGATTCACAGTATTTTAGGGCATCTGCTGCTATAAATTGGGCAATTACTGGCATCTAATGCTATCGCAGAAACTGCAGTGAATTTATTAATAGGTTATAGGGTTGACTACTGGAGCTTGTCAATACAAGAGTAACCTAAATGAAAAGGTTCACTAGCAAGTGAAGGAGGGTGTGTGAAAGGCTCTTCCACGTCTGTATTTGCTATGTCCTTCAGAACCTTGGGGCAAAACTGAAAGAATACTAAATATTGTAAAGGATTACATTTCTGTTCCAGAAGGCTTGAAATGTAAAACTTGGACTGCCTTTCGAGAAACTCCTTGCAGTATGGTACAGAGTCCTTAAACTTTTGATAGCAGTTGCAGGAATTTGGACTACTGTCTGGATTATTTGCCAGATTTTCATAACCAGGAAATACGTCAAAATAAAATTTGGTGATAGGCAAGTAAGTAGCAGGACATTAATTTCTCCGTTACTCTGATATTCCATGAAATGAGACCTCTGTAATCTTTTCATCTTGGATTTCTGTATTTATTTAGTTCAGAGGTCATTTAGCTAGAAGAAATGTGTTCCTGACAATCTTTTTAAACTGATCTAGAACAGAGCCATCTTTTCATGGACTCAGACTGTCCTCAGGGATTAAAACTTGTAGTATTGCAAACTAGTGCTAATTCTGTACCAACAAGATAATGTATCAAGCATGCCTGAATTTCCCAGTGTAAATGCAGCCAGGAGTTAGCTTCTTCTTATGGTCTAAAATTTGTCAACGTTGTCAAATTGGGGTTTGACTCCTGTTTATGCTGGTCTGGGAGCAGAGTTCGATCTGTACAGCTGGAAGTATGAAAAATGCTGAATGTTTATTGACAAAAGTAGTCTCTACTGCTGAGGTAAGAGTACTGTTTCGAGTCCAGAACAGGTTGGGATATGCCAGAAGGTATATGTATCCCCACAAGCTATAGCTTTTTTTTTTTTTTTTTTTTTTTTTTTAAGACAATTGATATAGTTGCAACAATTTCCCTAATTAATACTGAAAAAAACCCATAAAATGTTATTAGTATAAAATTTCTCTGACAAGAGAGGAATCAGTCTTTACTGGGAGAGGTATTTCAAGTGAAATCAACATTCTTTTAATGAAATGTATTTTAACTTAATAGATGAATAAGGATTTTCTTGGGCGGGGGGACAAGTTTTGAAATAACTTTCTAATGTTAAAGAAGAGATGAAGGAATAATCCTAGCAAAATCTTCAGTTTTGCTGTTGCAGTTCAAATAGTGAAGGAGATTAAAGAGCTTTTTATTGTGTATCAAAGGATACAGCTTTGTGGTCAGACAGAGCTCTATGTTCTAGTCTAAGATTAGTAAATATGCAAATGCTCAATCTTAAATAGAAAACCTGGAAGAATTCAATCCTTCGCTTATGCAATGGAATGTTTGTTTGAAATGACTAGCGTATTCCAACTTAATAAGTTGTCATGTTGTAAAACTTGTCAAATTCAGACTGCTTGACGGCTGTTGCAGTTGAAAAGCTATTTCAGCAAAGTACAAGTCACATGTTTGTGCTCTTTTTGAGGCAAACAACCATTCTGAATATCAGGTGAAAAAAGTCATAAGGATGCAAAGTGCCAGTTATTTATGGCATATCATTCTCATGAAACAGTGGGTGCCCACACTTGTGGTCTCACATATTTCTCAAGTGCTGCAGGTCACTACTTCATGTTTTGTGCAAGAAAAAGATGGGACTTAGCATTCACTAGTGCTCTAGAACTACAAATGGCTTTCCACATGCTACAAGTCACATCAGTTCTCTGTGATGTTAAATATTTTTTATAATCTCATTTTTGCAAGTAGGAAGGTTCAGTCAGTCTTTGAAAAAGAAAAAGGTAGAATGACTTGGTCAAAATCACAGTGAGAGCTAGGCTAGTGGGTGGTAGCACAGAGTACCAATTTTCAGTGCACTTTCTGTAGGACAATGCTCAGAGCTATATAAAATTGGGACATCTTTTGGAAATCTTATGCATAATAACATAGAAATTTAATTTGCATTTTACATTTTCTTTAAAATAAAGTATCTGATGCAAAGTCATCCAGTACTAGATTTTTTTTTTGTTTTTGAGTACGAACAGATATTTATGAAGAAAGATGTCATGTGTATTGAAAATATCTCCAAGCATTTTGTTGTCACAGTTGTTTAGCCTGAAAATAGGCATTTAGTTAACAGATTTTATCAACTCTCCAGGCTGCAGTCAGGAAGTTCAGCAGAATGCAACTGACAGTTATAGGTACTTTTTCTTGAGGGAATGTATTCTACCTGTGGGGTTCATTTCAAGGTGTCATTTGAGAAATTTCTTTAAATGTATGAAACATTTTAATAGTTTGAGTCCTGATTTCCTCTGAGAATGCACTCTTTCTTATGGCATAGTTGCAGGATGAAATATTTTAACTACGGAGCATACATAGCACCAGCAGATTTGTAAAAATATTACAGTGTTAAGAATATCATAGTGAAACGTTTTGTTTGGCCATTCCCACTGGACAAGAGATCTAATGCCTTCCTTTAGTTTAAGGGGGAGGAAATACTTTCAGTCTTCTTAGGTTTCCCAGTTTAGTGAAGTGTGGGGTTTTGTAAATTTTTGAGGGTCTTTATTTGAAATTTTATGAAACACCCCAATGCATCTGTGAGCTCTTCATGTCGGTTTTATTATTAATGCAAGCCTAATACTTTATATATATTGCTTTGTTATAAAGCCACTTGAGGAACAAGATGTACGTACATTCAGTGACAGTCTGGCTTGTTTATTTTGAATTTGTATCTTGATAGGGAGGGTGAAGGGTGAAAAATCAATTTGCGGACCTTTTCACTAAGAAAATACTGCAGAGAAATTATTCCACTGCAATCTACTGCTCATGAAGGGAAGCAGCTTAGAGAAATCTTTACAACCAAGGGAATCTTTAACCCAGTGAAGCAGGAGGCTATGAAATCTTCCCTGGGTTAGAAAGGGAGGCTTATAAGATCGGGATTTCAGTTAAAGAAGTTTGCTGTGAATTAGCAGGTGAATAATTTTTCTGAGTTTATGCATTTTGGTTGAAGTATATAAAAATTCTCCCTTCCTAGGGACGTAACTGCTGATATTGTAGATTCAGGTTTTTTCTGTGTTCCCATTTTGCATTTTTAGAATTTCATTGGGACCTGCCGATCTTGCTGATCGACACCCAAAACATCCGGGTAGTATCTGTTCTGTGCTAAGAGTTCTGCAGAGCTGATTGTTGGCCTAAAATACAGATATATTTCTAGCATGTTTTATGCCTAAAATGTGTGACATTACTGTTGCTCTTATAGTCAGGGGTATAAAAATGATATTGCTACCAGAAAGAACACTAAAAATGTGATAGAGTAGATTGACATTTGTGTGAGGACATCCATTGTAGCTGTGTCAGACCAGATTAGGCTGTTCAGAATAGAGAGGTGATGATCAGTTGAATTACTTATCCTCCCTCTGTTTTATAGAAAGGCTTAGGGCTGGAGGGGAACTGTAGTACAACTGTAGGATGCAGAAATATTGCCGTTGTGAATTGCCCAGTTAAAATTTAGATAGGTAACATTTCCAGTCAAAACCTGAAGTTCCCTCTCCTGCTGTTTCTTCCCTTTCCACTACCATTAAAGCTATAAAGACCTTTCAGTTCTTTTCCAAACGGAAACCAGGTTAATAGTTAGTCTGGATCATTTCAATCATCTGATTTACAGTGTGGCTTCAGAAATGGCTTCGTCACTGCAGCTAAGAGGAGGGAGCTGACGTGTAACGGGAGGAATGAGTGCTCAGGCCCAGTGATATCGAGGGCTTCTTAACCCAAACTCAATGTCTCAAGACGCCACAGCCCTCAGACGGTACCTCTGTTTTCCTTAATACATGTAAGTGGGACGGGGTGAGGATCCTGACCCATATCCTACCCTCTTTCCTACAGACAGCAACCTCCTTAGAGAAGGACTTTCTTTCACTGTGTGCTTTGAACAAATTGGGAACTCTGTCTTCTCTGGAGCCTCTGTGAATTTTAACAGATCAAGGAGAATATTTAGGTTGATAGATATTTGGGAAATGTTAAACATAATTTTAATAAACCTGCTTATATAAATATATTGCAGTAGCTTTATAAATTTGATCTGTTTCTCTTTTTTTTTTTTTTTCTTAAAGGAAAACCTTTATTTATTTTCCAATTTTATGGGAAAATCTCTCTTAACTGCCTAACTATTTACAGCTTCTGTTATTGTCACACCTAATCTTAGAAAATGAGACAACAATTGAATATAAACTTGTTTTAGATAGTGTTTCTGTTGATATCTTTACACCATTTTCATTTTTTTTGTTTTGCAACAACATGCACCAATGTTTTAGGAAATGTTAAGTTCCTTGTTACAAAATCTTCTGTCTTCTTCGCTCCAGAAGTGTTTATAAGGGAACCAACACAGCTACGTATGAGCTCCACAGAGAGATCATGTGAGTTCTGTTAGTTTGGGCATAATTTTTTAGAAATAAGGCTGGTTTTCTGCCTGTCTTTCCTTGATCTCTGAGGAGAAAATTATGTATGCAGAGGAGCATTTCTAATTATAAATTATTCCAGGTTTTCAACTGACTGGTTTGAGGCTTGATATTCTGTCATGATTCAAAGATGAGAGGATTAGGTTCAACAAACCTTTCTTTTAACAGCAGGTAAGCAGATAAGCAGTACAGTAAAGTGAGATAGTTACTGCAACTTAAGTGGGATTTTGCATATGGTGAAATAATTTTTTGACAGTTACTCTGAATTTGAGATGCAAGCCAGAGAAATAGTGGAAAAAATATTAAGCTTTTTCTATTTACTGTATTGTCAGTAGAAAAGCTGTTCCTTATCATAGCTGGAAAAAAAATGTCCTCCACAAACTTAAGCATTTGAAATTGCACGTGAATTTTGAATAAACAAACATACAAATGCTGAAACTTAAATAGAAGACTTGTGAGAATACAGTCCTTATCTTATGTAAACTTGCAAGCTACAGTGAATGGTTGTTTGAAATGTCTAGTGTATTCCATCCTGTAAGATGTGGTTTGCTGTGTTAGATTAAACAAGCAATGAAGTGAGATGAAATAATGCAGGACCACTGGTATATGAAAGTAGACAAAAATATTTCTCGTATGCTCAAGATGTTAAAATATTTCTTATACTACACCTGGCTGAGATCGTCAATATAAGAGAATGTGGCATAATGGGGATTTGAGCTCCATGGTTCAAGAGGGGTTGCCCTAAGGTAGACCAAGACTTTTAAAGTACTTTTTTCCTGGCTACCCTGGGGGAGTCAGGGGGGAAAAGGGAAAGATAGGGCCTGACATATTCATGCTAGTGCTGAGGGATGGAACGGGAATGTAACTTTTACTGGTGGATGAAGTCTTTTCTTTCAATCCCAACTCCTTGATGAGCTCCTGTTTCACTCGGTGTAGCATTTCCCGCCCTGGCAGCAAAGGCAGGAGTGGGGAGGGGATCAGCTAGGGCTGTGGTTGGGGGTGCTTAGGCCCTGGGTGGTCATTCCATAGCACCAGGCAAGCACCTGCTTTGTGCACCCCTAGAACCAGCCTTGGTTGTACCAGCCAGGTGCTTTTCTCTTCTCCCCACTCCTTCAAATAGGTATCTTTCTATATAACCACACATGGGCCGTTCACTCACTTTTGCCTTCAGTAAATTGTAAAAATTCCTTAAAAATCAGCGTAATCCAGTATTTTCTGACAAATAAAACCAACAGTCTCATTCACCTGACTGGCATAGACACGGTGTTATGTGAAAAGTGGGACCACATGGAAAGCAAAGTTAAAGGGAGAAAAGGGTCTGCTTGTAAGATCTCAGGTGAATGGTATTTGGCCCTGAGCTAATGTGACTGCATTTTTAAAAAGGCAGGCCAGATTATGAATGTTAGATTTCAAACCTTAAATACATGCTTAGCTGTTTTCATGATATCACTGTAGCCTTGTTTCTGTTTGCTGATGAAATACATGAGTAATCAACTTAGCACTTATTTCTAATACCATGCTGAAGTTTTTTTTTCACAGATTTACTATTGACCATAGACAGTTTGTGAGCAGAAGAGAGTTCAGTCTTTTAGCAACATCTTATTAAATCTTAAGTTTAAATCTACATATTTGTGGTGTGGAATCAACATGTTAGTTTTGTGAAATCTGTATAAAACTGGTGTATCAGAGTAAGTCAGGTCTATTAACATCAACCAGAGATTTATTCTTTTCTTTTACAGAGGTTTTTGTATGGAGGGGTCCAGGTTTTTCACACTGCTCTTTTTTTCTAAACCTTGAGATGAATGACAGTAAGAAATATATTAATCCATTTCAGTCAAAAGGATTCAATAAGAGATCCATATAATTTATTTTCTGAATCCCCCTACTTCATACTAATACCTAACCATCTAACAAAAATGTTACGTTGCCTTAGAATAAAAGCTATTGCTGTGTAAATGAGAAAGGGGAAAAAAGAACTCTTGTCACTTGCCACATAGCCTCGTTTGAACTTTGGTGTCTTGTGGGACCACTCCTAGTTTCTTATGTACATTGCTATTAACTAAATCTGTAGCCAGGAACAAGTTACATAGTCATCAGCAATAATTTGCAGAATTGCCTGAAAACAAACTTTATTAGGAGTTCACTTTAATTTGTTCATTCTCATCAAGCAATTTCAACAACACTTGCATTAAGAAAGTGGTATTTATCTCCCATCCTGTTCTGGTCAGAGTATTGCGCAGTTTGACTAACCTTGTAATTCATGTCTCTGACACCCATCTTCTATGAAGATCAGCAAATATTCCTCAGGAAGACCTCTGATGTGACAAAAGCCAACAAAGCTGAGAAGGATAGACTGTCAAATAGCAATGTGATAAGTATGCTTAATTTTCAACAATTAGCTTATAATCCTGTGGCTTTCCATAAATACTACTAGATGTGAGTACAAATTTGTCACTTACTGTTTTGGATTCTAATGAAGCCAATATATTCAGCGCGCTAACCTAAAGGATAATAAGAACAAGAACTGAAATATTCTTTATAGCTGTGGGGATAAGAGACACCCCCACCCCGCCACCCCCAATAGTCTTCTAGTAGTTTGCAAAATTTCCAGAGGCTGTAGGATAAAGCCAAACGTCTGTAGATGTTCCTCATGGATGTTGTCTATGAAGACTAAACCAATTGAATTAAACCCTTTCCAATATGGTAAAGGAAATGAGATATTAAGGAAGACTCAAATGGTGGAAGTGACTCTATGACTACGATAAAAAAAGGAAACAAACCCAGATTGAATACATGGCAGCTCTTACGCCTTGAAAAGTTCTTTCTGTAGAACGTGAGGGCAGTAGTACATTTCCTGGAGAAAGAGGTGCATTTCTGTCTGAAAATAAATAATGAGGACCTGAGTTGTAAAGAGAATGGTTCCTTGACTTGCTGTAGAGGGATCAGAATGTTTCCTGTGAACTTATTTTCTTCTTTGCCAATGGCCTTTTCAAGAAAAAAGGTAATATTTAACATTTTAAGCATTTTATTTTTTCATGTAATATTATTCAAAATTTCATAGTCATTACCTCAACAATCTATGATTCAATGACAGTCAAAGTTTTTTTTAATGTAATTTCTGACTTTAATAATTCACGGCATAATTATGATCTCAATTTTCATATAAACACACAAAAAATTAATTACAGTGGCAATGTTTCAAAACACGCCTTTTTTTGAAAATTGTTTCTTTTGAAACGAAACATTTCTTGTTCATTCACATGAAGCAATTTCAACAATACTTTCACTAAGGAATATTCCACTCCATTAAGGAAGGCTCCCCTCTATTTTAATTTGAAAATAAACATTTCTTTTGAAAAGACAGTGGATGACTGAGAATTGGCACAGGTTTCCCCGAGTTTTCCATCTTTGGAGATATTAAAAAACTGTCTGGTCATGGTCCTGGACAACTTTTTTCTAGGGGGCCCTGCTCAAGCAAGCATGTGACAAGATGACTTCCAGAGGTCAGTCTACCTCAGCCATTCAGTGATTCTGTGAAAAGTCACTTAATTATTTCAGAGTACTCAAAGCAACAATGTCTAAGTAAGTGCTGATCCTGTAGTACAGTTCTCTCTGCTTTTCACAGGCCACTTAAAATTCTGGGTTTTCCCCTTCTTTGATTTGTTCACCTCTTTTTGTCTCCATTTTTTCAGTGTGCCCATCATTTTTGTTTCCTTTCTGTTTCCTTTTTTTTTTTTTTTTTTTTTTTATGTTTATTGAAATGTGTCTTCTGTCTTGTTCTGAATGCAGGAAGTCTTGTGGCTCTCCTCTGGTAAAGAATTTAAAAACTTCCTGCTGTGGAAAACCAATCCCATCCTTGCAAATTTCATTCTTGCTTGTGAAGAGCTTCAGGGTTTGTTGCTTTGGGAATTAAAGTTCTGTACCAATCTCATTGAAAACTAGTGACAAAGTTTAATAACTAAATGCAGGATCAATCCATCACAATAGGCAGAGAGTGATACAGCATAGCTATCTTGCTACAAAAAGCAAAATTTGATTTGGTGTAAATCCTGTTTTTCTTTTTTCCTTATATTTTTTTCTTCCATGACATTAAAATTAGAAATTAGAAACATACAGTGGTCAACTTTCCAGAAAGCCTAATGAGGTTTGCTACTGAATAATTAATGAAAATGACTGGTATCAAATCTTGTCAAAATTACAGTCTCCTTTCCAGGCTTGGTATACCTGAAAGAAGTGAAAATAATATCAAACTTTCCAACTATAATTTAATTATGCTATTAATATTACCACAGCTTTACCACTTTATTGGTATAGACTTGTTGGTCTTTGAAGAAAAATTAGTTTATACTTTCCTTCTGATTCTGTTTATTTCAATAAATTGCAAAATGTGAGCCTAATCAACCATCAGACATTCAGCTTAGTTGCATTTAATTTCTTCAATAGAGCAAGCATATAATACCTGATGTGCCAAAATAGACATTTCATTAGTTTACATTCTGAATGCACACAGAATAAATAATTATAAACTCAGTGCAGTCTGAAATATTTACCAAAAAGTGTAGTTTTTCCCAAAACACTGGAAAAGGCAATATTAATATCCTTGCAAATTCATTCCAAGGACTGGACTTTTTTTTTGTGCAATGTGAAAGGATGAAGAGCTGTAAGAAAAAGCTATAAGAATTGTTCTATATTAGCTTCCCTTTTCCTTCTACATGGCTAATATAGCAACAGAACATACTTGGATATGAAGAATATGCCTTGAAAATTATAGAAATGCAGCCACAGCAAGGCAAAACATATCTTTGTACAACAAGGTTCTGTTTATTTTCCTCAAACTGCGCTGCATACTGGCACATCATGATGTTGGAGATTATTTGTTCTAGAAAATTTATGTAATAGTTTCTGCAATGAAATCTATGCAAAACGCTTATTGTAAGGTAGGTATATGTAGTCTGCATGTCTTTGTACCTTTTAATTGTTTTGTAGGCATCTGTCTGTTCTAACTTTAAATTTACTGTAGACGGTTATGACATTTAGATATCTGATGATCACCATATGATCCAGTGCTGCTTTTAATGAAGAATTCTTTCAGTATTCCAATTTTTATTATTTTGTACCATTTGGGGATCTTTACTGACTCACTGTTTCCTGTTGAAAAGCCCTGAAGCACCTTTATACTATCCAGAAACAGACCCACTAAGGTCACCCTAAGCAGCCAATAAATTGGTCAGCACTAAGTAATTCCAAAGGTACTTCCAGAAAACCTTTCAAATAAGGGATCAGACTCTGCCGTAACTCTTCATTCTTCTGCCTGGCAACTCTAAGAAGTTTAAAACAGCAGATACTCTTTAGCAATATGCAATCTACAGTTTAGGCAAAGGAAAACAGGATGGATTAAAATTTGTTTTGTTCAGTCTTGCTGTGGTGGGGCTGGATTCTTCAGAGTATTTTGTTTATATTATGTTACCTTTGGAGGTAGTCAGCTTCCCTTGTAAGTCACTTCTTTTCTACACATTTTCCATCTCTACATATGGGCCATAGTGGATAAAAAGGAAATACTCTGGCTTTGACACTTGTAGGAAATGGGTTGATAAGAGCTTTCTCTCAATTTTCCCCTCAGGATTTAAGACTTACATGCACACAAATGCACCTTAGCTTTCAATACAATAGATAAATGTATTCTGTGTCAACTAGTCCATGATAATTTATGGCCTCAGGCTACACTAGGGGACACGTAGATTGGATATTAGGAAAAATCTTTTCACTGAAAGGGCCATAAAGCACTGAAACAGGCTGCCCCGGGAGGTGGTGGAATCACCACCCTTGGAGGTATTTAAAAGACATGTAGATGTGGTGCTTGGAGATGTGGTTTAGTGATGGACTTGGCACTCCTGGGTTAATGGTTGGACTTGGTGTTCTCAAAGGTCTTTTCCAACCTAAATGATTCTTTGATTCTGTGATAACTATGTACATATATACTCTGACCTCTGGGTAAATGCAATGTCGCTATCACTGTGGTTGATCTGCTTCACATTTTCTGTGGTACTAGAATGTGAACACAGACTGTTACTGTCAAGTTGTTGATGTGCTGTCAGTTGACATCCTAGCTTTCCCTAGGGTGCCAAGGGCAATGTATTTTTGGAACCTGTGCCCCTACTGATGCTAGGTTAAAAGCAACTGAGAGCTGCTTTAGCTTTGGCTGGGGCTGGGCAATACACCATCAGCAACCTGCTGTCAAAGATTTTCTGGTCTCAGCTGGTGCTGAGTAGCACTTGGCTACAGGAGAGAATCTTCTGACTTTCCAAACCTGAAGAATGTAGGGCTATTATGGCATTATTGTTTTAAAACTTTTTGTTTATGTAGCAGACTGAGACAATCCAGTTTAGTTTCTACAGATGACTGCCTGCTGAAATGAAAAATAACAAGTTGTGGAGCATTTGATAACCTCACATTAGTATGGGAGTGTCTGCCACTGACTCATCTTCTCCAGGAGGTTTGTTAGCTGAGTCATGTTTCTGACTTTGAGGACATGTTAATTTTATTTATTTACAATTGTAGTTTGTTAATGGAACGAACTTTGTCCTGTTCAAATTACTGAGAGTTTTGCCATTGGCTTAGAAGAATCAGGGTTCGGTGCTGTGTGAATTACCCAATATCTCTGGAGCTGGGTGGTGGGGATGAGAAGAGGAAGGGCGAGGTCTCTTGCATAACATAAATTTGGTATCGGAGCAAAGTACTGTATGTACTTGTCTTGACTATTCTGATTCTCCAAAAAGACAGGCTGAATATTCAACTGTCACCCCAGTGCAGACACATACACCCAATACAACCTTTGTTGTCATCTTCCAAAGTTGAATCTTAAACAACCATTAAGGAATATACAGTTCTTGGTAGAATTCCAATCAATTTCAGGAAAGTGGTTTCTTTCTTTTTAATTTTAATTTATTTGAATGTCAATCTGCATTGTCATGGGTCTGGAAGGTTTGGCTGGGTGAAGTAGCAATGAACAACATGTACTGTATTATTTTAACCTAACAGTTTTACTATGTGACAGAACTTGCCATTGTTAATTCTAAAGTTTGTGCAACCAGTTGAAGCAGTGCATACGTATCTGTGTGCATGTACATATATGCATTCTTAGTCCTAGTCTGGTGCTTTATGCATACAAAAAATACTTCTTTCTTATGTATGTGGTTATCTGACAGATTATTTATGTATGTTTAGGCTGAAAACAATAAGCAGAGTGTATGTCTTCCTTTTAAAATTGCCTGCAGCATGAAAGTTACTGTAACAGATGATGCTTGTGCTTTGCAAGATGTGGTATAAAGTAGATCCACACATTTTAAAATGTTTTTACAAAACTGCAGCGTCATCTGTTGTGTGCACATCCAGGGAACCAAGACAAAAATAACATCTTAACCTCAGTTTCACTGCATCTTTTACAGTGTATTTATAAACTGCAGGGGGATAAGGTGTCTCTGTGTCTTCTGGTCTCTGCATCAAAGCTGGCAGAAATGAGCCACTCCAGCATCATATTTATGCTGTAATTTATTTTCACCTGAGAGACGGTAGTACTGATTCCAAATGTGAACATCCATTGAGCCAGCCTTAAGTCTCTTCAATATTCTCAGCTCTTTAGCTGGCATATTAATCACTTATGTTCCCTAGTACTGCAGTAAGCGACTGATATTTCCCCTTCATTGTAGATACATTCCATGTGACCTGAATTGAATGATCCTGAATTTGACTGCATCAAAATTTTCAACACTCAAGTCATAATCAAATCTGGATGTATATAAACTATCTGGAAGTTTTATATTCTGAATGAAACAACAACGTTGTTCTCCAAGTGTGGTTTTTTTTTGTTATGCACAAATGGCCATGCACTTCTAGGTGGATTAAATATATTCCAAAGCCATTACAAAGATTAGGCTAACAAGAAACTTGAATCCCACTACTGTACATCGTGGTACTAAAAAAAGTTTTGTATAGAATGGGAGAGGAAGAACAGACTAAGTAGGATTAGCAAAAAAATCTTCTAACTGGATTGATAAGTAGGATGTTGTTTTGATGGGAAGATTGCTATTCTGGTGACAGACTCTCAGTGGGATGCTTACCATATGTGAGGAAAGCATTAGTCATAGTTCAGACACTTTTTTTTCCTGATCAAGGGTGACACTAGTGGAGACAGGAGGTGGAGCATTGTTCAGGGCTAGTACATTTGGTGCTCTGTTAAGTGCTTAAAACATGGGGCTCTCCCTCTGTAAAATAACCTCTTTTCAAAATTAACATAATGAAGCATTACTAGAAGTGTTTATATTTTCTTAAGCATCTAAGAGAGACTAGATTTTGGTCTGGCTGGTTTTCTTGTTTTACAATTGCCTGAATCAAAAGGAAATAGTAAATGTGTACTGTGTGGGGGCACTGTCTTGACAGCGCATTGTGTCTCCTGTGTCCTGTAGTACAATCTATGCCTCAGAGATTAAAGGGAAAATTTTAGTGATCATGTCCCTTACAGGGGGACTGGAAGTGAAGAGTTAAGTAATTTATTGAATATTTTGGGTAGTCTAATATAACCTTAATGCCAGTCCCATCTCAGGCCCGACGTTGGCTGAATCTGTCAGACCCTGTCTTAGGAAAGTTCTGCAGAAATGTAGTAAAAAATTATAAGCTTCCCTGCATTGTATAGTCTTAGATGAAATATGTCTAGAAAAGACATCAATAAATCATATAGCCTTTTCCTTTTCTCTAGGGCAAGATGAACTATTCTTACAGAATTTGTGTGAGAAATCTGGTCTGCTCTGTAAAAACCTGTGGCTATGGAGAATCACAATCTTGCTGAGCAGTGTTATCTTGTACTTCCCTATTCTTTCTATTACTAAGTTTTTTATATAGCCCCTTCCCCCTTCTTGCATTTGGAACACATGCTTTCCTGTCTATCTAAGCAAGGACATGGGGATTTGTTAATGCTTTTTCATAAATTTTAAGTCTTCTCTCATCCTTTCCTGTTTAGACTATAGAAAGTCCAGTGCACATTGTCTCCTCTTAGGATTCCAGTCCTGACATCCATCTGTATTTTTTTAAAGATTCTCCAAATGAGACATGTTACTGTGAACAGCTGGTAGATTTATCTGACTGTGTTCAGTGTTCCAATAAAGGTCAGCATAAAATTAGATTTAGTAGGGTATATTCCATAGCTGGGACAATGATTAGTGAAGGAAATATGTCTGAAGTGGCTGTATCCTTTATTGGATTATTTACCACATTTTCCACTATTTTGTTGCTTCTATTGTTTTGAGATTTCCATTTTTTTAAAAAATGGAATATTTTATTTTAGATATTCTAATGAAATACTCTTTGAGTTTTTATCTGAACATTTTACTTTTATTTCTATGTAAAAGTGCCTATTGGTGTGATACTCTAAACATTATGAACTCCTTGTACTTTGTATTAAAAACAAATCCCTTTTGGTCCCTTTTAATCTCTCATAATCTCACCTCTTTCTTCCCAAACTTATGGAAGCATTTTTACTGTGTAATGTGTCTCCCCAGCCAGACTATTTGATATTAAAGATTGATTTGATAGGCCTTCGCAATGCTTCAGAACCACTGTGACTCCATTTAGCTTGCATACTTGTTTCTTAAAATCTTTACATCAGAATGAATATGCTTTTTCCCAGGTTTGAGTTTAACAAACAAGTATGTAAGATTACCTGGGGAAACAAAACGCAAATGTGCTGAAGTGTTTGACAAATAATCATATATCAAAGGATGTAAACCCGCTCCTTCCCCCCCAATCTTTAAGAAAGCTTGCAGATTGATATCACTGTGAAAAATAGCACATCTATAAAGTTAGCACTTCTGTGGAGTTCTGACAATATGCAGAAACAATGCAACTGAGGAAATGTTCGGGTGTCTGGTAACTTCAGTAGATTTTTATAGAATGTGTAATTATTTTCTGCAGTGTCATAATTCAGGGTGCACCTGCACATTCTATCTTGATGGCAGTGCTATAACAAAGTAGAGACCTTTTTATTAATTTTTACTTGGGCAGAATTCATAATAGAATCTAGAAACCATATTCAGCCAGAACAAGAGCCAACAGCAGTCTCAGGAATGAATTCAGCCTGTTGCATCTATGGGTCTGTGGGCATTGCACTCGGGAGAATGTTCAAAGGACAGGTTTGCCCAAGAGCTAAGTATAGTCCAGCTCTTCGCTCTTTTCTTACAATAAAACAGTGAGAAAGAAATAAAATTCTCTTTACGTTCAGAGCCCAGAAGGTCAGTACGTTTTGTTTTGGCATTGTCTTTAATTGTTTCAAAATTAGCTAAGCAATCTGTGCTAATGCTTTCACCTCTCAACTCTGCAACTTCTAAAGGAAACTTTATATGTGTTAGAGTTCATGGAAAACAAACTTCAGGTGGAGAGGACAGCTGTTTCTGTGATGAACAGCATTTCAGAAATCACAGGTTTTCAGATAGCAGAAATTACATTTTCTTTCTTCCTTGATTTTTAATCTTTGTTTCAGTCACCCTGGAATTAAAAGAAAATTGGAAATGTTAACAGGCTGGAACAGGATGTATACATTTCACTCCTTGTCTGTGTTATTTTACTTTTCAAGTTTTCTTTGATTTTTCAGCAGATACTTATGGAGGTGTCGAATGTTTCTGGAATTTATGTGGATGACAGAATTAACACAAGGGGTACCCAACAGATAATGCTCAAGAAATTCCGCCACCTCTTCACAGTCAAACAGTCTCATTTATCTTGACTGGTGGCACATTGTGTTCTAGTATCAAAGACAGGCTCTGTTCTGAAGAGGTATTTAATATTACTAAACTATGTATTGTTATCACCAATGTGGCTTTGTGATTTAAAGCAAAACTCGAATTCATTTAGAGCAGTAATTAACCACTTTATCATCAGACACTATAAATTATGTTATGCCTGATGCTGGATATGTTTGAGTTTTGGTGGGGTTTTTTTGCTTTTATTTTCTTTACAATAGCTAATCCCATAAAATAGAGGTACTTCTGGACATAAGTGCCTATACAGTTGTTTATCTCTTTTTTTTAATTTCCAAAAGTCAAGACTATTGATCAAGAGAAAGAATAGACTTAAAATAATAGTATTTTTTTTTTGACTAGAGGCTTAATAAAATGCATTTTTTCTGTTAACCCACAGGTCTAGGTAGTTGAAAGTAGCTTCCATTTAGAAGCATGTATATGTTAAGAGAATAAAGCAACAGCCCAGTTTTTCCGAAGGTAATATATAGTCTCTGTCCTACTTTAGAAATGCATAATGTGAGTCAACTTCTGTTGAAATCTTTCAGATGAGCAAGGGACACTGGTAATTTAATATTTCAAGTAACACTGTAGAAATGGAGTGTATTAGACCTAATGGAGTTAAATTTGTGTATTGTATTTGGTGGCACTGATAGAACCTGAAATCTTTATGAGTGTTTAAAAAAAACAGATGACTACACATTTTATTTTCCATGTCCATGTTGACTTGGTTTTATAACCTTTCAGATTTCCATTGTCATTGTGCTGAGTGTCATACTGAATGTTCCTGACAAATGCTATTGTCTTCCTGGTTACACAGCTTTTTACATGTGCTTTATCTGTTGGAACGTACTGGCTGGTTTGGTCCAAAGGTTAAAAACTTTTTTATTCAAGGTATTTGAGATTCAAGTTATTTCAATTTCTAAAAAGATTAAAGCTTTAATAGGAATAACTTTAGACCTGAGAAAGGATAGTTCTTTTGAAAGCAGCCTGTGCCCTAGAGGGAAGGTGTCAAGGGTCGCATGGGTCAGTTGGCACTGAAAACTAAAGACAGGCTGCAAGAAGGGAAGCCACTTTAACCCTTTAACTGGTATTCTAATTTTTTTTAGCTGGATGTCTCAGAACTCCATCCAGGTTGGGGGCCTGCATGCTTACACACTAGACATATATAAGGAAGAGTTTTTAGTCTTCAACAGATACAGTCTAAACATTGAGACAGAGCAGATAAATTAAAGCAACAGATGGAAGGAGGTGTAGGAAGAGAACAAGTAACAGAAATAGCTGCTTATTTTGACATAAACTAATTGGATTCACTGTTCTTAACATATCACTGTCTATGACTACAACAGCATTGCATGTTCAATGTAGGTAACTAGCATCTCTTCAGCTGCTAAACCAAAGTTCACGTCACCTTTTGCTGAATAGCATCCTTTAGTTTTACATTTTAAAATGCTGCTTTGTCCTCAGTGCCAACACAAGTTGCTGACTTTTGACTGTAAAAAGTAATGATTGTGGGAAATTTTAGCACTAGCTTTTGATTTACCTGAAAAATGTCACCTTGTGTTCAGGAAGGGAAACTGACTGTCTGTTTCCAGCTGAATTTGCAGTTCTGTTTCTTTCAGTGTAGTAAGATATTGTCACAGGATACTGGATTCATGCTGAAGTTAAAGGTTTCTTAAAAAAAAAGAAGCCTGAACTAGTGACAATACTTTGTTACTGAATGTATTATTTAAGATTATCAAAGAGCTGTAACTCATTGTCTGATAAATAGCATCACATTAGAATGACAGATGTTTCAGTGATGAGCCAACATACTGTAAAAATATGCAATAACCCAATTTAGGAAGTGATTGCTTCCAAGAAATTCTTCTGGAGATACAGAATACTGTTCTAATGGAAGAAAGGCTAGGTAGGCACACTGTTTTATAAGCAAGCCATGCATAAATATACATATAAGCCAGTTTTTACTTATATGTAGCCTTATATTATTGAATATTTAACTAGACACAATAATGTCAGAGAAAGCTGGCATTAGACTTGCTATGGAAGTGTCTTTCTTTTTTTTTCTCTCTATATTGACTGGAGAGGGAGATCTCCCTCCCTGAGCAGGAACATCCAGCTTAGGATAGATGTCTAAATTCTAGGTGTCAAAAGATCGGTCAAAAGAATCTCTTACTTAAGGTCTATAGTTAAAACATAAGGATATCAGGAATTAGCTTCTGCTGAACTCATAAACTGAGTTTAATGAAGCAAAAAGTGTCAAATCCTTAGGTGTTCTCTGATTGCTTTATCATCTATATATCCATCTGAAACAAAATCTGGGTACGTAGTCCAATGAGTTCTGGTTTATTAGGCTTGCCTTAGAAACCACAAAGAATATAAGCCTACCTAAGTAGGAGGTCTTCCTGTTTGCAAGCTCTTACTTTCAAGAGCAGTTTGTGTTTGGTTAGTTGGTTCTGAAGCTTTTGCCAGAGTCATGTAAGATTCCAAGGACACCAGCCTTCTGCTGTCCTTATTGTAAGTCTTGCCCATGGAGTCGATAGGACTGTATGCATTTTCT
Organism: Falco punctatus; assembly: GCF_963210335.1. NCBI lineage: Eukaryota > Metazoa > Chordata > Aves > Falconiformes > Falconidae > Falco > Falco punctatus. Next base: position 28,885,778 of record NC_137590.1, on the reverse strand, counting down.
AGGCTTAGTTCTTCGTATATTTTTATGCCATGTCCTCTCAGAACTTCTCTTCAACCTAACACCCTTGCACACTATTTATAAAAGTCCTTACATGTCTTCCAATTTCAGTGTCTATGCCTTGCATCCTGTATATAAAGCAAAATAATTGGCCCTCTTGGTCTGAACCTTTGCTTTAGCTTCCTTTCCAATCTCTTAAGAATAATTGTTCCTTCTTGGTATTTAAACTAACATGCTAATATTTTTGGTTGTTCATTGATTAGTAACCTGATTAATATCTCTTCATCATGTCAACAGCTATACTCTTGATCTTAAGTCATACTTCTCTTCCCCCTTTCCTGGAGCCTGCGTAGTATTTTCAGACTCCTAAAGCAGGCAGTTATCAGCAAGTATTGGCTCTATCTACTTGTATTCACCCCATTCTGAAAATGGCAGAGTGAAGTCATTACTTTTTCCATGGTCATGTTAAAGAGTTTCAATGATAGGAAATCTCTCCTCATTACATTCATACTGGTATTAAATGAGATAAATTTTTACTCTTACACACCAATTTTTATATACAAGCAGTTGTTCTGTCTTAATATGTAATAATGATTCTTTAATGCCCTGCAGTGATATAAGGACTATTTCACAATATATTTTTTTTTCTGTTTTTCCCTGAAAATCTCTGCATTCTGACATGTGCCTTTCCTTCATTGAATTATCATGAATTTAAAACATTTTTTTCAGCACTGTACTAATATGTCTGTAGTCCAGACTGAGATTCCCTCTGTCTTTACTCTGTACCCTATTTTTTCAGTTAGGATTTTAAAAGCTGCTTTAAGGAGAAGATGTATTTGTAGTATTGGGCCTGATTTCTGAAGTGTAGGGCACCAGAATTAATTTGTAAAGTTTTCTACCTATTACTCCTCATTATTACTATGTATTATTTGTTCTTATTATTGCTTTTAACAATTCAGTGGAAACACTGTCAACAATGGATGGATTTGTTATTTCTGATCATACTAGAATCTCTTTGAAGCTGCATTTCCTGTAGAAAATTAATTGAAAAAGAGCCATTTGTTCTTGCCCTGTAGCAAATTCAGCATTGAAGAACTTATCAAAGTACTAGATTGAGCTTTCTAGGGATTTTTTGAAACTGAAAATTTCCCCCCATTCTCTACCAAGTCTTCCTTTCAGTCAGTGTAATTTCCTTCATATGTTAGTACCTTATATAATGCTTTACATTATTTTTCCATCTGTTACACTTAATTTTTTCCAACGAGTCATGAGAATTCTGGATTTTTTGTGTTATTTTGTACTATTGTTTTGTGTAGCATGACGCCTGCAATAGATTGTGGCTAATTCAGTTGTGAAGGGGGCATGCCAGCTTGAGTGTATGCTCATACTCAGTTGTCTTGTCAGTCTTAAACCACCCCCTGCATGTGTTTGGCTTTTCTAGAAGCTTCCTCTCTTTTTCCAGATGCAGTTTCCCCCCCCAGATGTTGTCTTTTTTTATTGTTGTTGTTACTTTCTTGGAATTTATTTTTTATGCCAGCTTCCTATATGGATTTTTCAGCAGGACACCTGGTTTGAGTCAAATTACACATAACTATGCAGCAGGCTTCTGGTTTCCTGGAATAGCTCAAGGATGATTATGTTAAACAATAAAATCATTAGGTTGTGAATAATTTGAATTTTCTGCATTGGTTAGAGACAGTGATTATTTTAATCAGGGAATTGTAAGAAGCATTTGACTGAATTGATCTAAAAATATATTTAAATCACTTCTGCAAGGACATAGGGATGTATCTCAAGATTCCTTCTGATAATTTTTTTTTGAAGATGAAAGTAGTAAGTGGTTATATTTTTCATCAACATTTCAGTTATTTTTCTAGACATGAAAATAAAAATATGTAGGTTAATGAAGTGATCAAAGTGCAAAACAGTGAGAAAATGGTAAAATATGGACAATTATACAAGTATATACACTAAGTAAGGGGAGTGGGACCTTAAAGCAAATGCACTATTTACCATAAGGGCACTGAGCACTCGCTTCTGTGTAGTGGTCAATGCAGCTACATTATTGTTTGTGTGGCAGTGAAAGAATTTAACCTCAGGATCTAAACAAAGAGTATCACCTGTGTTAGCAACCCCTTGAAATTCTACAGAAAAAAGCAAGAGTCAAAATATGCCAAAAATCAGTATCAGTCCTGAGGCACTGCACCACTGATCCTGAGTTTTGCCTGCTGATGTATAGCAGAAGAATGGTATGGTGATTAAAGCACAAGCTTAGGACTCAAGATGCTTGAGATTAAATTCCCAACCAGAGTAGAAATTCCTTACATGACCTCAGGCACATCTTTTACTCTGTGGTGCCTCAATGTCCTTCCATGAAGGGGGTACATTCTCTTACAATTTATCTGTTCCGCACATATGAATTATAAGCTTTTCAGTGTAGGGTCTGCCTCTTTCATATGTGCAGCATTTGGCACAATGGTACGCTCTTTTCTGAGACAAAAGGTCCCTGTGTGCATTTAAAGCCCAAGGACAATTTTCAAATAAGGTGTTAGATGGAAAATCTTCATTGAGCTTAGCAATAAGACTTTGGAGTCTCACTAAGGATTGGTCTTCTGTGCAGTCTTCCCACATAAATGTATGTATGGAGGGGTCAGAACATCTATGTTCTTTACATTCTTTGCATTGCTCACAGCCTTGTTTGGTCAACAGTCTCTGTGCAAATATGACACTGTGTATCAAGGTGGTTGTTCTTGGTGATAGCCAGGAGTCAAAAGTGCTTTTCTAAGTGGCATGATGAAATGACAGAGACTGAGGAAGCAAATCTAAGAAAGGGTGTGTTTCTGAAAAGGTATTGCTTTTCTCCAGGAGTTACCAATTGGTATAAGAGAAGATACTGCCTCTTCTAATGACTCTTGCCTAACTATATTGGTATTCTAATCAACAAAAAATTGAACACCACCTTTTTTGGCAAAGTTGTTATAAAAGCAGAAATATTGCTTGCCCAAAGATAGCTTGCAATGCCAGCAACATGAATCATGCTAAGAAAAGAACGATAGGTCAGCAAATAATCTCCTTCCACCGAGATGATTTCATGCTGACTTACTGACAGTATTATAACCATAGACTCACCTGTTACTGGAACACATTATGAGTTACAAGATGGATCAGGAATAAAAAAACATCTATGACCTTGTTTCTCTGCTGCGATGGGAAATAAAAGCTTCTTTCATTATATTGTTCCACTGTAGGTCAGATTCTCACAGAGTAAAATGTTCAACAACCTGCAAAATGACAAGAAGGGTATTCTCAGGTACATTTCTTGTACCAAATTTGAAGCATCATTTTAACAGTGTAGGGAGCCTATTTTGTGACATGGCTCACACTTTCTTTTTGTGATGTAGGTCTGTCCTGGTTTCAGCTGGGATAGAGTTAACTTTCTGCTTAGTAGCTAGTACAGTGCTGTGTTTTGGCTATGATGTGAGAACGATGCTGATAAGGCATTGATGGTTTTAGTTGTTGCTGGGTAATGTTTATACTGAATCAAGGACTTTTCAGTTCCTTGGGCCCTGCCAGCGAGAGGGCTGGGGGGGGGGGGGGGGGGGGGGGGGCGGGGCACAGGAAAATGGGAGGGGACACAGCAGGACAGGTGACCCAAGCTAGCCAAAGAGGTATTCCATACCTTATGACGGCACGCTGAGTATATAAACTGGGGGAAGAAGTAAGGGGGAGGGACACATTTGGCATTATGGCGTTTGTCTTCCCAAGTAACCATTACACATGACAGACCCCTGCTGTCCTGGGGATAGCTGAACACCTGCCTGCCCGTGGGGAGTGGCGGAGGAATTTCTTACTTTGCCTTGCTTGCATGCGTGGCTTTTTGCTTTACCAATTAAATTGTTCTTATCTCAGCCCTTGAGTTTTGCATTCCTTTCTGATCCTCTTTCCCACCCCTCTGGGTCGGACGAGTGAGCAAGCAGCTGAGTGGTGCTTGGTTGCCAGCTGGGGTTAAAACCATGACAAGGTCCTATTCAGATGATCGTATTTCACAGCATTACAAGTGTGAAGCCAGATTTTGATTCCATGTTTTGTTGGTTTACCCAGGATATTTCATCTAAAAGGATATTGACTTTTAAAAGGTGCCAGCTGTTCCTCAACAGTTAAACCTGCCCAGAGGTATAAAACATTCAGAATAGCAGCATAAAAATATGCCATGTGTTTTGAAATGCAGCTGATTACACTGGCAGTGCATGTTGTTATTGTCAGTTCGTAGAAGCTGGACACCCTGAATCACTTCTGAATCATGGAGGTAAATTTTTGAAAACTCATTTAGAGCTAAACTGAGGAAAAAAGGAGTTTGGATTCTGATGAACTTTGAAGCAGTTGTTGCCCTGATGTGTGCTGTGGAGGAGGCTAATGATATGTGGATTAACTGTGATATGTCTGAAATTTTTGGTTTGTATTAGATATAAGACTAGTTTTGTTGGGCATCTTGCAAGTTAAAATCCAGTGGTTTTTTCAGTTGTTTACTAGTGAACTTTCTACAAGCATATTTCATCAGGGTTACTGCACTTTGTGTGCTCTAACATAAGCTCCTCAATATTGTGACCGGGAAGAATGATGAGCAGGGGTAAGAAAAAGTATGTGAGCCTTTACCCATCCTCTTTTGAGGTACCAGTTTTCAGCTTTGCTTTAGCTACTGGGCAGTCTCAGAAGAAAGCAGTAGGTTGTTCAGGCAGGCTTTGGATACTTAGGCAGTGTGTAACTTTCGGTGTAGCTCACATACAGTTAAGGGTATACATGGAACACTTGGAAAGCCCTGTACTACAGCAAACAATGTTATTGCCAAAGGGTCAGATTTTCGATGGCTAAATATTAACGAGTCCATCTCTCACCATCTGACATTCTTACAAGGTACTCAGACTCCTGGCAGTGAATTTATGTGGCGAGCTGCCTGCTTTTACTTTGTACTTCAAGGGGAGCTTAGCTCTACTGAAATTCCAGGTCCTGGATATACACACCTTTCTGAAAATCCTAGTTTAAGCCTTTTGACATAGCAAGGATATGTCTTACTATTCTGGGGTTTAAAAAAAAGGAAAGTAAACTGGCAGAGGAAATAATCAGAGACAACAGTGAATTAATTTGTATACAAATGGAAATATATATGGCACTTAAGGAAATTACCGGTAGTAGATTAACTTTTTGTAACATTATACACAAAACGAGATGATAATTTATTTATATTTTGATCACATAACTGAAACATGTTTGTGTTCTGTTTTGAAGAAACCAGACACTCCTGCAGAATTTTTAAGAGTATTTGTGAGTAATGCCACTTAGTACCTCTGTTTTCAATGTGGAGCTAACAAATAATGTAATGATTCTATGTATTGCACAGTTTTTAGAAGGGTTTACACAGATTAAGTGTACACCTGAGAGTACACACAGTATACATGTACATCTACATTAGTAACTCGGGGTGAAGTAGGGATATTTTTTCGTACAACTTTGCATTGTGTCAGTCCTGGGATATGCACTCAGCTGTCTTGGTGGCATCCTCAAAATGAGTTCATTCATGGTAGAACTGAGATTGAAACTGTGTGTCTGGTTGCCACCGGGAATACCCACTTGAAATCTGGATGTGCGGTTCTCCAGCAGCTAGCTGTCATGCATGGGGTGCACTCAGGCAGGCAGGCAGCATCCCGTCTACACTCATTGCTAGTAAAGATGCAACGTGGACGTTTTGTCCTGCAATTGTGATAAATTGCATTAAAATGAACTCAGATCTTTCCCTCTTTGGGTGTTTCACTCAGTTATGTGGATGCACCTCATGTGATATTTAAGTCCCTTGATGGCCATTACTGGCTACTCTAAAACATTCCATGGCTGATAAGAGATGTTAATGTAGCAGAATCCAAGATCAGGCGAGGATAGACAGCCTAAACAAGTAGCCGTTTTCTAAACATTATCCTGATAAGTCTTTGAATTTAGTCCAATAAGCCTGTTAATGAAGACAGTAGCTTATAGCACTTTAGAGTTAAATAATAAAAAATCAAATGGAATCAATTAAAAGACTGTGGTAGACACAATAAGCTACTGTACAGTTAATATATTTTTAAGGAAAGTGACTACATTCAGCATGCTTAAAACAAAATATCAAGGAAAGTTTCAGTTCTAATGTTATTTTCAAAGTTTCAAGAATGGTCAGAGATAATTGTTTAGATATTTAGTAGGAGATAGTAGAGGTCTGTCCTCTTATTTTGAGTGACATTTTGTGTAATGGATTTGTTGAAGTAAAGATGAAATGCTAATTACAGGGTGAGAGAAAGGAAAAGAGGCAAGGAGCAGGAGCAGGGAAACCAGGTGCCAATAGCATAAAGAAACACATAAAAACCTGGTAACTGCACAACACGGCTGTTGCAACTGTATACTCTGCTACTTCAGGGCTAAATATATGTTGGGAATTAATATTCTTGTTCTGAGATAACTGTCTAAGGATTATCTTTTGTACCCCTTGTTTAAAAGAAGCGATTCTGATGATGATAGCTGAGAATGCACAGTGAAAGCTCACGTTTAGTGAAAATACTTCTACTGATTCCTTTTCAGTTCAGGAAAACAGACAGTTAGATATCCCTCTGAAGGAAGCAAGATTCTTGAGCTCTAATAGTATAAGATAAGTGATATGCAAAGTGGTGTACACCCTCAAAAGTTTTACTTCCCGTCACCCTCGCTGCAGACAGTATAAAGGTTCTTTTTCCCAGTACGGTTACTTCCACCCAGGAAAGAGAACAAGCCCTGCCCCCCCTCCCTTCTTTTTTTTTCTTTTTTTTTTTTTTTTTTTTCAAAATCAGTGGAGCTAGGTAAACATTAGGGAGTTTACCACTCCAGACCTGTTCAGACTGTTCAGAATGACTGTCTGCATGGCTACAGAAAGCCTCCTTCCTGTAACATACTCCATCTGCAGACCAGCTCGGAAACCTCCGTCGGCCTCTGCCTCTTTCTGCAGTTACCTATCACAACCCCCTTCTTTCTTTTTTTCCTGTATTTGGCTTTTTATCTTGTCATTCCATGATTTATTCCAGCTGCCATTTTCTCTACTTTTTTCTTCCTCTAATCTTCCTCTCTCACATCTTCCTTTCTTCTTTTTCCTTCTCATATATGGATTTACTTGTAAGAATTTTTTTCACTATCTTTATCATCACAAAAAGCTGCTGTGATTGCAGGCAGGTACACATCAGTATCTCTCCCCCTGTGTTATCTTAGATACTGCTGTGTGATAATGGAGGGTAGATGTTGAGGTTTCAGAGATCATGACAGGCTAGTAAATTGGTGTTTCAGAAAGGACTGATAGAAGATGCTTCTGTTTCTACACATGGTTGCCAAAGTTGCAGGATGCTGGCAGGTATTCAGATGAGAATGACTGGAGGAATCAAGCTCTTCCCATTCAGTATATTGGGAATGGTTTCAGAGGGTTCCTCCTAATTTTAAGGGAAGAAAACATGTCTATTTCAAAGTGTTGTTTTGTTTTTCTTTTCTTTCTTTTCAAAGTGGTTTCTTTTTAAAATCTTTACTCTTAAGATAATTGTAGCACTTTATCCATTCAGGGAGATGCAAAGACAGGATCTGTGAAGTGTGTTCTTAGGATTCCAGTAGCATTCAAAGTAATTGTATGGTAAAACTCTTGGCATCTCTACATTGCAGCATACTGGGGCAGGTCCGCAAACTTCACTGTGTATTTATCCATTAATTACATTGCAATCTATCACTCTTATCAAAAGAAACAGGATGACGACATGTCTGTTAACCAAACAAAAGCACAGTATCAAACAAAACGATTCCCTGAGAAGAAATGCATTTGGCAAGCCAAAGGATAGCATGGAATTGATAGTAAACAGAGCACACATTTCTCAGCAATAAATTAGCCTAAATGTACATAGGCAATTCACATTTCACTTTGTAAGTGTTATTGTAGCTGTGCAAACTATCATGCAGAAAAAGACAACGCTATCTTGCTACAGATGGAACCAAATAAAGCATTTACTTTGGCTGCTTGTAAATAAATGTTGCTAGATTTCCCCAATGCATTTTCAGTTTATTTCTAGGTGGTTGATTTTGGTTGGTTGGTTTTAACTGATTAATGTTAGTAGTAGGTTTTGAGATGGTAGTTTATTGTCACAGAAAAATACTTTGAGCACCTTGTAGTCTGGGGGCTGCACTGATGAATTAGAGTTTAGGAGTCTTGGGATCTTTTTAATCATTCATCTGCTGTTTGGCTTCAGTAAGTCTCTTTTTTTCTACATTGTGCCTGTTTTTGCTAATTAAGGAGAGTGAGGACTCTCTTCTGTGAGGTATTAATGTGCCACGTATCTTCTAAAGGGCAATGTTCATCTTGGTTGTGACCTTAGTGCAATAAAATAAACAATAATCAATTTAATCTGTCCATTTACCAGTTAAGTAAAGTAGAGGATCGCCTGCTAATGCTGTTTTTTCTAGTCATTATCATGCTGTAAAACTTGGCAGACCATCGTTGTGACTTGTTAGATGCTCAAGGTATAGTAAGGCTGATAAGCACTGAAGTCTGTTATAACTTTGACTTGCAGATTGTTGGATGATCCTGGCTTCTGTTGTTTAAAAGTTTATTATTTAGATGGCCTATGACATATATAATATAGATACTTGAATGTATCTTCACCTTAAAATAAACACTCAGGGAAGGAAAATGGGTAGACCAGACAGGAGAACATTATTTTACAATTCGTGACTCGAGACAGAAAGCCCACAGATGTTAACTAGTGTAGTAATTGAGTAAAAATGTTGACAAAATAGTCTAATATTATGTCTTTTCATGCTGCATTTCTGTAAAAATGTCCTCATTATTATAGTAATCATAAAAATTAATGCAGTGTTGCCACTGTTCAGTAGACTCTACTATCTGCAAGAACCAGGCAATACCACAAATATCATCTTAGGCAGAATTCTTTGCACAATGAATACAAGCATTTCCATTAAGGCTGGAATGAGCTACTGTGAACTCCATTTTAAAATATAGGTTACAGTTTATGCCAAGTTCTTCTGTTTTTACAGTTTACTGTTCTCCATTTCTCAGAATCCGACAGATGTGCATCAGGGCAGAATGACCTATGAAATTGCATGTTTCAAGAATTCTTGATGGAGTTGTTCCAGTTCTACCTGTGCAGTTTCAAATACATTTATTTTCTAGCTGATTTTAAGACCAAACCACAAAGAGCTAAGCCAAGTGCAGTAGAAAGCAAACGTAGGACTATGTTCTACATGGCTGGTGAATGTAGTATCTAGTTCTACAGTATCTACAGTATCTAGCTGTACAAAATAAAGGAATACTTTCTTAAAGACTTAGGTCATAGTTCTAATATATTTATCAGACTCTGCAAGAATAGATTAGGATGTGGTGATGTCCTTGGAACATGCACAGGAGCTGGCCAGGAGAGTTAACTGGTATATAAGTGCTCTCAGTTTGAATCCACTGAGGACTAGCTCAATGAAAAGTTGTAAATGACTGACATGGAGTTCATAATACACATATCCCAAAATGTAGAAGGCAGAATAAATAGGAATCCTGTGATAGACACACACCCCCAGTGCCTACCTTCTTCCATTCTCATTTTGAAAGATTGAATATTCATTCTTTCTTTCGGGCCAGCATCGAGTTATCCAGATACAGGAAAGCATAGAGAGCACACTGGCAGAAAAACAGAATGGAGTGTACCATTTTTTTTTCACTATAGCATGATGATGGTAGAAGCTGGAAAACAATACTGAAAATAAGGGCATACCAAGTCAGCTTTTAGGTGGTAGAGATCTCCTTCATGCCAGACTTTTAACTAACCAATGCTGTGTGTCCTGTGCAGTCAGTGCTGATGGGTATGTGAGGCAAAGCTCTTTAGGAAGGTACTGCCTCCCATTGTTAGGTAAAATACCATTCTTCTCAACTTAGGAAACTTAGGAAACCAGATCATTACCAGCTGTATGCTCAAATAAGTGTTGGAGCTTCCAGCTGTTCCTCTGATTCCGTTATAGTATCATACATTTAATTTTTCAGTGGTGTATGAAATTGTATATGATACCTGGATCTGCTATGCATTCTGAATGTGTTTGGGTGGTAAAATACAGCAGGGAAAATTGTAGTGACACAGCAAGCGAGAAAAAATTAAGTAACCTAACTTGGCGTGAAAATAGTAAGACCTGATACATCTTTAAATACAGTGATTTGCATAGCTAATAGCATTATTTGACGAATAACTACCCTAACGCAGTAGTTTGGTGATGGAAGTTCTGACTGAGCATCTATATGCAGAGGAAGGTGAATCTCAGCTCTTACTCTTTTCTTCCTGCTGTGAGGCAGAAGTCGTAGTTTAGGCAGGCAAAATTGGCTTCTACATGCAGATTTTTTTCCATCTGTGCAATGACTGTTACTCAGGATAGAACAGTGAAAAATTATTCCCTTTCTCCCTGTTCCCCTCCTTCCCTTACAACTGGTAGGCAAGATTTCACATTTGTGTGTTAATGACTACTTTTTCTGAACAGCAGGTTAGCGTGATGGACCATAGATTCTCAGAACTGTGAATGGCTTGCAGTTATCTTCATTTTTTTATCTTTCAAAATATTGCAGCCAGATTTAAGAATTCTCATGTATTTCCTCAGTACTGATGTACTTCAAATTATTAAAATGCATTTTGAATTATCTCTGTGGAAGGTGAGAAGGAATAGGATGAAGTCCTTTATTGCAGGAAGCAGTATGTTAGGGTGTCTTTATGGATACAATTTTCAGAGGTGAGCATGCCCCATTTCTTCTTTATTTTTTGTTCTTGAGCTGCAATGGATTCATGGTGTTCCTAGAGAAGGCACAGCTGAGTTTCTCTTTGATATTCAGCCAGGCAATCTTTATCGGTGAATTTTAGAAGATGGTAAAACAGAGCTGATGCTCCAAATGCTGCTCAAAGCCTTTTGTTTTATCTCCCTACCTATTTATTACTATCAACTGAATTGGGAGGAGTAAGAACCCCATCTTTATACCAGTTTTGCTGGCTCTTAGCAAAGCAAAGGAAAAAAGCAGAACTTCAAATGAAGCAAAATGTTCTCTAGCTCAAGAATGCGTGGGCAGTCTTACTCAGAACATCTTACAGCTTCTCTGTGCCTCTATTTCTGTAACAGTTTTAATTGGCAGATACTAACACTTTTCTGCCCACAGAAGGAATATGAAGATTATTCAGTGTTTCCAAAAAGCTTTGAAAATGAACAAAGTTGCCCCTGCAGAGTCTGTGGTTTCATTAGCAAGGTGCAGCAGGGCTGAAAACCTTATTTTTTGCAGCTCACTGGAGAAAAAGTTGGATTTCCATACTATTTGATGGGCTGGATTGTCCTGTGAGGCTTGACCCAAAGCAGGAGTGCGATGCACGAGTCGTGCTGTACAGCAGGTCTGCCAGACCAACTGCATGTTCTAAGAACCATTCCTGGCTCCCCACATGACCTGTTCACTCCTGCCCTGTAACATCAGAAATTAGGACATTTCGGTACTATTTTGGGCAATAGGAAGATGAAGTTAAAGCTCTAGTCTCTTCCCTTTCCTGACCACTGGTCATTTCTTGAGGGCGAGTTAAGCAGCAGTTCATATCTATCCATTCCTGTAGTCATGAACAAGCTCCATATGTTTGCTAAAGGAAAAAAAAAAAAAAAAGAGGTTACTGGTTTTTTTCCATTAAGAGTTAGACCAGGTTATAATCAGAGCCAAAGTGATTTGCAAATATCTCTCACCTCTTAAGCAATGGATAAAATTACCACCCAAGTGAAATATTGCGTCCCTAGAATTCCTGCTTTTGGCTGTGCTAGACAAGCTTGTGCTTATTCTTTCATTTATAAAACTCTTGTATGATCTTTGTGAGGCATTTCACATCATCACTAAGCCAGACTCAGATCCTGTATTACCTCAACCAAGCTGGCCATGCTGGCTGGATTGGTGGCTACTTGAATGTACTTACCCTCATTTTTCTGAGAGACATAAATGTTGCTTGTGTTATATTTGAGGTAGTTGAAGTTTATGACACAGGTTGATGGAAGTGAAGAATATGAAGTATCAGTGCAAAAGAATATAGTACAGAGAAATATGCTAGCATGTATAGGTGAGACAGACAAGAGACTGAAACCATTCAGGTGGTTGTAGAGTGATAAGGTCTCCCCTGAGCCTCCTCTTTACCAGGCTGAACAACCCCAGTTCTCTCAGCTGCTCCTTGTAAGACTTGAGGTCCAGACTCTTCACCAGCTTGATCACGTTTCCCTGGACATGGTCCAGCACCTCTATGTTCCTCTTGTAGAGGTCCCACAAACTGAACACAGGATTTGAGGCACAGCCTCACCAGTGCTGAGGACAGAGGGACAATCACTGCCCTGGTCCTGCTGGCCACACTGTTTTGGGTACAAGCCAGGATGCTGTTGGCCTTCCTGGCCGCCTGGGCACACTGCTGGCTCATGTTCAGCCGGCCATCACCCAGCACCCACAGATCCGTTCCCACCAGGCAGCTTTTCAGCCACTCTGTCCCCAGCCTGTAGTGCTGCGTGGGGCTGATGTGACGCAAGGGCAGGAGCCGGCACTGACCACTTGTGACCAGCTGCCAACTGGATTTAAGTCCATTCATCACCACTCTTTGGGCTTGGCCATCCAGCCAGCTTTTTATCTATTAAAGAGATTGAGAGCAAACTTCTGGTTAACATTTCGTGCTTATAGCTACCAACAGGCAGCAGTGAAGTGCCGGTGTTAGAGATGGCATAACAAACCTTTTTCAATGGCGGTGGCTTGGTGTGTCCAAGCAAAAGCCTTGGATGAAGAATGAAGCCACAGACCTGATCAAGAGGTGAATATCACTGTGTATCTGGTGAAAGTGTTCCATCACTTGTACCTACATGGACAATCTTGCATTTCTCAGTTAGGCTTATCTACCTCTACTATGGGCCACAGTACTTGATGCTAAAGGACTTACAGTGACAATGGTCATTATTCAGTCTCTTTTGAGCCTTTTTGTGTGCAAAATAGAAGAAATAAATTCTTTTTTTTCTCATGGTTTTACATTCAGTATAGATCTTAATTTAGAAACTCAGTATTCAAGAGACACCAGCTTTTAACACAGCTACCTGCAGAACTGCAATGTTGCAATAAAACAATGGGGTAGCATTTATTCTACGCTACAGTGTTTTTAGTCAGCAAAGTATCAGAATCTCCTTGCTAAGAGTAATGTCATGTTTTGGAGTCTGAGTAATGTTACCACATAAAAACATGCATTAACAGTCAGTTAGCTTACAAGTAGGGAATAAAGTAGAGATCCATTAGTATATTAACTTGTTGGCAGTAATAACAAATAATTATTCATTATTGCAATCTCTTCTTGACATTTCTGTTGCTGAAATTTTTAGTGGAACTACAAAATGTTCTCAGATATATTAGAAATCTGTTGATGGATGTTCCGTTGGTATCAAGCTCTTAGAGCAAGCTGCTCTTCTGGATTGCTGCCTAGTTAATCGGTGATTAATGAAAGCTTTTTGTATATTAATTTGGAAGCCTGTATTCTTGGCATTGTTGAAGTATGTAAATGTCTTCCTCAGATAAAACATGACAGACAACACCTAAAATACAAGTGCTTTGTTCTGCTACCTGTCAGATCAACAAAAAAGGTCTAGATTCTGAAAAATATGAATTTAATTGGGAGATGAGATGAACTGGCAAATACTCTGTACTCAGTTCTTTTTGTGACATCCTCTCAAGTAATTTTGCATAATGAGGGGCAAAACCAGCAGATGAGATATATTGATATAATTATCCCAAAATATAGTGCATTTGTAAAAAAAGACCTGTACGCTGTTTAAAGTAAATATTTTTACAAGCCAATACACCTTAAAAAAAACAACAAACCAACAAAACTCAAACAAATGACCTGGTCGGGTATGGCTGGATATCTGAAACTTCAGAAGTATTGGTTTAAAAAATCCAGTTGCTATTGCTGGGTGAAATCCTGGGTGGTGATAAATGCTGGCAAAGTCCTCTGAAATTAATGGGAATTGTGCATACTTACCACTTCCTAGAATTTGACCCAGAGTCTGTAGGAATGGCCTCTTTTAACTGTTGGTAATTAAATGGTTGTTCTTGCAATGGAACTGCAAGCTGCGCTAACCATAGTGCTGCAATCATTACCTTGCAATTAATTCTTCTTTAGGGCTTTCAGAAGTAGCTCTTGAAGCTGACAGCTGCAGCCTGCAACATATCAAGTGCTTTATATAGCTACTTTAATGAAAACTCAGATGAATGTAAGGTCAGTCTCTCCACAGTATGTTCTAATTAGATTTCCACTTTCCTTTAAAAAGCACATCACATCTGGCCCAAAGACAGAAGCCCATTGTACCAGGCGTGTAACGGAATAGGTGTTGTTTTGTACTTCTTGTCTCTGAAAGATAATGACATGGAAAATTTGTTCTCTTCTAGTCTTTAGTAATCTTCCATCTGTTGTTGTATTTGTGTGTGCAACTGGATACCAAAGCTAATCACAAACCTCTGCTTTAAGAGTTTTTTGTTAGTTCCTGTGTCAATATTAGCTTATGCAGATGAGGCTGTTGAAGCAGAAATGTTGCAAAGCAGTGTGGAATATTGCTTAACTGTATATGCAAAACTGGATTATTAATATCACAGCATCCATGTAAAGTAGTTGCTACAAATTTCTAGGACACTTTCATAGCTTATGGTCTACTTTATTATGTTCTAGGTGAGTACTCTAGTTCCTTGGAAAGCTGTCTTTACACTTAAGTGGAGCAGAATGTCAACATTTCTCTCTCTTGCAACTTAATCTGAACTCAAGGAAGAATTTGGCCCAGTGGATTTCTAATATTCTTTCTGAGATGAGCAATTTGGAGACTATTTTTGTCACTTGTGGAATAGCATATGTTCTAAGCCACAAAAGAAACAAAACCCGCTTTTCTCATTTTGGAGGAGGGGTGGAAGCATGGAGATGATATCCAGAGGTGGTATCACAGTTCTGCTGCTGGATCCTGAAGTACCAGAACAAAACCCCAGGTGTGTACCAGACTTTTCACTTAGTAACATATATGTGGCCAGACATCAATATATGGGGGTGGAGGGAACAAATATGTATAAAGTCTTGACTGCTTCAAAGTGCCTATAATTTCAGAAGGATAGAATTTCACCATAATATTTTCAAAGACATTGAAATTACTTGAAGGGGAAATGACAGCTGTAGAGGTAACAGCCAATCCCTGCATTCTTTTTTATGTAAGATGTACCTGATGCTGTTATCATTTACTTTTGCATTGTGCCTCAACAGGACAGACGGTAGTAATATCTCTCTTGAGCTGCTGGTCAGAAAGGCAAATCCAAGTGAACTTTCAAGATCTTAAAATGAGCAATGTTACCATGAAAGATACAACAGACACATGTCCATGACTGGACATTTGCTTCTAAGTGATACAGAAGATAAGAAATCTCTACAAGAGCAGGCTGAAATGCGGAGCTGAGTTGACTGGCAAGCAAAACTGAGTGAAGAAATCACAAACTGTTCTGCAGGAAAAGAACAACTGATGCTTGCAGATATTGACATGAATGTCCTCTTTGCTTGTACGTTCTGACCTAGGGACCTTAAGGTACTGTATTCTAAGTAGTTGATAGATATTATTATTTCTGAAAAGGCTCTCCTGTGTCACTGTAAAATGTCTTCTGCATTTGAATCATAAGAAGGCTAATTCTCAGTGGCAGTCCATCCTCTGAAGTGGAAGAAGCCAAAGTGAGAAGTAGGGTGTATGCAAGGAATCCAGTCATAATGGAAAAGGAGCGATGATAGCTTGCTTTAAACTCAGGGGATGAGATTGCTGTATTGCTGTTTGAGGCCAGCCAAGAGCAGAAGCTGTAACAGAAACATACTAGTTTAATGAGTTTTGTGAGCAATTGAAGCTCTGGAAGGCAGTGTTTTGTTTGTTTTTCCCCTCCCTTTTGCTTTGTGTAAACATACTCTCTTCAGGAAGCCTAACTGAAGCATGTGAATAGTTCCACTGAAAGTAATAAGATTAATCATGCTGGAAGCCAACTAAATAATGAGGTATCTTTCTAAACAGCAACTCTAGAATCTAGAACAACATCGGCTCAGGCTTCCTTGGAGCCCTTTTGTTTTGCTGTAGTAGTACCTCTAGTGGGAAAAAAAAGCACAGTAAATTACTATTCGCATAAATCTTGTTTCTTCCCGTGAATGCTGTCCATAAGCCTCTGAAATACCAAAACTTTGTTAACTTTTCAATTTTATTCCTCAGTCCAGCCATCTTCTCCATTATTTTATCCATATTTTAAAATAGATTCCAAAGCTTACAAGAGTGTTTTATAGATAAATCATGTTATTTATAAGTAACAGTAAAAAAAGGGTGTAAAATATATATGCATGTCAGAATACAGAAGATATAAATAAAATTACTATGTTCCTGTCTGTTAGTTGGGAAGGTAAGTAAACCTTTTATTCATCTCATGCTATATTATTTTTCATCCTAGAAAGTATGTGGATATAACTTAAGGTTTCAATATGAAAAGATTCCCCTCTGTTTCTGACAACTTGTATACATTGGTATTTTCTGTCACAAGTGTAATAGGTTATTAAAAAGTTTGACTTTTAAACAGGTAGTCAACCTGAAAACCTTGCAAACCATGCCTAAACTGTACAATGTATATGACTTTTAGATTAAGTTTGATTTTAAGTGAATGAAAAGCTGCTAGCCAGTTTGGAATTTGCATTTTTGGCAGCTTCACACAAGAGTTACAGTTTGTGGTCTGGGCTGAGCTCTCCAGAGGAGACAGACTGAAGATAGAGTCACAGTTTGTGATTCATTTCATTTCATGATGTTCTTTTAACCACATGAAAAAAAAAATCTGGTTGTTTTTGTGCTTCAGTGTTTATGAATCCTCACAGTGAGAAACATACCTAAGAAACCTGCTGCCTATATTAAGCATAGGACCTAAGTGGCTCACAAGCAATGGACAAGCAATTAATTTTGAGTGAGAAGTAGTTATGGTGTAGGAGAGAAGGAACGTCATTTGCAACAAAGATTTTAATGCAATCCTGAGAATATTAAGTAGAAGTTTTGTTGTATTTAGCACTTTAAGAGGTCTCCCAGTAGAAGATTAATGTTCACAATTCAGCAAGGCTGTTGATCACCAGTAAGAAGAGCCAGTGGAATAATTAAAGCATAGGAAAAAAATGTATTAAAGAGGAAGAATTCCAGGAGCCCAGTCTACTTGATATATCAACTTTAAAGGTGAAAGGTTGGTTATAGTATTCATGATATGAGAAATATAATTTATATATTCTCTTAATATATGAGAAATACAGTTTTCCTATGGAGGGCTTTCTGAAATCTATCAGATGAAAATAAAGAAAGTCTTGATGTTTGAAATTGACAAATTGATAATCAGAGCATTAAATATTTTTTTAATAATTGCACACCCATTTGCCAGGGAAGCCATGGATTATGCTTCCCTGGACACATCTTAAATCAAGAATAGATATTGCTTCGTAAAATATGAATTGCTGGAAGGAGTTTTGCCTTTGACTTTCAACTTAGTACCACTGCTTTTTCAGTTTTGTGTTATTCTTGACAGGAATGTGAGTATTGCAGGTTGGTTACAATAGCTTTGAATGTGGACTAATGGTCTTTAATGCATACTTGTGTTTCCCTTAGGACCTACTAGGATTTGAAAAGTCTATTTATAAAAACAAATAGCTAAAACATTCCCTTTTCCTACTTAGGAGCCAAAAGACAATTGCACACAGCTATCTGTATTCACTGAAGGTTATGCTAGATGTCTGACAAGTTTAATTTAAAGTGGCTTGAACTTCTGCACATTGTTTACAAATTAGGTTCTATAATATATCCTGACTACATGGAAATGACAGTGATTGATGTGAAGTAACATACACACAATTAATACTGACTGAATTGCTAATTACAGGATTGACATCTCATTTGCAATGAGATGCTGCAGGTCTCTTACAAAAAAACTGGCAGTGTTGTCACATTATTTCTTCATTTCCCTCCGCTTGTAGTTTGATGCCCTGTAGTTAAAGTTCGACTAAAGATTCATTCTCATCTTGTAAAAATCTCTTTCGATGTAAGAAAAGCAAAACAATCACCACTCCCCAAGAATTAAATCTCTCCTGACACTGTCTCCTATCAAAGGAGATAAACTGTGCTACACTGTTGTTATTTGTTTTATTAGTTACACCAGCTTTCTTATGCTTTCCTCTGTGTTTCCCTGGCATGCTGAAGAAGTAAATAGTGCTGTTACAAAGGTAAGTTATGCAGGAATGTGTCTTGAAAGGAAAGTGCATTTGAAATGGCACATTTCTCTAAGGAAACCCTTGTATCTGGAAAAAGTAAAATACTAAATTTCAGAAGCTATGTTGTGAAGTGGCCCTTAAAACAGTAGTTCCATATAACAAATGCTGGTGTTTGCTGAAATGGAGTGGCCAGATGCAATCTCAATTTAGCACAGCTGAGTATCTGCCGATTGAGCTAATCCAGTCATTTTACAGGGCCACATGTATAAAAAGAACAGCGTGGCTATTCAATGACCAGAGCACGATTATTTGTTACAAGGTGAGTAAGGTTTGTAAGGATTTTAAAATAAATGCTATGGTCTGGCATGTGGTGATTAGTGGTGTAGGTAAAGGGATAGGAAGGAAGCAGAAACACATAATGACAGCACTAACACTGACAATGGAACCAGAAGCTGCAGCGTTAATAAAAAAAAGTGACTGTATGGGGCGTTCCCAGTGCTACCGAGCTGCTACTATTTCTCAAATGACTTAATGAATAAGGAAGCCAATGGGATGTATCCCCAGTAGTCTTGCAGGTTTTGCCTCAGGATTTCTCACAAACAGAGACCCTATTTCTGTAAGGAAAGAGTCTTTTGGCTTAGGTGATCTCAGAGGTACATGCACACTTTTTGATATGATTCCACTCTTCACCTATTAACTTAATTAATTTACAAGAGTGATGTATGGACTGTGCTCCCTGTGGCCTACAGAGAGGATCAAAAAGGGCTCAATCAAACATAGCAGAGTCCAGAAATGTCTGAGTCTGAAATATGAGGAGAGTCAAGTAGAAGCACAGAGGAGGCTGAGCCATGCAATGATATCCTAAGGCAGAAACACGTACCTCCAGGAATAACACTGTGCAGAGAAGACATCTGCTTTTCCCCAAGCATTCTGCACATCTGCCCTGCCTGCAAGGAAGAAGATTCAAGCATGGCTTTTCATCACAAGACCTGCAAAATGACAAAAGTAATTTTTTTTTTTCAAGAGAGAGAAAGAAGTAGCGGCATTATTATTTGCATGGCTTATCAGACATTTAGTTTCAACGAGAGCTATAATTCTAATCTACCCAGTGGAACAGATTTACAAGACACACTTTCTTTTGGCTTTTTTTTGGTGCTTGTAGGATAGTCTTTTGGGTCTTGCAGGATAGTCTTAGCTTAGACTGCATCCTCAACATGGGTGCTTCAGTTAAATGGCTAAAGGTAGGTGGGCTGGATGAGTGGCCTCACAAGTAAGTAAAAAAACCCAACTCTGTAAAAGATCTTGAGTGAGGTTTTTATAATTGAGGGAATAGAGTTGGTAAGTGTTCAAGTTACTCCATGCCTTACTGAGGGTTGGTTGGAATGGTGGGGGACAGAATGTTGTCTCCTAAGTAGTTACTCAAGCAGCAGGTGACGTGGTAACAGATTATCACCCTGAGTGCACTATTTGCTTACAAAATCAATCCAAAATGGAACTGTATTTTATGCAGGAAGCGTATATGGTGTCAGCCTCCTATGTCATGTAACTTTCTACCTTTCAGGTTCAGTGGTGACAGGAATGGAAAAGGAAAACTGACTTATCAGAAGTTATTTCATTATTCTCTCTGGCAGTCACTCCAGAGTCTTTTGAGATAGTAAAGTAATATAAAATATTTTTAACAGCATAAGTTTGAAATAAGAACTGTGTCTAACAATTGTTATCCTTTCTGGTTTCCCTAATAATATATGATATGATAGGAATGCTAAGTGCCTTCAGCTTAGCAAATGGACCTCTAATTCCTTCTTCAAAAGTATCTGGTTTACTATTTTTGACAGCTAAAATGTGAAAATAGCTAGCAGTACATATACCCATATAATTAAAAAATGTCTTACTTCCCCAGAAGAAGAAGAATGTGCCCTGTATACATCAGTTCCCTTACTATCCTTATTAATAGCGTAAGGAATGGCAATACCATGGTGTTCAGTGAATTTTCTAGATTAAAATATGCTTATATAGCTGATACAGACAAGAGGGATTTACTAATGGTAGTGGAAGAAATACCACACACAGAGACTCAGAGGAGTTTCTGAGTAATTTTATGCTTACTCAGTTTTCTGTCCAGTCTTTCCCCAGATGAGCTCCAGTGGAATATGGCTATAAGATCAGAGGCAGGAGGATAAGGTACTTATGTTTGCTGACTGAAGTCGTGGATATTTTTAACATGATAGACTGACATGTTCTAGACAAAGTAGAGCATAGAAGCTCTGTTTTCCGCACATTAATGTTGCTGAACTCACAAAAGCCATCCAGGCCTGTCAGGGAAATCACCACTTTTCTTGTTCATACTTTCACAACAGCAGCATGTCATTCTTTTAATCCCTGTAGGGGGATAAATATTTTATGGCAGATTAGCTAACATGACATACCTAATAAGTTACTAGAAAACTAGGTCTGTGGTTGGCAATATTTATGCTAAGCACAGTATGGGTTTATGATAATAAAAATGCCCAATGGGGTTGGTCCACTGCAGAGCAAGATATTGTAAGGCTAGCAGTGATGGATGAAGGTTGAAGAGATGATGTTTAAGAAGTAGAACTGATGGCTTGACCTGAAAACAAACATATTTCCATCCCATAGAAGTGAAATGTTTCTCTGCTAGGGCCAGCAAGCATAGAATGATAGTTTTCCTGGCAGAGACAGTTTATTATGGTGATAAAAGGAACATAAGAATAGCAATAATGATAAGAAAAACAACTTCATATGGAAGAATATAGGTGACCTGCAAATAGCAGATGTGTGAGTGATCATTCTTCATATTATTTTTGCGAAGTACATGTGTGCATTAGCTTATTAATGCGCACATTACACATTGTCTTTATAGGTTTGATTTTCCTAAGAGTCATGTGAAAATACCTACACTTTTAACTGAAATTCATGTGTAAACTGGATGAAGCTGAATGTGAGTTTGTGTTAGGAAGATGAGATAGAAGTGTGAAGTAAGAGAACTAAGTTTTCTCTGTTCTGTTTGCAGAGGGCAAGAACCTGTTTTCTTTTACGTAGCTCATGTTTGAGGTGAATGGAGGACACAGATGGTTTTTACCTGAAGCTGTATTTGTATGTGTGTGTGTTTGTCTGTGAATATGTGTCTGTGTGCAGGTACAGACAGAAAACCCGTGTTTGCATTCAGTCTAGCTTAATAAACCCCTGCCACTGATGTCAGTTGGAGTAGTGGTAGCAATTAGCTTGTCTCAAAATTAGGTTGGTAACTCCAGAGAACTCGATGATTTTTTTTGTATGCTAATACTTGCAAATATGCAGTATGTTGAATTTATATACACAGTTTTTATGTATTGACGAGTAAAGATGGTATCCCAACAACATGTAAACTGGAGTCTTAATGAATAATAGTTAATAATTCAATTCTATCTTTAATCCTGACTTACTTATTCAGGGAAGCAGGCATTCCAAGTCATAGAATTTAAATGGGGATATACTGGAATGAATTAGAGGGTTCCGATCTTTCAGTACTACCTTGTCTCTAAGTTTCCGCCTAATCATTTATCTTGTGAATTAGATGTAATTTGTAACTGTCTGTGTATCTAATCACTGGAGATATGCAGTTCTGGATGCAGAATGATAAAAGGCAATAAGGCCACCTTGTGTACACGTTTCATAGAATAAATCATACCCACACTCACAGAAATACAACATACGTACATATGTACAAGGGAACCAGGATGTGACAGAACTTAGCTTTTTGGCATTGTGTTGAATCATAAAACTGCTTCAAATACACACTCTTTACCTATTCGTTAAAAGTAACTGCCTTTGAGGTCACCCTTCTCCTTTCTTCAATCATTTAAATTTAAGACCTAATTGTGAAGAAAGGCTATGGCCTAGCCTATCAACTAGTAAACCAAATCAATTCACATCCAGTAAGGAACCAACATATTTTATGGAAAACAAAAATTTATATTAATAGAATTAAAATGGTTAAATTATTAAAAATTACTGGGATTAGCAAATCATAGTTTATTTTTATTAATATGTATAGTGATATTAATATTACATATGTTCTATAGCATTTATGTAATGACCACATACAGCTTCTAAAAGGGTATTTCTGATTAAACTCTGGGAAAAGGGCATTTCTAATTGCAGAATTTCCTGGGCAGTATACCTGCTTTCAGAATACATATAGAAGTTTCCAAAACTTGAAAAGTTACTGAACAAAAAAAAATGGTAGGATGATAAAGAGGGCTGCTGTCTACCCTCACCGGTACATTTCTCTCTGGGAACAGGATTAGGGGCCAGTATACAGAATGATGGGGAAACTGCTTCTGTGATATGGAGGGTAAATAAAGTGTTAGGTTCCAGCTCCAAACATCTGTGAATAAAACTTCCTTCATACCAGAAGGATGGGGATACATATGCCAATGAAAAATGAACATGCTGGTGAACAGATTTATTCTTGGAAAGAATTTCTTCATACATACTATGTGGTAGAAGAAAAATGAGAGATGGCATACTTCGTCAAGCAGTATTAAAATATGTATTCATCTAGCTGAGAGTTTTAGGGATGCATTTTTTTAAATAGTTATTTCAGTATTTTATCATCTTACCACTAGCTGGTTTGATTTGCCTAACAGGTTTATTCTTTAAGTGGTTCTCTTTAAACAGGTTTTCGCTGTATGGCTTTGATCTGGAATAACTGGGACAGAGGAAAGTTTTTAGCTGTTCTTTTCTTGCATTGTAAATGGCATTTCTTTACAGAGATTACTTTCATAGATATATTAAGAAACCATTTTTATTAGGTCTAGTTGCATAACAGAGCTGAAAGTGCAACTACTCAAACTCTATAAATTACCTAGATATAAGGACCCACTTTCCTTTCAGTTTCCTGAGAACAACTATTTTTGGATAGGAATGGCAAATGAGCCTGTGCAGCTTACAGGAAAATGTACTTAGCTACGTGCTGTGAGTGGTTAAGTATATCCATACCTATAGTACTTCAGGTCTATGCTTGATTCTCATTGTCCTTAGTGAGGCAAAAATACATTATTGAGTGTTTTGCTGAGCTGGGCTCAGCTTCATTGAAGTACTTTGGCTCCAAGTTTCTCTGTAGATTCTAACTTAGTCTTGATATCAAACAGAGTAAAAGGCTGAATATTTTGTTGTATCTGAACTATAATGCATTTGATTATGAAAGTATTTCAGGGGCTTTTTCTTAGTAAAGCTAAAGTTGAAAGGAACACAAGATATTCTCAGTAAAATGAAAGCAGGCCGTAAAGAACCAAGTACATTTCTTGTTTATAAACAGAAGACTGAGAATGTTTCAAAGTTTAAAATCTAAGGGCAGAAAGTAAGTATTTCCATTTTCTCTTTCCTGAAGTGCTAGTTCAGATAGAGAGCAAAATTGTGGTGGGAGCAGAAAGAAACACTGGCTGCATATAAAAGCAAATACCTTTGCAACCCTATAAATGGATTTTTGAGAAATGGAGAAATAGTTAGTCAGAGCATACTTTCTCTAACAATTCCCTGTTTGATGCTTAGCTAGGCCATTTAACTTTTTGAAAAAGTCATTATTAAAATAATAACTAGAAAGGACTGAAAAGTATAATCTTTCCTGAGGGAAAATCTACTTCAGCGGTGTTGAACTAACGAAAATGTCCAAGTATCAAAACTTTTTGCTGCATGAAAGGCTCAGAAAAATCAGAGAATTGCCAGTCAGTAAGTATAAAAACCTCTTAATTGAAAAGTTTTCATCTCTAAGGTGGTGTCTGCATAGGGCTGAATGTGAACCTCAGTTATGGGCATTAAGCCTGATCGCTTTCAAGAGTCTAACCTTGCCTGACGGGTTACTCTGCGGATTCGGCTCCCTGGCTCCTGCAGCGTGGCTGGCCAGTATGAGAGGTTACTGGGACATGGTGCTGAGGTGCTGGGACAGGCTCTGTGGGGTGTATTGTCAGCTGGCTCAGGACAGGGCATGCAAGCCACGGGGCGAGCAGGTAATCCTTCCCAGGCCGTAGTAAAATGAAATAGTT
This sequence comes from Falco punctatus, assembly GCF_963210335.1. NCBI lineage: Eukaryota > Metazoa > Chordata > Aves > Falconiformes > Falconidae > Falco > Falco punctatus. The sequence goes on along the minus strand of NC_137590.1, from coordinate 28,861,393 downwards.
GTTGGGGTCAGGCAATGTTTTGGCCAATTCACAACCAACGGATGGCTGAAAGCCCTCCAGCAGGCAGGAGGTACAGCTCTGAATCCAAATATCCCCCAGCGTGTGCACATAAAACTGTGTTTTCTCAACAAAACTGAAACTGTAGAACCAATAAAAAGAAATTTTGCTTTATAGTGGCTTTTTGCAAAGTGGTTACTACAGATTTAAATGTCTTTGCAAATAAGACTTCCCAGTTTTTATTGTGAATAAAACCAGGCACTTAATGAGGTGAATACTAACATCAAACAAAACCAATAACTGCTTAAACTCATATCACAGATCACTGATAGTATCTGACTTTATAAAAAATATTTTATAAATGGGCGCTATTTAGATATAAAGATTACCTAGACACATTTATTTTTGTCATGGACTGCTGGAGTTTAGACAAACGGCTGGGATTTAAGCTGTAGCTGGATGTGGGATGCACACAGCATCCAAGCCTCCAGGAAAGGAGCAGCTGCCAGCACAGATCTCTGCTGGTTTGGGGAGACAGAGGGGCAGGAATGCCGCTCCAGCTGCCCTGCCGCCCTTCCTGTCCCTCGCTGCCGCCCGCCGCACTGAGGGGTGCAGGTGGCACCGAGGGGTGCGGGCAGCACTGAGGGCTGAGCGCTCCTTTGCCACTGGGCCCATAGACGCCATTTAAAGAGAGATTCAAGTGCACACCGGGAGGCAGCGGCTCTGTGGTACGCCCCCGCGGGGTGCCCACCCGCCGTGCCGCAGAGCCCAGCCGAGGGCAGCAGCGCTCGGCGCTGCCCTCCCCTGACGGGCCGCCTACGGAACGTTCGCGAAGGTTCGCGCAGCGGCAGCGCCCCCTCAGGCGGCGGCGGGCTGCCCTGTGCCGCGCCCCGGCGCGCGGTTGTGGCGCGTCAGCTTTTCACAAGGCAGAGAACAGCCCAGGGAAGTGCGATCGAGCCTCCTGATGTTTTTAATCTGAGAAGCAAGCGAGCATGGCGCCTAGCCGGTAGGTAAAGTAGGCGTTTGTGTCAAGAGCACTTTGGGAAATCACCCTAGGAACAATCGGTTGCTGTAGGAATGCGTTAAAGCAGGACACAGGTGGCTGAGGTGCCTCACAGGCAGCCTTCAGCACACCATGAGGTGCAGTGAGGCTGTGGCACTCTGCGTGCTCCGGGTGTGGGTACAAAGGATTTCCCATTAATAATTTTTTCCTTAAAAAAACCTGTGGTGCGCCGCTATATTACGCTGCCACCTACCTGCCCTCAGTTATTGGAAGCTGGAGGTAGGCTGTGGTTCAAAACACATTTGTTGCAGGTAGCCATATTCTTAGAAACTTCTTTGGTGTGGCTGTTAGAGGTGACTGCTGGGGGTCCTCTGAGAGGATGGCAGTGTCCCCTCAGAGCCCTCGGGGCCAGCGCTCCACACTGCTGGGTGCCGCAGGCTGCCTTCTGCCCTCGGGATGGGCCAGAAAAGTTAAACTGCTTACCCCCCCCTGCCTCACCATGCGTTTTTCTTTGAAAAGGCCAATTCCTTTGGTAATCACAGCCTTTTTTTTATACCTCTTTATACAGCAAAGACTGTCAATTAGTCTACATTTATCCTTTGCAGCGTACAGTATGGCTCTAATTGCCACATGGACATATGTAGTAGGTAGGTTATTTGCCTTTTTATTGTCATTAATGCTATTGGGGTTACATATATGAAGTGCAGAAATGCTGGTTGGTTATATCTGTGGAGCTATGTTAATGTCTTTGTGGAGTGACATAGCGGCATGCTGGATGTAACCTATTGCCATGCTGGGATTCAAGTTAAAGGTGTGAGCATCTGGAATGGCCTGCGGTTGAATAGTCTCTGACGAGAAGGGCGCTGTGAGGCCAAGCTGTCTCTAGAAATGTCTGTGATAGTGAGAGAAGATCTTTTTTTTTTTCTTCTTTTGTAAAGAATTAGAGCTGTAGCTAATTTTCCTATAATTGTTGTAGAATTGTTCTCTATAGGGTTGCTGAAAATATTTTTTCTATTCTGGAATAAATATTTGATTTTAACCTCAAATTTGAGATCTGCTTTGAATGTACTTTTATTCATGGGACCTCTTTCAGTTTTATCTGCAGCATGAAAGCACAATAAAGATAGAAGCATCATATGTACCATAGCTGTGCAGGGAGACAGTGGCCCTGTAAACAGAGGTCTTTTTTTCTCTGATGGTAGTTCCTTCAGACCTGCTTACCCAAAGATGATGAAAAGCTGCAGAAACAACTATATTTACTGCTTCTTGGATGCATGGTGATTTATTGCTAAGTAGGGATTTCATGGACATTGGGGAAAAGGTTGATGATGAAAATACAGGATGCTGGACGGTGGTGCTTTTCTCTCCCCCTTTACAAAGAAATATGTATGTTTTGCAGTGCTTCTTGTTGTATTGGTTGTTTTCTCTGGTCCATTTGTTTTTGTAGGAGTGCAAAGTGATCAATTGCTACCCTCACAGTTCTAGGATGAGATATTTCATACAGTTCCGCCGAATAAAGGAAACTACGGTTTATAGGTGCTGCCTCTAACAATTCACTGTCTATTGTAGTGGAAATAAACCTATAGTTAGTGTATTTCATGCATTACCTCCCTTCTCCCAGCTTTTAAACTGAGGGTGGGTTTGTGCCGCCATTTTGCAGCATTTCTGTTATGTCAGTACCTCAGAATGGCAAAGTGACCTCTCACAGAGAGGCTGCAAGCTGGGAGCTCTCAGGCAGCCAGTGCGGCTTCAGGAAGTAGGCAGGAGTACGTTGTAACAAGGCATTCTGATCACAGATTAGGCTGCTGCTTTTGCCCTGGTTTTAGCTTGCAAATGTTTTTAAGTTGTAGCCCAAAGAGATGCCCAGTGATGCAGACTTGAGGCAAAGGCACAAATGAACATGCAGCCCTGTTGAACTCAGCAGGAATTTTGTCATGGGTTTTGTGGAAGGCCCTCAGAGCTAGCCTGACCCTTGCTTTATTGTCTCAGGATTATTTCATCAGCAATGGCACTGCTTTTGGAGGAAGATAACTAGATTTTTGTGAGGACTCCTATTAAAAGCCAGTTGCTTTATATATATATATATATGTTTCAGGGCCTTAGGTTGATCTTTCTTTAATGTGTATCACACAACATTTTGATGCAGTCACATACATCCATTCCTGCACACTGTCACCATGTATCAGTTTTTCTTTGATTCTCAGCTTACCTTAAAGTTTGCTGCCAGCAAAAGACTTTTTCCTGAACAGCTTAATTTTAATGTGTGTTCATATGTGTTTAAAGATACTGGGTCCCTGATGATGTCAGCCTAAATCCACTTGTGCAGGTCAGATATCTGTCTCTGTTTATGTAAGCCTGTATGTGTCTATATTGAGGCATTTACTTTAGTCACAAGGATTCAGTCTATGTTTCTCCTCTTTATGGCACTGCAAAATTTGTTCTAGAATGTTTGATCTGTTCCCTTAAGTATTTAGCTGCAGAAATGCCTGAAAAGATCACTGCGGCGTTTACATGTGTTGCTAATACAATGCATGCAAAGAACTTGCATTGTTTTTTGTCACTGATTGTCTAGTCTTGTTTGTATACCTCTTCCCTCAGAGGAGGCAGAGGTTCATTATGATAATGTGTGTATGCATCCAGAGCTACAACTACTTTTGAGAAGAAACTGGCTTTAATTAGGAGCTTTTGTTTCCAAAATATGCAGTAAGTTATTAGCATATAAAACCTACCTCATGAGTATAATGAAGTATGGATTTTCTAGTGTGCTGCTATTCTCTGGTGCTTGGCTTCACCTCATTATTAATATGATGTTTCTTAGCACAGAATAGCAGCATGTCTGTGAATAACTAGCTGAGGTGCTGTACTTTCATACCTTTGCTTAGCTTGTGGTAACTTTTTCAGGTGACCGTATCCTTACTGAATCATACAACCGTTACCATACTGAATCTAACCCATTCAGTTATTTGAATTGGTATTTAATTTTCATTCTGCTTCTTGGTTTGTGCTTTGTACTACTGAATGCATTTAAGAAAACAAGCATTTATTTTGAGAGATTAGAAGCTGAAATTTTCTGTCGTGAAAGGCTGTTCTATAATTACCCAAGGCAACAAGCCATTCTGGTTCTGGGTAGTCTGGAGGTTTTTTTCTATATTGCAGCACTTTCTGCAGATCCTGCTCAAACATTGTTTTATTCATATGATTAGTTTCAACAAAAATATTTGTGATGGACAGTGACTGTACATTTTTCAGCTCAAGTAACTAATGAAAAGCCTATAAAAAGAAAAACCCAAACAAAAAAACACCTCAAAGATTTTATCGAGTAGTGAATAGACTCAGAAAGTATAAGGGTCACACTCACTATTAACAAATTTGAGACTGATACCGCATTTGAATTTGTCTTAGCTTCAGTTATTGATTGATATATATTTCTTCACTCGGGTTTTTTTTGGTGGTGTTTTTTTCTAATTAAGAGCTAAAACTTCTTCCTCAAGGCAGGGTAATGAATGTATTTAGAGCAGGTTGCTCAGAGCTTTATCCAGTTTAGATCTGAAAACCTTGAAGGACGGATAATTCTGCAAGCTCTCTGGGCAATGTGTTCTAGTGTTTGACTGTCCTCTAGCTGAACTATTTTTCCATGTGTCAAGTTTTGACCATTGTCTCTCAGCTTTGTGCCATGCACGCTGGTCTTTTCCAACCTAAACAATTCTATGGTTCTATGGTTATAGATAGGTTACTGTGTAGATATTCTTAACACTTAATAAAAGCTGTTTATGATCATGTCAGAATGCAAGCCATGATAATTCGAGGTTTGCAGTAATTTTGAACAGAACAGGGTTTTGAAAGCACTTGAGAAAGGGACAAATGCATTTTTTTTTTTTCTAAATAGACCAAAAAATTCCCACTCCCAAAATACCTTTGGCAAGGTCGGTCATTTCAAGTGTTCTTGTAGGGGTACTTGAGTACTGCTCTGCAGAAGAGGGAGCTCCATTATGGACAACACTCAACCTGTTATCTGAAAGGCACACAACAAAATCCTGGCTCTTAAGCAGAAGAATATAATAGCTCACATAGATTTTATGAAGATGGACAGCTGCTTCTGTCAGCACCGGAAAAAAGTTTTCCATACCACTGGATTTGCACTTGGCAGATCTGCAGTTTGTGTTGTGTGGCATGACTGTAAGACTACTAAGGATATTTATTTTAAAAAATCCAGGTTGCTGCTAGGTAGAATAATGAATGGATCCGCAGTAAAATAAGCACAACATGCTTTTCATCTGATGATATATGATGGGAAGACTGCTGTATCTGTAATGTTAAAAAATTCTGTGCTACTTTGTCTGGTTTTATCTCAGCTGTGCAGAAGGAAAAAATTAATAAAATGAAAGATGTAGCTTCATGTTTAGTCACCCATCAATCTAAGCTTCAGTTTGTGAATTTCTCACATCCTAGAATTTTTTTTTTCTCTGTCTTTTATGGAACATCTTTGTTTCCACAAAAACATTACTCTCTTGCAAAATGGATGTGTTGGTGTTTCATTTCAATATAGCGATACTTACTGACCATGATTCTCTGACTGTTTTTGGAAAGCACGATCAGTGGGGTACTCCAGATGATAATTAAGCAGTGAAAACTGAACTATTTTGCTGTGACTCCATTTTTCATTTAGGTGCCTTCCATTTCTGCTGTGAAGGAGGCAGAAGCTGAAGGGAGCTAGTGCTATTGCATCAGACGTTTGTTTCTTCTTTTCAGAAGGTGACTCGATAGCTGATGCTGTGCAGTCGTGTCTCTACAATGCATCTCAGAACCTGGTAGGAGAGGTAGGACAGAGTAGGTACTGGTACTGTTTGGTACAAACGCGCAAGTGTCATACACACCTTGCAGTTATCCTTTTGTCAGAGCTGAGCCCAGAAAGTTGATTCATGAATGTTTCAAGTGTTGTCACAATTACTGATGTGAATGAAAGTGGTCCTAGAGTGGGGAGGTGGTGCTAGTTGAAAAAGTAATTGTGCAGTATGTCAGGATTAGTATGTACCTGTGCTGCTAATATGTTTAGCAATAAGTTAAAAAACATAAGTTTGTGAAGTGACATCACAAAATACACCTGGAAGTTTAGTTTTCTTAAAACTTCTATGCACTAGAAGATTGTACTGTACTACAGTTAAGAGTAATACTAACCTCCCCACTTGTGTCCTCTCCAACCAACCAGATACATTTGTGCATGCATGCTCATCTGTGCTGCAAGTTAGTGTGGTTACCATAAAACTACTCTATAGCAGTCAGGCTTTCTCTGCGTGGGAAAATAAATGTATGGTATAAAGTATATTTTATAACCTGCATAATTGTGGCTATTTTTTGATTTTGGAGTAGCGTATCACTGAAGCATCAGTTTCATGACTAGAGAAGTCATACCAGTCACAATTTGTACCTGTAGACCGATGTCTTTACAGAAGAACTGCCCCTAGCACTTCTGTTGCAATTTTCATTTAATGTTTCTCAGAAAGTGTTTAATATGAGGATCTCAGTAATGTTGTCCCTGGTGCATGTCATATTTACATGTTGAAAATAGGAAATTAGAGTTTGTCTTCTGAGAACTGCAGATCATTCCTTTAGCTGAGGAGATGAGTTTTACTGCTCTGCTCCCTTGCGTTTTGTATTTATTTGTTGCTTAAGCTACGTTAGGCTGTATCATTCTGTTGTTATAATAGCTTTTAACGCTTTTTGGCTTAATATTTCATTATTCAGAAAAAGTTTGAAATACTGTCTACTTTAGAGGAAGAGCCTAGATGGATATAAACATGACACTTGCATTTTGTAGTGTTCTGATACTAATGCACTGAATAACTTCATGTGTGTATTGTTGGCAAGGTGCTAGCTTTACTGTTTCTGTCATCCATTACCTTAAAATTGAGAATCATGGTTTTATTTTTATGGCAAACATATTACGAACTTAGGTAATACTAAGATTTTAATCAGCAGTGCTTCAGATGATACTCCAGCTCAGTGGCAAGAGCTTGCTTTGGCTCAACAGATATTTTCCCAAAGCATATATTAATGCATCTACTTACTAGAAGTTGCTGTCACACTAAAGCGTAATTACAGACTACATGGAGACTCTTGATAAGAAAATGGGGAAAAAATACATTGGCAAGATCAAAGAAGCACCTGCAGTTAATTATAAATTAACATTGAAGTGTAGTCATCAAAACGCTTTAATTATTACTGGAGGTTAAAAAACCCAAATGTGATCTTGCATATTGGTTAACTTTACACTGGAGTCCTTTTGTTGTATTCATTTACAACTAAGATAACTGAAAGATGAATGACTTCAAGCGTAAAAGAAAGACACTAGAGGAGTATTATATGTTTTTAGATAGTCTTCACATCACTGGTGCCTCCTATAATGAGGGTGATTAGAGAAACCCCATAAAAAAGGAAGGGTGATTGATAAGTAAAACTTAATTAGACAAACTATTTTTTTTCGATGCCAGGATCAGGAAGGTACATAAAAACTTTCATCATCAAAGTTGAAGCCTATCAGAAAACAAGTGTCTCTGTCATTGTTCACTGTCTCATTACTTGCAACCAAAGGTACATAGTGATAGCGACACTCCAAAAACTTAATCCAGCTGGACTGGTGTAATTCCATACAGAAGTTTGTCATCTTTTCTGATAGGTACTAGACACCCCACAGTTTCTGCAGAAAATACAGAGCAGTACTTCTTCAGACTTACCATTTTCTGCAGGAAATATAGCGCAGTGCTTCATTAGCCTTACTATCAGAAATCTTTTCCCCAGTGTCCAATATCAATCTTTCCTGTAGAAATTTTAGCTCATTGTTTGTCGTGTCCACTGTATAGCTAGAAAACAATTTATTTTTGCAGCAGGTTTTATATATTTGATGATTGTCATCGTATATTCTTTAAACCTGTTTTCTGTAGGCTGAACAATGCTAGTTCTTTCAGGTTTTTCTCACAGAACCTGTAGGTGTCAATTCTTCATGCCATTATCTGTTTTATCCCTGATGGATCTGCCTGAAAAATATTGTTAATAAAGAACAATTTAGGGACTTTAATGCCTGCAGAATGAAATCAATTTGACAACTTGACAATTTTCACAACTTATACCTCACAATAATTATTTCCTGTGGGGTTTTTTGGAAAACTTAAAAAAATGATAAGTCTTTTAAAAAGATGTGAAAGGGCAAATACACCATGAAATTGTAAGTCTGTGGCAAAATGGGGCCCAGCTTCTTTATTTACTGTCAGATCAAGCTGTATAATGTGTAATGGGCTCTTCCAGTAATAATAGAGGATCGCAGTGAATGGATGTAGAATATTCAGTGGATTAGAAACATGAATATATATATATAAATAGCTGTACCCAGAATGTGAGTACTTTTGTGTAATCTTTCATCTCTAGCTATCTTTTTATCAGCCCTATACTATCTGACTATCGTAAAGCTTGTTTACTACCATGGAAAAATCAGCTGTGGAAGCACTAGAGTGCCACTCAGTATATCCTGATAAAAGGGAGAGGCTTGGCCAGTGTGACAGCTCATTGATCTTCAGTTGCAAGATGCAAGTTACTGCTGGAGTGTTTGTAGGAGATTTGTGTCTATGTAAACAATGCATTAAAACTGGTCATGTAATAATGTTCCCATATGTCATTGGTATTAAGCTACTTCCAAATGCATGCATGCAGAGTACTGGCAACACAGCATGCTTTAGGAGATGGCCAGATAGCCTAAAATATGTTCTTTTTTGGGGTAGTACTTCTGAGCTTCCAACTTACCACTGTCTCTTCAAGTGCTGATCTTTTATCTACAGCTCAAGCAGTTCCAGGTAGTGGTGTGCAGTGTTACTATGTTGTGCCATAGTATTCATAGCAACCAACTGACATGGAATTGTGCATCAGATTGAGCCATATTGTAACAAAAATTGAGTGATATATAGCTGAGCTCAGGTTTTCTTTCATTTAGGCAATATTGCTAATAGAGGAAAACATTTTTATTTCTGTGGAACCAGTTATACACATTTTCAAAAGTGTGATAACTCTGTTTCTTGCTTCTTTGATTTTTGTTACTGGCTGTTGCTTAACAGCAGCAGTGAATGTAAATCTGCCAAGTACCCACCTGTGGGTTTTGTGGATCATTTTCAAAGTTGTCACTAGCAGATGTCAGACTAGTCAACTGCAAAAGTGCTACAGACAGGAAAGAGCTACCTACTGCAAAAGAAGCTGGATTGATTACAGGGGATGTGAAAACTGATAGCGCCTAGTGTATATGAAACTGAGTTATCTCTCATTTACACTAGCACTTGTTGGCTACTCCTGTCCTCTCTATTCCTACATCCTGTAAATTTGCATTTCTAAGTGTTTACAGGAGGGATTTAGTCAGATCCTTATGTATGTTTCTTTGCCTACCCAATGGCAAGTAAAAATCCTTTCTGGGTTTGAGGGGAAAGTTTTACTCTGAGGCTGATATCTTAAATTCTTGAAGAGTCACCTGCAGTGATTTGCATACCTGGCTCTATGAAAGGTCACTGCGGAGTGGAACTTTTCGTAGGGGGGCTTGTGTTTTTAAAATACTTTTAAGTCCTCTAGGTTTTGTTAAATTACTTTACAATTTCCTATAGAAAACATAGGTGGTGATGTCCAAATCAGTATAAACCCAAAGACTTTCAAGACCTTTGACACCTTTACTCTGACTTTACTCAAATTGGTTAGCTCTGAGAAGCACAGGTTAATAACACACTACATACTGAACTTCTACCTATGAAATATTTATCAAGTTAATTCCAAATGTTATAAACAAATTTCACTGTTGAAATAATTTTAAAATTAAAAAATTAAAATAAAAAAAATTTAAAAAAAATAAAAAAAGCTTTATCTGCTCCTTCCTTGGATGTGAAAAACTGCTAGTTTTCCATAGTCTGAATAGTTCATAAAGCATAAATAATATGACAGATTAACCTTGTCTGGTATTACGGTGGTTCAGTCAGCCCTTAATGCTCAGTTACATAGAAATTAGCCTTTGAAGAATAATGTTTACAGCTCTAGTGAGAGATATTAAAGATTTCCAAAGTTTACTGAAATTATTTGGATCTGTCTGTAACTGTTGTAGATGTGATTCAGTTAGCATATAAAATGAGACATTTTTTGGATTTTGAATTTTAAGTCAAGTTGAGGTTGGTTCATAAACTGTGGCTCATCACAGCCTACCTCATCCAATTATAACGTTAAATAGAGTTAGGTTCTGCTTCTACTCTGAATGCACAAATGTTACTGCCATTAATGAGAATAAATCCCTGAATTGCTTTTAAATACTCCAGAAAGCAAAAGCTACTTACTGCAGTTGACTGCTTTGCACAGTTAGTGCATCCTCATCCTAAGCTAATGACACTTACCTGCCAGTACCAAGTCAATTAACCAGCTCTCAAGATAACACAAGATAGCAGTAATTTCTGTCACCACAGTAATGCTAGTATACTTCAAAATTGGAAGGGACCCAAATGAATGTGGTTATTAGCAAATGCTTAAATTTTTATGCATTCAAAATCAGTTTTATATGGGTTTATGTTACTGCAGTGTTGTAGTATGTCAAGTTTTATGATGTCAGTGCAAATCCAGGAAAGCTATGTTAAGGTGATGAAGGAATCCACTGTTGTCTGAAGTTTATGGGGTCTTGGTTTTGAAGTATATAAATGAAGAAGTGCTTCTAGGATCACAGCCTCCAGCTAACTGGAAGCTAATTAATGTTAATATAGTGGGATTACCAAAGACAGTGAGGCAGCAGGATAATTGTGGTGCAGGGAGCTGGAGACAGGACTTGGCTTCTGCATTTCCCCAGAACTTGAAGAAATTGGCAACTTGTTGCAGGAGGCCAAGGAAACCTATTGAGAAGAGAGGATCTTGGAAGACGGTGTCAAGCTAAGGTAAAGACAGTGTGGATAATTATGATGTCTAGTTTGGGAGGGGGAAGTGTGGCACCTGACTGAAGTGAGTGCTGTATACACTTTCATCTGGATAGTGACTGGAAATTCATCTGGATAGTGACTGGCAATTCAAAGTCCTGTGAATGGCCCTGCTTTCAGCTAAGTAATAAAGCTTACAGTAAGGCTAGAGCCTGTGTGCCTCTTCTGAGCAAGTAAGTTGCTTGAGGCAGAAATGGTTGCTTCAAAATACATGTGCAGAAATGAGGAACAAGAGTACAAATTTATTTTGGAACTACTGTGGATCTTAATCCTCTTGCATGTGAATTTTAATTCTAATGAGGTAGCTGATAGCAGCGGGACACAAAACAGAAAAAGAATAGTATACAATGTCATAGGGATCAGTTGTGAGGAGAGTTAAGGGCCTGGTAATCTCTCTTTTCCTCTCTAAATGTGTGAGGTGTCGTTTCAGGCACTATGAGAAAGAAGCATTGCATTCTCCTGGTGCTTTCTGTTCAGATAGAATCACATTAAGAGGTTTCTGACTAAGATGCAGCTGGTTACGTACATGTGGCATGAATCTGATACAGGCCGTTTTCAGATGATACAGCTTGCTGTGTATATGTGTGCATGAACAGAACTGCAGGATATAACACATTCTTGCTTGCTTCACATGGCATGCATGTTCATATGAATTAAAAAGAAAACAACACTGACCCTTTTATTTTTCTCAGGTGCCACCTTTGTTTTCATTGCTAAGAATACAACAGATCAATCCTAACTAGAAGCCTAACTGAACAGTCCAAGCAGTAATCAATATTAAACCAAATGTTCTTAATGGTGATCTGTCAGTTTTCTTTTTAGAAAGCTGCCAAAATCATATCTTTAAATGCTTCTTTTAAATTGATTTCTACAAAGATCTTTCAGCTGGATTTTAAATCAGCACCTACTGGAGTATGTGTCCTTCATCAGAAATTAGTAGCCTTATTAGTAATCTGAAACCCAGAATGTCTAAGTTGGTGTCTAGTAAATAAATGAAAACTACAGAATTGAGTTGTTGTGGGTTTTTTAATTGAATTGGAAGTAACTGAAAAATATTGAAATACTTAAAAAAACCCCACAACCCTCTTATCTCAGCTGAATCCCAAACTCCCTATGGGCCAAGGTTTCAGCAGGTATTTATCAGCTGATTTATGCCAGCTAAAGATCTCGTGCTTACAGGAGGAAGCAAATTATGAGTTTTCCTTTTCTGCTCTAAATAGTTTACACTGACATGTGAGGAAAAGGTAGTATGAAAAATGCTGTAGTAATCAAGAATTGTAAGAATGATGCTGGAGAATCTCAACAGCAGTGTCAGCTAACAAACATTATGAAAAAGCAGTGTATTGAAAGCTGTGCATTGCCAGGATAAATCCTTTCATTTTGAAGGAAATTAAATGGAAAATTCAATAGAACTCTTAAATTGTCCTATGGCAATTTAAATTAAATAAAGGAGCATTCAGCTGCAATTTTTTCTTAGTTTCTTTGAAGCCAAATGTGTGGCAGATCCTGATACACCTATTATAGATGGAAACAGTGAACCGCTGTGTTATGAAGAAAAGAAATAACACCACCACTCCCTCCCCTCCAACCCAAAAAGCAAGTTCTGAGCTTTGGAAACATTCATATTTGTACCCAGGAACAGAATTGCAGTCAGCCCCTACATTGCATGTTTGCCACAGCAATTTTAGTTAAATATTTTTGGCATTACAGGTATGTCTTTAAAATCTAAAAAACCCCCTACTCAATGGGCAATCATAATACAATATTTAAACAATAAAAAAAAAAAGAAAAAAACATTTGTTACTTTTTTATGTTGAACATTTTTAGAAGTGGTAGAGTGGCACATGGCATTGTACTATCCTTTCATGGAATTTACAGTATCATGCTATTTCAACATTTGGTGTTAGAGCTGTGAGCCTTTCCAGTCGTTGTTCAGGTCATTTCAGAATGGTTCTGTGTGTGTGCGAATCATAAGTCATGGCAGTTTTCAGTGTTGTAAGAGGAGATTTTTTTCCTTATGCTGCCAAGATCTCTTTCCTGTCCTCTATTAGAGGAACTAAGTCAAGTAATCACAGAAATCAAGTAAATATTTAATCAAGTAAATCAAAGTAAGATTTGAAAGAACAGGTGTCTTTCATAAAAACATGACAAAGTACTAATCTGACTTTTAATTACGTAGTACCCTGCAGTTAGTAACTATAACTTAGAAGACTAAATTCTTCTGTCAACTTTAAATATACAATATAAACCAGTTTTCTTAATTCACCAAGTTTCTTATGAGGGAGTAGCATGTTCGTAACAGCTACTATTATTCCCAGACTGTTCTAACTCTGATTTTGAGATGATCCATAATATGTTGCTCCTGTCCAAAGCAGGCTTAAGATAATGATGGCTGTTTCATTGAAATTTCTTTGCTATAGTGTGGCATTTTATTAATATGACAGTTCTGTTCTTCAGTTAAAGCCATGAGAGAGACCTGTTTCTTACTGAGTTTGTTTGTAGTATGATTTTACCTAGAGGATTGTCAGGGAAGAGTTACACAGGTATGTTCTTTGGGACCTTCGCCGATTAAGTTGTTGAACTTTGCAAAAAATACAGTGAGTTTTATAAAACAAACTATTAAATAGAAAATCTAAGAACCTAATAGGATTTTTTTTATAAAGTCCTTCATCAAGGAACAGTGAGGATGACAGTCTGCGAAAGCTTTCAATACATTTAGAGAAATTGGAAAAGAAAGATGATTTAATTCACATGTGGTGAAAGTAATTGAGATGTGGTAGACATCTGGAAAGAAAGAATGGCAAATGCTCAAAATTCTGCTGCTACATCAAGCAAAACCTCTGTGCAGGGAAATTAGGAGTTGAATTGGTCTCCAAATGAAAAATGTAAGTTGTATGGTAGAAGTAATTTTGAAAAATGCCTTTTCATTCATTTAATAGACTGTAGCTTGTGTGTGTAAACTGTGTACAGCAGTAGTATTCAGGGAGACTATAATTATTCACCTATATACCTTATGTTTTTCTTGGTTTTGGTTTGTTACTGATACCTGTACAGTGTCTTGGGTACTGTATGTAAGTATTGTGATATAAACGTATTTGGTAATGTGTGTTAGATTTGTGGCCAGCTGAAGCTTGGGAAGTCTAGTAAGTAAGTCCTCATTATTTTAACTTGGGTGAGGCAGCTGGGATGGAAGAAGATAAAGGACCAGGAGCCTTGTATCTTGTCAGAATGAGAAGTCAGAAGCAGCAGAGGTCATGCATTTTGATTGCAGATTAGGAGGATGATGGGAACCAGACATAAAAGACAAAGACAAAGATCAGTGTAAGAAAAGTGGAAAATGAGTTGTGCAATACTAGTAAAAACCAAGAGGAATAGCAAAAGTGAAATGGTGGTAAAGCAGGAGCAAACAGCTCATACAAATTTACACTGAAATCCAGTCAGAGTCACTTGCAGAGGAAAGCTGTATACAGCAGGTTTCTGAGCTCAGCCCCTGCAGTGGGATTCTAATGCACCATGAAGGGAACACTTTGCTGAATCAAGGATTTTATTTTTCATCAGAATGTGACCTGACAAACTTTCATCTGATCAGACTGTGATATTGGGTAGAAGGTTGTGTGTGGCATGATGCCTAGTTCCAGTGATGCTTTCTTCACCACAGCAGGTATGGTGGGATGGGAGAGGAATAAAACCTGTCGCTTTTTCTACTGCAGGGAAGAAAATAGTGGATATTTATGAATTTGGTTGGGTAATCTCAAATGCAGTTAAAAACAGGCAGAAAATCTAGATTTTCAAGGAGGCTATGTGCCTCCTTTAAGCTTAAGCACCTGTCAGTAGAATTGATCTGGCTGGTTTCTCCATAACACTTTTGATGTCATACACTGACCTTTTGGGGTCTCCATTAAGAGTAGTGGTTGTGGTTTTCTAACAGTGGCTACCATGTTATTATAATATACCTCACACCCCGTATTGTACAGATGACCTTGTCAGGTGGCATAATAGTGGACTGTGATGTCTGCCCAGTTTACAGTGTTTGAGAATGTAATTGAATTCTGAAGTTCCTGACTTAGGAAAGATTTCCACGGTTGGGCCTAGAAGACTACCATTGTAAGCCATGCCAAGTAAGGGTTATGCAGAATGGAAACTTGAATGAAAATGTAATTTTTTTTTTATTAAAAAGAGTGTAGAAAGAATGATTTTATTCTATATTTTTTTTTTACGAAGTCTTGAACATGTTGTTCAGAGTTTGAGAATCAGGCATTTTATCAACCTGGCTGAAGTAGAACCAAATGCATTATGAATCAGGGTTTTGGCCAGGCACATCTGTAATCTACTAGAATGTGACCACAAAACATGAGCAGCAGAAGCTATGGGTGCCAGTCTTTTTCTCATCTCTCTCTCCACTGTGTATTTTTTCTTAAGAGTATCATGTTAGGTACTGTCAGAATCTGACATTGTTTTCCATCTTTGAAACTTAATGCCAGTCTGATATATTTTTATTGTTTTTGTTTTGGTTTGGGTTTTTTGTTTTTGTTTTTGTGAAGGAGGAGGCAAGACAAGGATACTGGTTGAGAAATAGATGATGTTCTTTCCTGGGTTTAACTGTGTGTGTCCCGTCCCCCTGTCCCCGTCCCCGTCCCCCCCCGTATCCATTTCTGAACGTGGGAAATAATGTTAAAGCTCAAGAGTGCTAACTGAGCTGCTCAGTGTCAGTACAGCAAAAGGTGATGTTAACTATTTCACTTCTTACCAATGCATGCAAGAACATTCTTTCACTTCAATGTTAACTTTTCCCAAAGTGTGTGTAGCAGGAGACGGGAGGAAAGGACTGAAAGACATGCAGGCCTTTAAAAATGCATAACATTAGGATGGCAAATGTCTGGGAATCAAAGGAAGAACAGGAGGCGTAGCACTGGTTCAGGGAGTTTGCTCTGGTGGCAGATGCAAACTATTCCAACGCTGTGCTACAGACAAGTGTTTGGTCTATTCACATTCTCTAGCACTGGGGCTGTTGTGTAGCTGGCTCACCACTTACCTCAAAAATCCTGACTGAGACATCTGTGCATCTGCTTCTGCATGCATGCTAATCTTGAGAGCGGGACTATGTAACAGATAAAGAACTTTGTTGTATTTTATTTTTATTGCCCCTTTAAAGGACAGGTGGTGTTAGAGGCTCATGGGGATAGTAACTGGTGGAATCTCAATTAACATTGGTTTTCAACATTTTGGGCAGCTGATTTTGCACCAAAGGGAGCAGAAAGGAAAGTGGTACTAAGCACTGTGCTCAGAGATAGCAAGCTATGTACACTGCTGAAATCTTGCCTACAGGAGTAATTTATTTTCTGAGAGGTACATGCATGCATTAAACTTACGTGTTTGGTTATGCCTTCCAGCTGAAAACCTTTAAAACATTTGGGATCAGCTAACCATTCCCTTTCAGTCATGCTTTACCTATGCCTCATACTCTTATGATTTGTTTATTCCTTATTCTTACATGTTACCCTAGCTGTAAATACACCTCTTGATTTGTCAAGTATCTTGGCGGTTAATATGCCACTACTATACCTATGAGCAACGTCTTCATAAGCAAACATTTACAGCAAATCATATATTCTCCTGTATCATGATGTATTAATACTTTATTTGTTTAAATTCTGTTCAGAATACATTCATTGGTACAGCAGTTGGAGATTAAAGACACGCATCTGGGGAAATAAAGAGCTAAAATCTACAAAGCGGACACTGGTACACACATAATAGCTATTGCAGTTTTGACAATGGACAGTAAAGTCACTAAGAAAGAGAAATTGTGTGTCCTCCACTATCCATTTATCCATTTGTCCTACTACTGTGTGCACAGCTACGAAACTAAGGGATCTTTGTTTTCATTTGGGCCTTTAAGAGCCCTTCTGACACGTGAAAGCAAACTGTATTTGTGGTAACAGTTATTGTAGCCTGTTATAATCCAGAAGTCTTATAAAGTAGTCTGTCTTTATGATTTTCTTTATGAAACCAATTGTTTCAGCACGTGTTTATTCTTAGGTGTGGAAAAGGAGAAGTGTCTTGTAGTGAATTAGAATCAGGTAACAGTATCAGTTAATGCTTGTTGGACTTCCCCTTTTTTCAAGACACAGACCCAAGCTTATCCATAGAATATAAAAATTTTTACAGACCACACACCCAGCTGTTGATTCTTGTTAAGTTTCTCCTCACCTTTGTTCTCTCTTCTGAGCCAAGCAAGATCCCACTCGTGTGGTTGATATATCTATAAAGCTGTAGTCGCACTGCCTTACTGAAGATACAAAATCCTAGGAAAGTGTTAACAGGAAACATGAAAAACTGAGCAGTAATTTAAGGACATAGAAAACCACCTCACTTATTCCCCCTGCCCCCCTGCCTTCTTCCCTCCCTTCAGTACCAAAGTTTTTGTGTTTTGTATTGTTGTGGCATTCAAACTCACTCAATGATGAAGTCCTATTAGTAGTGTTTTCTCAGTGGTAACCTGCTTACCAAGGGTTGCTAAGAAGCTGTTAATGCCATCACAGTGGAAAAAATAGCACGGGGTGGGTCCGTGCTGCCGTTAGCAGTACAGTTTACTTGGTGTGAATTGATTTCCCTTCAAACTATTGCAGTCAATTTTGTGACTAAATAGCTATCTCTGGCAATATTCCTCAGTCACCTTTACGGTAACTCTGAGACAGATAAAACATACATCTGCTCTTTCCACGTGACCTTTAAAGGGATAGATTTTATGCTAATGAACCATCTTAGGAACAGGTTCCTAGAGATCTTTTTTCTGTAGAAACCGGGGTTGCTGCATGGTGTGAGGCGTTAACTGTAAAGAGCAGCTGGCTGAATTCAGGCCAGAGAGCACAGTCTGTTCCACATGTTCCTGTCTAAAGCCATGAAGCCCTAAGGGGCATCTAGAACTGGCCTTTTCCTACTCTCCAGTAGGAGAGGGGCCAGAGGAACTGCAGTCCTGACTTTTTCTCCTTCTCATGCATGCTGTAGAGACCTTTTATCTTCAGGTATTTTTTGTGTTTATTGCTTCTCTGCATTAACAACGAAGTGAAGCAGGTGACTGTCTGTCATTGTCTTATTATTTAAATGTATTTCTTACACACATCTATGCCAACTTCAAGGAGATAATTTTAAAAAAGCTTTGCCTTATAAAGCAAATCTTTTCAAGCATAAATTGATGCTGGATGCACTCAGGTGAAACAGTCACAGATATTCATGAAATGACACTTTCTTGAAAGGTTCAAGGCAGCTTTTAACAATCAGTGAAGGAGGTGGTGTTTTTTAATGAATCTTGTGTAGTGAAAGCTAATGTATCCTGAAAACTATTGTGCTTCTATGAGGTGTTTCATGATTTTTCAGGACTTTTATATTGAAAAAACCAAAACCCCTCAAACAAACAACAAAAACAATCCCAACCCTCATAAAACCCCAGCCCCAAACCCCCACTTTCTCACTAATACTTATTAACCAGCGCTATTAAACTAAAGAAACATTGCTTGAATGAAATTTAAATTAGGTCTGACTATCAAATAAATGTATTAAATATGTTAATTATTGATCTTCATCTTTCTTTATTCTGTGGTGCTTTTATTTACTTACGATGAAATTGATTTTTTACTTAATGCAAAGGATTTGTGTGTCTGAAATCTTTTTTTTCTAGCTGTAATCTCTCTCTGTCTAGTTCAGTTAGCTGAGAGATGCCTAGAGAGAATAATCTGTCCTGCCCTGAAGTCTGAATCTGTGGGGTGGATTGCCACCTCAATTTAGCTATCACTCCTCACCGACAGTTCTTATGGGTGAGTGTGATTCCTGAAGTTAGAGGATAGGAATCCCCCCAGAAGTGTTATGTAAATAAGGCCTCTCTGCAGAGTGGTAATTTGCTAGGAAGAACAGAACAAATTTTGAACATTATGTTTTTGAGGCTTGCATCTTTACAGTATGTTCAAGACTTTCAGAAATGACTTTTTTTTCCAGTGTGTGATTGTTCATATTGAAAAACATGGCAGAGGTGAGATTCTTATTAGAAAGTGTTAAGCACCTACCTTTGGAAATCAAGCCTTTTTAAGGGTATTTCAAATTAGTCAGTCAAAATCATGAATTTTTACTGATAAGGATACACTGCATTACCATGTTTCATTTCAGTTATTCAGCACTTACACATTTAAATCGCAGATACTCCAGCATGTACCCAGGAGCTGCTCCTAGTAGTTTCTATTTCTACATAGTAGAAAGACAGGACAGATGTTCTTTCTAAACTAGAAAGTCATATAAATAAAGATAACATTGTGAATAGTAGAATGGAGTAGAAGATAATTTCATGAACTATAGATTTTCAGAGCAGGCATCCAGTCGCTTCCCACATAGTTCTAAGAGCTTCTGAGTTGTCAGCAATTTAAATTTTGGCACATTTCTTTATCATGTCACTGTCTTAGTGTGCTACAGTATTTTCGGACCTTGCATTACTGATCCCAGGTACAGAACTGTATTAAATTACAGTGTGTTTAAAGTACAGTTGATGTCAAATGGTAACATTCATCAAGAGTTCTCTCTGCCACTTTTTACCATATTTCAGTGGTCACATTTAACTTCAAGCAGTATTTAACTAGGTTAAATGTTAGAGGGCCTGAAGAAAATGAAAATATTAATTCATTCATAATATTTTCCCAATCTCTATGTTTTCTGTAAATTAATATGACTCCTGAAGGAACTGTATTTAATATCTGGGAAGTCTTAGCAATCACACATAGGTTTGTATCACTGCAGAAACAGGGTTACTTTTCATAATTTAGGGGAACTTCAGCAGAATGTGATGTCAAATAGAATCTCATTGCTTATTTAAAGTATCTGAACTTTTAAATACGTCCATGTGCAGAGCAAAAGGCAATGTATACCACATGAAAGATTTCGTTAGACAGTTCTGTGTCAGCATTATACAGAGCTCTCCAACATAATCTGGACCGAACACCGTAGTATTCCTACCTTATGTTACTGGCTTAATAACGGTATTAACTTCAAAAGTTAATCTTACTTTAACTTTTTTTTTTTTTTTAATTAAATAAAAAGCATTTGTTTCAAATCAGCCTGCAGGAATAATAGTGTGCATGTATTTCTGGCCTATTTCTTATTTGCATAGTAATAAAAGATGAGACGGAATTTACTAGCTGCATAACTTCAGTATGGTAGTTGGTGCTACAGCAGAAGAGAGAAAATTTGCCATTCTTCTGTATTGCTACATGCTTTATTCCTTCCAAGCGTGTTGGTTTTCTTTCTTGAAATATATCCAGATGGGAATAGGAACTAGATGGGTAAAATCCTGAATGTAGTTACACAAATAAACAGTAAAGGATAGATAGCTTTATTAGAACATTTTTTCACATATATTTAAAGTCAGACCTCCCATTCCTCAAATCTAAACCTCAGTCTTCAAGGGAGATACACAAAGTGCTTTTAAAGTCTGGCAAGTAAAATCTGTAACTCCTGCTTACTGAAAAACCAGGGCAGCAATAGAAGCATTTGTGTTACAGCCCATTGTAATCTACTTAGCCCTCTCTGTTGCAAAGATGCTATTAATTCTTTTCTTCTTTTGCTTCATGAGCCTATCAGATCTTTGCTTTCTAACATGAGGTACAGCTTCAAGTGCTACTTATGTTCTTGTTTTCCTGGTCTTTTTGGTTAACAGGGTAATGCCACCTGTTCGTAGCACCAGTTCCACCAATGTAACGGCTAATTCACATGAAGAGGGAAGGGCTTTTTTATCCCTGCTATGTTTTCACCCTGTTCTCCCCCTATTCCTCACTTCATACACCAAGCATTTACCATGTGTCAGCTCTAGATTTCAGGGATCCATTTCTGGACAGCTATAACTTGTAGCTGGTGATGTGGCTTCATTCGTTACATAGCAAAAAAAGTAATAGGAAAAAAAAATACAAATTGACAGTTTCCTGCCATTTTGGTGAATTTAGTTGGTGCAGAGAAGGATTCTGGAAGCAGAAGAGCCAGGTCGATGAGAAAATAGTGTAACAGTGAGGCAGATGAGTTGGAGTGTGGGAGGAGAAAGAGGAATAAGTGGAAACCTTCCTCATTTTATTGCAGCTATCCATCAGATCAGATTATCTTAAACTAATTTAAGAGTACTTGCAAGTCTGGGTAAATAAAATTTTATTGGAATTTAGCTTCTTTTTGTCAGCTCTGACAAAGTGATTCTGTTCTATGTGCTGGACGTGCTTTTCAAGAAGAAACTGGATGTTTCTTTTAAAAGTGCCTTTTGCATTGCCTGATGTTTGCTTTTATGTGGGATGGTATTTATTCATACAGATTATTTTGGCTACATGAGGTTTATGGCTTTCTGTGAAAACACTTGACTTTTGTTAAAGGCTAAACATCTTCATACCTGAATATCTGTTTCTAAGCAAAGTTCATATTGATTCAGCAAAAGTTAGGGCTGATAGTGTTCTGTCAAGTTGTCTTCCCTCTGAACATCGTTTAGATAATTCTGTGTTTAGACAATCAGAGGTCCACTTCATTTTCAAAAGAGCAGTTAGACTTTGATTAATAATACACACTTACGAGGTTGAAATAATCCAGTAGTATTTCTGCCAGTCTGAAAAGTATGAATGGAAACAAAAAATCCATCATATGTGTTTTTGTTACGTGTGAACAAGTAAAAAGCAATTTCATGCTGGGTCATGCATCTCATACTCCTTTATGGAATCCAACCAGTATCCACATCAGAAACATTCTACATTTAGAGAGGAATTTACTGCAGATTATGTTGCGTGTCTTCCATTGCTGGTCCTAGTATTTTGTATATTGGATTGCATTTTCATGAGCCTATCAGTTTGCTTTTGTTTTTTTCTTTTCACACAAGAAATCCAGCACAGTTGTCTTTTATTTTGTATAATAAGGACCTGTGCACAACAAGATTCTAGTTTTGTCAATTGTTTTAGGGCTACCAAAACCCGAGGATTATTTGTTACTGTATCCACTGACCCTTCAGGTTTACTTCAAACATTTTGTTAGTTCACAGAAGACACTTGAAATAGAGGATTCTGACACTGTACCATTTTCTAGAGCAGTTGTACTAACCTAAATCTACACAGAAAGGGCTTTGAATGCAGGTACAGGACTTAGAACATGCTTAGCATCTCCCAAGAGTGGGCACCCTAGTTAGAGTATAGACAAATACCAAAAGTTGGTAAAGGAATGTACATTTAAATTGAGATCACTTTAATAAGTGAAAAAAATAACATCTCAAGATACTTAGTAATACCCCCTTCACTTCTTTTTACTGCAGAATTGAGATTTTTCCTTTATGGGAGCTGTACCTAGCAGGGTCAGGAAGCAGGAACTTGTACTTTCCCAGAAAAATAGTCCTCGAGCAAATTATCAAAATAAATCACTTTGTGGCTAGCAGGTACTCCTTGTGGAGGTAACCTCACACTTCTCTCACCCATGTTCACCATTTCTTTTGAAAGATTTCCTGGATTTCGGTGTCTTTTTTCCAATTGTTCTTTTAATTGCCTTTTGAAAGGCAAACTCCATTCTTTGTGTGCAAGTAACTTAAAATGTGATGATCTGGACGCTGAATGGACCCCTGATTTTCCTTGATGCATGTCCTCATGGTATCATGCCATGTTGTTTCTCCAGAACTGAATTAAAAATAACACCTGATCTTCCTGACTGCTCAACAGGCTGTGCAGGAAAACAGTTTTTTCACATTTAGAAACATGAACCTGCCAAAGATATTACGCCATTATCTGTAATGTCAGTTTCAGGGTAATTGAAATCCCCTATGATCAATGATACAGTCTCTTTAAAAATCTCTGTTAGCTGTATAAACATTGGCAGATACATTTTTCGTCATGCCCCAGAGGTCTATAACCACTTCCATTATCTTTGTTTTTTACCGTTCCATCTACAACCTTAATCCAAATTCTCCAATGATGCTGCTAATTTTCATGTGTCCTTTTTTTTATTAACGTATTAATATCTTCCATCATTTATACTGCTGCTTTCTATTCCTCCACAATTCTGACTTTTATCTAATATGTGTTGAAATTGGAATATCCTAGCCAGCTTTCCAATTGTGTATTTGATTACATAATCCATGCTCAAAGAATAAAAAATTTGCTGCTGCAGGTGGCGACATAATGAGCCAGTCACCATTTAAATCCCTATATATATCTAAGATATGTGATTTTATTCTTCTCAGTTCTACAAATGTTTACTCTCAGGTTGTTGTAAATATGTTGTATTCATATATTGGATTTTTTTCTGAGTGCTTCTGCACTGTCTTTGCTTGCAGCCCTGCAATGTTCTTATTGTACTATACTTTGAGAAAATAAAACTCAGCTCTTTTTAGGAATAAATTTAACTTTTAATGCAGAACTTGGGAGGAGGGAAGGCAGCACAGAAATGTAGTGACAATTCTTGAGCTATTTATATTTCCATTCTCAGTTTGTATAACTTTTGGACTTGGATTTGTGGACTTTGTTCTTAGCGAGTGAGTGCAAAGGAACACGTGGAAAAAATGGTGAGTCATAAGTGCTAGTCAATGAGCAGAATCCTGATGGCAACTGAATGCCTGTCCTCTAGTCTCTGTATTTGTATAAATAAGCAGCAGTTTCAACCAAAAGGAGCAGATGTTTAGAGCAAAACAGAGCTGCAGACCTGACATACTACCATACAAATTGCGGAGTTCTTTTATATCCAATAACTTCAGTCAGGTTCTAGTGGCTGAATGCCCGTTTACTCCTCTAATAACTTAGGTGACCTTCTAAAGCACATCTTCCATTTTATTGTAATCTGAAAAAATCCATTTTATGAGTTTCAAAGACTGATCCATAATTTAAAGTAAAACACCTTAAGTGGTAATAATGGGGTTATTTGTTTCAAAAGTGTGCTACTGATTTGAACTAAAACATTAATATAGATGGCCTGTTGTGGGCACATGTACACCAAAATCCAGAGGTGTAACTGCTACTTGTAAAGATGTGTCTAAGACTGCAAATTTCACTAGAGCACTAATAGTGCAGGTTTTGATCATTTTCAAGTACTTTTAAAAACTTGCAATGCCTGCATAAAGGTTTTGTTTATTCCATGTGGTAGACACTGCTTCCACAGTGGTTCATTTATGATCACTTAATCTAGATAGTTCTAAGAGATGGTGGGTATGTTCGCAGGAACTGCAGTCTCACATCTAAGTTGCAATGCAGAAAAAATCTGGAGTTAAGCATTCTTAAAGCTGGCTCATGCCCTAGCCTTTATTCTGGAGCTCAGAACAGAGGTGCCTTAGAAGAGCCATCAGGGAATGCCTACAGTGCTGCTGCTCTTGCTGTGTCTGTTCAGTGGAGAATGGATTCAGGCTTCAGTGCTGCCCATCAGGAATCTCCTCTGAGCTCCACGGGACACTTTTTAGCTCTCTGGGCACACAATAGATAACTTTTCCTGCTATTGTCACTGTACAGCAAATATGCTTGCTCCCTATTCGCTTTCTGGATGTGTGGGTATTGGACTCATTTATGGGATCAAGCCCTGAGTGTTTAGCTCCCTTACGAATGTTTGACAACAGCCCAGCATGGTGTGCCCAGAAATGTATTTTTTCAACCTAGCTGTAGCACATCCATTGATCTCCCGGTTCTTTTCTGTCCTTCACCATTTCATTAGCCACTTTAGGTCATATAACTTGCTGCCTCCAGCTATGACTGGCTACATACCCAGAATAATTTCACTCCATTGCTGCAATTTCTAAATAAAATATCAGAACCTTTGAAATGCTGTCTCTGCTTTCTTGTTACAATTTATATGTAGAAGGCATGTATGTGGTTGATATGCAGAGTATATATACAGTACCAAGCAGATTAGGAGCTGGTTCTAGTGAGGAAAGATTGAAGAGGTTTGACACAGGATCATCATCAGAAGTAGAACATTTATAAGGATCTTCACCTTTTGTTGTAGGAGATACACCTTCAGGCAGGCATTCTGTGAGGATATGTCTTTAAACAGTTTATTTTCTTGGGTGTATGTTTTTAAGATTCTTATTACGGCATAGAAAAATAAAAAAAAAAAATAGAAAACAGTCACCTGAGTTGGATTTCCAATAAAAATATAAATAGCATCATAAAGTCATGACAGTATCATTAACTAGATTAGTTTTTTTCATAGGAAAGGAGACTTCAGGCTCACTGCCCTCATAAGGATCCCCTGAAGAAATTACCCTTGGTGAATTTCCTCGGACTGTCAACCTTTCAGGCTGTATCTCTCATACGCAGGTGATTTTACTCACTGAAGCTGTGTTCCACAGATAGTATGTTCATGTATAGGCAGTAGATGAGTGGTATCGTACTCAATTCAGATGAGTATCCAGTGCATGAATAATGTTGGGCACAAAGCTGAAAGTTGGTTTATGTGGAGACTTCCTTGTAGCTGTTTGTCAGGTTTGGTGGCTTTATTGGACAGCTTGTGATTTCAGAGATAGATACACTCTCAGTTTTGCACAGTTCCTTCATGATGAGTCTCTGTTATAGCAGCATTTAGAGGGCTTTCTACAGAGGAAACCAATTTCTGCAAAGCAGCTCCTAACTTCAGGGACGGTTTTTCAAATTCCAGAGTCTGCTCTTGTTTGTATAAGGAGAGTGGAGAGGGCTGTGATGCAGCAGCAAGCTGACAAAAAAATGGAGGGGGACAGGTATGATGTGCTAATGAACCACAGCATTGAAGAGGATGGGCTATCTCACATATAAACTGTGGAGGTGAATTGTGGTTTGAATAGATTGTTTTTTGAATAGTTTCTTTAACTTTACAATAAAGTGTTCACAGAAAGGTGAAGAGGAAGTCTAAATCTGTTTTTTTCAGAAGGAGAAAAGAAACCTCTGACCATGTGATTTTTTTTTCCCCAGATGTATGTTCAAATTTGGGGTTTAAATTAGAGAGAATTAAAAGAAGAATGTAATAAAGGATGTAGTTTTATACTTAAGAGTTTTTTTGAGAGCTTTTTGCATTTGATGTTTCTAATCAATTTTCTGAGGAACAATAAACTAAACTAAATTAAAAGATATATGGAACAAATTTTTAATTTGATTAACCAAACTAACTGTGTGATAGACTGTTGTTGCTTTTTCTCATGCTTACCATCGATCTCCCTTAGGTGCTTTTTGTCTTGCATAGTAGATTCCCAAGTATTGCAAAGTGCAGCTTCCAAGATCCAGTGTTAAAAAATAGCTGTTTCTTCAAGGCTGGTAAATGCATAATGAGCGTTTGCTTTTATTTGTTTTTATGTTCAGCAAGTGAAGCAGTATGTTTAGCTTGAGCTAATATCTACACAGTAAAATGATAGTAGAAAGAGAAAATCTTGGGCAAACATCTTTGAAAATTAGAGACATTCTGAAGAGATTTAAACTGAAAATTTTGCTGTTTCTTAGCCAGTTTGGACATCTTCCTGAAAGTCTTGTGTGACTGGTTCCGTTGAGCAGAGTGGTCATATGAGGAATGACAGTGTGAAAAACAACTGGACACCTGCAAACTGTAGTTTTACTCATTTTCCATCAAACCATCTGGTTGGTGCCCTCCAGTGAATGTCTCATTAACACACTGTATTTCCGCTTGAGATGGAGCAATGAATGGCACTAAGATTAGTTCATATCAGTTGTTCTCCAGAGAGAACTTGGAGTTCTGCTTATTTTGAAGTCCCACCTAAGGCAATACTGTTCCTAATATGTCTCGGAGTCACTTATTTCCTAGGCCTCGGCCGTGATTTAACCCTAGCTGGCAACTAAGCACCACACAGCTGCTCACTCAGTCTCCCTGCGTTGGAATGGGAGAGAGGATCAGAGAAGTGAGAAAGCTCATGGGTTGAGGTAAAGACAGTTTTAATAGGGATAAAGCAAAAACCATGCACACAAGCAAAGCAAAACAAGGAATTCCTTTAGCAGTTCCCACGGGCAGGCAGGTGTTCAGCCACCTCCAGGAAAGCAGGGTTCCGTCACACATAATGGTTACTTGGGAAGACAAACACCATCGCTCCAGATGTCCCCCCCTTCCTTCTTCCCCAAGCTTTATATGCTGAGCATGATGCTGTACGGTATGGAATATCCCTTAGGTCAGTGGGGCTCAGCTGTCCCAGCTGTGTCCCCTCCCAACTCATTGTGCATCTCCAGCCTCCTCACTGGTAGGGTGGGGTAAGGAGCAGAAAAGGCCTTGACTTCTTTGGAAACACCACTGAGCGGTAATGAAAGCATCCTTCTGTTATCAACAGTTCCCAGCACAAATCCAAAACATAGCCCCATGCTAGCTACTATGAAGAAAATTAACTCTCTCCCAGGCCAAAACAGCACAGCCTCATAGTGTCTCACTATTACAGACTGATTAAAGGAGGAAAGGAGATCTTAAGCATTGGCAGAAAGGGGTCTTGCAAACCTAGTAGCTACAGGAGACTGATATGGTGTGGGAGCTTCCACTCTGTAGTTACGAATTTATTTTTTAATCTGTGTGATGGGTTTACCTCAGCCAGCAGCAAAACACCACACTTCCCGCCCCCCCCCCCCCCCCCCCCCCCAGTAAGAAGACTTGTGTGTTAAGATAGACGTTTAATAAACAAAGGAAAAAGGAAGACACACACACACCCCCAAACTAATGTTGTGAAGTCTGTCACTAACCACCTCCCCCAAGTAGACAGTAGGCTTACCCAGTCTCTGAGCAATGTCTGCTCCTCCAAATCCCGTCCCTTCCCTTGTCCTCCTGGCCATACTGCTTCGCATACAAGCCAGGACGCTATTGGTTTTCTTGGCCACCTCGGTACACTTCTGGCTCATGTTAAGCAAGCTGTCAGCCAGCACCTCTAGGTCTTTTTCTGCCAGACAGCTTTTCAGCCACTCTGCCCCCAGCCTGTAGCATTGTATGGGGTTGTTGTAATCCAAGTGCAGAACTTGTTGAACCTCATACAGTTGGCCTTGGCCCATCAGTCCAGCCTGTCTGGATCCTTCTGCAGGGCCTTCCTACCCTCAAGCACATCAGCACTCTCACCCAGCTTGGTGTAATCTGTAAACTTACTGAGGGTGCACTCGATCCCCTCATCCAGATCGTTGGTAAAGGTGTTAAACAGGACTGGCCCCCGTACAGGACTGGTCCCTGGGCAACACCACTTGTGACCAGTCACCAGCTGGATGTAACTCCATTCATCATCACGCTCTGGGCTCGACCATGCAGCCAGCTTTTAACACGGTGCAGAGTACACCCATCCCAGCCATGAGCAGCCAGTTCCTCTAGGAGAACGTTGAGAGAGACTGTGTCAAAGGCTTTGCTGAGGTCCAACACCCACAGCTTTTCCCTCATCCACTAGGTGGGTCTTCTTGTCATAGAAGGAGATCAGGTTCATCATGCAGGACTTGTCTTTCCTAAACCCATGCTGGCTGGGCCTGATTGCCTGGTTGTCCTGCACATGCCACGTGATGTTGGTCAGGATGTTCTGCTCCATAACCTTCCCTGGCACCGAGGTCAGGCTGACCAGCCTATAATGCCCCAGATCCTCCTTCCTGTCTTTCTTGTAGATGGGCGTCACTTTGGCCAACCTCCCGTCTTCTGGGAGTTCCCTGGTTAGCCAGGACTGTTGATAAATGATGGAGAGTGGCTTGCCGAGCTTCTCTGCCAGCTCTCTCAGTACCCATGGGTGGGTCCCATCCAGCCCTATAGACTTGTGTGGAGCACCAGGTCACCAACTGTTTCCTCCTGGGCTGTGGGGACTTCATTCTGCTCCTTGTCCCTGTATTTCAGCTCAGGGGGCAGAGTACCCAGAAGGTAACTGATCTTAATATTAAAAGACTGAGGCAAAGAAAGCATTATGTACCTCGGCCTTTTCATCCTTTGTGGCAATGTTCCTTGCTGCATCCAATAAAGGATGATTATCCTTGGCCCTCCTTTTGTTTCCAGTGTATTTGTTAAAACATTTTTTGTTATCTTTTGTGGCAGTGGCTGTAAGTGTTCGGTACTGCTGAGGCAAAGCTTCTCTTCATTGCTACTCCTCACTTTTTGTATAGGACCTTTTCCTTATAAGCTAATTGCATCAGTCAGCTGGTTTAACTAACAATCTTAACAGCAGCCTATGAACCCCAGGTTTCTCTCTGTTTAGATACTCTTACCAGACAGAAGAGCAGAATCCCATGTTTGTTCTTACTTAATTTTGTACTTTTGTCTCCTCAAGATGTCTTTTGTATGGTATTATTAGGACAGCACAGGGTATCCTGCCAACTGTAATGTGCAGGGAGAAAAGATGTTAATGTTTTCAAAATAAAACCCTTTCTCTTTTCCTTTTAAAAAGCCAGTATAGTTGAAAGAGGTAGCTGTCATGGCTGGCTGTGATGAATTCAAGTTGTGATGAGTATTGAATGAGCTGCCAAGCCCTGCACATCACTGAAGACTTGTCTTTGGTAGCCAGCTGGCTGGCAAACTAACCTTATCACATTATTATCCTAAGATGTATATGACTTGTTGCTTCAGTGAGTGTGATACTGTAAAAAGTTCCAAAATATCCTTGGAAAAGGCCTGAATGCTGTATTTGAGCTCATGTAAGATGTACATGGTTTTGATTTGGAATCCAAACCCAGATTTCTTGACTGACCTGTTTGTAAAGGGTTAGTCCCAGAGAGTTTTGAGAAAAATGCAGCTATAGACTTGCTCTGGAGATTTTCTTTTTTTTTTTTGCCTGTTTAGCCTGGCAGTGTTTTCCTGTTCTGTTTAGATGCTTACAGAGGCAGCAGAGCCCTCTGTGTGTTTTGTTTTGCAGGCTGTTCTTACTGAAGCCTCCCTTTGTTCATTTTCTTAGTCTCATCTGAGTCATTAGGCTTATCTTTATGTGTCAAATGATACACAGAGACAATGAGGGGGAGTAATTCCACACTTGTATCTGACGTTTGTCATGTCAGGAGTTCTCAGCATTTTATGTGTAAGTACAACGGGATTTTTCAAAAGCAGTCTGCACCTGCTTGAGTCTGTACTCTTTAAAACCAATTACACTTGAAATTCTTCCCACACTATAGAAGCTTTTATGTTGTATATATTCCTTTTAAAATATTTTATATTTTAAAATTGTACACAAAACCCAGGTTTTTGTATATGGAAGAGTATATATGTGAAAGATTATGAAGGGATAAAGTATATTTCTTTGCCATACTCTAGAACAACTTTCTTCTTTGTTAAATGGAAAGTGTAGTGGGTTTGCATGGCAAGGTTTTGGTAGTGGGGGTGCTACAGGGGTGGCTTCTGTGAGATGCCAGAAGCTTCCCCCATGTCTAACAGAGCCAATGCCACCTGGCTCCAGGATGGACCCGCCACTGGCCAAGGCCGAGCCCATCAGTGATGGTGGTAGCACCTCTGGGATAACGTATTTAAGAAGCGGGAAAAGTCTGCTTGCAACAGCAACTGCAGCCAGAGAGAGGAATGAGATTAAGTGAGAGCAACAACCCTGCAGCCCCCCAGGTCAGTGCAGAAGGAGGGGCAGGAGGGGCTCCAGGCACCGGAGCAGAGATTCCCTGGCAGCCCGTGAAGCTCATGGAGGTTAATGGTGGAGCAGATCCCCACCTGCAGCTCATGGAGACCCCACGCTGGAGCAGGTGGGTGCCCAAAGGAGGCTGTGACCCCTTGGGCAGCCTGTGCTGGAGCAGCTCCAGGCAGGACATGTGGCCCCGTGGGGAGAGGAGCCCAGGCTGGAGCAGGTTTGCTGGCAGGACGTGTGACCCTGTGGGGGACCCAGGCTGCAGCAGGCTGTGCAGAACTGCAGCCCTTGGGAAGGACTTCTGTTGGAGAAGTTCATGGAGAACTGTCTCCTGTGGGAGGGACCCCACACTGGAGCAGGGTAAGAGTGTGAGGAGGAAGGAGCAACAGAGACAATGTGTGATGGACTGACCGTAACCCCCATTCCCTATTGCCCTGAGCCACTCAGTGGGGAGAAGGTAGAGAAATCAGGAGTGAAGTTAAGGCCAGAAAGAAGGGAGGGGTGGGGGGAAGGTGCTTTTTTTCTGATTTGAATGGTAATATATTAAACTAATTGCCCCATGTCCAGTCTGTTTTGCCCATGATAGTAACTGGTGAGTGATCTCCCTGTCCTTACCTCAACCCACAAGCCTTTCATGATATTTTCTCTCCCCTGTCTGGTTGAGGAGGGGAGTGACAGAGTGTCTTTGGTGGGTGCCTGGCATTCAGCCAGGGTCAAACCACCATAGAAAGCTATTTTGATAAAAAAAAACCCTACTTCCTGAATATTATTTTTTTTTTCTTTCTGCCATACTTATTCCACAGAAATTTTGTGCTATGAAAGGTAGCTTTTAATTATCTTGCTATGTGAAAATTGCTTCTTGAAGCTGGATGGTGCAATAAGTGCTGATATTTAATTTCTTGGATCTGAGTTGAAATCTTGACTTGGGTAATAAGTAAAGGGAAGTTTGTTGACTGCACAATATAGGAAAGGAACTAACTGGTTTGAGGGGAGAATGATCTCTGAAGAGGCTACTAAAATGATAATGGGTAGGTGATAATTTAGCAAAATAGGTGTATGCATTTGTTCTGATTGACTGAAGTAAGGAATTAAACTAGAAGTGTTCCACTTTTTTTCATTCGTTTCCTTACTGTGAATCCAAACTTCTAGTGTAAACCTTATTTTCTATCGAGGAAAGATAGTGATGCTGTTCAGAGGGCTGAGGTACATGGCTACGTCTTCCAGCTGTTAAAGATTTTCTGTAAGAAAAAGATAACACCTGTGTTCTCTCTCTCTGATTATCCCAATTGTAAAGATAGCAACACAGTATTTGCTGATGTGGCAAACTCTTAATAGAAGGAGCAGTCATTTACAGTACGTTCCTACAGTTTTTTCCTGAGGCTGATCTTCCACCACTTGGAAGAAGATATGATAAAGTGGTGGATGCCTCTGTTCAGTCAGCACTCGTGCGTCCAGAGAAATGAACTTTAGCTGTGAGTAACTGAAGTAACTAAAGAGGAAAAGGAAACACTCTGCTTAAAGGCAACAGAATGCCAGTTAGTACTCTGAAGTACATAATCAGAATGTTCACTGTGAAAATTGAGATTTTTAACAAACCACACTTCTTTTTTTCCCTACTGGTAAATTTGAATACTATATTTTGTAGAAGTACCCTGAAATGTTTCATTTCAAATCCACTAAATAACAGATGAATCAGAATTTCCCTGTTGGCAAAATTCAAGTTTACATCTGTCAAACATCAAATGTCTCTTTGCCTTTACTTTCTGCAGTCTGTCATTGCATGTTTTAATCATAAGCTAGGTAAGCTGTCCATGGACCCTGGTCTATATAGGAAAAAAAGACTTAAGAAGTTTCCTAAGTAGATCTCCAGTTGTGACATATTGCATCTAGAAAATGGAGCTTAACAGTTAACAGGATTGAAATCAAGTGGATCCCTTGCTGGAAGTTTAGTTTTCATTGAAAAGGTTGAAATAAGACTATTTAGTGTTTCCAAAGGAAAATTGTTCAAACTGTTGTTCATTAACAGTTTTGCAATTTCTAAGAGATTGGTGATGGAAGAAGAAACTGAACCAGTCATAGGTGGTGGTCCTTTAGGGAAGAGTTCACATGAAATAAGTAGGTGTGCTATTTCTCGTGAATCGTTTTTCCCAATGCTTGCAAGTACCTGTGACTCATAAGAGAGTACTGTTCATCATTGTCCTGTTTTTGGCTGGGACAGAGTTAATTTTCTCCTCAGTAGCTGGTACAATGCTGTGTTTTGGATTTGGTGTGAGAGTCATGCAGATAACACACTGATGTTTTTAGTTGTTGCTAAGTGATGTTTATACTCAGTCAAGGGCTTCCCAGTTTCTCAGGCCCTGCCAGGGGGAGGGCTGGAGGGGCACAAGACAAGGGGAGGGGACACAGCCAGGGCAGCCGACCCAAACTGGCCAGAGGGATATTCCATACCGTGGAATGTTGTGCTCAGGGTATAAACTGGGGGTGGGGGTGGGCGAGGTGTGTTGGCCGGGGCCTGTGGATCGCTGCTGGGGGACTGGCTGGGCATCGGTCAGCGGGTGGGGAGCAACTGTGTTGTGCATCACGCGGGGGTTTTTCCCTTTTGGGTTTTATTCCTCTGTCCCTCTCTCTCCTTCTCATTACAATTGCTGTTGTTACTATATTGTTATTATATTTTATTTAAATTATTAGATTTTTTTTATCTCAGCCCACAAGTTTTACTTTTTTTTCTTGATTGTCCTCCCCATCCCGCCAGGGTAGGGTGCGGAGGAAGTGAGCAGCTGCGTGGTTCTTAGCTGCTGGCTAGGGTTAAACCAAGACAGTCATTCAGTTCTGTAACATGAATTTGTGTTAATACATGTCTTGACTTCATGTTCTTTACATCTTTGTCCAAAATAATGTTTTAATATTCTTACTGGAGGGGTTTTGAGCTTCTGACTATTGTTATTCTACAGAGTTACCTATGGTATAGCTGTACTCTCTTTTCTTTTTCATCATAGTCTTGTGTCACAGTCTCTATGTTACAGTATTTGTAATAACTGAAACTGTGTGGGGGGGAGGAAACTTAAGTTTAAGCATGTTTAAGGTAGAGCAGTATGGATGTGACTACAAAACTACCTTCATCTATTAACAGGAAATTGTTTTTTAAGGGTAAGTAAGTTATTGTGGATAGGCCTTGGCAATTTCTTGACCTTTGTATGACATTGTTCAGACATCAGTGGTATTGCTGGTTTGTGAGAAGTGCTGTGGCACAGGGCCAGGCTCTGAACTATGCAAGTATCTAACAAGTAGACCTGAGGGAGATGGTTATAGGGCAGGTTTAGGTTGACTCTTAGCTCATGCCCTTAAGCCACCAGTACAATAGTTAAATAAAAGACTTTTTTGAGACCCTTCCTTCCTCAGAAACGCTTTATAAGATGTGACTAGAATTTGTCATTTGGTAAGTCTTCATTTATCATGTTTTTTGATGATAAAAAGTTTTCTCTGGTTGAAGACAGACCAGCTATTTCATTGTCTTGTGTGTGAAGAGTGCACACTGTATCACCTGAGGCTGTCACACATCTTCTCTGCTCTGTCGGATCACGTGATGGTGAAGGTCCATACAAAAGGGCTATAGTCCAGGGGGCAGTCTGCTCTGAGGAGTGACCTCTTTTACTTCTGGACTGTAAGCTCCAGACACAGCTGAGGTGCCAGAAATGTGTGAACTGATGGTGTCATGAGACAAAAAGTAGACAAAGCACAAGTGAATGATTCTTTTGTTTGCAAAGGTGGTTAAAATCCAAGTATGTTGCATTTTTGAACAGATCAGCTTATGTGACTAGATTCCAAAAGATTCACGATTATTAAAAAGAGTTTTCTTCTGGATGTTATTCACACTTCAAAGACTTTTATTGTTGATAAAGAGTTTTTTTAAAGTGTACATTTAATCTGCAGTCTTGTGACTGCCTTTTTATTGAGACAAAGTAATTTCTAAGTATTTCCTTTTGTTAATTTTTAACGTTTTTCTAGTGATTTATCCCTTACTTTGCCACTTGTCCAATTAAAAGATACGGGACTAAAATGGCTTTTATTCCATGCTGTTAAAATAACAAAGCAGGAATATTGTTCATTATTTCCTGTGCACAGCTGTTAAAATAACAAAGCACAAATATTGTTCATTATTTCCTGTGCACAGCTATTGAAATAGACAAAGCAAGAGAGATGAGGAGCATTTTCCTTAGTGAGGAGATTCTGTAAATGGTTTAATCTAAAAAAAGGGCAACGATTAGAAAAGGACAGCAGAGTTTTAAACATTCATAATAGCAAGCTAATGAACAGAGGAACGAGAAGAGGTGAGAAAAAGAATTGACTTTGCTTGTATGGACTTCCTGAGAGCTGTTTGTAATTATTACTTCTTACTTCTTTGTCTTTGCTGAGGAATACAAGCATATAGTAAAAAATGCCCTAAAAGTCTGTTATCTGGCCACAGGAAGAAGGTGCAGAGGAAATCCAAAGATTTGAGGGCCTAATCCATAACTCTCAAGTGGTCCAGAAGCACACCCTAGCCTTCAGTCTGTTGGAGGCCTTGGGCACCTCAGCTGCTTCTAAATCAACTAAAGAACCATGGCATTGCAGAAAAAGTCCCTTAGAACCTGCAGCCACCATAACCTACTCGATCTCTTTTGTACATCCTGATCGCTAAGAAGTAAAGCTCAAAATCTCTTCTGTATAATGATAGAAGTTATTTTAATACTATATAAATATATTTTTGTTTTATATTTTATGTATTTATACATACTAAATATATAAAATACCCTATATATTTTTGTATTATATTTCTAATAATAAAAGAGGAAGAGTAAATCCTGTAGTAACTAAATTCTCATCAGACCAGGGAACAGTGTTTACCATAATGGGAATAGCCCATTCTGGAGGATTGCTCTAGAACTTTATTTTTCATCAGGGTCATGTCCTCTATTCAACAGAAAAACAATTAGAAATAAATTACTGAGAAAGTACTCTGGGTCTGATAAATTCTAGGAGGAACTAAGTCATAAATGAACAGTCATAAATGATTAGTGGATGGAAAAATTTTCCTAAAATAGCTTTTCAGTGAAGTACTTTAGACATCTGAGGTCTTATATGATCAAATATTTAGTATACAAGCTCAAATACTTTTGGAGTAATAAAATATAAACTTCCACCATCAAAAGCTTCTGTAAAGCTTTCATGCCACTTGAATGAGCTGGTTTCTCTGTATGCAGGATTAGTTTGATGAAGAAAGTTATGTCAAAATGTTGAGTAAGATGCTATTATCTTTTAATATCGGGAAGAATTTGAGTTGTTATTTCACAAATCATTGATCCACTGAACAAATCTGTGCAGCACAAAATACCTGTTGTTACATGGATGCAGTTGTTTGTAAAGCTGCAAAAGCATTTAAGGCTTATCACCAGACAAGTTATGGCCAGGTTCTCAGAGTTTATGTAATGAGAGGAGATAAAGTATTCCAGTACCTATTTAGTATAAAACCTGAAATCTTTATTCTTGATACCGTAGTAATTCAAGATTTCAGACAGATCATCAGTGAAAAGAAAATGCTTGTCTTTGATTTTAATTATGCAGATTGGAATTATCTATCATGGACTGTGTGTAATATCGTCTTTCATCACATGTATTTGTTCTTTTTTATACTGTGAGGCAGTACTGATTACCCTTTTTTAATGTCTTTTTACCAACACTGTAATGCTCATTGGATACTTTTCAAGTAGGTTGTCATAATAATGAAGGATTGGGTCCAAAAGCAGGAGAATCTAGGTCATAAATTAGTATCCAGTCTTTTAAATTATGACAAGTAACTACAGAACTTTATTTAATAAACACATATGTGCAAAGGTATCAGCAGTTAGTCTCTGTGATGAGTAGGTTTGAGGCATTTTACCTTTTAATCTTTAGTTTGAACCTCAGTGTCTGCAGACTTAAAAATTAAATTTCTCTTGGTCATCACTTGATAATTTTCATCACTTGAAGTAAATTCTTACTGTAGTGAGGAAATAGATAAGCAACCTACTTGAGTCTGAAGATCCATTTTGTGCCAGGGCTTGATTCTGATGCATGTATTTCTGTTATACATAACTTCACAAGTGATTTAAAATATAATGTTTAAATCAGTATAAATTCGACAGCCTCTGGCATTTAAGGTTTTTGAGGCAGAATTGCCAGTGAGCATAGAACGATAGCCTTTCATGAAAAATATTAGATCAGATGATTGCGTGGAGTTACAATCTGGTGTCTCAATATTTTGCACTGCTAGTTGTTCAGTAAAATTTTGATCTTTATGCTGCCTGAGGCGCTAACGACCATTATGTTGCCTTAAACGTTTTTAACTCGCATTCTAAATCCTTATATTCTACACGTATGAACAGAATATAGTTGGTGTTTTCAAGGCATTACTTCTAGATTTAGAAAAAGAAAACCAGCTATGACTGTAGTGCTGCATTCCCAAATACAGCTCCCTAAACATGCAATTCACAGTGCCTGTTCTTGTTTACCCTGCTGAGAAACGTAAATATGAATCCCCTTCAACTGCTTTCTCTGTTGATGTTGCTACACAGAAGGCAAACAGTAAACAGGCTATATTATAGACTGATAGTATGCAAGAAGTTCTGCAGGCTGCTCTTCTGGCTTTGATTGAAGTATGTAGAGGTATGACATTGCAACACTAGCTATTTTAAATGACACCTTGCTTAGTCTTTGCCATAGCTGATGAAGGTACCGCACCAGAACAGAGTCATCGGATGGTCTGCAGTACTCGTAAACCAGATCTGATGGCACTCTTGAATCCCTAAATATGAAATTATGCACAGGTAGCGAACTGAATCTTGTTTCTTATTTAAATCTACACCGTATGTCAAGCTCCTTTCTTGCTGTCTACTTTTGTGCCAGGAAGACTTCCCCCCTCAGTATATGATATAAACAACTTATAGGAAGGTCAGGGTTTGCATGAATTATTTGCTATGGTAAACCTAGTGATTTAAAGCTGTGTAATATTTTTACCGGCAGGTTTCTTGCATTGTTAAGCAGAAAAGAAGAGGAAGGATAAGAAGCGATGGAGTCAGTATAAATTGGTGGCTCACAGATAGATGCTGCTGGCAGTTCTGATGGTACAAGCAGTAAGCATGTTACTTTTCATGTAGGTGAAGCAGGTTATCGCATGGTGAAACGTTTATGCATATCTTTTAATGAAGATACGTTGTGGAAGTTTTACTGTTCTATTTTCAAATGCCTATTTTTTTTTTTCTTCTAAAAATGTTAAATGCTACCTAATTGTTGCTGGTAGGAAGTGGGAGATCTAGCTATTCATAAACTCAATGGAATTCTCATTCAGCCCAGATTACTCTCCAAGTGAAGAAAACACGGAAACTTCTTACAAAGGTCATACCTCTTTTGTATCTCTACAGCATTACTGAGATTCTTTGTGCTTCATTTGATATAATAGCTCCCTTATTTATTAGTCATCCTGTTGATGTAATGGTTCTTGTGGCTCAGGTGAATCCCACAAGATGACAAAGAGTGCAGTTCATGAGAAGCAGAGTAAATCTTGGTGTAAAGTAGGTCAGGCAAGAGCAATGTGGAATCAGTGCAAACTAAAAGGAGATTGGAGAACATCTGTTTCAAAATAAACCAGGGTTTCATATTACATACCTGTTTGACGTGACTAGGCCTGGAACTTAATTTAGGTTCAAATGTGGTGATAAAACATTGTTTGTGGGTAGATTGTGGCCAATGCTTTGTCTTTTTCAGTACTTTTTTTAGTAAAAAAGTTCTCTATTCTTCTTAGAATAAAAGTAAGAGATGTTCTGGGCCAGGTCTGTAATTTCAAAAAGGCAGGGAAAGCAGCTGTTATTCATGTGGACTTCATTAATAAATGACAACAGCAGTATCTGATCTGTAACAAACAGTGCAGTGAATCAGTGCATTGGGACTGTAGCTCTAGACCTGAGGATTCAAAAACTAAAGTGTAGGGTATCTGTCTATGAGAACTATTAGCTTGATAATTGATAATGGATGATAGAGAAAGGTTGACAGCCGCTTCTGCCAAAAAACCTTGACATTTTCTGAACTGAAAACAGGTGAGAATAAGGATGGATGTGCATGGCTCACATCCACTTTTGACAGAAAATCTCTGAGCCTAATAATGAACTTGACTGTTCTAAGAATGCTGAGACAGGATGAAATTGTACCAGTTCTGAGTGGAATAAATGCTAAAGTTAACAAAGTTTAAAAATATTGAACAGGCTGGTACATACCAGAATCCACTGGCTCTTAAACCTCTAAATAAATTACCTTTGTTACTGAAACTTAGATCCAGACATTTTAGAAAATGCATCTCTGTGCAGTGATAGAAATATTCAAGGTGGACCTAGCCTATAGCAATTTTGTTTTGACTCTTCTATATCCAGTGAGAGAGGTAAATAGACAAATTAAAGGCAAACACCTGGTCATGCGTTCAGCTCTCCCAAGACAGAAAATACAAGAAAAGTTATTAGTGATGTAAATAGTTTTGACTTTGTAGCAGAAATTGCTAGCACAAGATCTGTTCAGTAGGATGCTCTATGTAAAGCAGCTGTAAACAGTTCACATTATTTCTGGGGCTCCCATTTGGAATAGGAGAGTGTAATTTTACATGCATGCTAGAAGGAGGAGGGCACAGTAGACTCATCTTGACATGACATTGGTGGCAGAATGGAGACTGTGTAGGAATGGTTTCAATAGTATTTTCTTTTGTGTATTGTTCCATTTTTCCAAGTGGTACCTTCCAGGCTGACAGTTTGAGCACGCAGTGTAGTTATGTGGCACCTGATGCGCAAGAAAGCCATTGATGTTTATTTCTTCGTAAATACAGAGAGATGATAAATTTCAGGCTGGGTGGCTTGCAGAGGGTAACTTGATTTCATTTTGCTTTCTGCAAATTAATGACTATTGCTAATTTATTACTAGATTTATATATGTCAACACACAGCTCGCCCTTTGAGAATACCAATAGTTGCTACTGTTCAGAAATACTGTGCTTTTCTTAATAAATTGCAAGCAGAGAGAAATAAATCCATTTGGCTGTCTAAAATTGGTACTGGTCAAAGGCCTACTAGGGTAATTGCATGGATGCAGAGACATCTTATGACATTTTGTCATTACAAGGACTTGGAAGTCCTTGCCTTCTAAATGGAAAGGGCTGATCTAAGTTGCAAGCAATTTTCATGAACTAGGCAATAATTTTGCTAAGTCAGTCATTTATTGTCCTCCTCAAGTATTAATTTTTATAGCACTCAGAAATGTGCTAGGTACTTCACAGATACATATAGGATTAAATGATAGTATAGATAACCGAAAGCACTTGGGTATAAACAGTTATGCTCTACCAGCATA
This sequence comes from Falco punctatus, assembly GCF_963210335.1. Taxonomy (NCBI): domain Eukaryota; kingdom Metazoa; phylum Chordata; class Aves; order Falconiformes; family Falconidae; genus Falco; species Falco punctatus. The sequence goes on along the minus strand of NC_137590.1, from coordinate 28,821,519 downwards.
AAGTTTACAGAACTTTCTATGACTATCAGAAGATGTGAAACCCAAGGTTTTTTGTCTTGTAGTGTTTCACTTGGGGCAATTTGTAAAGTTCAGATTATTCTTTCTGGGGAAAGTACCTGAAATTGATAATTTTTGCTACAAAACTGACATTTCATATTTTTTGTGCATTACTCATTACAGTAATGAATTAGCTTGAATTTAGCGAAAACCAGTGAGTTGATACTGTTAAATACAGAACTGTAAAAAAACAGGAACTGCATAAAATGCAATAAAATAAAAGCTGCTGTCTTTCAGAAGCAACATAGTAGACTAGATAAGGCTGTTGGAGGATGAGACTTTTGTGCCCTTTAAACATATAAGGTTTGGGTGAATTGTCTTAAATGGTATGAGCTAGCACACAGAGGAAAAATGCAGGATGACTTTTGTAGAAGGATACATAATTCGTTGCTTATATATTGTATCTTATTCATGGAGTTGTGGTGCTTACTGACAGGTATCACTAAGCCCGAAGGTCAAGATGGGGCATCAGAAAAAAATTCTTGCACCAGTTGGCTGAGATCGTTACTTGGAAGACAGCAAAACAAGACCCAGACTCCTTTTATCTTTGTTTAAGCAGTATGTAAAGATTATACTTGGAAATAGAGAGAATTTGTAATAAAAATTGGTTGTTTTAAATGGAAATATTCCATCAAGAATTACGAGAGCATCCCTATGCTTCCTTTTTTCCTCTCCTAAATGGGCCAATAACCATTTAATCCCTTTGCTGGAGAAATAATGTGATTTTAAAAACCCCTCAGGCAGAATTAGGCACCAAGACCAGATTTCCTCTTTGTTTTAGGCACTGAAGTAATAAATACAAAGGGTCAAATCATCAAACCTTCTCAAAATAAAGTTAGTCATGGAATCTTGAAGAAAAGCATGTTTTATTATACCAAAATCTCTCTTAGTTTTTCTTCGTAGTTTTCTTCATAGCTGCCTGAAGTCACTTGCCTCAGCCTGGTAGCTTTAGTGACCTAGTAGGTGACACCCTATTTTCTCCACTGGTATGGGTGGAAATCTTCTATCCCTTGAACGGTACAAATCCTACCACTCATGAGGCCCTGCTATCAAACCATACCAAAGAACAAGCCCTGTGATACCTCTCTCACCCATGAAACCACCTGTGTAACCTTGAGTTCTAACTTACACAGACAGGAATGTTACTGTGAAGCTGTGTCCCCATAGCTTTAGAAACAGATTGTTCATCAATCCTGATTAACAAAGGTCTGCTAAACAGAATTAAGGAATTTTGTAGGCCTAGTTTTCCCTATGTTTCTTCATTCTGCACACGAGCAAAGCTATAGCTGTTTATTTCCCATTGAGCTGACAACTGACATGACACTTTGTTTCAGTCAGTGTATATTTTGTTTATTCTGTGAGAAGTGAAGTATTAGGCAAGATTTTTCTCTGCTATACTGGGTAAGTTTGGAGTTACTTAAACTTAACATGACAGCATCATTTTGCCCTCAGTGCGCTCTTGTTTTATTTCTATATTGAAGACACCTAATTTTCTTTTCTAGGAATACTAGTGTGCCTTTTGGTATTAACAAGGTTTTAGTGTTTGACATCATTAATTGAGCTGCATCACTGCTAGTAACTGGATATCATTCACACATATCTGAGATACGTAGTATTAGTAGGACCCATTAATTAAGTATGCCAGTTTGTTTATAATTAAATTAAGAAATTTACAGCAATAGAAGAAATACTACAGTAGCTGATACAAACAAATTTGGTAACGGTAGCAATGCCAAGTTTAAATGCTTCCAAGAAGAATTACTGATATTAATACCACAGTGATCACTATTCATGTTTGATAGCCCTATGTAGATGTGGCAATTATTAGTTTTATGCTCTTCTAAGCCTACTTTAAATATCAACTTGCAAACTGTTCGTGTCTTTTCAAAAATATTGCAGAAAACCATTCTAAGGGTACACAGCTTTGTAGCACAAAATACGCAGGCTGAATAATAAAGAAAATCTCTGAAATCTCGCCACACTTAAAGAGAAACCCTTGAATTTCTCTTGGCTGTACATGTTCTGACATTATTATGCACTTAAGAGATAAGGTGGGGAATACGGCTCGTGAAGTAACCCATCCTATTAAATACTGAAAACTGGAAAAAAAGGAACAGGAGGTTTTGGTTTAAAAAGTGTGAAAATGGATCTTGTGTTCTAATGTATAGGTTGGATTTTTTTGATCATTGGACAAGTGTTTCTGTTTTATCTCAAAGCTAGCAAGAAAGTGACATTTCATTGTGCAACTGCAAAAAAAGCAGACATTTCGAAAAAGAGAAATGCAGTGAATCAAGAGAAGTTATGCTAAATCAACACATTCAGCACCCTCTTAATTTCTTCAGAAGAGATGAAGGGCTGACACTGGATTCTACCTGCAAAACAGAGAACACATCTTTCATATGCATGTAATGAACACGTTATTACAAAAGACAGACGTAATTATTTTCCCACAATATTGGAAGACCACAAGTGTCGGACAGTAAGTGTCGGACAGTAATAGAAAAATAAACTGAGCTATAGATTTTGCTCTTCAGTACTATCCATCCCTCTTTCTGAGGGAGTTTTACAGTTTAATAATGACATTTGACCCACTATCTACCCTGTCAGTCAGCATTTGTATTCTATTAATGTTGTTTTTCCAGGTAATGTTTTATTCAACTTAAAACACATATTCCTTCCTTGACTTGCTGTTCACATAGCTGCTGAGCTAGGAAATACAGGCACATAAACATGGTGCCAACACAACTGAGGAAGTCACAGAAGCTTTAGTGCCCCCCCCCCCCCCCCCATTTATTATTGTCATCAAAATGAACAATGGAAAAATGTATTATTCAATCAAGAAGTTATGTCATTAGTGCTGAATGTATCTCCTCACATTTATTGTATGAATAGAGGTAACAGTTAATCGTTGTATTCCCTTGTTTTTATTTATATTTTATAGTTTCTGTTCAACTAAAGTTAAAATATACATGTTCATCTTACAAACTTCTTGAAATTCTGATAAAAAAATATGACAGATAAAGAATGGTTTCATTTTGAAAATCATTGCTCAGACTTACAGTAACAAACAGCATATGTCTGTCTAAATATCGCTACACATTAATCTTGCCTTAACCTTACATTCCACTAATATTTTGTTGGCCTGCACAGTGAATTCACACCAGTAGATCATAATTTGATCATTTTGTCAGCCAAACAGCACGTTGGCTCTCACTCCATTGTCAGCCTGAGAATTAATTACACTATTGTAGCTTATCGTTAAATTTTTTTCATTTGTGCCTTGTAAAAACTTAGAGGCAAATTTTCATTCCAGACAAGGAGAGACTTCACACATTCAACATGCCCAAGTCAGTTTAGTTCTATGGGAGCCCTGACACGAGTAACACTGGTAACCAGTGCAGGTACTTGAACAACTGTGTGGTGGGTTGACCTTGGCTGGCGGGCAGGTGCCCAACTGCTCTGTTACTGCCCTCCTCAAATAGACAGGGGGAGAAAAAATACAACAAAAGTCTCGTGGGTTGAGATAAGGACAGGGAGAGATCACTCACCAATTAGCATCACAGGCAAAACAGACTCAAATTGGAGAAACTGATTTAATTTGTTGCTAGTCAAATTAGAGTAGGGTAAAAAGAAAAACCAAATTTTGAAACACCTTCCCCCCACCCCTCTCTTCTTCCTGGGCTTAACTTCACTCCCGATTTCTCAGCCTCTTCCTCCCGAGGGGCTCAGGGCAAGAGGGAATGGGGGTTATGGTCAGTCCATCACATTGTCTCTACTGCTCCTTCCTCCTCACATGCTTTCCCCGCTCCAGAGTGGGGACAGCAGTCCTCTGTGAACTTCTCCACACAGGTCCTTCCCATGGGCTACAGTTATTCAAAAACTGTCCCAGTGTGGGTCCCTCCCAGGGGGTGCCGGCCTCCAGGCACACCCTGCCCCAGCCTGGGTCCCCGCAGGGTCACACATCCTGCCAGCAAACCTGCTCCAGCCTGGGCTTCCCACGGGTCAGAGCCACCTTCAGGCGTCTGCTCCAACATGGGGTCTCCACGAGCTGCAGGTGGATATCTGCTCTACCTTTGACCTCCATGGGCCAAGGGAGACACCCTGTCTCACCACGGTCTTCACCACGGGCTGCCAGGGAATCTCTGCTCCAGTGCCTGGAGCCCCTCCTTCTGCATTGACCTGGGGGGCTGCAAAGTTGTGTCTCTCACAGATTCTCATTCCTCTCTGGCTGCAGTTGCTGTTGGGCTGGGTTTTCTTCCCCTGCTTCTTAAATCCATTATCATGTAAGTGTTACCACTGTCGCCAGTTGGCTCAGCTTTGGCCAGTGGCTCTATCTGACATAGGGAAATCTTTTGGCACCTTCTCACAAAAGCCACCCCTGCATCCCTCGTGCTACCAAAACCTTGCCGTGCAAACCCAACACAAGCTAAAATATCACATATAAACCAGTGCCTTCTCTTGATTTTTTTAAACTGCAGGTATCAGTAAACATTAAATAACCTTGAAAAAATAATTGTCCCAGGAAAATCATCATACATAAACAAACAAAAAGCATCTGTTCAGTAGTGTTTTATAGCCAGCTTTCCCATTAATCTTTCAACTGCAGGCCTGAATTAAAATTATTTTAAAATAATCTAGAGATTTTAATGTTACATGATTAAGGTTCTTTTAAAGCTTTTAGGGAAAGCAGTAGTAATTAAGAGCCAAAACAATTCTAACCACGTAGAGCACATTCTTGCTTTACACCCCTTCGTAGCTTTAGACTGTAATGAGTCTGTCCTTCATACTTAAAATTTTTCCTTTTGGTAGTCTCAGAAACGTGAACGTAAATCCTTAAGGGGTTTCTTGTACTGACCTTCTCAAAATCAGAACTCATGAGATTCTTAAAAGCAGCAAGTTCTTTGTTAGAGTAGGCACACAAAAAAATTTTAGGTACTTAATCTCCCCAAAGAAAGAGTTTTGTAAGGTGTCTCTCACCACTGTGTCTGAACACAGGAAAACTTGCCCTGCGTACCTCTTTTGTTACAGTAAACCAATTCAGATCAACAACAGAGACTGCAAGCTGCAGAGACCTCCAAAAGTCGGTTATGAAGCAGTGGGGGGAAGGAGAGTGAAGGAGCGCCCCAGGTGCAGTGAGTTAGGTATCATGGCATGCAGCTGGGGTGAGGCCACTGGCAGGCACAGCTGCAGGAGCCAGGGCATTGCTGTGGGGACTAGAGAGCAGAGCAGAGCTGGTGTAGAAGTTTGAGGGAAAAGGTACAGTATGTATGCTTTTGTGTTGTGTTCTGTTGTATTGTATTGTGTTTGACAGACCAATGTTTGTCAAATGACTCATTTGTCATTGTTACCGTTAGTGTGGTATGGTAGTAGGTTGTAGTCTGGCATTATCTGTACTCTTAGCTGTCCTGTCCTGGCAGGGCATTGGGTGATTCTGTACGCTGGTGCTAGTGACTACAGCTAAATCCTTCTGCTCTGGGAACCAGGCAGAAAAATTAGCTTAATCATAAATCCTCTCCAGTTCAGCCTGCTCTAGGATCAAGACCTGTATAAAAGATAAGTGTCCTTATAGTGACGGGCTAGTTATTACTTAAGAGTTCTTTTCGCTTTTTGTGATTGCCTGTACTTTTCCACTTCTGTTTGTAGTCTTTTTTTTTTTCTCACTCTCCTTCGTCTAGCCTTTTGAAAGTGGTATTTTCATTAAGTACTGAGTGATGATTGTTTATTTTTTTAGGACCTGTTGGTTGCACTGGCGTTTTTTTCCCATCCTTGCAAGTTGAGACCCTGCTAAGTTATTGAGAAGGCATCACTTTGTGAGGAGACTGGAGAGAGATAAAAAGGTTAGTGACTGATCAGTATCTGTTTTTTTGACTGTGTTTTCAGACATTGCCTTTATAATTCTAGGAGTTTCAGAGTGCACAATGAGTGAAGCTTGTTTCTTAAGTAATGTTATAACTGACAAAATCTAAAAATATGCTGAGGTAATTTAGAAAACCGCGACTACTGGATAAAGTAGCCATTATATCATATATCAAAAAAACTTGTTTATTTGTTGTGTGCCCAAAAAGACAAAATTATCACAACTTTCCACTTAGTTTTTTTATTCTCATTTGTTTACACCTGGTAATCTACTGAATTGCTGCCCTGACAGCAAGCTGTGCAGAGCTGTGCTGCTGATCTTAATAGGGTGATGACCCCCTTATTTGTGGTTCTAGTTGTCTCATCCTAGGTAAGAGAAATAGGAGATGTTGGCCCACAGCCATTCAGACTTTTGCATGAGTTTCTGATGAGAACAGAAGTGCAAGATGAATTTAAGTATTTAAGTAATTGAAGATAAAGAAGTACATTCAATTTGCTACCCTGTTGTGAGAGGGAACTTTATCTTTCCCTGCTTTTTCTTTCCAGAAGGCTAGCTTTCTCTCATTCTCTTTTTCTTTTATAAGCTCCATGAAGTCATTTTATTTGTCTTCAAACTCTGTGACTACTCCCAAAGAAAAGGCTCAAGGAGGGTGAGGATTCTTTAATCTTTGCAGATGCCAGCTGCTTGTCATTAGTGGGCTTGTAGTGTTGATACTGTTATTTTGTACTTGTCATGAAAGCTTAGTTGGGGATCTATGACTTCCTGGTTGGGCAATTAATTTAGAAGTAATGAAATACTGCTGTAGTACAACATAGAGTTTTAAGCTGTATAAACTTTAATATGTGTATAAAACTATGTCACAATTCTATACTGCTGCTTCTGCATTGGTGCTTTTATGATAAAATAAATTGTGAAATTGGAGCCATTATTCAGGTGAAATAAGACAGGAACCTTTTTTGGAGATAGTGACTTAATACTGCTGCTATATGTTAAATTAACCATTTACTAACTTGCCCCAGGGTGTTTGCTTCAGGTTTTCAAGTGGTTAAAAGAAAGTGGAGACTATCTTAACCTGTGTTCTCATGGCCACTTCATGGTTTCATCAGCTGAATCAAAATGTAGAAGAAAAGAGTTAAACATGTCATGACCATGTTTTAGGGTTTTTAACCTACTTCACATAACATCTGGTAGTGACATGTGCTTACTCCTTTATTCTACATTTTGTCTCAGCTGAATAACAGTCATGTACATGGTGATGAAAGCGTGTGAGAAGGAATAATTGCTTTTTTTTTTAAATACTGCTCTGGAGATGGGTTAAGAAATCACAGTAATAGATTTATTTCCCTGAAATATGTTAAAAAAACCCCAGATTTATTAGTCTGACTCCTTAGATCAATAAGAGAAGTCTAAAAAGTTATTGTTGTTTCAGTCAATGATAATTAGTATATGAGAACTAAACAGCAGTTACTTGTTTGAAAGTTACATTTTTGTGAAAGCCAAGAGGTATTAGAAACAGTGTCTGTGATGTAACCCAGCGCCGGTATCTGGATAAATGAAGCATAGCAAATTTTTGAAACTTCAGGCCTTGGTGAAGCTGTAGTGTTCTAGTGCGGTAGAATGGGTCTGATACCAATGAAAACAGGCATGATATGGCCAAATGTATTATGCCACAGTCTCCTGATGTGATAGCTCATGAAGCTGTTCCTTGGCCTCATGTTGACCCTGGTCACATATGAAAGCGCAGGTTTTGGCAGTAATCCTTTTCTAATCAGGCAGTCAATGCTTTCTGGCAGCCTCTCTCTAGGTGGCTGTTAAAGGGTATGTGATTCTCTGTTGGTGATTTCAGCATGTCCCTTCTATCTATTTTTCTTTTCTTTCACAGGTTTCCCTTGTCTTTTCTACACTAAACTGTATATGCTTTTCTATATTCTCTGGGTAATACAAAGCATGTAGGTGTGTAATGAAATGAATTAATATTGAGTTGTGTGAGCATTTTCATTTCATTCTTGAGTACCTCTTTCACATAAACCTAAAGTCTTACTTGCTATAGAAATTAAAAGATGAAGTTACAGTAAAACGTCTGGATGCTAAGTTACAGTCTCTGATTTTCTGTGTGTTGCAGTTAAGTAACGTACAAGCATTTTTCCATAAACATCTGGGTTTCCCCAAGAAAGAATTGAAGTATCAAATAATTAATTGCAGTAACAAGTTCAATGACCAGCCTCAACAATTTGGGGATTATCTGAGGAATACCATAAGGCTCATTAAGACTGAGTCCTCTACATAGCTCTTAGTAGTAGAGTCTATACTACTTTATAGTATACCTCTCTCTACATATATATATATATACCTGTGTATAGAGAACTATACTGTTTTCTATACGGAGGACTGTTTATATTTGACAGATGCCATCTAAGGCAGAAGAAGGTGGTAATGGACCTGGAGAACTGGTCCTGCACAGCCACTGCCTCGTGTATGGTCTGGCCTGTGAAACTTAAGGAGTTTGGGCTCCTGTGAGAGCAAATCTAACACATATACAGAGTTATTGTTGAACAAGGGATGATACCTTTGTAATTTTCTGACCCTTGAAAAGTTTGCATCCTAAACTATCATTTTATCTAACTTTAGCATAGGAAAATATCTTTTTTCACGTAGAAAAGTTGACACATGAATCTTGTAATATGAAATGAGATGACAGCAGTATTCCACACCAAGTAGTAGGTGAATTCTGTGAGAGGTGCCCTTGTGTTATTTAAAGCACAAATCTGTTTCTTAACTATAATGTTGAACAGCTGTGAGACACACCTGTTTGCCAGTTTCTGGGGAGTTTTGCCTGACCAAGTAATGCAGGACTTGACCTAGAATCACTGCCAAAGTAGAGTGCGGAATACAAAGAAAAGAAGTAAAATTCCAGTCTTGGTGGTCTTATACAATATTGTCAGACTTTGTAAACCTCAAGGAAAAACTTATGGATAAGTGTATTGAATTTTTCTTCTGCCTGTTGTTTTGATTACAGATTTTTGCATGTGAAATTGTTAAATGTACTTGTCATGCTAAAAGCTGGGCAACAAAGAAGGGGTCATGTGCTCCAGTTTGTAAAACTACTTAATCACTTCATGTATTGTTTTCCCCTCACTTTCTCAATCTGAAACTGTATTATGTTCTGACAGTGAATGTGTTTATTTTTAAAAAAATAAAATCAATATTAACTCATATTAAATGGTAACACTTAAAACAAACTCTGAGCAAAGTTCATTAAATGAATTAAGATAAGAACCATGGCCACTTTTCCAGATTCACAAATCCTTTAGATTAATTAAAAAACCAACACTTCTCCAATGTCAGAAGATACGGGTGTCCTTTTTAATTCGTTGTTACCTCAGTAAAGTCTTTCAAAGCCTCACCGAGATCAACGCCATAAGGGATCTCATGTCAAGTTAAAAAAATTAGATTAACTTCTGGGCTGAAAACTTTATAATTTTTCTTGTGAATGCAAAACGTTTTTACTGAACCTGGAATGTATTTTCTAAAACAAAGAATATGGCTAATCACTGGCATGGCTTTTGCTGTTGGAAATATTACTGTTTATGCTCTACTTGAAAGACATTGCAAAACTCAGCTTATTGAATATAAGTTACAGCTCTCTGTAATTGCAAGAAAACATCAATAATTATATCTCATGTGGCTTCAGTTCTTCTTCCCTGGATAATGATGTCTGGGGTATTCATAAGGGACTTCCTTCAGGGGGTTTCTCATTATCCTTGTATCTGAAAGCAAGTAGTTATATAAATCTGCAGACCAGATTTCAAGCAGACTGCTTGGAAAATATGCTGACTCGGTTTCTCTTAAATTCTTGATTTGTCTTTTTATGTGCCTGAAAAGATAATTTGGATGCAAAATCTGCTTCCCTTGAGGGATGTATTTTTTCCTTGGTTTTCAAGTGAAGTGGGTGAAGTAGGAAGGCAGAAAGTGGCTGTTGTGTGCTCATGCAAGTCGGTAACTCATTGCAGATTGGCATTGTGTTTTTTCTTAAGCATTAGAAAAATGCAATTTTCTGGAAGACATGCTTTTGTTTGCCTGAAAGTTATGGATTGGCTAAGAGAATCATCTGGAGAATCTCTGCAGTCTACATCCTGTTTAGCAGAACAGCTACTTAGGCCCTTTCTGGCATCAAAGTCTGAATTTGTGTTGCTATGAAGAGGATTAAATCTTTCAACGGGGAAAACAAAATCTCAAAAGAAGAAATACTGATATATCAATTTAAAATAAGGTTTTTTTAAATATATTTGCTATATAGCAAAGCATGGGGAATGTCATTAGCCATGGTATGTAACTGCAAATGGAAGTAGTTCTGCAGTAGCACAGCAACAGAGAAGTAATAGGAATTAATGTAGATGAGGCAATGAGATTAGTCCTCCTAGAAGAGTAAGGAAAAAGCAATGGACCCATTCAAAGATATGAAAGGAATATAGAAAAGTGTTTCATCTGATGTGGTACTCCTGGAGAAAGAGAAAAGTCTCTCAGAATAAGTGTTTTTTCGATATTACTGTTTAGACCTCACACAATTGAGGCACCTCAGTTCTTGTATAGCTCAGCAAATCTCTGTTTGTGTGCAAGTTTGAAGCCATGAAATAGTTGGAAAATATGCACCTGCTAATATCTGTAAGTGGCAATGAAAGAGCCACTCAGGAACTCTAAAAGTGTGTCTTTTAGCTGAATTAATCTCTAGATCTCAATTTGGAGAATGGCTTACTTATGTCAATGAAAAAATGAGCACTCAGTGCTAAATTCCCTTGAAGTACAAGGAAGTTCAGATCTTTCTCTCCTTTAAGTCATGCAGTTGCAAAATTTTATGAATAATAATATAAGGAAGATGAACAGTATGAGAGTATGGAGCTTACAATAATGTTAAGAGATTATTCTTGCCTCTTAGAGTCTGCAATCCAAATTAAACTGATATGGCTCACTGATAATACCTCCAGTCTAGATTTGGGCACAGAAGTAGATGGTGGAAGTGTGTGCATTTGTTGGTTTGGAGTTCTATGTGTTTTGGTTTTGTGTGGGTTTTTTGTTGTTGTTTTGAAATAGCTGGGGGGAAAAGTGAAGGTAGAAAGGGTTAAAGGGAAAAACACTCTAGACTCATCAAGGTTCAGATAATAAGCCCAGCCCTGGGTATTTTGACAGGATGACTTCCATGTACTTACTTATCTGTCCAATGCTTATGCTGCAGAGATGCTGTGTTATGATGATGTAGATGCCACCATAATCCTTGAAGGACCCACCTGTCAGTGCCAGTGAATTACTAGCCTAGAGTGGAAGGACTGAAATATCTCCAGCAGCTATTCCTTCAGATGCTTCTCCTTCCCTCTAATAAACTTCTAAGCTAAAGTTCTGTATTGGTGAATAAATTTAATGTCTGTTGTACTGCTGAAATAACAAAGCTCTCTGTAGCATCTCCATTAATGTCTAATCCTATTCTTTCACACCAGCTGTATGGTACACTTGAAAGAATTGCAGCTGTGCATCCTTGCAGTGGCTTTCCAGTGGCTGTGGAGGGGATAGCTCGTTGCCACCTTACTTGCCTGAGTTTTAGCAAGGCAGAGCCTGTGCATTCCATGAATTTTCCTCCCAGTGTTCCAGGTAGCAAATAAAAAAGCTCCAGTGGCCTGTATTTCTGGATTTTGGATGACAAGAATCCCTCTTGGTGTTCCTATCCTTGACCTTTGAACTAAGAACCCAAGGTTCCGTCCCCCCATCCCCCCCCCCTCCCCCTGCCCCTGCCTTTTTGTGGGAGGGGACCAGGGTAGGCTGTGATCTTTTTGGGAAGGAGGAAAAAAAAGTGAGGAGTAGAAGTACTGGGAAAAAGAAGATGATTGGCTTAACACAGGGAAAAAGATAAATTTTCTGGAAACAGTCAAAAACATAACCTCTGTACTTTAGCTTATTAGGAAAATGGACTTCATAAAAAAAATAAATTCCACATGGGGGGAAAATAGGAGTGAATCAGACTTCTTACGCATCTTTGCTGCTCAGTTCTAACTGTTTAGCATTAGTTTTTATTTAGAGTATTTCTAGTATTTGGAGGGGTGATTATAAGATGGACTTGAAGTTAAAATCTGAGGTGGAATATTTTCAGTGCTAAAATCAATAAATGACCATTTGAGGATCTCTTATTCTTTTCAGAATTGTAGCAAGTTACTGGGGTAATTCTCTATTCAAAGTATGTAAATTGTGTGAAAATCAGGGTAGGTATTACTGTGCAGTGAAGGCAGACAGATGGAAGACTAACAAAGTAGGTGTCAGGAAGAACAGGTTGGTTTCTCTCCATTCCCTGTTTCCCCCCCGCCACACTGAAATAGTGCTGACCATCTCTCTGAATCAAGTATATCCGCAGATTAAGTGGCACACGTTTACCTAGAATACTTAAAAACTCAACTGAGTAACAAAGGTGAATAGTTACAGAAATGATGACAAGAATTAAAGCTCTGTACAGCCAGCAAAATAAAAACTTAATGGTGAAAAGTATCAGTAACAGTAGCTGATACATGCTTAAAGAACTACAGTTGTCTAGTGGAAATATTTGAGAAACTATTTCTACACATTTTCTGCTTACAAAATTTGACATCTATGTAACTTTCTTCTCATGTATGCCCTTGTGTCTTGTATTGCTAGGGAATCCATGTAAAAGCAAAGCTTGCATTTCTGAATCAGTGTCTTCCTTTTTCCTTTGAAATCCTTATTCTGTTGTTACAGAGTAATTTGAAGTGATAAAAAAATTATTTCAGATAGAAACACGAGGCAAATGACTCAATTGTATCCCTTTCTTTTAATTCAGTGAGTCGGACTGTTTATCCTGCAGAACAGCATCTCAGATTATTTCTGAAAGGATGTATCCTTTGTAGGCCACCCTTTAGAGCATAGCTTAAAAATGTTCTATTTAATTTGCACAGATACCGCACAAAGTTGTATACAGAGAAGACATACTGCTTTAATTTTGTACTCATATTCTTGTTGTAAAGACTACTGAGGAGCTTGTGTTTTAGAGCTGAAATGGTGGCAAGAGTCTAAGCTTCTCTTTACTATTTTATAAATATTAGCCTTCACAATCGAAATATGCTTAGTAGTGGTCAAATAGTTCTTTCTGTTAGGTAGTTTAGTTGTTAAATTGACTCTTGACTCTTCAAACAGTAATGCTTGTGTTTAGTCGCAAACATGGTTAAGCTAAAATAATCCTGGAAGCAATTACATTGTTTTTCTTTACCCAACTATTTCATTGCTTAGATGCTTTAGTCTTGTTGGTTTCAGTTTTAGGAACTTTTTTTGTCACTGGTTTTATTAACAGTAGTATCTCATATCTTCATTTTCTTCAGCATCAGACTGGACAAATCCTTTGTGATTAATTCTGTCAGCAGGGGAGTGTCGGTTTGGGTTTTCCTTTTCCGTGAATGATCTAACAGAGGGAAAGAAGCTAACTTTGCACCTGTCCCTCCAGTGGGGATCAGGCAGTGCCATTGACTCAAGCTATGTTGCGAAATGAGCAGTTGGTCAGGTCGCTTAAAGCGTTAGCGCCAAAAAGTTTAAATGAAATAGGCTTAAAATGAATACATGGAACCATGACTACACAGGATTCGATGGCAAGATTCACTCTATTAGTTTTTACATGGAGTAAAGGGACAGAGGTAAATCAATTTGAAATCAAATTAGGACAGAGGCAGAAACAGTTTCTAAAGATCAAAGGTATAAATGGGTAAGGGAGATCCTCTAGTTGAGTCACGAGGTTTAGAGTGGGCGCCCTAGTTTTCTAAACTCTCACAGAATTTACGTGTGGCTGGTTCCAAACTTAGATCACTGATCAAGCCTGAGACTATAAAGGGAGAAATACATAAAGTGGGGTAAAGAATAAGGGAGACCCTTCCACGGAATCAGTGGGTTCAGAATAGACCCCCTTCCTTTCTGAACTCTTGCAGCATTTAGATGTTGCTGGATCTATTCCTGGTCTCAGACTTAGACAACGAATTAGATCTAAAGGTGAGAGAGAGAAAAAAAGAAAAGAAAGTTTATTCACATTTCATAAGATTTTAGCAGCAAATCAGTTTGGTTTAGATCACAAAGTTACATAACCTAACTACTTCAAGCTTGCAGTATGTTACAGCAAAGGTATACCTACCAAACACTTGCCCTCAAGTTCAGTGAAATAGTCGCGTTGAATGCTGTCACATTCCTCAATGGGTGAACATTTGGCCCTCGAGGAGCAGGGGAATCAGCCCAGGCTCTGTCATCTACTTTCCATGATGGTCTCCCCTGTTATTGCAGACTTAGTGGTTTGTGAGCTCTGGGTGGTGTCCCACTCAGATGGAGATGCCGGCTGCAGCCCGCTGTGGTCCAGGAGAGCTCATAGGGCCTTACATTAGAACCCTTGTTCATAAGGCTGTGATATGATTGGTTTTACTCACCAGCAAATTTCCATCCCAACTGCAACCTGAGCTGGTAATTTTCTCAAAAATTCCAGGAACATTATGTTGTTCCACTTGGTTGCCACTCGGGCTATGAACTGGTGAGAACTTTCTGGGGTTGTCAGGGAATAACTCATCTTTTCCATTCTTCTTCCCTGTTTTCACCAGTCAACAGGAATTCCAAGACAGGCAGTGCCACTCTCTGCCTCAGTTGAGTAGTAGTTACTCATACAGTCAATGTGTTGCTTAACTACCCAACTCATCACTCAAGGTGTTGAGGCCTTACACGCAGTTTGTGGTACGGGCAGTGTTGTTCTCTGCCTTAGTTAAGCAAGAGTTGTTGATACAGTCAGGGGTGCTTAACTGCCCAAGTACTACTGAGGGGTAGCCGGCAGCTCCCGGGGCATAGGACAGCCCGGAGAAGTGCACCACCACATGATATCAGTGTCTTGTTAACGTCTGGAGAACATTGTGCTTTGTACTTCCAGTTCACAAAAAATAAGCCATATATTTTTGGTGTGAAAACCAGTTTGGAATAAGGGATACAAATAGTAAATGAAATAGGGAAAAATACGTTCGGGTTCCATGACAGAAGTTGGTGACCGTTATTCACACTGGCAGGGAAAAAATAATTATGAAGAATACCTCTAAACCCACACATCTTCTAGAATCTAAGTACAAGCAATTTTGTTTTCTTGGTTATTTTCTCTGTTCAGTTAAATGCATGTTGGTATTTGCAAAGAGAGCGTAAGTCCTTCTCACTTTGTCTCTTACCTCTGCAATGTCATGCATTTAAATAAAATCCATTTCAGTCGTGACCCTTCAGAGGTGCCACCAAGAGATGGGAAGGTATCAGCAGTGCTGTTTGTATGGCTCATGCTTTGGACCCAATTTGAAGAGTTAGAAGAAAAGGGAAGGAGGTGGATTCTCAGGAAGAACTGCAACTCCTGTTTTTCTACCAAAAATGAAGCCTATGCCCACCTTTTACCTCAAGGTTTTCTGTTTACCATTTAATTTGGGAGTTAGATTTTCACACACTTGCAAACTCTGCATCAGTCCAGCTGACTTGCTGACATGCATAGTTGTAGCTAGGAGAGAAGTTACATGAGATGAACATGCAACAAAGTTTTGTATAACATGGGGCCCTCCCTCATAGGGAGAAAAGTCTTTTCATTATTTCTTTCCACACAAATGGTCTGAATTAGCATTTTATGGCTGGAGTGCTTCCTAAATGTTTTGTTCTTGAATTAGAATATTACTCTTGCTTTAGTAGCATTGGGTTTTTTTGGTGGCTTTGTTAAAGATTAGATAGAAATTTTGAAGTCTAATTCAGTGTATGTAGTCAAAGACAGTAGAAACTGATGTGGAATGAGCTCCGAGAAAAACAGATGCTCAGCCTGTAGATTAAAGTAGAAAAAGTGAAGATGAGACTATTTTGGGGGCATGTTTGGGGGTTATTTTCTTGGTTGGTTGGGTTTTTTTAGACACATAACATTCAGAATGCGTGAAAAGTGCAACTAAGACTGTCTGACTTTGACTTGCAAAGGGCCTTTACAATTTTTTTCCCTTCCTAATGCTCATTTTAAAAGAAAGTCAAGATTATATTATATAGTCACACTGTGCCTACTAAAACCAGCACCTGTTTTCAAAATAGGAGGATAGTAGTGGGGTCAGAATGAGGAAACTAAATATATAAAAATATGGGACAAAACACATGGATCAAAAAGCTTGTTATGGTCTTTTCTCTCCTTTCCAGACATGACAAAGGTTTTTTTGATCCATCTCTGTTATAGCTTCAGTAATGACATGTAACTTGGTGTTTATTATTGATGACTGTGTAGAGATTGTTGCTAGGTGCATTTTCAAAAGCACAGATGCCATCTATCTCTTCTTTCTTAATTTCATGTTTTGTAAATCTTACAAGAAACCGTGACTAAATATGCATCATGATACCAATCAGAGCTAAGAAAGATGAATTGTAAATACTGTGGGAAGAGTTAGGAGTCTGGGTGGTTTTAGGTTTTTGGGGGGTTTATTTTTAATTAATCTGAACCTCAGAGTTGGTGTGGTGCAATAAGCTGTAAAAGAGTGAGAAGATGATAATTCTAGAGAAGGAAGAATATGGACTCACCCACTGGTATGTGCTCACTAATTTGACAGGTGGTGTGACCGGAGCTAGAAGTTAATATTCTGCATTTGTCAGGTATATTCAAGTCCCTGGCTGTAAAGCTGTGGAGGATATGCAGAGACGTGCTGTCTGAGGATTTGTGCTCTGTTTTCTCTGCTGTTGGTTGTACCATTTGAGTGATAGCTTTCTCAGTCTCTGAAATGAACATAGTTGTTACCTTTGTGAAATATCATTTAGATTAATTCTGAAAAGTCTTAAAATAAGTGCTAAATTTTATTAGTATTTTAGTTTTGTTTTAGTACTCTGAATACAGTCTGGTGTTTCCCAAGTTCGTCAGTATCCTTTCTTTGACTAACCTGCATGGCATTTGAAGATTACTATTCTGCATATTTAATGGGAACCAAATAATACTGGAATGACTTTACTGTGCTTAAATAAATGGAAATAAACTGCTGCTGTATAGCACTTGGAATATTCTGTAAGAGCATTTGATAACTGTACTTAGCAGATTCACTGGGAGCAATATGCACTTAAAATCAAATATAGTGGGAAATCAAATGAGTGAAGGCAACAGTTGAAAATGATATGTAGTTCAACATGAGCATGTTCTTCTCTAACTTGTAAGTGTGTTTATAGAAGTATTAGGGGAGGAAGATCCTGTGTTGGATGTGGAATATTTCTTTATTAAGATTCAGTTCTGTTAAAGAAAGTTGTCAGGATCATGAAAAAACATAGTTTGACTATATGTATGTGTGTGTGTAAATATAATACAGTATAAGCTTGTTGGAGTACTGTATTTATGTTGGGGAAGAACATGCTGTTGAAAAATCAAACAACAAACCCCCAAAATTGAATTTTTGTCTCCTGTGTCGGTGTAGTAACACAAGATTGTGTACATTGCAATCTGTTCTTTCTTTACTGTAGACTTGTAGGCTCTTGCTGCAAGTTGAGTGTTTGATTGTTTGATTTGCTCTCTGGAGATCTTCACCCCTGTGCAATACAGAGAAGTATATATCCAAGTGCAGAGAGAATGGCTTTTTGTTGATAAGGTTCTGTTCTCCAGTGGGAAGTACCTGTCTATAGAGAGAGATGGTTGAGGAGTAAGGATTTGCATGTAGGTCAGCTTAACTTCGGGTTGCTACAGAACTGCGATTCAGTGAAGGGAAAGCAGGATCAACTAGACACATGGAAGTCCTGAGGGGGTCAAGAAAGTGCTGTTGCTCTGTAGACAACCTTTCACTTTGATGTGCCCTGAATTTGGAGGATCTACCATGTCAGCATTTTTGGTCTTAACAAATAGAATTTAAAAAAACTAAACAAAACAAACAAAAAACTCCCACCACTTCTAAAATGTCATGTGAGTTCAAATATCTTTTTGAATTGTGGTGGCAAACTTTAGGCTAGTTATATTGGTATCTGCACTGAAAATGGAGTTATTCCTTCTTTAGCTGGGCACATAACGGATTAAATTCCCTTTTCTCCCAGTGTCTTTTGCCCCAGGTTACCCTACTGCAATGTTGTTGGGCCCAGCTGTCAGTGATGGATTAGTACATGGGTTCTGAGAAATCAGTTCCTTGTCTATTCGGCTTGTATCACTAATTAAACCAATTTCTCGTATCAGCACTACAGAACTGAGGGCCTCTATAAGGGACTGACAAGAGGCATCCATGCATGTGCTCAGCATGTCCTGGGAACTAAATTTGTGAAGTCTCAGTTTATGTAGTGGAAATCACTATTAGATTTTTGGGGTGGTGTTACTTTATTTGGAATGCATCAAACTTATACTGATCTGAATAGCTCTCTTGCATGTGATTGTGACTAATTTTGTTTTGGTTTAGTATTTTCAAAAGAATGGCAGGAGTCCTTGTAAGGTCAAAAAGCTGCCCCAGACATGATCTGGGAGGTTTAAAAAAATTTCCACAGGCAGAAAGAGACAAAAATTAAACTGTCAATGAAACTGAGCTTCGTTATTTATTTGTTTTTTAGAGTGAAACTCCAGACAGATTGTATTGTCTTTTATATCTGGTCTTTTCTCGTGCTATGCAGTTAACAGAGGAAAAGGTATTCTTGAGCTATGGGCTACCTCAGGGTCCTCATCAATAGCGTTCATGAGTTCACATGTAGGCACTTAACCAGTTTTCTTGACTCACTTGTATCTGCTTCTCTCTGTTGACTGGAAAGGGCAATTCATTTCACTCTTAAGCTGGAGTTCAAAAATGAAGTGGATGGGTTTTCCTCTAAAGTGCATGGAGAAAGCTAAGTGAGGTGATTAACATCCTGTTTATAAATTGTTAAAATATATGGTGTTTCCCTCTTGGGCAGTAAACACAATTTTTTTCTTATTGAACATAGTTGTCAATTGCAATGTTTTGTTTTTGTTTGCTGGAAGCATTATCAGCTCCCTAGAAGTAAGTGTCCAGATCTCAACTGCTTTTAGTGAATTTTGGTTCAAATCCTATCTGACTAGCCAATCTTTTAGATTCCTTAAAGACTTGCAATAACATCCAGTGAGGGTGTTTGAACTAATCCTCTGTGTGAGAGCATTTGGCGCTTAATGTATTAACTAGTGAAGTAGTCAACAACCAACAAATATGAAGCGATGTTCTTCCTCTAGTCATGAATGGTGTATTTTTCGCAATTAATTTGTTCACTTTCTGTGAAATTTAGGCATTTCTAGGGATGCCATTTACACATCGTTATCGTTCTTATTCTTGTTTAAATAAATAACAGATTTTAGCACTGTCATGGGCAGGTATTCTTAGTATGGCAGCATGCAATATAGAAGAATGACTGCAGTGTTGCAACAGCTTGGGCTTTAGCAAGTTGGGGTCCTGGTTTTATTTGACTGTTGCAGTAAGCCTATGAGTAACAATTCCTGAAGCATTAAAAAACCCCAACAAAACCACAACACTAAACCCAGACCAACCAAAATCTAGACCCGCCCACCCCCAATGGAAGCAGCACACTTTTGTTTGAAGATACTAGTATTCCAAGCTGCTTCAGAAGGAAATGGCTGTTTTCCTTCTGTGATGGTGTAAGGCACATCCAGTGGCAGAAGCACCTGTGGTGCCTCCTAAGTCCCCAGCTTTGTGATAGGGAGTTGTGTTGGTGATGGCAAAGACTAAACAAGCTGTGTGGGTTGTCATGTAGAACACAGCCTCCTGCCAAGCTGGCTTTCAATTACAGCTTGGGAAAACAGCTTGGTGCCTGTTCTATTTTTACAGCTTTGAAACTCTACCTTGGTTTACGTGGCAGTGTATTCTTAGGGTTTTTTCGTCTTGTGTTGTGGTGTTTGTTTTTTAAAAAAATCATGACGAGACATTAGAAAATACAGTGGAAGAGCTTTTAGTTTGACTCCTACTAATGTCATGTTTTAATATGACAAAGCATTATTTAGCCATCATGTGGTGATATCTTACAACCGTGGTATTGTCTAAATGCTTCTGAAATGAAAAAGAAACAGCTATGGTGGGAAGTTTCAGAGGAAAAATATGACTTGCATATATGGCAGAGGGCTGTTTTTTTCTGAAGCACGGGATCAATTTCAATACATACACTAAAGTCAGATTTACGCCTTGATAGGGCAGAAGCGATATCCTGCCACTTCATGGCTTAATAGAATATGACAAATTGGTTTTATAAAACATGAGCCTTGTATGTTGGATTTATCAAAGCAGGTATTCCTCTACATTCCCATATCCATGCTGACAGTGACTCTGTACGTATTTTGGAAAAGACTGTATTTTATGAGTATTGTTGAGTTTTCTGAGCGGGCTGCTTCAAGCAGCCTTAGAGTTTGAGTCCAGAGGTTTGTACTCATGTGAATACTTTGGATTATATTCAAGGTTTTTATTTATTTATTTTAATGGGGTAATAGATTTTATATCCAACAAGGCTAAAAATTAGGTCAAGCAACAAAAAACATTGAGCTAGATGCAAACCTGGCACAGGTATATTCAGAATACAGTCTGTGGATTTTGCAGTCTGACTTAATTTCTGTATGTGAAGTATACATACAGTATATAAACTTTGGCATTGCCAATGTTCTTTATTTTTCTTGTAACACCACACATTAGAAACCAGAATACATGCCTTGATCTCTATACTGATATAAGGTGTTCTTTCAACTTTCTGATGTTAACGTATTTCTCTTGGGAAAGTGTCCCACTTCATTGCAGCAGGAAATGGCTTTAACTTCTTTTCTCTGGATCAGCTGCTCAGTTTTGTATCAATTTCTCTCTGCTTTTTCAACCATTTAGGCTCCTGAGTTACCCTCTTATTTCTCTTTTCTCAGAAGTCATGGTTGGTGGCTTGCTTTCTTAAGAAGCTTAGGTAGCTTAATGGATGGAAGCCACGCAGCTAGAACTCCTCATTTTAATGAACAGTTCAAAAAAATGTGCAGCCCAATTGGGAGAACATTGTATCGATATTTCTTTTTACCAATTTAAGAAAATTTAAAATTAACCACTGGCATGAAACTTCAGTGAGGCAAGCTGGTAACATTTGGAAGAAATTTTGGTAGAAATGTGGTAATGCCATTGCAAATCTTTTTCTTAAGATCATGTTTGCAGAGAATGTTAACCACTGAGCATTAGTACATCTAGTCAGCCTAAGGGACTGGATTCCAGTGTAATGTCAGTCCACTGTAGCGTCTACTACTTCGGGTATGATGGGATAAAAGCTCATTTTCTGTAGAGCATCTGAAATAAGGAACTGAGATACTGAACAAGATGGTGTATTGACTTATTCTCCTGTAACACATCAGTAATGAATTTCACTTTTTATAGCTCCAGACAGCTAAGGCTCTTGCTTGGGGTTTACATATATATGTGTGTCTGTATCTATATATGTGTGTATATATGTCTGATAAACATACATAAATGCATAAAACATATACATGTATATATAAGCACAAAAGACATTTATTTTTAAGAGCTTAGTTTTATTTATTGGATAACAGAGGCAGATACGCCAATATATCTATCTATATATTTAATACTTTAAGGACTTTGTTTGAGAGTCTTCGTGTGTTTGGACTTGTACCATATTCCTCTTCTAATATTTATGTATTGAGCAAATAAGCAGTGCCAACTATTCTAGACAGATGTAATGCTTCACAGGTCTAGCAAATGCCCTGTATGAACAAATGCATTTTTAAACCAAGAAGATTCTTTATCAGAAAAACAGCAGTGGTGCTTTCTTCCCTGCTAATGCAGGTTCAAAAACTGTTGTAAACTGTAGCTTGTATTTTAAGGTCAAGAGTAACTGTTGTGATTTATTGCAGGACCAGATGTGCCCATCTGTCTCCAAGTAATTGCATTGTATGCTGAGGTCTCTGTAGGCTGTGGTCAAAATGTTTACGTAAATAAACATAGGTATTTCATTTTTAGTTCTTGGAAAGCTTTTATTAGACACTACATGTTTTCTGGGCTAACGGCGTCTCAATGAAACCTTGAAAAAGATTTTAAAGGGTATCTTAGATAAGATCTAGGGTTATAATCTACTATGATAAATATGACAGTTTGTGTTTGGAGATTAGAGACTATTCCATGATCTGGCTGATGCTGAAGTTTTGCACTCATAAGCAGCTAGACTCTTGCCTGCTCTCCAACTCTTGACTCTTCCACAAGGAGCTGGCTCTGTACTTCAGTTTATTGGTTGGGGTTTTTTTTGGTGGTGAGCTTTTATCTGAGAGCACGAATAAGGAAGAGTTGTAGCAGTGTAACTTGTCACATGGAAACTTCACTTTATTTTTTTATTGATGAAAAAGTAGATATTCACAATGTTTGCCAGTCATTGTCTCAGTGAGATAGAAGGGATCCCACATCTCCCCCATATCCTAACATGTTAGTTGTGATGCAAAATAAATATCAAATTTGAATTGTAATTACTGTGTGTGGACAAGGCAAAAGAATCCCAAATGTAGCCGTATGGTAGAATTAACTTTATTCTTTCTGAAACACAACAGTGGCCACTGGTTTGTCTGATTTCTCTAATCAGTGTGACACTGATTGTGCCATTATTTGATGCCTTGTCAGGGAAATTGGAGCTAGATGACTTTTTATGATGCTTCAGGGTAAAATAAAAGCAGCTTAGGAACGGTGTCATTATTCTTCTCTCTTTCATGCTGCTGAAGCTCTAATAGGACTATAACAACTGAAACCTTGATTAAAGATTTTGACAGGCCCATCATCTGTAGGAGGAAAATGGACACATTCACTGGTTTTGGCTGAGATAGTAGCTAGAATGCGGCTGTGTTTTCGATCTGTGCTGGAAACAGTGTTGGTAACACAGAGGTTTTTTCCTTACTGCTGAGCAGTGCTCACACAGAGTCAAGGAGGCTGGGGGTGGACAAGGAGTCAGGGACACACACAGTTGGAACAGCTGAGCCCCACTGATCCAAGGATATTCCATATCATACAACATCATACTCAGCATATAAAGCTTGCGGAAGGATAAGGAAGGTGAGTAACATTTGTAGTGATGGCGTTTGCCTTCCCAAGTAACCATTATGTGTGACGGAGCCCTGCTTTCCTGGAGGTGGCTGAACACCTGCCTGCCCGTGGGAACTGCTAAAGGAATTCCTTGTTTTGCTTTGCTTTTGTGCATGGTTTTTGCTTTATCCCTATTAAACTGTCTTTATCTCAACCCATGAGCTTTCTCACTTTTACTCTTGATATTCTCTTTTCCATCCCACCGTGGGGGGAGTGAGCGAGTGGCTGTGTGGTGTTCGGTTGCCAGCTGGTGTTAAACCACAACACACTTTGAATTCTGGCAGTATAATTAAATTGCCAGCTTTAAGTAGTGAAGACAGTCATGCCTTGTCAAGATGGCAATAGCATCCATATAACATGGCAGTCATATCGGTGTCTATGGTAGTTTAGATACAGTTTTCTTATGGAGCCATGGGTTTTTGATGTGTAGTTTTACGACACCTAAAGGGAAATGAGGCAGGTAAGAAGGTCTTTCTGTGTATAAGAAGTGGAGATGGTCTTGCCTTGATTTTTCTTGGGCCAGTGCCTACTCTCCCAGAAGCTGCATTGAGGTAAAGAGCGCAAAACATCTATAATCTACTTTTCCCTTGTATTTATAGCTGGGAAGGAAACAGTCTTCCCATTTCAAGAGAGAAAGATGAGACACTTTTTCTCTCCTCCCCTCCTCTCCAAATAGTGACAAGGTGCTGGAAACTTGAAAATTCACACCTGAGATGCACAGTATTTCTTCTCAAAATTGAAAGCCCTTTTAAAAATATTTTTTTTTATCGGACACTAAAAGCTGCAACAACAGGTAGAAGCAACTGTAGTTCGCATCTGTTTTGTACCTCCTTACATCTGAATGCCAGTAGAATAACGAGCGGATTCTCTATGATTAAGTTAAAATTCAACTTCTTATACTGTATTTTAGAAAAGGATAACCACAAAAAACTATCTGTTCTTGGTCTTTGAGACAAGGTTATGCACAGCTGATGCCTCTAACTGGGGAACATTTTAGGAAATGGGAAATTTCTCTCAGCCCCATGTCTCTGAAATGCACTTAATTCCATAGTTTCTCATTTTCTTTGTTTAAGGAACTCGCAGTATTATAAAATAATAAAAGCAAAAAAAAGCCCTGGAGACTTAGAGCGCCATTTCTGTCATGCGAAATGCAGAGGGTTAGGCTGTGAAGTCACGACTGCATTTGGCTGTACATTTCATGCAGTTTCTGTATTCTGTATGTTTTGGTTTTGTTGCAGTATTGATTGCCATCTGATCAAGCCTCAGTCACGCTGTTAGTTAACCCCATCACCACAGAAAACAGTAAATTAACCAGAAAATCTGCCAACTGCGTATAAAAGCCTTTTACTGCTCTTGTTAAGAAATGTACTTAAATACGCAGCTAAATTTATCTGTTTATACTGTGTATTGAATTTGCTTATGTTATTCTCTACATCCTCAGGATGTTCAAAGACGAGGTGTATTTTCTACAAGTGGGTGCAAGGAGGTGTTTTTTAGTTCCATCTTTATGGAGTGCAGTGTGGCTTTTTTGTAAGAAGGAAGGGACTGTCAGGAAAATTTGGTAATGGGGTCTATTTGATTTTTATCTGTTTGAAATGAACATAGAAAATAATCTTCAGTGTATTGACCGGAATGTAACGTTGCTCTATACATTTGTGTGAAACAGAATTTTCTCAAGGGACTGATGAAAGACAAAAATAGGGAGGAGGAAAGAGTAACTGGCATGGCTGATCAAAGTGTTATCAATTCATAAATAAGGAATGTAGCAGGTTCTGAAGATCTGAGCCTGTAGCTCAAACCCCTGGGAAGACTGGGCTGCAGTGATTTGCAGATCTCAGATAATAAGCCAGCATGGTAAAGACCCTAGTTTATAACAAATTAAATACTCTGTGCTACCTTGTAGCAGAATTAACTTCTGTATTTTGGGGACTTCATTTCAAAAGATGTGTTATATGTCATTTGTCTCTGCTTATCAGTGCTCTGCCGTGCGTTCAAGCTCTCATTGTTTTCTCCTCTTCTAATACAGAAAGTCAGATTTGGAATAAAATAGGGTTCTGTACTGAACCACGGTGATGAGCTGTAGGCTTTAGGGTGTGTGTGTGAGTATGTATTTTCTGTTGTTAATGCAAGAGTTATGTCAAACTGTTAAGGCTGTCAGGCAGCTACTAATATTCCTCCTAAAAACTACTGAGCACTGGAAAAAATTGCTTTCCTATCTTGCAGTGTTTGCACATCTCATTTAAATGTCCTGCCTCATTGTGGGAGCAGTACTTGACTAAAAGGCAATAGTTATCAAAACCAGTCTGCTGATCTGATGTCCTTGTGTTACTTTTAAAGATCTGTCGCCCCTACTTGTTTTTATTTGCTATGCTTTGGAGTCTTTTCCTTTAACTGCAGTTCATAGGATTAAAGAAGGATAGTTCAAAACAAGAATGTGAAAAAGCTATCCCAGTAAGTGTGGACTTTCAAAAAAATCTCACTTCCAGCATTTATCCAGAGGAGCATTTTATTTGCTTTAAGATATGCAGCAACAGAAAAAGAAATGAGGGGGGGGAACAATTACGGAGGGAAGTCTCTGAACCATTCCATACATGTAAAACCTTCCTTGGTTTTTAAAGTATAGCGGTAATTGATTTCATTATAAAACATTTCAGTGCTGCCATGTGACATAGAAACAGAGCTGGTTTTGAACAACACACCATGGATAAAAGTCAAAGTTGTTTTTGTGGATTTGTGTGTTTTTGTGAAACCTTTTGCATATGTTGTTTCTTTTAATGTATCTCACACTTGAACGTCATACCCTTTTTTCCAACTTCTTTCTCTAACCATATTGTGTATTAAAATCATGTGCTTGTCACCAGAACGTGTTCATAGGTTTTCCAGAAGTCATTGAGCATAGAGATTCAGAATTGGGCATTCTTGTTTTGTTTCTGTTTTTTTGGTATTAATGGCTTATGTTTTGTTCTTTCAAACAAAATAAAAGCAGTGTTATTACTTTTAGGGGCGTAATGTCTAAGAAAAAAATGGTTGCTTTTTGAATACTGGAAGAGTGCTAAAACATGAAGATGCTCAACACAGAAAATAAGAGGTTTAACATAATACTGATACAGCTAGTGTGTTCAGGTGGTGAGGGGGAAGGATGAAGAGAAGGGCTGCATCTCTTAGCATTTTAGCAAATGGTAATTGTGTCCTAAACGGGCCATTTATTTATTTAAAATATGTGGTTAAAATTTTCAGTAATTGCTAATGACGTTAAGTTTTTCTTTTGAAAATGGGTCACTTTGGTTGCCAGGTTCAGGCTAGGTGGTAAATCTGAAGTTTTAGGGAAAGACTACTCCTGTGTGGTTACGTGGGAAACTTGGAAAGGTTGTCTCTTAACAGCTTGGTGCAGACCGTCTTGCTTTTTCCTCTAAAACGGGTTAGTCTTCACCATTGAGGTGATCTACACCATGGAGGTGGTGTAGGCAGTTACTAGTATTTCTGTTAATTTTGTAGTTCTTAAAATGCAGCCATTTCAGAGCCTTAACTTGACTTACATCAAGGAGCTACAGAAGAGAAGGCTTCCTCAACTTGCAATTTATTTCTCAGATTTTTGGAGCTGTTGAAAATGGTGCATAACCCCACGCAGCAGCACTCTAGATACTGATCAGTGCTTGCTGAAGTGGCACATATTTCTCTAGGACTCTTCAAGAGTCAGTGTTAATTTAGAGGACAGAATCACCCTGAATAGTAGCTTTCCGTTAAGATGAGTTTTCTACTAATTTCTCAATGAAGTTCCAAAGTTCAAACTGTTCTTTTCTCATTTCCTAAAGACTATGCATGGCTTACTTAATTCAGCTATAGGATTTTGCAGTTCATCAAAAAGAGTAGTTGAATTGCTTTCAACTGAAGTGCTTGAAAGGTCAGGAGGATTTTTCTTTATGGTTTAGTATTCTATAGAAAGTTCTTTTCTCCAGTGCTGAGTGGAAGACACTTGAGTGCCCAAGTACTGATCTCATCTGTCTGTGTGCTTTTCAGAATCTTACTGTTTTCTGTGTAAAACACTTGTCAAGTTTTGATGTAGAAGTGTGACTCTTAGTACACTGACAAATGCAAACATTAAGAAGACAGGCTGGCCTTTAGCATGCATATTGATTATTAATTGACAAGGAACAAATTATTAATCAACACAATTCCTCGAATATGCATTACGAAGCTTTGCTTAGGGATTATGTAGCCACTGGTATGAAATCGGAGTCTAACAGTCTTTCTGGGTGCTAAGAATAAAAGAGGACAGGTGGGTTTTATGTGTCAGTAGCAAAACTATTCCTGTGAGATACAAGTTTTCTAAAACAGTTTCAGTAACTTCATATTCTTTACACCTTATGGGCTGATACACAATCCAAACTGTAATTCTGAACCAAAAGTCTTAAAATGCTCAGTACTTTCTAGGATCTGTGTTTAGTAGATAGAAAAAAACCACCTCCGAAATCTTTCTTTTCCTTCTTTGTGTATTTGTTCATTCAGAGCTGGAAGAGATTGACTGCTGTGCTGTGTATCTGTCCCCCCCACTTAGAGGGAGGTGGAATTGATTAGGGGCTCACAGAAAGGTGATGGATATTTTAATTTGCTATCCAGGCAGTCTGCAACACTGAACAGGAACAAATTATTTGTTGGATTCTGAAATAGATGGGGAAAGCAATAGGTTTTCCTTTGTATTCAAAGGTATTTCTAAATCTGAACTCTTAAGTTTGTGCCTTGAGTATTTTGCATCCACTTGTTGAGGTTTAAGCTGCTCACTCGCTCACAGCCTCCCCTTCCCCAGTGGGATAAGGAGAAGAATTGAAGGAAAAAAAAAAGAGAAGTAAAACTTGAGGGTTGAAGTAAGAACAATTTTATAGTGGAAAGAAAATAAAAAATACAATAATAATGAAAAGGAGAGGGAAGGGAGGGAGGAAGGAGGAAACGCTCCCCCGCGTGATGCACAACACAGTTGCTCCCCACCCGCTGACCGATGCCCAGCCAGTCCCCCAGCAGCGATCCACAGGCCCCGGCCAACACACCTCGCCCACCCCCACCCCCAGTTTATACCCTGAGCACAACATTCCACGGTATGGAATATCCCTCTCGCCAGTTCGGGTGGGCTGCCCTGGCTGTGTCCCCTCCCCATGTCTTGTGCCCCTCCAGCCCTCCCCCTGGCAGGGCCTGAGAAACTGGGAAGCCCTTGACTGAGTATAAACATCACTTAGCAACAACTAAAAACATCAGTGTGTTATCTGCATGACTCTCACACCAAATCCAAAACACAGCATTGTACCAGCTACTGAGGAGAAAATTAACTCTGTCCCAGCTGAAACAAGGACACCACTATTGAGCCACCTGGAATTGTTCAAAATGGTGGTCTCCCACCTGTGCCATGTTGCAAACAGCAGCACTGACTTCACAAACAGATTATGTTTTACATGAACTACCCAAGATTCAGGAGGAAAGGAAGTTTTGTGGCTGTCTGTTGTTTAAACAGAGTCTGATTTTTTTATTATCTCTGGCAGACTTGATGAGTGACCTTTGGCAATGTATTTCCCCAATCTGTGCTTTGCTGGGGTTTTGTTGTTTGGTTTTTTTGGTTGGATGTTTGTCAAACTCATAATTGTCAGTCTGACAGATATATTGGAGATTAGGTCATTGTAGTTTGTAGAAGAAAGGGAAAGCTTCCAGTGGAAGGTACCACAAGAACAGAGAACTAGATCCTCAAATGAAAAGCTGCAGGACAGGGACCCTGGGCTTTTATTAGACACTAAAAGTACCAGGGCCTGGTACTCGGAGCAGTACACAGAGTATAATAAGTAATTTTTCTGAACTCTTCTGAACTGAAGAGAAGCTTCCTAGAAGGTGCGTCTCTCTCCTGTCTTTCCTAAGTTGACAAAAAGTAAACTACTAGCCAGAAGAAACAGAAATGCTAGAGAAAAGCAATGTGTTAACTCTGCTTATCAATCTCTTTCTTATAACAGGCAGACTCAGTGCTGTCTGTACAACTGTCTGTACTCATCAGAAGTCAAGTTCTTTTGCAGTAAACGCTAGCAGATACCAAATTGTCAAAGGCTTCATAGCTGAATGAGGAAGGAGGAACTGGTATTTTGCAGCTGTTCAAGGTTGCATGAGATTCTCAAGACCTGTAGCTTAGAAATCATGGTCCTTGTACAGTTTGTATTATTGCTATTAAATAGTCTCCCAAGCATATAATGTAATACATTTCCGTTGATGCCATTCCAGGATATTTATTTAACTTTAGTGCTCCTTGGGTGACGAAAGCTTTTCCCACAGGTTTGGGTGTTTTTTTTTTCCTTCTTCCCCTTTTTTTCTTTCTCCTTTAAATGTACAGTCTCCATCCACATGGCTTAGAATTAATTTATAACATTTTCAAATGTTATTTTTTTTTGGCAACTGTACTTTTCTTAAATTCTTCAAGTGCACTTCTTGGAATAAATTATGAAAATAGACATCAGAATCACAGGGAAAGAAGGCTGATACCTTCAGAACTTAGAGCATTGTATGGAGGCAGACTGTCTTCCAGTGCATGTTTTTTTTTTTTCCTTTTGAACTCCTGTCAGCCTCTGTTCTGAGTATTTCTCACTTAAAAATAGTAAAGTTGTGTTTACATCTTGCTTTAATACCAAGGGCAAGTAAAAAGCATACCTTTCGAGCCTGCTCTGTACAGGCCCTATTAATTTAGGAAATGAATTGCATAGGAAATCCATCATAAACTTTCAGATATGAACACAGTGGTTAAAAAAAGAAGGGGGGAGAGCTATTTATTAGAAGAGTAAACTGGAGGGGAATAGGCTATTTGTTTTGTTCCATGTCTCAGATGAAAATAATTGGCTCATTAATCACAGTATCAGCTTGGTCATTTTAGGAAGGTCAGGCTGAAGAATGAATAGAAACAAGGCACATCATTTTAAAATTTAAAAAGCGGATGTTAATAATGTCAGTGAAAGAAACTTCAGTAAAAAGCCCTTGGCATCTTGTTAGTTTAGCTAAGCAAAGTTTTAAGATTAAATGTATTTCATGCCTCCCCCCCCATACCCCCAACTAATTTGGAAATACACACTGAAAACATATGTACGTATATGTACACACATATACACTGAGAAAATATCGTGAAAATTAATATTGATTACTTAGCCTCAATTTTTTCTGAATGAGTAAACATTCTTTTGGCTTTTCTGCCTTTCCATGCATCCACTATTTCCCAAGCTATCTTCTATATACCTTTGAATGCAAGTAGCTGCTGCTAAAGCATGGATAAGGCAGAACAGAAACTGTAGAAGCTTTCTGCTCTGTAGGTTTCCCTTAATGTTTCAGGTTTTGTGATTTCCTGTGGTGAAAAAGGTTTTGGTTTAGTCTCAGCTCTGAAATACCAAACTTCCATAAGGATATTGTCTTATTTATTATTTTGTGTTTAATAATAAATTTTAAAAAATCAAAGTACTTTGGAAAACCTCATCGGAATGTATACAAGCCAGAGACTTCAAGCAAGTGAATAGCTTTTCCTGTCATGTTTAAAATCAGTGTTGTGATGTAGAAAGCTTGCAGATGGGGATGGAAGTATCATCTGCCTGTCCTTTACTAGGTCTAATCTAACTGTGTTTTCTCCCCTGAATCTACACCCACAGTATTATTCTCTGATATCATAGTCTCTAGAGCAACATAAACCCCAGAGCTGCAGCACTGCAGATTTCTAAATCTACAGCATCTCTCATGGTTGCTCGCTTTTGTTTACTGCTTTTTGGGTAAGCACAATACTTATTTATTCAGTGGTGTTTAATTTCAAAGGCTGACTATAGACATACGCAATATACTAGCGTGCAGTGAGCCGGTATAATGGATGCCAGGATGATACCCTAGTTCTGCTGTAGGCAGGAGGATTTTTGGAGACAGACTTTCCCAGCTGATCAGTATGCAGCGGAAAAGGTTTTTCCCTTTTGTAATAACTTAATAGACACTCTGGAGACACTTGTGCTGCAACCAGACATTGTCTTGAGGCACAGACAGAAAAGGGGGTTTCTCTTATATTACTGCATATATGCAATAATCTGCTATGAGAACAGATACATATGATTAAAAACTTACAATTTTGACATTCATCGGATTATGAGTGCTTCTGAAAGGTTCTGGAACCAGCTCAAATGATCATTTTTTTTCTTCTTAAGCTATGCGTAGCTTCATGGATGAAGTATTAACCCTGATTTTTATCTCCATAAAAGATTATTAACTAATGTTTTAAGGCTAGATAATTCTTAGACACCAATGGATGCACACTTAAGTACACCATGTAACTCAGTAAGGTACACCAGAGTGTGTGCTTAAGTCCTATGCATACTGATAATATTGACAGCTTTTTACTTGATTGGGAATGAGTGCTATCTAAATTGGCTTTTTTTGATAGAGATTCCCTGCAAGAAAAGCCCGAGATTTCAAAGGTGGAGGGGTGGAATTGCGACCTGTTTATGGAGCAGCAGCACCTGTACACCACTGTAAAAATACTGTGTTCCTTAAGATTCCCCTAGCAAAATCCAAGTGAAGTATGAGGCTGTCCTATTTGATATATTCCTTTTAAATTCTTATTTGTAGGGGAAAAACTACAAAAAATCTATGTATACTCTATATGAAATAGTGTTGTTATTGATGAATCCTGTCAAATAAGTTTATGGCATTGTAACTGCTATTCTTTTTCTGAAAACTAAAGAGAAAACATTGATCACCTAATTTTTTTTATGTATCTGTGCAGAATAATGGTTTGTATTTAAAATCAGTGAGTCTGGTCATGGATGAAAGTGGCTAATTGGTGCCATATTTATGCAGAGGAACTAAGAAGGTGGTGTGGTGTAGCAGAAGAGAGGTATGAGACCTTCCTATGATTAATGCATTGATTTTAATTGTCATTAGTCCAGCTGCAGAGTTTTGAACATGTTAAAATAGCAAGCTGAAAATCGCACTGATGCAGGAGAGGTCTACTTCTCTACTAAGGGCACAGAACATCAGTGCATATATTGGGATCTTTGTATTCTAAGGCTTCAAACAGCTTTGCAGGTGAGCCATATTTTGCAAAGGATAAAAGCCAGGTTTTAGTATCTGATATATGGGCAAATCAAAAGAGACTGATGAAGTCAGATGAAAAGAAGCGATACAGGAATTTTGCAAACAATAGTAATAACAGTATTAGAATTCCTGGGTGAAGTGGAAGTAACCTATAGAGTCTGTGATAACCAGTTCTGCTTTAAGCTGTGCTAAATGGCAAGGGAAATACGTTCACCTTTTGCTATTCTCCTTTTCTCAGAGAGGAAGGAAATGCCTAAAGTACAACACATGGCATGAATTCCTCTCTGCAAGCATACGTACTGAATTTTTTGGAAAAGGACAAGAAATGGGCTGATTTGCTATCAGCTGCTGAAAGCAGCTCCAACAAGTAAGCTAACTTCTCTGCAGTGTAACACTTCCCTCCATTCCTCTACCAGAGCCCAGAAGTACCATTCTGATGTGAGAATTGCTCTGCTCTTTGTTGGTTGGTATGTCAGACTTCAGTTCTTCTCTGTTAGTGAACCAAGCTTAGTGTTCAAGTCAGCTAGTTGTGGTGTTTGTTTCTGCATCTGCAAGGGCTTGAACTCGTTTTTGTTAGTTCTCTATTCCTTTCATTTTTGTTCTCATGTTTTTCACTTTCTAATTGTCTCTTACCTCAAACGTCTCAAAGAAACCTGGTGAGGTTCTTGCATGTCTGGAAGTTCATCCACTTTTGCCTATAGTATCATTTAGTCAGGAAGGCATCACTTCCTAAGCAAAGTAATAGATGTCTAATGCCAAATTATTCACTCTACAAAAGTTGAGAGGGGAAGCTTGCTCTCCCACCCTTTTTGCTTGATTTGGAATTGCTTTTGGCTGAACTGTGTTAGAGGGACAATTCCATTAAGTGGGCATGGTCCAACGCACTGAGGTTGCCGAGTGAGCTGCTGTTCTGGCATTGCCTATGGATCCATGCTAAAGAAATTCCAGGTAACAATTTCCATTTGCACCCTACTGATGTGCTAATTGTTCTTGAGCTGTTGTAAGCTGGAGAAAGAAACTGGATGGAGTTCTCAAAGTTGCTATTTATGCTTTGTGCTCCTTACTGTTACCTCTTCTAGCTGGCAGATCTTTTACTGGACTTATCCCCTGTGCTTTGTTTTGCTTGCTTAGCATAGTGAACCACTGGAAATACTTATGATTATTTACTCTGTTAGGTTGTATTGTGCCTTGAGGTCAAATTGGAACACTGCTGTTTAGAGGCTTACAGCTTAACAGGACCTCACAGATGGAGGAGGCATTTTGGCAGCATTAGAAGTGGGTGTTTAAGTGCTGGATGAAGTTATTTATGAACAGTCTTAGATTAAAACAAGACAATTTCCCTCACGTTGCATCCGTAAGTCATACACATACTGTTTTCTTTGGAGGTTTGTAATGCTTTACAGGTTTGTCTTAAGTCTGTGTTATTGAAACTTTTCCTAGTTAGGACTGCATTGAGTGACAAAACTGGAGTTCTTCAGGGAACGAAGAAACATTTGGTTGATCTTCAGAATTCAGGGAGCTCTGAAAAGGTGCAGTTCAAAGATCAGTAGCTCTAATTATAAATGAGATACCCACTTCCCTCAACAGTGGAGGACAGCAAGAGTAAATACTTTCTTTACAGAATGGTTCCTTGTAAATCCAGACAGACCAACTTGGGTGTCAATAGGCTGAGTCAGAATGACAAGTGCTGATAACAGTGATTCTTGGAAGACACTAGATTTTACAGAGGGGAATGTGTATTTCTACACATAGAAAGAACGCTCTGCAGAAGACAGTAGTGGTGGTAACTGGAAGATCATGCTACTTAGGAGATGGCACATGCAGCAGAAGACCAAATTAATTCCACATGGGGATTGCCATCATCCCATAACAATGAATAATAATAAAAAATAATCAGTGTACATTGACTGTCAGTTTTTCTGGCCCTGTCTTATTAACATTCCTCTGCATTTACTATAAAGCATAAGATCTGCAGTTTGTACTGATACGTAGAGTTCAGTCATGGATTATGGATCTACTAAAGATCCTGGTAATAGAAAATGTCCCTTAGTTCAGTCAGTAAACTTGCATTCTGTTCTGAAGGTCCCCTGTTTAATCCCTGGAGGTGTTCAGAATAGTGGTGATAATTCTATATGAATTTTAATTAATTAGTTTCCAAACCACGAGGGAAATCTTTTTAATCTCTCTTTCTAGGATGCAGAAATAGAGGGTAAAATAAGCCACTGACCTTGCTTGAGGTCAATATAGTCTTTGGCAGCAATTTTGGTGAGATTTTCTCCTGCTATTGGCGTGAGACAGCAGCACAGCAACTGTACTACAATGTACTACATTAAGGTACATACTGTACGTGTACATATTGTACATGTATTGCCCATACATTTTTATTTAACCAGAGGGAATTCGGAGTAATTTTGTTTTTAGAACTAGTAGTGTCTCATCGGTTATTCTTCTTTTAAACAAAACAAAACCTCCAAAACCAATAACCAACAAAAGCAGTCTGGAACTAAATTAATTTTCTTTTTCTGTCTTTCAGCTTTTTATTCTTCTTTCTCCTGTAGCTGTAGACACCAGAGAACATTAATCTAAGTTCTCTTTAACTTCATCTTCTGTCTTGTCATCCTTTTTTAGCAGATATAAATAACATTTTCTTCCAAGGGCTTGCTCTGAGTAATAGCATTTCCTCTTGATCATGCAAGTGCTTGACTTATTCGTCCTGGTTTAGTGCTGGTAGTGTGTTTGTATTTGAGCCAAGTTTCTCAGAATAAAGGGTTGTACATTAAAAATACTTTTAGATTCTGTTAGGGTGGTACTGTCAGCTTTTTCTCTGCTAGTCCTGCTTGCATTCAGTATAACAACTACTACTTTCTTTTTGATCTTGGCAGGCTACTATGGTCATCTTTTGCTTTCTTTCAAATCTGTAACATCTTCCCAAAGGTTCATATGCCATTTCTGTCTTTGTTACCATCTTGGCTGGATGTACTCTTCTGTTATTATTTCATTGTCCAAGTGAATAACACTCACTTAGAAATGTAAGTGCAGGGATAGTTTGTGCCTGTGCTCGTGTATGCCTGCCTACCTGCAAAGAACATCTGAGACCAGCCAGCACTCTTCATTCTTTGTGCACACGGTATTCTTTTTCTCTGCTTTTACCTATCTTTCAAATTGTGAGTTCTTCAGGGCAAGGGTGATGACGCCTCATATATTGGTGGGTGTTGTGTAAGTGCTATTGCAATAATATGTATTAGGAGCATTTCTTCTCAGACCGAATGCCTTGAGAGGAGTCAGTTCAATGCATAATGTACTTTGTCATCCCTGGAACATACCAGAACTCTCCAGTTCTGGATTTCTTGCTGAAATACCACTGGCAACCCTTTCCCAGCAGGCCTGTGCAGTCGGTTACGTGCAGCTCCTCTGTGACAAAGGAGCACTGGCTTATAGCGCTGTGAACGCAGTAGGTGAGCGTGTGAGCTTCATAGTATTTGAGATGCCTACAACAAACATCCAGCCCAAGTTTCCACGCACTTCTTGTGTAATCATAAAAGCTTTAATCCATGGTGTTAGCTCTAGGAGAGGGCAGAGGGAACTGCCATGCAAGAAATGGATAACCATGTCATTTTGTTATCTTTCTTCTTTCTAATCCCCCACTGGGAGACCTGCCTCCCCTGGAAAAAAAAACCCACAACCCAACCCCCACAAACCTGCCTTCTGATGTGACAGGTGTGAGAAGCTATTGCTTCTTCCCCCTTTTTTTGTAGTTTTCAGTCACTTACAAGCTTAGGGTATGTATTTCTGTGTTTTCAGGGAGGAGAGCCAAATTTTAGTGCTGTACTTCTTTCTGGGTCTAATTACCATTAATAGTGAAGTATAAAATCATTCTGTACTGCTTTACTTTTTTCCAGTGAAATATATTTGGATGAGCTTGCCTGTCTCTTATCCTAGGCAAGTGTAATTTTACTTATGTTTTTAGCTGCATAATACAGCATGCATGTATTTCGGTAGTCGTATGTGTTATCTGACAGGTTTTTTCTTAAAATTCTGGTTCACACCTTGTAGGTGAAACTCAGCATCTGTATGTTTGGAGGGATTATTAAAGTATTAGAGTAGGGTTGTTACGGTGGAGTAAACTTAAAAAATCATGGCCTACTGTTCCTTACTATGGATTAGTTCACAGATTATTGAATGGTCTGGGCGAAGTGCTTAACTTCTCTATGCCTCATTTTAACTCATACAGTAGAGATAAATTAGTTACCTATTTCATGAGGATGTTAAAAAGACTAATAAATTATTTAGGCAGCACTTCAAAGCACTGATATAAGTCAGCGATGAGTGTTAATGGTGAAGATCTTCAGATGCACAAATGGCATTTGGACACTTAACAGCCATTTCTGCTGCTGAAAAATTTCCCCTGGCTATTGGTGGTAGTGATTTGCTATAGCATGTGACCTGGGGGAAGCTATTAACTGCTCTGCCAAATGGGAAGACTAATGATGTACCTCAAAGGTATTTAATCTGCAAAGAGCTTTGAAATCCTTAGATGAGAGGGGCACTATCAGTGAGCTTTTTAGAGTTGTTGTAAGTCATCTGAGACTTTTTTGAAAATGTTTCGGCTTGTGCTTCGTCTTGTGTGATAAGGATGCTTTCTCTTCCAAATACCAAATTTACTAATTAATTAACATACCCTATGCTATACTCTGAAGTTACTTGGCAGAGAACTGGGCATGTGCTGAGGATATGATCCACACTTGTCTTAGAAGTGACATTGATTTATTTTTCACATTCTTATGTTACGGCTACCCTCTGTATGGTAAAGAAACCATGAAATCAAGCATTCTGGTACTATTCTTTCAAGATGTTCAGATGAGAAAAACAAGCTAAACATCTTACTCGAATGGGAGGGAAAAATAATTTTTTAAATGCTCATTTAACATGCATTTTACACGCCACATAGTAACCACTCTGATGTTATCTGGCTGCAACCATGACTAAAGTTAAATATAGTGGTTGAAGAACACTGTGGGGTCAGTTGTTCAAAATGCCTTAGAAGATGTCCAGATACTCAGAATTGAAAACACTTGGAGTCAATAGAATGGGGTCAAATTAACAGTAGCGTAATTAGGAGGAGAACTTCCCTCCGTATGGATATTTTTCCTGGCCAACATTAGACTTTGAAAAAAGACGATCAGAGAATTTTCAGCATCTCTAGCACCGCACTCTGCCAGCTAGCTCCACAGTATCAGTTAGCTAGCGGTGTTATTCACAGTATATCAATAATGTTGATGAATGGATGTTTTGGCATGTTAACAATAGGAACATGCTGACAGTATTCTTAAAACTTAGGTCCCCTGAAACCTTTGGCTTGTGATAAAATGCTGCACCAAACATCTGTGGGTTAGCAGAGATGGTGGCAGCAGTAGATTTAATTTTTCTTCATGAGGTATGGTTCCACTGCAATAACTTAAAAACAGTGTGATGAAATACACTGAAGAGGAGAAAACACTTGCAAGACTATTTTGAAAAGGTGTTGTTAGGAAAGTCACTCCCCTGCAAATTGGGGAAAATGGGCTTTTATTCCTCCAGAAAGAAGGCTATTTAATATAACTGCCACTTCACTGTGATGGCCTGAACTGCTGATAAAAAGGGAAAACAGGCACACCTTCTTCTTCTCCAGCTATTTTTGAGCAGTGACTATACCTTTATGAGGGTTCAGAGAACATACCCGGTTACATCTTCAGGAACTACATCTCGTAGTTCTGTACCTAATAAAGTTTTGATGAACCTGAGGCTTGACAAAGGAACCAGATGCCGCAGAGACTTTTTTCTTTGTAAAAAGATGAGCATGTACTAAGCAAAACCTGGGCCAGGGCAGGATTCAGTGCTTAATCAACTAATGACTGAAAGCGCCTTATTTCCTTCGAACTAGTGCAAAATTTTCCTTCCCTAATGTTTTAGCATAATTTTTTTCACTGAGTTTTTCTTTATGCATTTCTCTGAAACTCCTTGTACACTAACAATTTACGCGTACCAAAATCTGCAGGTGTTCTGTTTGGTTTCACAGAAGGCCTGCAAAGCGCAGTTGGCCAGTAGATAACAGTGACTAAAACCTCAATGAGAAAATACTTCACGTGGGCTTGAGCATCTGTATTTGCTAAGGTCTTAGAAGGAATTCAGAACGATGCAGCTTGATACTCACACGTACTTCAGTTTTTTAAAATTGTGAGGCCTGTTTAGTAATTCTCCAGAAATACTCCAAACCATATAATGTCATACAATACTGCTGTTTATCAACAATCTGAATTTTGGGAAAAAAGATCAAAAGCTTTTTTTTATCCTTTTCTTCTTTTTTTTCCCCTGACTGATTATATCCAGTCCCTTGACTCCAAGGTTTAAACATTGCTATGTGCCCTTTCTGTTGTTTAATCTATCGTAAATACTTCATTATAATAATATAAAATTAAGTTCAGTATTTCTGTGGAATTGCTGCCAAAATGCTCAGCAATTACAAGGTATCAATTCTGAAAAGGTAAATGATTGCTAAGTGAAAGGAGCTATAGTGCTTGGTCTTATGTAACGTTGTTAGAGACATAATTATATAGCATTGTTGGAGGCTGAATCCTCACATCTGCCCAGGGTTCTTGCCCAGTCTGTCTTCAGGAAGACCCTGAATGACTATTTCTATTTTGCTTATTTACAAAAAATGTGGTGTTCTCATTCAATAGCAAGTAACTGGAATTAGGTATGTTGCCTTAACTGGTCTGAATGCATCACTATAGAGCAGATAATTTTGGACGTTTAGTAGATACAGGTCACAGAAGAGCATTTATGAAGTGTTCTTGATGTAGAAAGCAGTAGCATGAGTGATCTGGCCTGTTAATGCACATTGGACAGCATACAGACTAAATATAGACAAATTAAGGAACCTCTTATTAGATTATCAGTGTCCATTAGGTTGGCTACTGGGAAAAAAGGTTTGTAGAAAACAATAGTTCATAACTCATACATATTGTATTGCTGTCTCTTCAAATGCATTTGCAAATGCTATTCTGTATACAGCAGTTGCTAATTGCTATATGTAAATATATATAGCAATAAGATATAAGGGATGCCATGAAACAATTCCTTGGGATGATTTGTTGGGGAGTTTCTCCCAGAGGAAGTTGTTTTGAATGCATAGGCTGTGGTAAATTACAGGTTTGCAAAATACATTAACAAAATAAAATGGTATTGTCTTCTGTTGCACAAGAAATGACAGCACTGTTGTGAGGTTGTCTGAGTACCTGCAGGAGTGAGGAGAGCAGGGCTGGCCCCAAATTACCAAGTTAGAATGGTTATTTGCAGGACTGTGATGTTAGCTACTTCTACTAACAGCTGTAAAACCCAACTGGATCCCCGCTGTGTATAGCCAGTGGCTATGGTGCTTGCAGTTTCTAAGGGACTTAGGAATTATTTGTTTTCTAAGGTGCTATGAATAGACAGAGCACAGCCCTAAAAAGAATCTGCAAGATAATTACAGAGATAATTGCCTTTGGGACTTTAAATGAAAAAATAAATAACCAGAAAGCTGTGTTAGTGGATTTTCTCTGTGACCTGCTGTTAAATGTGTTCTGTTCTTCCAAGACTTCACAAAAATCTGTGTGCAGTCCCTCTCTCCATCATACACTTACCAGAAAATTTTCAGTCACCTTAAAGTGGAATTCATATCTCATGCACTTTGTGTCCACTGCTTTCGCATATCACTTCATCCTTGGCACCCTGTCTTACGTGTGGTGAGGTAAGGCTGAACAATTTGAGTATCCCTCCTGCCATTAAAAATTGTGAATAATTTTGTGTTTTGTGATCTATGAAACTCTCACTTCATCTTTCTCCAGCAAGATATTGCACTTCGGAGGAAGATTTTTTTACCCCTGTGTGTCTCGCACCCTTTGCCAACAAACCTGCTTTTCTTCTTGGCTCTCTCTCTCAGACCCTATCTAAGAAGGAGGAATGAGTGTCTGCAGCTGTAATTGTACATGGTTCTCCCCTCCTGGTGTGTAGCAACTGTTTTGGGCCAAACCAGCGGCCACAGTAGCATTCCCTGTTTCGGTAGAGTAGGTTGGGAATAACTGAATCTCTGAAAAGTGCAGTCTTCAATAATGGCAACATAAAGCGAGATTTAGCCCCTGCCCCCTTTTTATAGTCTGGTGGATAAAGAGATAAAGGAAAATATTTTGATCTTTCTGATGGTCGGTGTCGCCTTGGACTTCTACTGATCACTGGAATTTACGCAGAAGACAAAAATGGACTCCCGCTACCTGTGAAGTACAAGCAGTGTTTTCCTACTACAAGCTTAGGGATGTTATCTCTGTTTCAGTACAGCCAGATTTCAACTGATGAAAAATTCTTGGGTGTTATGTATGTATGTATGTGGGCTGCAAGTTGGAGAACCATGTACCAGACCCAAAGGTATTAATTAGAATTGTTACTTTTCTGAAGAGCAAAAGGCACCCCCTTTTTATTCTTGCAAATCTAAAATACAGGGTGAAGAGTAACAGTCTGAAAATAATTCAGCTTTTTACAAAGGTCTGCTTAGCAATAATAAAGATATTGTTAGTCTGTGGACAAAAAAGAAATTGTATTCCTTACTACAATTGCAGTTAAAAGCAGTTGTTATGGCAACTATTGCAGTCTCTTTATCGGTATTTCTACTGTACTGTTTGGGAGAGGCAAAAATCTCTTTTGCCTAACTGCATGTGACTGATAAAATGGGAGACTGAGATGCTCCCAGGTAGTAAGATGAGGATTCTGGTGTTTTTAAGTTAACCTCCCCCTCCCTAAGGATAGGGAAGCAAGGGGTGCACATAAATGCAGGTTACACACAGATAGACAATGCGATCAAAACACTATTTCCAAACCTCTCGGTACCCAGAAGGCCTGGCTGAGGGTACAGCCAGGTGGTTTCACAAGTCAGTCTTGGTAGCCAAATCTCTATGTGCAGCTCCCAGGGAAGTGTGATGTGTGTCATTATTGTCTAGAGGTCCTATCCAAATATCTGACAAGAGTCAGACAAACTGTTGCCTGTGTGCCTAATGGGTAATTTAAGAATACTCTGCAGCAGTGTTTGTATTACCTCTGTGGGTAGTCCCTCAAGTGCAGTACCTTCCAGTTGTGAAATTAGCTTGGCATTTGGATGTTTGTCTGCACTTTACCTGCAAACCTGTGTGTGCTTGTTTGGCTTCAGGGTTTGACTTGGACTATTTTTTCCTCAATTTTCTGTTTAAGTTGGTTGTTTCCTTTTGTGGTTGTCAACTTTGTTTTGTACTATTTTTTTGTGGTGGTTATTACTCTTAACAGTGGAGCACCTGGAGAGGTCAGAAGGGTCTTGTATAAACCATAGTTGTTTCACAGGCAACTGTTGGCACGTGTCATGCCAGAGGGATTTCTGCTCAGTTTTTAAAAGCAAAGGTGATATAGATGCCATTTCAGAGTTAAATACTGGACACCTCTAAGGTGCAATGTGGAAGAACAGCTAGGGCCAGCATCTGCACTGTGATGGATTTCTACCTTTAGCATCAGGAGGAGTTTAACACTAAATGCCTGGAGGAAGGATGGAAAATGCCCAAGTTGCAGAGGTTCAGCAGCTATATAAATATCAGCACATGTTTCTCTTGCCATACCTAGTTTTGTGCTGACTTTTACGTCAGGAAATAAACTAGCTTTAGGAAGTGTAAACTATCTGATCAGCCTTGTCGTCTTCTCTACCATACTGTTTTTCTGCACCTTCATTCTAACTTAGATAACTGCCTCTCTGCTAGAGTAAATATTAAGTAATCAGTATCTACAACTGTGCTTTGCTTCCTCGGTTATGAGCTCCAAGGGACACTTGTGATAACAGAAGAAAGTATTCTTGTTTGCTCTCTGACTTCCAAGTTTTACATTCTGTCTTTGCATAGATGAGAAATTCCAGACCACTTTGAAGACACATCCATCATGCTAGTACCACTTTTATAAAGATGATAAAACATAAACTGTGTGTGTGTTTTGCCATATGCTGTGTATTATTCAAACTTTATTGTTGGATCAAAGAACTAGAGGGTGGTCTCTGGTAATACACGCTAGTTTGGGAGCCACATGCAGAGTTTTTCACAAATTAGCATTCATGAAAGCCATTCCCTTGAATGTTATAGAAGGCAAAAGTGAGCTCTAGTCTGAGAGCAGACCTCCTTGTTCAACCCATGGTAACAACATCCCTTCAATGTAAAGGAGAAAAGCTATGACCAGATGTACAGAACCCGTAAGTAATGTACTGAAGAAGCTAGAGATCGTGGAACACTCAGTCATATACGTTACAGCTTCTTAGGTATAGTGGGGAAAAAAGCAAAGTGCATTCTGAGCTGTAAAGTTCGGCTTTTTGAGTAGGCTGTAGTTTTCAGCAGACTTTAACTCTTTTGTTCTTCAGTGTTTTAATAAACATAACTGTTAAGCACAAACTTATGTTCCTTTAGCACAAGAGGTGGGACAAAATTAATTAAGGCTAGTGTGCTCCTACTTTGATTTGGAAAGATTAATTGATAAAACTGGAGAGCAAGATGTGCAGCACTATGTAATCACACATGGAAGAAACTGTAGTTGCATCCAGGGATTCCGAAGTTGCACCATGGAGCAAC
This sequence comes from Falco punctatus, assembly GCF_963210335.1. Taxonomy (NCBI): domain Eukaryota; kingdom Metazoa; phylum Chordata; class Aves; order Falconiformes; family Falconidae; genus Falco; species Falco punctatus. The sequence goes on along the minus strand of NC_137590.1, from coordinate 28,778,812 downwards.
CTGTGCCTGTGTTCCCATACTCTGTCCTGTTCCCTCCTCACGCAGTCCCAGCCATGCCGGGATGTAGAGGGACTTGCTGGCAGGTGATACTCCTGCAGCTTCCTTCCAGCAGTCTCACTATCAAAAAGGCAAATTAGCAGCTGTGATTTTAAGATACCATTGAACTCTGACACAGCTGATACTTTTGAAAATCTTCAGTGATAGGTATGGACCAGAGAGGGCTCTGTGGGGAAGTGTGAGGTGTGACTTGTCAGCAAATCTGCTGGAAAACTCAATTGTCCTGTACCTCTGACTCATGTAGTCATCTTTCATAGTCTTGCTGGTTCTACAGTGCCTTTAACAGTGCTAGACGTTGTGTTGAGGTACAAGAAAGACATAGATCAATAGGCATAATTCAATTAATAACAGTCAGGTTTTAATAACCATGTTCCTTCTGGAAAGCATGTGACTCTTCAAATATCCCCACAGAAACAGACATATATAGCTCTCTAGATAATCAGATTATCTGATAATATTAATTTTCATGAAAGGGCATGGAATGTTTTCCATAAAGTAAATTATAGCTTCTGCAGACAATCTGAAGTCTAAGTGAATAGACAGGCTTCTCAAGCTACAGCAGTAAACCTTGACTTGTGTGAGCTTAGATATGATACACAATGTTCTTTTCAGATTTTTTTTTAGATGATGAAAGTTCAGTGTGATTTAATTTCTCCCAGGAAACTTCAGTTAAGGATTTAATACCTGAAAGCATGACTTTTAAGAAGCAGAATTATTTAGATTTGCCATCCTTGATAACAGTTACTGATTGTTGAACCAAGTAGACAAAGTCATCCTATGGAACAAGACAATGGTTTACATATGAACTGTTTGAAGTCTGAAGTGTCATCTTGAATATTTCTGTCTCTCTGCTATCAAATTTGAGAGCAGACAGGCTTTGTCTTTAACTTTGTTGACTGCTAAACACTCAGAAATCATAACAGTAAGACGCCTAAGCACAATATACAGATTGGAAAAATGGAGGTGGCATGCATTGCATTCAGTTGCAGGCAGAAGGATTAGGTATCTTATCACCAGCCAATGTGGCTTCGAAGTAATTCAGTCTAAGTTTGGCGTCTGCTTCTTTAGAATAGGAAAGTGTGACAGATTAGAAAGGTGATACTTGAAATCTGAAGTTACTCCTGATATTGCTTTTGTGCTTTGGGATTTTTTCTTGTGTGATGTGTACCCAGATAAAGTGTGCTCAGTAGCAAAGCATGTAAGGAACAGTAAAAATCCAGGTGATTCACTTCGCTAGCATGATGGTCATCATTCTTCATCTCTTAATAAAACAAGCTCTCTCCAAATGGCTGCCAAATCTGACAAGATGTGTTGAGCATAAATCCTTAAGAATACAAGATCTGCTTTGGAGAGTTGCTGTCCATAGGATGGCTTCTAATTCTTGTGTTTGCAGTGCTTGTGTTGTACTTTAGAAAGGTATTCTCAGCATCAGTTTGGCTGTTAAGATCAGTTTTTTGTATAGGTTTACAGTGCATGTGTGAGTTCGAAACACCACTTACACGCATGTATAAACAGGGTTTATTTGTGGAATTCAGCATGAGTCTGTCCTGAGGTGTACTTTGGGCTCCAGGCCAGCTCCTCTTGATACAGAATTGATGCTGTTCCTCAAAGTCAAGGTATGTGTGCTAACTTGTACTAGGTGAGGATTCATGCCTGTTGCTAGCAGGTATCGGCACAGCAGGTTGCACGGCATTTCAGTAATTTCATGCTAATCTTGGGCTCTGGATTTGAGTAAGAACTGCCTAGGGATCTTCACACTGCGGGAAGTGGCAGGAGCTTTCGTTTTGTGATTTGTCACTGGTTATTCAAGATGATCTGTGGACATACTGTGGGCAGAAGCTTGAGATCTGTTTTTAGTATCTCCTCTTTAATTGTGAACATTTCCAGAGCATTTGGAACTTGAGTGGTAAAACGCTTACTTCTCTCCGTATAGCTGAACAATGCCAAGGAGAATATAGAAAATTATAATGGTAAATAAAAAAACCACAATGCACAGCAAACTCTTAACTAACAGAGGCTGAAGATAAGAATCGTAACCTTTGGTGGTTTGTTGTGAATTGAAATGAGTGCGCTCTTGTCAATGTCATCTGCAGCAAAATACTCACAACTGGTATGAGAATCACTGTCACATAGCGGTACTTTAAATACAAGTAGTTAGTTTCCTATCTGTGTTTTCAGTAAATGAACAGGTCTTTCTGAGGTTAACTGTTAGTGTGCCAGTACTAGAGCAAGTGTTAAACATGGGAAAATACAACACAGATACGAGTGATGTTAACAGAGAGAGAGGTGGTTAAGGGAACTATATCAGCCAAGATGACAAGCTGAGGCTTACGGTGTTCTTTGTGTGTGCCAACCAGAACTTTTTCTTCATTTTCAGGCCTAGCTGAGAGGTGGCAAACTTCTGCAGCCAGCGTGCTCTGTGCTGTGCTTGAGGCTTGGGAACTAGATTCACTATACTACAGCTTTACCAAGTTGCTGCCTTTGGCCAAGGAGATGTGTTTTTATGTCCCCAAAAGCTGAGGTGTGAATATCCCCCTAGATTTAGCTGGACAATCTGATTTCCCTCTGGTGGATAAATGAGGGAGCAAGAGATTGTTGGATAGCTGTGGACTTGGGTTATGGGACACACCAAGTTTACCTGTTAGAAGAGGTAAGATTTTAGAGAGCTTTCTAGTAGTAAGAAATGTCAGTATTCTAAAATATTTCTGTACTGTTGTTTATAAAAAATCTACCATCCACACAGAGGACCACTGACCAAGGATGTCAGCAGAGATTAAAGAATGGGCTTAATCTATTATCTTTCTTTTAGATTTGAGCAGTCATTATCTTTTAAACTGTGGTTCAGAATTTCCTTAGAATCAGAGAATTATTCTTCCTTTTAGAAGCTGAATGAAAATTGCATTTACCTCTGGCCTTTTGCAAGTAATATATGCTTGTTGTTTTCATACTGTAAGATGAAAATATATATTCTTTTAATTGGAAAATTCTGTTCTATCATATATGCACTTCAAACGAGACTACTTCACTGAAATACTGTATTATGACAAAAAGTGTATTTCTGTGGTGTTACAAGAAGTTTTCAGATCGTTTATCACAAAGATCCCCTTCTGAAACTATGCATAACAAGACTGAACTCGGGTAAAATAATTTTCACCTGACGATGCAAAGCTAATGTTGGTCAATAAACAAAAATAAATTGCTTTGCTGTTTCAGAATACAGATGATGATCAGTGAATGACATTCCTGATCATCACGTTCTGCACTTTTTAAGTATTTTCATGATAAAGGCGAAGGGTGGGGGTGTGTGTAATTCAGGAAATAACTACAGCAAATCAGTAGAGAATGCAGTTATTCAAAAGCCTTAATGATTGCCCCCTGAGCCTCTGCATTAGCACAACTATTTTGTATTCTGAATTTGAGAAGTTATTCTGACTTAACCCTGTGGAAAAGCTTTAATGTTTGTTTGAACAAAAGCTGAAATACGCTGACATAATGTTCTGCCTTTTTGTGAGTGTTAAAAACAGAAGTAGTGCTGAAGGGATTCTGGGTAGCACAGTGATAAAACTGTGATTCAAACCTTTCTTCTGGTGTCTTGTTTCCCTGTCTTTAAGGTTGTGGTTGGATGGAGTGCACTTTAATGTGATGGTTTTTTTTTTGGCCAGTAAACAGTATGTGAGTCTATAGATGCATGCTTATGTTATTTTTATATATATATATGGTGCTGTAGATCTATATATACACATGATCTAGGGTGTAAACAAAATTCTGGTGCATTCTATTGATGCCAGACCTTGAAATCTCGATGTTTCCCTTTCTCTGTATCGCCAGCTGAGTATTCAGTGCTACCCGGTATAGAATGACACATGACAGCTACTTGTTTAATTATCACTTTTGCAACTCCCTCTTGATCAGCATGTATTAAAAGGCCTAGTGATGGGTGTTGATGGATTAACTTCTTTTTAGCAAAGACACGGAAGGTAGTACATCTAAGGCCTGATGTTGGAGGAATAAATTTTGTCCTGTCAGAAAGGTGAAACCAAAAATAGCTGCTTCTTCCATAGCAAAAGAGGACAATGCTAAGCCGTGCTCTGCATAGTCACTCCCAACAGATGTCAGCAAGCCTGGAAAGGCCAGGCAGGTGAGGGCACTCTTGAATTCTCCACTGAGTTCTAGCTGGGGATGAACAGGTATGGTCTTGGTACTCCATGCTCCTGAATACCTCTAGCTTCGTAAAAATAAATATGTAAACAAATAAATGAATAAATTCCTAGAACCTGTATCTCCCTTGAAGACTGTACAGCCCATCTCCACAAGTATTACCTAGGGGTCTCTGATACAAGCCAAACGCTAGTATCTTCTCCCCAGGGACATGAAAGTATTCTGTTCTGCATGTTGTGCTCATGTCGTCAGCACAGCTCCTCTTCTTCTTGTTGCTGGTGCCTTGCCCCATGTGCAGAGGTTGTGAGAAGACATAGCGGAATTCATACAGCCTTGAGAAACCACTGTGGGTGACAGCCTGGTATAAACAATTTGGCTGAATGATAGTTGAGGAGATAGAGGAAAACAAGTATATGTTGTCCATGTTGCTTGAAATTTTCTTTTTCATTTAATTGTCAGAATATCCTTATCAGCTAGTGAATACAGTGTTGTTACTTGTCAAGAAAAAAGTCATCAAAATATATTGGGAACAGTTCTATAGCAGCAGGAGGAAGAAGGAGCTGACGGGATCTTTTCTGGTTATCTTCGTCTCTGACCATACTTGGGTGAGCAGGTATATGACTTCTAGAACAGTATTCTTTTTTATCCTTAAGTGCTGGCTCTCCCTCTTTAAGACAACTAAAAATAAAATAATTATTGCGAAGGCTGACTTGGGAATGTTTTTGATTGAGGCAACCGATGATTGAATATTATTCTATAATTTTCCAGAAAGTGAAGATGAGTTTTGTTTTTCACTTAATATGGTGATTATTTGGCTTTTAAAGTGCGAGGCACTACTGCTGTATCTGTGTAATTCCTTTGTATCTGAAAAAGAAAGTGGCGATGAGGCAGTTAATGACTAAGAGCGAGTGCATGTCTAGCAAAAGACGGCTGTTTCCTTCAGTTCTGCTTGTTCTGCTCTGTTTTCTCTCTGTTCCAGGAGAAAAGGCATGGCAAAGAAAATCTGTTCTGAGACCTAAGGTCTCAGAAAGTGCAAAATAATGGTACTGCTTATGTGCATTAATAATTTATACTCTACCATTTTAGTAGGTTTATCCACCAATTTCCTTTTTTCTGTACGTTACCACATAAAAATTATTACTCCATGATAAAACACAAAGATAACAGTATATTATAATGTGTGTATTTTACATATAGCTGAATTGGTGTAGTATAAAGTAATGTTTGAAGTCTGGATTTACGGGTTTTTCCCCCCACAATGTTTATTTTGGTAATTCCACTGTAGTTACTAGACTTGCAGTGCAATCAAATTTAAACCCACATTTACCACTGAGGGATTCCCAGTAATGTTGTTCTGTTCTAGAGAGAAGCTGAAGACCGTTCCTCAGTGCAGGCCCCACGGGAATCAAGTGGAGCGGCAGCCTTAGATCGGGGGTGTAGTGGGGAGGTATGGTTGTACAGCACCAGACGTGACATGGTGACACTGCACAGCTCATGGAAGTGGGTTGGTGTTTTTCTACTTAGCAGTGAACATCCGTACACTGCTGTAGTGTAATTGGGAATAACTGCATTCGCCTTCGGGCAGATGCTAGACATTCAATATTCAACATGGTATGAAATACAACAGTTCCGAGCTCAGCTCCTTCCTCTTACTTCTGTGGAGCCTTTGCCAGATACCTCCCTCTAGCACTCATACCACCCCCACATCCCAACAAAAACCAAAACGCAGAAGTGTACAGTAGGCCCATAAGAATCAAGAGGAGACCGGTTTGACCCATACCCTTACGGCTGCGTCTCCATGCACTGAAATCTTGGTATCTTTTCTGAAAGGAAGCTTAGATTGTCTCATGCTACTCTGTATGAGTGCTGTGCTTTTCTTCTGTCTGAATGTACAGTTTCCTCTTCATTCATCTGGAATGCCTGTGAAAAATAAGTCCAGCTGGGCAGTGGTAGAACTTGGGAAGGCTCAGAACGGCTCTGCATGCTGTGTGCTGAGCCTTCTCCTGTCGGGACGTTGCACGTGCTTGAGTGTGCAGGAGGCTTGGCTTGCTTGTGCAGCACCCTCCTGTTTTCTCTACAAGGCAAAATTAAAGCTGCTTTACCTTGCCTAGCTGTGGAACCCTGACACAGGTTATTGATGCTCTTTCAGGGTTCTAATTTTAATGGGAGTTTTCACTCAAACAGGCCTAAGGGACCTCTGAAGTCGGTCAAAGTGCAGGCGTTAAGCCCATCTTTATTGGCTGTTAAGAGTTTTCCTGTTGTTGGCTCAGCGTTTTCCTCTCTGAGAAGCAGATACGTGGTAAATATATCTAGCAGAAGGTTGAACACATACAATTAACGTGCCACACAACTTGTTAAACAGTCATAAGAAGCAATACTGTTAGCTGGTCCTGAATGTGAAGCCAGTCTGTAAAAGACAATTTGGCACATGACGTGCTCCAAAAGAGGTTATGACTGTTACTTAAGGTAACAAACAACAGAATAAAAAGAACAAATAGAGTAATAAAAGAGAGGGAATTTACATACAAATAAAAGCAGCTGGAAGTAAAGAGGCCAGTAATCCTAGTGTTCTGGTTTATCTTGCTGGCCTTTTTCTTCCCCTCCTCTTCCCAGGTTTAGCTGAGATGAAGTGATGCGGCATTGCATTCACACCTCCTTGAAGGTAGGGAGAAAGGCAGTGAATTCATACTTCTTGCTGTTGCTCTTGGATGGAGCCATTTTTATGCAAGTCTGTGGTAGCCAGGGAACAGTGCATTCAGAACAAGAAAAAAGAAGCTGTAACAACTATGAATGACTGGAAGGAAAGTGCAGTCATTGAAACAGAGGCCACCACACTGAGAAATGTCAGGGGTTTTGTATTTTTCTTCCAGTAGCTGCTCCTTTTCTCTTGTAGCTTTTTTTCCCCTCTTGTTGATGAATTCTTTTCCCTACCTCAGTTGAGCCCTGTGGTTCTCTCTCTGGTTTTATTCAGTAGTACTGGTGAGGAAAAAGTACCTGGGTGCATGTTGTACACCTCCACATGCCATGCCACATCTCCCCCCCATATCTGCACACTGCTAGCTGCAGTGACCTGGACAGGTCTCCCAGAGGGAGAAAGGAAAAAATCTTCCATCGCTGCAGCTGCTGGTGCCACAAGTCTGGAGAATACGGATACTTGGCAACGATTTGACGAGAGCAGGCTTGGGTTAATGAAAACAATGAAACTGCCACTTAACTTCCAAATGGATTTCCATGGAGACAGCTAAACAGTAATAGTGTTTGGAATTTTTTATTCAATAAAAGTTTGAGTTATAAATATTCTCCATTTGTTTCCTATTTACAGTTGTAAAATATTTTAGGATAGCCTACCCATCACCTGTCATTCAATGTCTCTATAAATGCCATGAAAACATCATTGTGAAATAAAAACATAGTCTTATTTTCAGACCACAAACCCAATTTCCACACACTCACAAAATAAAATCAAAGGGACAAAAAAGAGGAGAGAAGGAAAGTGGGGGGGTGGGGTGGGGGGGTAGGCAAGAGGAATACAGTACAGCAGGCAACAATACAATATTTGCTACACAGTAGCAAAAGAAACAGGTAAAAAAAATTTAGTCTGCTATGATGACAAGCTTTTCAGGACATTTGTTATAGACCAGCGTTGTCCAGTGCATTTCTGAAGGACGAGTTGAAATCCAAATTCATTTTCATTGTTTTCCTGCAATTCCAGGCAACGCTTGGATTTTCGGTTCTGGATTGGACCTCCCTTTAAAGATGGGGAAAAAAAGAGGAGTTTGGATTACACATTGTGAAATTGTTGCATTCCTACTGTGTGGTAATATAGATTAGAGAATGTTCCAATGTCTGTCTACTGAAGTCCACTGCTACTGTGAAAAATGTTTCAGTTAGAGACAAGATAAGCGCTAGGCTGGATTTGGAGTGAAGGTTCTCTTTGTCACGGGCTGGTTTAATCTCTGGTGCAGTTTAGAATAGCCTCAATTGCCTGGTTACCGTTTCAGCAATCGGAGTTTCGACTCAAGCTGTGTTTCTATTCATGCTTTTTAACCACGAGCCAAATGCTTTCTTGTTTGCTTTAGTTACCTAGCTTAGTGGCTCTGCTGCACCCCTGAAACATCAGAAAAAGGCAAAAGAGGAACAGTGCCATGGCCAGGGAGTTCCTGTATGTAGCTGCTGTAGAATAAAATGCAAAATTTGTTTATTTTTTGAATTCCCAAATGAACTGTCTGTTGGAATCTTATGTTGTTAATGGTATTGACTGTTCACTTCTCATCTTAATACTGCCATATTAAAGTCCTACCTTCACTATTGAGTTGCAGCCAACCTTAAATCATTAGGGCTATGACACAGTTAACTACAGACCTAAATTACAATTAAATTGTCATGTAGGTAACATAAATTATTTTTTTTTCTTTAATTCTAGTTTCAGTTGGTTCTTTTGCCCTCTCTCCTGCCTAATAAAGATAATAGGTAACTTGTACACATTAGTGTCTGGGAAGTTTCTTCCAAGATACACAGAGTAATTCACACAGAAGTCTAAAAGTCTGACTTTCTCTACAGTATCTTGGACTTGTATAGTAGAGAATTACTGGCTTCATCTGCAAGTCAAAGAACTGACTGTAAATCAGTACAGATTAGTACAGCTGAAGTATGGAAACAGCAGCCACATTTAAATTACTTAATTGTACAATGGGAAAGAAATAGTTGCTATTAAAAAAAAAAAAAAAGTATTGAAGTAGTAACTGGGATAGATTTCTGTTGTAATCCCAAGGATATTGGCATAAATCCGATAGAGATGCTGAGTTTGCCTGTTCCTCTGACAAGGGCAGCTCATGCCATTCAGTACAGGTTGTGCTTTGTTCAGAGAGGTGACCGGGGGTCTCCTCCCCTCCTATCCTACCGGTAATACTCAGTAAGTACTTTCTCTGAGAAGTGACTTTCAGAAACGTTTTTTGGACTTGGCTAATGAAACACAGAATTAGGTTTTAAAGCCTTAAGTTTTAAATACGGCTTTGGGTAAGAGAGAGACCATTTCTAGAATAAACCACAAAATTCAAAGCATGAGGCTCCCATAAATCCTCCTTAGTAGGCCTGCGTGCAGTCTAGGTACAATTTTCACTGATTACTTTCCTAGACAGGCAGGCATACAGTAGGCATTTTAATATACCTCTGTAACGAATTGCTGAGTGAACTGTATTTTCCCACTGCTGTATAACCATTATTGACACTCATATTAATAACAGTTAGTTAAATTTGGGTGTCTGGTGGGAGCATAAACTCTGAGCTCTCTAAAAGCAATAAAATTGCTTGACATACAAGAAATCTGAAGAAACTAGGATGGAAAATCAGTCACAGCTTTATTATATGCTACTTGTTCCCTTATCCTAAACACCCCCCCCGCCCTCTAAAGCTCACTGTGGTGAGATGTCTGTGTTGTGTGCCCCCCCCCCCCCCTTGAATTCACTGAATTCAATGAGCTTTGAATTAGGTCCTTAAGCTATAAAACTCTAAGGTAATGGATATTTCTTGTTGCCAGAAAAAACAGTTGTGTTCTCTCTGGGGTTTGTTTGTTTGTTTTTTCTTCTAGCAAAACAAATGGTTTCTATTCCTAATGAAAACTGTTGATTATGGTTTTTCTCTGCATAGATTCAGTGTTGCATGGCACCCAGGGTCAGCTCCCTGGGTTTAGGTTGGGAATTTGCTACAAATGTTTCTGCTTAAACCCAAAATTGGGATCAACTTCCTTGGGCTTCCGACTGATGATGGAGGTGCTTGTGTTGCTGTTGTTAAACTAGTTCTGTATCTTTCACTTACCAGTTAGCCCTTGTCTCAGTTTTGGTGTCTTAAGACATCCTCAGCTCAGGTGTTGCACTAAGGAAGCAGGAGAAAGAAGCTGTCCCACTTTCTGTCTTGTCAGAAAACTAACCCATTATGGAAGGCTAGTTCAGTTCCATTACTTGGCTGATTTTTGGACCTGGAATATGAATCTGGGTATGGTACTTCCAGAACCTCTGCCATTTCTAATTTATTAGTGTAAATGAAAGAACAGAATTAATTCTCTCCTTTTTATGTAAAGCGTAACAGCTATAACATGTGTTTCCCTGGTACAGTTCTTCTTGTCCAGACTCTGAAATGAATTCTGTGGTATTCATCTTGAGAACAGCTTTTATGCCCGTGAAGAGGAATGAGCTAGGATGCTTAGGTCTAGCTGGCTTCAGCTGCTGGGCTGGGGCAATCACCTCGTTTGCTGGCTGTGCTTTGTGCACTCTGTCAGTTGCATTCTTTGGTGCCTATTTTTTCTCCCCAAGGACTATGTATGGGGCCCAGTCATCTAACAGAGCTCTGTTAGGTAGAGGAAGCCACAGCACTACAGCTTAAATACTGCCACCCGGAGCTGGAGCTTCTTTCTGCCAAACTCCCATCTGTTTCAGTGGTCAAGGCTTTCTGTCAGTTGAATGGCCCAAACGCCTTCTATTCCCATTGAGGATTCCGGGGCACAGGAAGGAGGATGTTCACAGTGGGGACAATGCTCTTCCTCTATTCTACATCATGTGGAACACCCATAGGTGTTACAGTAAATGTATTCAGGTGAAATATTTTAATACAGGCAGCTAAATAAACAAAGCGTAAACTGCTTCTAAGGAAAAACAAAACAAGCAAGCAACCAAAAAACAACTCAAAAAGCCCACTCCCTTCCTTCTCTTTTCCTGATGTGCCCTTATGTGAATCCTGCTTTTATTTAACAGAAACAAGTGACTTGGGAGATAAAAAGCCAAGGAAGCTCTTTTTGATGTGCTGCAGAGCACTCTGCAGTGGCTACTGAAAATCACCCTGCTGAGTACATTGGAGTGCTGTATGGAACATAAGAGAGACACCCAAGTTAAGTAGTGCCTAATATGTGTGAATTGAGTGCTGTAGAGAGCAGGGATGCTTTTAACAGGATGCATTTTTTTCCCCCACAAAAGAGAAATGTAAAGGCTCACGTCCTGTTAGGAGCCAAGCTCTTCTAAGAGATGTGAGGTCTGTGCAGAACCACAGATTAATCCCTCAGGATGCAGTCTGTGCAGCTTTGGCTCCTTTCAGGAAGTGCATAAATGAAAAATTGCTCTGAAGTACAGGGAGAAATGTTCGTATAGTGCTCACTTAAACTTCCTGTTGTTGGCCTACTTAATTGTGTCCTGTGTTTGTTTCCCCCCTCCAATGCAAGCCCGTGACAGTGGTATTGGTTTGTTATCTCCAGGGTGCTGACAGTGCACCCACTGTATGTTGCAAGGCCTGAACTATCGGGCTGTTTAATTGTTAAAGCCTGTGAACCGAGTAATGCCACTGAAAGAAACAAGCAGGACTGATGCACTGAAAACTAATACTGTGGTTTGCTGCTTGGCCTTGGCCTCCAAATTACAGTATTCCTGAATGGTTTCTGCAGCCTGTCATTGTTAACGTTTGGAACCCTAAAGCCAAATGCAGACAAAGGTGTCCTTTTTAGTTAATTCTCGCCCCCCCCCCCCCGTAACCATTTAGTAAAACTTATATAAAACTCTTGACAGTCATGTTGACTGCTTGCTCAGCAAAATGGTTTATTGTAATGGTAACACTTCAGGCTAAGTCAAAGTCAAGTTTGCTCTCTGGCTTCCTTTCCCTATCCTAGGGTAGGCCTTCTACTTGAAATTTAGAGGTGAAAAGTTGATTGCGTAGGGTAATGTCTTTCATCATGATACCTAAAATATAATTCTACAGGCGGCTGAAACAAGGTAAAGAGGAATTCTGCCCAGCTGAACAGAATTATGATTAAGATCACTGATGATGAGAGGCAGCCCAATGGTGGTGGAAGTCTCAAGAGGATAAATAAATTTCCAGGTCAACTATTTTATAAAAATAGACTGAAAATGACAGTACGAACAAGTTTGACTGAAAACTTGATGTGTTTTGCAACGCAAATTGAGGCACCTCCTGTGAGAAGCACAAATACTCTTATCTCCTGCTGGTAGCCTTAGACGCACATAAAACTGATAGAGTGCTTCATAAATGTACTTTTAATGTTAATTCTATCTCAAGTCACGCATCCGGTTATGACCAGTAGCTACTGGAAAGTGTACTTTTTACTTCCTTTAGAATTACTGTACTTTCTGTGTACCTGCCATTTGTAAGAGGCTTCCTTTCAAGTCTTTCACTAAAGCAGAATTTATCCAGTAATATGGCACCTGAGAACACCATTTGATGTGCCTCCAAACCACTGCAGCAAAGGATGCTCCAGTGTGCTTGGTGGGCAGTCCCGTGCCAGTCTGTTGTGCATAAAACCCAACTTGCTTTTAGAAAGATCAGCATGTTGTAAGTATATGCTTATATATTGTAGGTTAGAGCTGGGCTGCTAATAAGCTGTGCAGAGTAATTAGTCTTTGAACTGTTCTGTGGTTTTCTGTTTTGGTTTATTGCGGGGAGTGTGGTGTGTGGATGCACAGTTCCCAAACCTCCCCCTTCCCGTATTTGTTCTGCAAGGCACTGAAGTGGGGATGAGTCTTTTCTGGATTATTGGTCCTTGCAGAGCCAGGATTAATTGAAAGCTGCCCTAAAGCTTCTCTAAGGTCTAGAAGGTGTCCTATGCAGAACGCTGCAGATGGGACAGAACATTGGTACAGCTTTCTTTGCAAATACCAGAGATGTAAATACAGTATTTTTCTAAAGAAATTATGTATAATGTATACACACCATGTAACCTGGTACTCCTGCCCCTCCATACCATTGCTGCTGCAGCACTGGGGTTATATACAGTGTAGTGCTCCTCAGAAAAACTACCTTCAACAAAAAAGCATGTTCTGACTTGGCAAAAGATGCATTAAGAAGATTCTGTGAACATACACCTAGAAAAAATGTTCTGAACAGCTCCTGGGTTTTCTTGCCAAAAATCTCAGCTTATAGTTACTTACCTTTTGTGCTGAATGACAGGCCCTTTAATGAGATGGCATTTTACTAGTTGCAATGCAAAATCTTTTATTTTTATTTCTGGCTGTATTTAATGGAAATTTACTATTATATTTACTCTCTAATTTTCTTCAATAAGAATTCTTTTCAGCAAGAACCAAATACTTCTCTGTTCTTTGTTACTCTGAGGTCAGAGTGCCAAGGTTGTGTTTTGATATATGAACAAAAAAGCACTCAGCAGGAAAAGAATAGTTTAGGTATTTTAAAGGAAGGATTTCAATATGCATATGTGGCATTATTAAAACTGAAAAAATAATTCACAAGATTTGAGTGACTTGGTCAATTTAGTCATTGTAGTTGGCATATCTGCTAGGTGTGACCCATGGCATTCCAGTCATTTAGGTAGGTGTGCTGGGTTCTGTGAGCTGCAAGTTGTTACACTGGGTTTCCAAATTTCCCAGAAAAAGCAACGTAGAAATAGAACACGGGGAAGTGAGGTTGTTGCTTTAGACAGAACCAGGGCTCCATAAGCCAGTAAAAGCGCTTGGGAACAGAACTTAAGACAGGGTTTGATCACTTGTAAAAATGAGGAATATTAAATGAACGCTTGAGGATGTCAGAATTACTGAAAATCAGACTGATAACTCTTGTTGGTAAGTTACTCTAAAGCGTACACTTTTGTTACGTTAAATCTACTTTTTGCTCATCACTTAAAGCTCATGTTATTCTACCTGAAAGAGGAAATAAAAGGAGTGCTCTTACCAGCTTGCCTAACCATGGCTATTTCAGAAATAGGTCTTACAAGGTTAATAAGTGTATCTTATCTCATATCACACATGCTGTATAGATCATTGCATTCACTAGCTATTATTTTTCTATTTGTACCTCAGTCAGTGACCTCAAATATTTACATGTTCACTCTCCTTTTGAGGCAGAAACTCTAATCTTCACTATTGTTTTGATAATTCGAATCAAAGAATTACACTGAGGTATACATAACATAGATAATCTCCAAACAGAATGCATGATCTTCTCATGTGTTTCCCCAGAATACTGCGGCAAATTTTCAGTGACTTTCAGTACACCAAACTTAGTCCTAAAGAAATCATTTGATTTCTACAAAAGTCCTTCTGTCTTCTACGTGGTCACTTCTGTATGTTGCTGCAGGAAGACTCTTCATAAGAAAAAACGAATAATTTAGCCCATACAGTGATTAATGTATTTTCAGTATTGCCCATTGCTTGGAAATATTGGATGATGTTACTGACTTTAGAATTTCTGCTTTATAGTTGCATGAAGGATATAGGTATAGACAGGTAATAGATTAATTTATTCTCATATCTAAAGAAGTATGACAGATTTTCCAACTCTTGGTGAACAGATGCTCTGTAAATAAAGCAGACTCTATAGCATACTCTTTGTTGTTCAAATATTTCAAAAATAGTTAAAACTATTTAAATTGAAATATTCCTCAGTGAAGTATACTGTTAGCCATTGTTCTTCTTCAGAGGCACTTGATTCCTAATATATTTGATATGACTACTGTGAAAAATAGGTGCATTAACTGCTATGTGTATGAAAGATTATCTATAGCAGTATTATATACTAAAAGGGTGTTGTCTGTCAGCTGATCATATCACCATTTACAGTTAGATAGGCAAATGAGAATCTGTACCAGACACTTTTAAAATGTGAATTTATATTTTCAGTACTAACCAAAACTAATTGCTGTGTACAACATACACTTAGGTGGAGTTATAATAGGGATCAGCCAAACCATTTCTTAAAGAAAAAGATAAAATTATTTATATTCCCTCTCCTCCTGCACTCAGGTTCTGTTGTCAGGTAGCTATCTGAGCACTGGTCTTGCATTCACTCAGTTGTACCCAGTGAGTAAATACCGTGAAACATCCTCTGACAATGGAATTGGATGCATCATTCAACAGTTACAACAATTTAATGTCTATATCATGTTTTGTCTCATTCCACTACCCAGACTTCTGAGTGAGCGTTCAGAGTTTACATAATAATAAATGCTGACTTTTTGTATTGCTGCAACAGATTTTTAATACTGCAGCTGTGAAAAATCAAACGATGCAGCCTTAGCTGTATGACCAAACTAGGTTTTAGTAACTAGTGGACAGTGCAGTCATTTAATGTTTTGTTCAATCTGGATTGGCTACATCAATGTAAAGCAGTCTAGATTCTGAGTGAAGCCCTCTAAAGGTATAATAGTTAAGTCTTCAGGATGTGGAAATACACAATAGTGTTAATTTAAATTTAAATAAGAATATTTTAATTTAAATAAAAGCAATTAAACCTGGTAAAAGGAAATGTGTTTTCCTAGAGAATGTAATTGGAATAGAAAACAAATTATAGAGAAACAGCATAAAAATCAGACAAGGAATGTATGGATTTATCCTGTCAGTAGTATTTTCCACATATCTATAAAATGTTATCACAGATTTTAGCATATTACAAAGACCCAGTGTTAATAGCAAGATTAAGAAAATAATATCTTGCAAAGAAATAAATTTAAACCTTCACTGAAACACAAAGAAGCTCTTCAGGATATGATAGCTGTGAAAGGGCATTTTACGACAGAAAATGGTGATAAAACTAAGAAAATGGAAGGAGGCTTTGTAGTACAACACATTAGCCAGACTGGAAAGGATCATTAGGGATTTTTCAGAGGGTAAACACAAATCATTACTGTATCAGTGGTGGCCAGGAAATCATTCTGACATATTAGCAAAACATCTGCAGAAACAAATATTCTAGGTATACAATGTAGATGTATATTTTTTACTGTAATTTTAATGCAATTTAAAAAATAATTATTGAGCATTGTTTCCAGGGTGGTGGTGGTGTTGTAGGGAGGAAGTCCTTTAGTTTTCTTATGGCAGCAAATCCAGATGATGATGTATTATGCTCATCTCTGATAGCTAGGATTACCTAACAATTCCTTTGTAGAGAAGGAAAAACTAGCTTTATGCTGTGCCATTGATAATGATGCACATGGCTTTTCTTACTACAGCTGCTGTCCTGTGTAACACGTTAACAGGACAATTCATTTAGAAATAAATGGAATGCCTTTCTGAGAACTGACAGTTGTAAAAGAACAAGCTCCAAAAATGCATGTTGGTGAGAGATGATTCACAGGTTGATGTTTTCTGAAGTTTTTTTTCTCACTACTAATGGGCATGCTGTTTGTAAGTCGCTTTCCTGCATCCTCCTTTTACCCTTACCAGTGTTACTGCCTCCTGTCCTACTTGGCAGCATTCAGAAAACTGTAAACGCAGAACCCACGGTACTGAGTAGTCACTGGCTACTCAGTGCTCTAACTTTGATACCCTGAAGTTCTGAACTAGAGCTTAAGATGTGCTTCTACACTATGTAAGTTAACTACAACCAGGACAAACAACAATAAATACTATGCTATGTTGTATACCTCCTTCTATAGCAGGAGTGTTAGATATAGGTAAATCCTGTGTTTCTGTGTATCTCTGGAGTCTTGAGTGAGACCTGGCCTGTAGAAAAAAATCCAAATGTAATGCTCTACACCAGTGTTTTCTGCAGGGTAATTTCGCTTTAACTAAAAAATAGATATTTTTTTCTTATACATTCTTTCATAGATTGTGCCATACGTAGCTGCCTGTGTAGAGAAACATTATAACATAACTAGGGAAAAGATGGGCATGCTGGATATATTGGCTTCTTTTGCATATTTTACAAATACTTCTTGCGATAAGCTTAGAAAAGTTACCTTTTTCTCTTTCATTCCGAGATGACATATAAAAGACTTCTGCAAACAGGTCAGGCCTGATTTATCTGCCCTGATCTAGGTTTGCTTCAAGATGTTTAAAGTAGAAGACAGACAAAGGCAACAAAGATGCTGTAAAGCATGACGGAATATTCAGATGGTGGGAATTACAAAATATACTAAAATGAAATATAGGACTTGACTTAGGATGTAAATGAGAATTAGTGGGATCTGAATTCAGTGATCAAAAGTATGAATACCTGTGAATACCAGTGTGAAACTGGTAAATGAACTTTCTGAGCATAAAAGGATGCTTAGAGTTAGAAATTTGCAACCACTGTGATTTATCTGGCTATAGGAAACCTGTTGAATTCATTGTCATGCACGTCAATGTTCAGTGATGACTACATGTTTTTAGTGGGCTGGGTGAATTTTAAGAGCGCTGACAAAACAGCTTTTTATAGGCATGCTGTTATGATCATTCAGAAAAATCAAATCTCGGCCTTGACGTTACAGGTCAAGAAGGGAATCCTCCTCCTGGTGTTACAGTGAACTGCTGGCTCAGAATAGAGCTCATTTCTGTGCAACAGCAAGCATTGACCATTGCCTGAGGCAGTCTTCTAGATGAGGTAATTCAACTAGTTAGTTAATTTTCTGATCTGTGGCAAATTGTGTATTCCTTGGTTTTGTCATTTTGTTTGGTTTTGAATCATTTAGGTTGGAAAAGACCTTTAAGACTGAGTCTAACCGTTAACCCAGCACTGCCAAGTCCACTGATAAACCATGTCCCTAAGCCAGGGGTCCTCAAACTACGGCCCGCGGGCCAGATACCGCTCCCCACCAGATACGGCCCCCCAGGATCCTCAATCCAGCCCCCAGTATTTACAGACACGCCTCCACACACACACACACACCCCGCTGGGGGTTGGGGGGGGAAACCAAGCAGCCGCAGATGGCTGCCTGCCACTTCATCCGTGCGCCAGCCCCCTGGTTAAAAAGTTTGAGGACCTCTGCCCTAAGTACCACATCAACACAATACCTCCAGGGATGGTAGCTCAGCCGCCTCCCTGGGCAGCCTGTGCCAGTGCTTCACCATGCTTTCAGTGAAGAAATTTTTCCTAATATCCAGTTTAACCCCCTCCACAGTGCAACTTTAGACCTTTTCCAATCATCCTGTCACTTGTTATTTAGGAAAAGAGACCAACACCCACCTCACTACAGCCTCCTTTCAGGTCATTGTAGAGCGCGATAAGGTCCCCCCAAGTCTCTCTTTCTCCCAGCTAAACTACCCCAGTTCCCTCAGCTGCTCCTCATCAGACTTGTGCTCTAGACCCTTCCCCAGCCGGTGTCTGTCTCTGGACACACTCCAGCACCTCAGTGTCTCTCTTGCAGTGAGGGGCCCAAAATGGAACACAGGGTTCGAGGGGCCACCTCACCAGTGCAGGGGACAATCACTGCCCTGGTCCTGCTGGCCACACTGTTTTGGATTGGCTTTGGCCCATCGGCCCAGCCTGCCCAGACCCCTCTGCAGAGCCTTCCTGCCCTCCAGCACAGCGATGCTTCCCCCAGCTTGGTGGTGTCTGCACACTTACTGAGGGTGCACTTGATCCCCTCACCCAGATAATTGATAAAGATATTAAACAGGAGTGGCCCCGATATGTTGCTTTCTAAGCCTTGTTCTGCGTTGCATGTCAGTGCAAGACTCTTGTTAACATGTCTTCCCTCCCCACTTTGAGTACGCACAAGATGCAGTATTAGTTTGCTAATGAAAATGCATTGACAGCATGCGCCTGAAATCATGCCTAAGAGTACTGTACTGCCTCGTTCTTTGGCTTTCTCCTTATGGAATAAAATACTGTGCTAACATGGCATACATAGAAAACTAATGTAAAGAAGAAAAGTTTGTTATTATTTACCAACCTGCGCATAGGGGATACCCTAGTTATTCATCTGCGGCCAGACAAGTAAGAAACTCCTTTCAGCCCAATTAGAAACCCCAAGATTTTTATATTTTCCCTAGGAAAGACAAGACATTTTGCCTAGACATCTTAACAGATTCCCAAAGATTTATGGGCTTTAGATGAGACAAAACATGCATTCCTATTTCTTTGTGAGATGTAACTCTTACTGAAATACAACTCCTTTGGAAAACAAAAATACTGAATGACAATTTTATTTCTTGTGTGTGTTGTGGTATATTCAATTAGTCTAGGTTTTCTCACCTGAGTGCTCAATATGAAGGCTTCCTAACTCATTTTAACCCAGAAACTGAACTGCTTGCATTGGCATTATATGCTTATGATTAAACTGATCTCTAGAGACTAAGAAGTAAATTGAGAGCCAACTGAAGAAAATTAAGAAACAAATTTGCACTAGTATTTCAATTGATCTGCACATCTAACATGGGAATTTGGGTTGGGCTCTTTGGGACTTTGGTCACGAATATCTAGTTATTGAAAATGGCTTTTTCCCTAGTAACCACACAAATCTGTTAGCTGATTATAATTGATATTAGGAAAGGAATGTCCTCACAGCTGCAGCAGAAACCTTGCACAGTTTACTTGGACAGTAATGGAAATCATCTATTTTTCATCTGTTATACTGGATTTCGTCACTGTCAGATTCAGGATACCAGACCTGATGGCTTGATCATCTCACTAAATAACAGACTTGTTGTCATCTATATCATTATTGCATCCTGATTTAGTTGCCTTCCAAGTGAACTTTTGTTCTCGAGTATTTGCATCTTGGATTGCAGGATATTACTGTAGCCAAACCTTGCTTACATACATATTGTTCTTGTCTCCATTGGAATTAAAGATGCAGCTTCTACTGACTTGATCAGGACAGAGTTTTGCTTTCATCTGGGAACTTAGAAATAACAAAACATCTATGCTAAAGGTAAAAGTACTCTCATCCATTTCTCACAGCTGAGGAACGCAGAACCCAAGAAGTGACTGGTCCAGTAATGCAAAGGAGGAACAGAGAACAGATCTCCTGAAACCCAGCAACTTCATTTGGTAAGTTTTGGTTGTCAGTCAAGTTGTAGAAAACATTTTGGATTAGGCCATCCTGCTGCACGCCTGTCATTATAATGCCATGCAGTACCTTGGCAGCAGCAGCTGTCATCTGCGACTTTTGGATAGAGCCTACCTGGACATCTGAAATTAGGAAAAATCAGGTGGAACCAGAAGAAATAATGTCTTTGTAAATAAATGTGGTGGTTAAAATTATATGCTAAAATATGCAAATAGGGTATCTGTTTTGAAGGGAAAACATGGGTATGTGTTAACTTCCTTCTAAATTAATTCAGTACAAGTGTCTTTGGAGCTTAAATGTAGTCCTCAGGAGAGCGAACACTGCATAATGTGATACGCTGGAAAAGACTTGAAATGCACCCACTGAAAGCTCATTGTCCTGCTGTATTCGCACACAGGCTTTCTAGCTGGCAAGTTCTACACTAATTTGCAAAGATTAAAACTTGCTGCTAGAAAATTACTCCAAATAGATAACTAAACTGACACAAGGAAATTTTGGTTACCACTAACTACAGCAGTAAATGCAAACAACTTTTTAACACTAGCTGTTAAAACACAATAGTATATAGCAATATATGTATTTGATATTTTTTCTGGATGTTTTCCATATACTTTTTCATATTTAAGTTAAATCAAGTATTAAAAATGGAGAAAGACTGAATGCTTTCAGGTTTTCGTACTTCTAAACAATTTCATTCTGCATAAGTGGAACGAAAGAGTTTGTAGGCTGATAGTAAGACAGTTCAAGGAGTATAAAATCCCTAAATCCTATCTATCTCTTTTGTCCTTGTGTGCATGTGTGTGTGAATTGTTTTAGGTATCTTATAGTAAGCATAAGTATTACCATCTTGAATCCATAGTAAACCACTTCCGTAATTCAAGTAAATCCTTTCGATTCTCTTTGTAAGTGTTAAAGTGGTCATAGATTAAGCGCTGCTAAAATCTTATGATCAGCCTATGAGTAAACCTGTAGATATAAACTGTTGTCCAAGTCTGAGACTAAGATTGCACCTAGCCGCACCTAGGCTCTATTAAGAGTTTAGAAAGCAAGGGGGTCTACTCTGAACCTCGTGACTCAACAGGAAGGTCTCCCTTACCAGTTTCGTCCTACTCTTTGTATCTCCTCCATTAGACATAAACCGTCGGTGAAGTCTGGGTTTAAGATTGGATCTAGCTGCACCTAAGAGTTTAGAAAGCAAGGGGGTCCACTCTAAACCTTGTGACTCAATGGAGAGATCACTCTTACACTTTTACATTTTTTATTCCTATGTAAAATCGTATCAACTTAATTCTAACTCAGTTTTAATTTGATTTTTGTGTGTTCTATCCATGTAATAGGTAATAGTGACCCTTGCTATCAAACTTTGTGAAGTTGTACTTCCACAAATTCATATTAAAACTATTTTGTTTATACCTTAGGCAATTCTCTAAGTGACCAAAGCACTCACTTTGTGACAAAGTTGCACATGAATTAGGGACAGATTTATTTAGGGACAAATTTATTAGGGCAAAAAGAAAATTAGAACATTAACTATCGCTTCCTCACGTTTAAGCAGAACAGCGGATCAGGTTCCTTGTCTGCCAAATACAACACCTTGTGCAGTTACCTAGTTAGTTAAAATATTAAGTACAGGCAAGCTAGGCTAGTACTTGACCAGACAGGTGTAGCTAATTATAGAAAAAAGTGCTGCCGACATACTGGGCCCATACACCAATACTGCACGGGGGGCCCTGGGGCTTGTGAAAACTCTTTCATGGTTGAGGTTTAAAACTTTACACTTGGCAACAGTGGTTATTTAAAAATCGCATAGCCTCACTAAAAATGTGGGGCTTAGCCTTGCCTGTTGGCTCAATTAATTGAATAATTAGGTTCTGGTTTTCTTTATATTTCTCCTGCAGGATCAAAATCTGAATTTCCTTAAACAGGATCACCAATCACTTTCTACTCTGAGCCGAGGCAGACAGCACTGCATAATTATATAGCTGTATAGCAAGCAGTACAGCTTGTCTTATACTACAAATACATATTGAGTGTATCTGCATCCTTTGGGGTTAGAAGTACAGTGCAAATTCAAATTCTTGATAAATTAATGATGCTAGTTTTCTACCCCATGGCTCTCATAATGGAAGAATCTGAAGAAGTTAATGGCAACCATTGTTCCCTTAGACACACAGCTCTACCGAAATTAATCCCTTTTGTACACTGATGTCCTTGGCTAATGTATGGGTTGAAAACTGAGAGTGGGCATTAGAACGAAACTGACTGCTGTTTAATGGTGTTAGCCTCCACTTCTGCGCTATGTGTGCTCAGCAGGGGGGCACATGAAATTGATAGGAAATTGGTAGAGACTCTGCTTGCTTCACAGGCCTCCAGTTTAATCCTGCCTTGCAGTCTGCGCCCTGCATTCCCTTACTTCTTTGGGATGCGGTTGTGGGCAATGGTTCTAGCTAGAGTAGATTTGCACATCCTTTAATTTCATAAGATAAAAGCAGGTAAGAATAATTCAGAATGACTGTCTGGCAAAGGCCAAAATCTGTAGGAGGAATAAGATGTAATGCTTTCAGTAATTTTAAGTCTGTTCTTTCTTTATATAGCTACACAGAATATCTATTCAATCTATCTATTATCCAATACCTATTTAAATGAGATCTGAATTATCATGTTTATTTGTGGAATACTGTTAACAACTAATTCATTTGCTCTCATCTGTCTTCCCTTTTCCTTCAAAATCAGTTCCTACTATGCTATTGGGGAAATTATACATATGGTAACTGCAGTTGTCAGCAACAAATTTTATTTACAGCTTCTCAAGATAGAATAAACCACCCCCTCTGAACACTTCTGAACTGGAAGATTTCCTGCGGAAACCTCCAGCACTGACTAGAGTCACAATTCTCTGTTACATGTAAAAGCTATGTTAAGCATCGCAGGCAGATGCAACTACTAGTAGACATGGGTACATGACAGTGCTGAGCATAGGCTCTGCCCAGCCTCTCCCTCCCACGAGACCTGCGATGACTATCTATCCCTGGAGACACATACTCTTCTTACCTTTCTATGGCAACCACACTGGAAGTCTAATTACTTAAATTAACAGAGCTTGCTGTACTGAAAAGAATTCAAAATGGAACAGCCTTAAAAATATTAATCTCTTGGGGTTTTAGCTCTGCCTTTCTTAGACCTCTTTGTCCATAGATCCCTCCACCAGTCACGTTTTCGCACAACAGCAAATCGTGACACTGTAGCTAGTCTAGTCAGAAGCATCAGAAACAGTCACATCCCTATCCGACTAAAGATAAAAGTTGAAGACACTTTAAGATAAAGAGTAATTACAGAAAACCTTCCTCCTTTTGCCTTCATTGTGCTGCTGGAGGAGTCCTAACATGCTGTGAGTGTACTTTGTAGATGACCAGGTCATACATTGTAGAGATGCATTTTACTTACAGGGCAGGCGTTAAATCACAACTGCCTTTCTATTAGCAATAAACCTGAGAAAGCAGACTGGAGACAGAGAAACTTCTTAAAAAACCCATACCAATACACCCCTTCCAGACAGCCTGACTGAAGCCTTTAGAATGTACTTCTTAGCAGACCGAACAAACTCAGTAGCAGATAGTCAGTTTGGAAGAGCCTGGGTTTGGCTGTAAATACTTCCGTTGAAGGATGTCCCAAGCAGTTACCTGTCCATCTCCTACATCTCGGAGCCCCTTCTCTGTCACACCAGACCATGTAACGTCATCACTACAGCAGTCCCAAGGGCAGCAGCTTTACCGAGCATGTGGACAGTGGTACAGATGTACTGCTGACCTGATGCTTCCCGCAAGCATTCCGTTACACAGGGGAGCAGACTGCTGCCAGCACACTGCACGTGCACCTGCTCCTTGCCATAAAGAGCTCACGGGGTGAGAGCAGGATTAAATATTTTATTAATAAATAAGGGGTACCCAGTAGCAACTGAGGTTAGGTTTTGCATTCCTAACAATTCATGATGCCAGAGCAGCTTCCTTGACACCATGTTAAAATTAATATTTTCGTAAAATTCTGAGCATTTTACTACAATGTAATTCTTGTCTCTGTCCTCTCTCTGCCTTATGCAATTTCTGGTAACTGCTTACTATCTTGCTACAAGGTCTAATTTTGTTCTGATTAAATGAAAAAGTGGTGAGACAGACTGAACTAGGTGAACTGTCAAACACCTAAGAAGACTTTTCAGCATAAAAGTATTCCCTAAATAAGCAATTCCCTAAGAGAAGACTTGACAAACAACCTGAACAATAAAGTTCTTGAACACTACCCAGTTGATGGGAGTCTTTTCAGGGCTAATTTACATAATTTGACATAATTACAGTTATAAACACTGTAGAAGCCTTGGAAGGAAGAATGTCACTGAAGCCTACATTTTATTGGGTCTCATTGCATTTGGCAGCTGTACAAAACTGTGGAGCGTGGAAATGTGCTCAGATAGGTCCTGATTATACTAACACATGATACGAGCTTTGAATGCTCAGTGCAAATTTGTCCTGTCAGGAGGATACTGTAGTCTCCTAAGGCCTCTGTCCGGTCCTCCAGCATGACGTATAATGAAGATAGTTTGAGGTAATGGTGGTGGTTCCCTCGGTATAAGTGCCCATTAAGCCATTCTCTTGTCCACAGGGTAGCAGTGGACATCTGCGTGTCTGACTTCAGCTGCCTACAATTGAAGGGAGCCATGGAACTTGAAAATTTTAAAACTAAAGTAAAAGATAAATTTTAAAAAAAGAAATATACACACATCTATGTATGTGTATACATACACTCCTAATCATACAGAGATGCAAATTAAGAATGAAATAATTCTGTAATATATCTACAGGAGACTGCTAGCTGAGGATGACCCCCACTTTCTACTTTTGTTATATTGATTTCTCGCATCATTACAAGGGAGGAGGTGAATGTTATCTGAAGAGTACTTTGTTCAAAAAGCCGTACAGTCCTATACCAACCAGACTGAAGTCCAGTGTCCCACCACAGACTATCACGGTGCCTCTCAGACTGTAGTGTGATTTGCGGAAAAGCGAGAAAGTTTCCTCATTCAAATTGTAAGACGCACGTCTGGAATGAAGGGCAAATACTGATTTTTGTGCTGGTCAGGGAAATCTAGTTCAGTTGGTTTACCCCACTCTGGTTGGTAAGTCAGTTTCCCATTTCCTTTGTAAGACAATCCTCCACTTGCACTGCTGTATCTTTATCTATCTATCATCAGTCATTCTTGTTGAATGGCTAGAGAATCCAGAGAATTCAAAGCATACTTGCAGCCGAAGGAAGATGCTATAAAAAGCTATGAGCAGCATCCACATTTTAGTTAATACTTCACAAACTTCAAGACTACATAAGCATCAGTACTTACAGTCCTGCTTATTTCAGTAGTTCTGCTCACAGCGTAATACAGAAAATACCAGAGCTTTCAAAAAGTGATAAAAAAAGGCTCTTTTCAGGTGGACAGCTTGCAGCTTATTCACAGAAACACATCCTGTTACCAGCCTCAATGGGCATTTCAGATGGAGTTCACCAGTTGAACTTGGCAAGCCTTGATTACTTTTGTCAGCTTTGTTCTAGCTTAAAGAACATACAAGGAGCTGTGTACCACGCTGTATGTTGAGAAATAATGGCACTTTAATTACATTGGGTATTAACAAAATCCTTTTTGAACAGAAAGCTTTTAATTATTCCATTTGTCTCTTAATTTATCATAAGGAAACAACTAATTAGCTTACACTTCTCCTGGGCAGAAGTTCCTTTGTGTAAGACTTAAATACAGTCCATAGAGTCTAGTTTAACAACACTGCACCTTCACTGGGAGATTGTAATTGCAACATGGAATGGAAATGCAGACAGAAAACAAACCTAATATAGTTAAATACCATTTTTGAAGCTTTTAATAGTTAAATTACCAATGCATTCTACTGCTGCCCCCCCAAACCAGATCTAACATAATCAATATTACAAAACAGCAGCAGTATCCTGGAGTAGTAGGAACTTAATTGTCACCAAAGGGTTGGGTTATATGGAGCAATCACTGAACAGGTGGGCAATACTAAAATGTTACTGAAATACTATTTAAATATGCTAATTACAGTTTTTTACCATGGTGCCAAAAATCAAGTGCAGAGATGGGCACAGTGAGGCCCCCTCTTGACAAGATTATTGTTGAAATTTGAGAGAAGACATAACTAAAACAAAATAAAAAAAGTCCCTTGAAGAGACTAAAAGTGAAAGCTGGGATGTCTATCCAGGTTAGAGATTTAAGGTCTGATGCTTGAGAGTTACCCTTTAAAGACAAAGGTCTGGATTTTTCAAGTGCAAATACAAATTACATTAATAGTATGCTTTACTGATTAGTGTCCAAATGCTCTCTAAGATAGATGCTCAGCTGTATTACCAATGTCCTAAAATATACTGATCATGGCTGTTGAGGTCGAAGAAAAAGAAACTGAGTTGGCAGAAAAGATATTTGCAAATCCACATGGATGTTACAGAAAAATTAAATGCAGGAATAAAAAAATCACCTTAATGGTAAGCCTCAGCCCAGGGGCTGGAGCACGCAACTAGATTTGTAGACTCAAAACTCCAGAGGAGCAACTGTGACCAGTCAGACTCACACTAACTCTTAAATTCTTTCCAGAAGCTAAATCAGGGACTTGTTTTAGAAAGCACTGTAATTTCATTTTATTTATCTGAAGCAACACACATATCAGTACCTGACATGGTAAGCTTCCAATGTCTTAACTCTTACCTTAGGAAAATCTTACCTTCCTTTCAAAGACCAAATTTGACTATCTTTAGCTTTCAACCTTTGGAACCTGTTTTGTCTTCAGGATAACCTACATCCCTCTGTGGAAACACTGATACGCTTGGAGTCACCTTGCTACTTCCTCTTAGCCAAACTGAACAGAGTGATCTCCACAAGCATTATATTGCAGAGCAGGTTTTCTAGCCCCAGAACTTTTGTGGTTTCTTTATAGTTCTCTCTTCTGTGCCTAAATCAGTTATGAAGTGGGGACATTAGGCCTGGAACTCAGAGTCCTATCAGCATTCTCATCACTGTGAAATCACTTCTCAGCCTTTACTTGCAGGTGCTTTCTCTCTCTCTCTCACACACACACACAAAGCATTAGCCTTTTAAAGCAAGGAACTGCAGAAGTACTTATTGTGAGGCTTTGTGTGTCATCAATGACCCAATACCCCCTCTTCAGAGTCGCTACTTCTAAACAAACAGCTTTCTGTTTCTTGTTCCTAAATAGGTTACTTTGCATTTGTCTCTACTAAAATAACTTTTTTTTTTTTTTTTTAGATAATCCTGTAACAGTAGTCTGTCTTAGAAACAAGTAATTTATTGTGAACTCAGAAAGTATAATAAAGCTTTATAACTTCCTGAGGTAGTTGACATTGGGATCAAATGTAAATACAGCTTCCTGGCTCTATGCAAAGAAAGCAAGGATAAATCTGGTTCTGTTCTGTTAGTAAACAGATTACACTTTAGAGACAGAAACGGAGCTTTTGAACTTTCTGAAATATCTGCTGAGTAAGAATTACCTGAGTAAACTGCCAGTAAAGCTTCATTCTCTTGGCTTTGGCATAATTGCATTCAATGAGCCTGGGCCTGCTGTTCACATCCACCAGGCATCTGTTGTCATCATCGTCGATAGTGGGACTCAGAACACCCACATGGAGCTGCTGATTGCTTGTGTAATAAACATTCTGCAACAGGAAGCACAAACAAGATTTGTGGCCTCTAGACAGAAACAGCACTTCTACCACAAAGCTAGTGGCAAAGATAAACACGCTGAATAGCAGTAGGCTGACCCCATAGTGACTTTTAAATTACTTCTTTTCATGCAGGAAGCAACACAACATTATATAAGTTGTTCTAAATTAACAATTAATTGGTACCAACAAGTAAATGTTGGCGAACTACTTAATAGGAAATACACAAACAAAACTGTTGTATCGTCATGTCCCTTTTTACTGCTGTTTCCTATGGTTATGCACCGTGGGTCTTCAAAAAGTGAGATATACACCTTCCAGCAGCAAGTCGGATTAGTTTGAGTACTGCCATCAACTCTGATTAGGCTGTTTCATCTGAGGATAATACCTAACTGGAGAGGTGAGAAAAGAGAACAGCAACACAGCAGTTCAGCAGGAAGGATCTCAAACTTTTGTATGACAGATGGAAAGATAAATGAATGTTTTCTGCAAACAAATGCTAAAAAACAAATTTGAGACAGGCTAATCAGAATCCAGTATATACAATAAAAAGTTATTAGCAGTTGGTGACAGACACATGGCAGGAGACAAAACAGAATGGCCATGTTTCGGGCTATCTGTTCTCATTTTATTTTTATATGTCAATACACACAGACACAAGAGACTGGACAAAGGGACCAGATACTAGCTGCTCTCAATTTCTAGCAAAGGAGCGCCCTCACAGGCCTCGGTGATTACACTTATGACCAAAGGCATGAGGCGGTTACATTACACAAATTGTTTCCACTCTGTTTGACTACAAAGACAGGTGTGAGGTTTCTCTAGAAGAAAAAAAAAAAAAAAAGAGGGGGAAGGAAGGTGAGCTTGCCAGACAGTTGATAATGGTAACAGGTTACATATAAACCCAGGAAGTCTGTTTGCTAATCCCAAATAGAATTTATGTTGCTAAAATCAGACCTTTTTTCTTCAGAGGACTGTGAGAAAGATGAAATGGCAACATTGTGCTTTAGCAGCAGGCAGGCATAAAGCTTTGACAACTCCAGTGCTATCAGAGTTACAAGTGACAAGAGCTGGACAGAAGTTCCAAATTAACATCCCGGTCATTTATGGTATCCAGTCTATGTGTCTGTAACAAAACAGGAGCTGGAAATTATGCTGTGTATATTTGGGAATCCCTTCTGTTGCCAGAGGTTGATGGTACTATCTCCTGGCATCTGTTTATTGTTGATGTAGCTTGGTTTGTACGTGCGTATTCTTATTTGTGAAAACTCTGGTAAAATATTAACTGTGAATAGGGGAGAAAGCAGAGAAACAAAGCAAACAGGACTGAGGAGAGACTTGGGTGTTTCATGTAAAAAAAAAAAAAGAAACAAAACCCAACTTAGAATGCTGAAATCAGTCAATGCAGGGATTAAATGCAGATGAAAACAAATGGTAGTCTTGCACCAAAACACCATGTCCTCTGTTTACCCTCCTGTAACGCCTTTAGGATAGACCCACATCAGATATAAACTGACATAGTTGCATAAAAGTTAATGAAGTTGCTGTTAACTGTTTAGACTAATCAAAGGTTTGATCCCCTTATCAAGTTTCATTCTTTTTACACCACAGAAATGCTAACAGAAATCTGAGCTGGCTGAGCCAAGGTGAGTCTAGGTTTTAAGAGTCTGAGCAGAGAACAGTTGAATACTTCAGTTGTGCATTACAGGCCGAGAGAGGGTAAATAAAAGGATCTAGCGGAGCACATTTCCAAAGTGCTTGGTTATTACTAATTAAGTAAACTGTAAGAACTGTGGAAAGACTAACAAGACCACACCCCAACAGACTCCTTCCACAAGTTAGTTAATTAATATTCCTGCAAACAAACCTGATGCTGCAGAAAAGCAATAAATATTTAGAATGCACTTTCTAGACAGACCAACAGCAGCTATTTTAGGTACATTTAAGATCTATCCAGATGCTTTTTTTTTTGAGAGAGAGCGAGAGAGAGAGATGGAGGTAGTGGTATAGCAAGGCGGTAAGATCAAGAAGATCTTTAACGGCGATTGTTAGGACACATTGACTTTACAGATGAACATTTTGTTGCAGCTTGTTTGCCTCTTACCTAAAATTACTACTAGAAAAATGAGAGGGAAATTGTCAGTTACTTGCATTTCTTACTAATAGGTGGTGATTTGTTAACTTCATTTTTTTCAGCACATTGTCACCACAGAAAACATAGTAGGGGACAGTCAAGAGAGTCTGCATTTTTTTCCCTTTTTTTAAAAGATACACGTCAGTCATTGAAAACAACTGAGCAGGCCTGGCTGCAACTCTGAGAAATATACACTATAGCTTAGGGTTGCTTGTGCAAAAAAAAGTGGTGTACCTACAAACCCTCAGGGCTGAGCTGTTTTTATTAGCTCAGTCTCCTCAGCCTTTCACAGCGTGGCCTCAAGGCGCCAGGTAATCGTTTCATCTCAGATAAAGCAAGCCCAATTCATAGTGCAACTCCACCAGCTTTTTTTGATGTCAAATCAGCAACGGTTCAGTCTGAGCATCTTTCTGGGCAGAAGCAGAATGATGGCTCTGGCTGGGGGAATTATTCAATTCTGTTTGTTGGCAAAACTGTACCGAAATGGAACAATCAAATGCAATTATCCCTAATAGATTTAATTAGCAGGTTGTTGCTTATCTTTAGACAGCTCACCCTACCTGCTAATAGCACTTCATTTTTCATTGTGGACCCGTTTAGAAAAAAAAGTGTGAAATCTGGGATTCTCACTTAGTACTGGGAAAGGCACCTTTCAGATTGTAAGTGGCAAGTAAAAATAAGCTCCAGCTGAGACAGGCTGTGGTACAGGGGCAGTTAGTCTGTCTAACTGGGCTCCTTTGGGATGTTGTTTTGCGTATCCAATAATACAAGTATCATTAATTATTCTATATATTATCATAAATATTTTAGCATCTTACCCAATAATACCCTATCTTATTTCGGAACTGAAAATATTGCACAACCTGGTAATTTGACTGCTATGTTTTTCTAATGGAGGCATCACATCAGAAGCACATAACCTCTACAAATTCTCCTTGAGCAGCATGCTGGCAAACAGCGAGGTAGTGGTTTGTGTTGCACTTGGCCAGGAAACTTTTCTTACAATGTATCAACAGCCCCTGGCTCCTTTGCCCCAGCCCAAGAATGGAACAGTCCCTGCTCTGAGACAGCGTAACAGCAGTGATGTCAGGATGAAGGGAGGCATCCATTTGGTAAAGTAGAATTAACTATGGACACCACTGAATAATGCTCTTCTAGCCTGAGACCTAAAGCTATCAAACATGAAACCATGGTAATGCCTCCCTTTAAATAATTTTACATATTAAGAAAAAAAACCCACCCTGCTTTCCACTGTATTTCCCTGTTTCTATTTGATTATTTTCATTTTCCAATACACTTTTGGAGTTTCTTTTTTGGTTTTGGTTTGGGTTTTTTTTTTGCGGTTTTGTTCTGTTTTTTTAGAGTAAAGATGGTATGCAAATTACCTTACTGGAGTGGGCCGTGGGACATTAACCACCTGCGTTACATGAACTGAATTACCTTCTCAGAATGTACTTGTTAGGTATGCATATATATGACTTTTTATTGATCGTATTTTAAATTGACTTGCAGGTAAAATATGATCCTACAGACTAAAACCATACTCGTGTTTTATCACCTTATGTGTAGCCTTATAAAAAAGAGTTTGAACTTGTGATTTAAATAAGTTGTTAAATAGATAAATGCCCACAGCATTACTTCAAGAGGATGCTTTTAACAAGCATCAACAAGTACGCTTGCTGTTCCACAGTCCACTTCAGCACAAAATGGACGACTGAGGCACTTTTGTTTAAAACACTTGAGAAGATACAGGGAAAACACATTTTACCATCACATTTGTTCCTACAATATTGCAACACCACCACCGACTAACACACCAGGACTGAAAGTTTGCAGTAATTTAAGAAAGTGATATTTGAACAATCACTCCAGTACTGCCTTGGAACTCCAAATGACTGAATATTGAATATGTACTATCAAGTTGTCAGGGTAACTTTTTGCTCAGAACTTGGACCTTTAATTTCTGCTACAGCAGCGAACGTCACAGCAGTTCTTGTTCAAGGGACTGGAGACTCAATAGCCAAAAATTCGCTTAGTTCCACTGAAGCCAAGACACTTGCTGTATGCCAATTTACAGTATTCATTCAAAGTGCCTTTGCACTTTCATTAAAGACACAACCACATATTATCATCTCACCATCTCGTACATACTCCCTAAGGAGCTACTGAATTTTCACAGAGTCTTGCTTCGATATTGTTACAAGTATACTTGTATCGAAGTACACAAGTAAAAAAAAAAAAAAAAAAACCCAAAACAAAAACCCAAACAACAAAACTGCAAATCACCACCAACCCCCCCAAAAAAACTAACCCAAAACTCATCTCCCTTATGTTGTAAAAAAAAAAAAAAGCCTCCTTACATTTCATTAGTCCGTTCTAGCCCCCAGCACTTCACCAACTGTAACAGTATTGATGTACAACTGTATCTCCTGGGCAACAAAGGGAGCACCTTTGTTCAGGAATCAGTTAGGCTGGACAAAAGGCATTTCTCAAAAAGTCAAACTGCAAGGGTTCAGCATTACTGTTGGTTAGAAACTATAAAAATGTAGACAGGATTTATGATCTGAGAAGAGTCAGAGTCAACAAGGGGTCTGAGCCTTAGGCACTTCCACATTTCCTTCAACCACACTCCCGCCAGGTGCTTTTCAAGGGTGGATGAGTGCGGTTCACACACTTGACAGGCTGGCTCTGGAGGCTGCCTGCCTTCCCTGCCCTTACCACAGGTCAAGCTGCACTCAGTATCCTCAAGAAACTTCCTCTGGAGCCCGGGGCTTGCAGCAGATTAGAGTGATGCAGAAGAAATTGTTCAAAACAAAACCTGGTGTTATTAATCTAAAGATCTGCAGCAAGCAAATGACTGAATTTACAAAAGCTTCATACCTGGGTCTGAAGAAAAGCATATTGGTTCCCTGCAAAACTTGACACAGGCTTCTGCCACAAGGCTTTTGTTTCAGTCCCTCTTGTGTTCTTGAAGAACAGCCTCATAACTAATCACCTTCATACTAATCTTCCTCTGGACTATAAAAGGTGGGTGGTTTTGTAAACTATTTCCAGTTTCTTTAATACCTGCTGAGAAACTCGGCCTGCAAATAGCCTTGTGCCTGTAAAATGGCATCTTCCAACTAAAGGATCAATTACTCTGTAGCTTTCTTGAATTTATTTTCCTAGAAATGTCCTATCTGAGCACATGACTTCATTTCCTGTTTGCTCCACCTAATCATCTCTGATTATTCACATTAAGACAAAAATATAAGACAAGCAAACTGAGATTGGTATCACATTAATAAAACCAATAAAATGGTTCCCAAAATCTTTATAAAGTGAAAACCAGTGAGATTTAGTCAAGGAATACTTGTTATTTTTTTCTAAACATTTTTCTTAAGAACAAAATTTATTTTTTCTAACAAGACAGCTAAAAGATGAAAACACAAATGAATGGTAGTTGAGAGCTGCATAGCCTAGGAGTCTCAAGAAATCTTCATGATGACAAGGGACTATTGGCAAAAATTTGGTGTCCTAAATGTTTTCCCTGCCTGCACTTTGGATGAAATAATTTGCTGTTCTATTTAGTATTCTAAGCATAACTTCCCCTGAAAATCTGCTTGAATATCAGGAAAACACACAGTACAATATTGCGATGAAAACAAAAGTTGTGTACATTACTGCTATTCAGACTGACTCCAGAATAAAGGAGAAACCGCTTCACCCTTTATTTGCCATTGGACCAGGCCATAGCCTTGCTCCTTTTCAGGGAATGCAGGGACTCTCCTTCCCTCTTAAAGCAATCTCACATGGCATGTCAGCATGGAAGAGAAAAAGAGGAGTTCAACCTGGAGCCACAGTCTCCCCTAAATCTCCATTGCTGCATGCAGAACAAAGGGTCCTTTTTGCCCTTCTGTTCCACCTGTCTCCTCTGAGACAAATTCTGCTTTCAGCTATAATCTTGAAATGCCACTTGCACAGCCAGCCATCTAACTGCCAGAGTTCACCCTCTGCTAAGCTAGTGCTCACTGGGAAAAACACATGCACAGCACATGCGAGTGCCAGGGGCATAAAGTGAGCGTAGTGAAAAGCAGATCTGTGCAAGAATGCTCAAAATCGGAAAAAAAACCAACCCTGTTGTGATTTATGAAAAGTTAGAGCTGAGATAACGCATACTGAATCTGGCATATACCCGCAGCAGGTACTTCCTCCCTGGTGTTAGAGATCCCCTGACAGGATCTGGCTACCTTGCTTTCCAGGGGGGGAATCACGCCAAACACAATTCGCAAAATCTGCAGTTGAGCACTTCGGTTCCTTCCTGGTGGCTCAGCCCAGCCCAGCCGGAGAGCAGACCAGAAGCTTGGGATCACTGGTACAGATGAGCCAGTCAGGACCTGGCAGTCTGAAAGAACTTTCCAGAAAATTACCAACTCGATTGCCATGGCACGTTTCCTGCTGTAGGGCTAGAACACGAATTTTGGTGGGATACTCACATCTTATGTGCTGTGTTGCAGTAGTGCAGTACAGAACACATCCTAAATCTGCCATGAGAGCAGTGAAGGGCCAGGTAATTCAGCCAGCATTTTTGTCCAGTGAAAATATTTCAAACACCTACACAAAACAAAATCTGCACAAAACCCCGTGATGATGTAAAGTACAAGGGAAGGTAAATGAGCTCTGCCTACTTGGACACAAATACACAGCTTTGTCCTCACAACGATGTGATGTAGAGTTTCTATCTATTCACGACAGGTTTGCCCCGAGAGAGGTCAAATTGTAATTCCCGTTAACACTGAAATTCCACTGACTTCAAGTACAATGAGATTTTTGGCTCCAAGTTTAATAATAAACTTTGAAAAGCCAGAGTTGATAAAGACTTCAGAGCTGAAGTGGATTGCCAGTTGCAGTAAATTATTCATAGGAGCTGATTTATCATGTAGCAAAAAGTTACAGTAAGATGTTCAACTTAACACAAGATGATTATCTGAAGGATAAATTGCCAACTCCCCACTGGAAGTTTAAAGCAATACACACCAATTTGCAGGCTGAAAGCCATTTGTAATCCTTATGGCAGTGTTCCCAGATGAAATCACGCTGGAGACTGGTACATGACTCTGCATTTGTAATGAGCAAACTTAATGCTCACCACCAGCAGTACTCATTTGCTACCCTGCTTTTGGCATAATAACTACAAGGGATAAACCTGATTCACCATGACTTTACTCCATCTTTGAACCATATTTTTCTTCAAATGAATCCATGAAGTCAGTTATTAGGTCCAAAGTCTCACAGCAGATTCATACTTGACTACAACTCTAACTAAAGAGCAGTCTGATGGATTCCTATAAATTCAGACTTAGCTAACTTTGCTGTTACTTGGCTATTTATATTATTCCTGATGTTTTATTCCAGCATTTGTTACATAAACACATCTGAACAAAAGAACTTTCCAAACCTGATAAGAAAACTCTCGACAGATTCCAAGTTCATTACGAATAACACAAACAAATACATCACCAAGATAAGTATCAAGTGTTTCCCCATTTACTATTCATGTAGGAAGTGACAGGAGAGAGAGGATGTGCTGTCCTGTAGCCACCATGAACAGCACCACTGCATCCCGTGCTGCCCTAAAAAATTTGCTGCTGAAGAAGTGCAAGCATAAGAGCATAGGCTGTGAATTACAGAATATTACCCCTAAGCCACAGGTCAACCCTTAGAAGATTGATGTTATTTTTCTGAGGTAGATTTTCAGCTGATGCAGAGTGATGATACAAATTTAAAACAATTATAACTGTATTTTATCTATGTTGAGGATCTATTCACTATGAAACCTGGCTTACAGATGAGCTGACAAACAGCTAGTATCAAGTGTAGCAACACCATAATTTAGACTTAAATTGTAAAGTGTGTAAGAAGGAAACCACTTGCTATTTCACTTCAGTGCTTAGATTTGTACCTAACTGAATTAACTCACCAGCATGCCGATTATCTGACCTACTTGCTCCTCTTCATGCCCATACACTAATTAACTTCTGAACTCTAAACAACAACATTTGACAGCAATAAAGCCAAGGTGTTCAGGAACTTTAAATAATACAGTGTGGTACTGTAAATACAGGCTTAGAGACACAAAAATGTTAACATATTATTTTAATAGAAAACAGGAACCCCACGTCAGACTTCTTTTTCATTTAAATTCATGAACCTACATTGCAGTGGAATACCAAATTCTGCTGTTGCCTATTTTGGTATTCTGCTTCAGTTTTGCTTAAAAGCAGCAAACAAAAATCTGCTTACTTGAGTTCCACTTTTTAAGTTGAACAGAACTGTCAATCCTTGGTTTTATATATGCATTCAGCATTTACTTCTGTATTTTTCCTGATGAAGGTAACTACAGAATTAACAAGACCTGGATAAGTTAAAATTTTACTTGATTCACTTCCTAAAGCCTCTCTTGGTTTTGCTTTTATGTCTGCACAAGATCTCTACAACTCTTCCATGGGAAAGAAAGAAAAGGCAGTGTGTATATATAGATATCTATATATCTGTCTCAGAACAATTCTGGCATAGACAGCTATGTCCTTTTTTTAAAAAGCATGCTGTCTTATGGCTCCTGTGACTTTGTCCTATCTGAATTTTCCTTTTCCCTCTCCCACCAATCCCTCTTTACCCTTCACAGTTTTCTTTGTGGTCTCCTACAGAATCCCATGTCTATCTTACCCCGTTTTCTCTCCTTCAGCACTTGCTCACCTGCAGACTTACCCATCGTCCCCATATGCTGATGCGCTGGTCCATCCTTTACACCAGAGCTGACTCCTCCCGGCCAAATCAAAATCTGAGCTAGCTCACTGCCAACTGTGTGTAAGCATTTGGTAGCTCAGCATCAACAAGTATAGAAGCAGATTTTTTACCTTCTCACAGCTAGACCCAAGTGCTTTAGACTGCTGTGGGCACAGACACATCACACACGTGTGTAACACACAGCTTCGTCTTGAACCTCTTCCAAAATCATCAGATCTTGTTATACAGCCCTTTCTTCCTGCAAAACGTCTCTAAAATACAGCTCTTCCACTCAGAGTTGAACCTTGCTGGCTTCCTCACTGATGTCAGAATTCATGCTCTTTTCAAACCCATTCTGAATGCTTCTGAAAACTTGGTTTTCAGATTGCCTTTCAGGAAGGCAGTATCCTTCCACTTCTGTTTTCCATTCTGCATAAACTGCTTGTCCTCATTTTCAAAACCTTTCTTAACACTTCCTCTCATTACTTATCAGCTTAGCAAGTATCAATAGGTTATCTTCCAGCTCCTAATTAGGTCAGGATTGGTCACATCTTTCAAGCAGATATTCCTGGAAGTTAGAAGTAATGCTGGCATCTTCCAAGGAACTTACCTTCCTCTGCACATTCCATGGATAGCACTTTTGCTCAGATGTCTCAGAAAAAAAAAAAAAAAGACAAAAGAAAAAGACTTGCTGATGTACCAAAAGCATTACTCAAGAATGCAGTGAGTTCTGTGTCAGTACCTCATAGCATTCCCTTCTCCGCTCTGCCACGACCTCCTGTTCCTAATAGTCTATCTGCAGACTTTAGCTCTTCAAATCAAGGGTGTACTTTTTATTATGAGGTTGTAGAGCACTTAATGTAATAGATTTCTGGGTCATTATTGGGATGCCTAGAACTATAATCATAAGCATAACAACAAAAAAATCTGGTGCCAGGGATGAGACAAGTAGCTTACCACTTCTCAGGAAAAATGTATTTTTTCTGGCAGTATAACCTTCTGAATATTTGTTAAAATAAATTGTGCTATTTCTACTATTACCTTTTCTAAATTGAATTTGATAAAATGTGTCTGCAAGTGGTAAGTCAGGTCAAACAAATTACAAGCAAGTGCCACACCTTCTTTATTAAGATACTCTAGTAATATCTTAATCTTGAGAGTTTGGGGGTGTTATTATTATTTTTTTTTATCCAGTCCTATCATGTTTAATCCTGTGTGGTAGTGAGCCAGTGACTCTGGATACAGAGGCCCTTTAACTCCTCTTGCGTTCCAGAAGAGCTGTGAACTTGTGTGATTTTCTGAGGGGAACAAAGGTAGGTAGTTACATGCACAACTTTGAGAAGAATTCCCAGCTCCCTACAGATACATTACTTAACTCCTACACGTACTGGCTCTCCTGGCTTCACTGAAAGCAATCACAACATCCATTTCTGATTTCAGGTGAGCCAGATCTCACCCATTCTTCTTGGGATCATGCATGCATTTGATACAAGGTTTCCAGAGGCACTCCATTGACACCAACATATGCAAATACAAGAAAACTGTCTAAAAATTAATTCTTTTGTTGCTGAAGACAATAAAATGCAGACATTAAAACATCTGCATGGAAGTGAGGCATTATGTACAGAAAATGATAACAAAAAGATAGGCGGCACATGTGAACCATGTTGCTGGTCAGTGAAAATCTGATTATCTTTTGTTTGTTTAGGTTACCAGCAGGGACATACTTATTTTTCCCGACAAAACAAAATGAATCACCCATAAGAGTTCATTAGTCAAACTTAAGTTTGTCAAGTGACCTCCTTGCCAGCACCTTTGAGAGAAGAACAAATTGAAATGCAAAACAAACTGCTCTTAAAAGTCTTTGTAGTATTTTAGCCTGTTTCTGCAACATGCAAAGGAGTAAATCCCATAGCAAGAAAAATGGGGCTTGATTCATTCACAGCAAACCTAGAGTAAGTCTGACATATTTCCACTGAAACCGAACAAACTATCAGGATCCAAGTTTCTCCCCCTATTCCTTTGCATGTGATGAAGTTTATAGATGATGTATAACATGCAACATCAATACACTGACCTAAATGAAAACATGTGGATTTTACTTTACAAAGGCTGCAGTCACAATGTAAGTGGGACGTCTTGTTGAGACTGAGGTGAAGCTGGAACCTGAAGATCCTGCAGGACTCACAGAATGTAGAACAGTGAAAGGTACTTCATACTGAGATTTTTAAAATCACCCCAGATTTTATGGGAAGTTGGGCTTCCCTGTCATTCCATTTAATCTGTGTTGGCAAAGCAGCTGATACTGATCTATGAAGAACCCATCTGGAGATTTATATTACAATAGACTGAATACACTGAAAATAACGTGCAAATGGAAGTTGAAATAATAGCCTAGGACATCCCACAGTCTGTCACCGCTCTCTGACAAAAAGGAAGCCCTGAAGGTTTCACCTAGTCTTATTAGCAGCGTTTCCTTCAGCAGCAGATTTAACCTCCACTTGACCTCCTAACCTCTCAGTGCTTGGTGTTAAATAATTACACTCTAAACATCTTATTATGGGCGTTATTAAACTCGTGAATTAGTTAGGAATGCAATATGTTGACCCATGAGATGAGCAGCACCAACTATCCGGAGTACTATCAATACACAGTGACTAATTAGGAAAACCTCTGCAGTGCAGCAGAGGACCTCAAACACCAAAACGAGCAGAAGATTTTTATTTTGTTTAAATGCAAAAGTGTGAGAGAAACTCGGCACAGATGCACAGCACTCACATAGACAATTTTCTTCAGTTTTTAGTCTCTCCTATGGCTTCAGGAATTGTCATACAGCTGAGATTGTGACATACTGCCATCTGGGAACTCCACCTTAAGGGCTCATTACTTGCAGGTACAGCATGCATTTCCATACACGGAACATTCAGTGCTGCAGTTTCAGTGTAGGCGGTTCTCTTCCCAAGCTCTGCCACTTGAGCTGCTCAGTGGAAACTTCTGTAGTCTTTTCCCAGGTTAGAATTAGTCATTTTTCAGAGGGAAACCCTGGCACTATTTTAAAGTTTGCAGAGGTTTTGCCTCAGGTTTTCATGTCTTATACAGTCTGTAATTACAGAACAGGCAAATACTATATATGCCCTACTTTTCATGCTCAGTAGCATTATTTTTAATAAACTATTCTATAGCAAATGAAACCTCTGCCAGGTTTAGTAGCCATACATTTAGAATTTAAAAGCACCAGTGGCACTTTGTCATAACATGAATAAAATTTCAGACATCTGATGTCTATGCTGTGATTTCTTTTTCTTTAAATGACTTATGTGACTCAACAGCCAACTTCACAACAGTGCATTAACAGAGGATGAGTTAGTTTGAACACTGATGCAGACAGGACTGATAACCACCAAAGAACAGAAGGAGGACCTGTACCGTTTTTTGTTGGTCATTTTTGCCATCAACATTAAAGTTTTTATCTTCTCTACGAAAGGTCAAAGCATCATTTACATTTCTCTTTAAGTTTGTGCTAACTGCTTTGACAGATGAGAGCCCGTGGGGTGATTATTCCATCTCAGGGTTGGAGATGCAGACTGGTGCAGCTTTCAGTCCCATGGAGAACAAGGAAAGTTTCTTTCAGTGTTCCTATCCTGGCACATTCAATAGTATTTAGCCTCTTAAACCAAGTTAAACCCATTAAGCTGGATAAAAGAATTTCTGGCATTTTAAATGGACAACATCAAAATCAAAGCAAATCCTTAATAACACTAGCCTACAAAAAGTAAAAAGGTTATTCCTTAGCTGTAGAGGATGTATTTCAAGCAATAAGGTCTATCACTTCAACTGATTTGTTTCAATCTTTATTGTTGGTTTCTCTGTAGAGACTGACAGAAGCTTATGAAACTACATCCAACCCAACTGTATCCTAAAAGAAAATTTCTTTCCTGAAACATTTTTAAGCTTTCCAAGGCAAGTGGAGAAATGTATGTACCTTAATAGAAATGGCATTTTTCCTGCCCACCAAATGTCTTGAAGTAGTGGTTCCACTGTTTGCAGGGTGACCACAAATGACACTCAGACAAAATCAGCATCTAGAATTTAAATGAAGAGTCTGTATACTATAACCTCATGTAAAACCTGTACCTCAGTCCTGCCTGTGTTCATGAATAAATTGCAAAGTTCACAAAGCTCTGCAAATAAAATGTGTCTCAGGCTGGAATACTGTGCTCATGTCCCAGAGACTCCTCCTTTCTTCTGGTCCCCAAGAAAAGGGCAAAGAAAAGCATCATTGGATACATTTTCATCACTGAAAGTACTTTTAGTGCTAATGACATAAAGAAAGGATGGAAATGAGGAAGGACATTAGAAATAACGGCACATCAAGATTTCTTACCATGAGTACTTAAGTCTTTCTAGACTAGGAACAAATAAATGAATAAAGCTGTTGAAAAAGCAGAACATTGCTTTCATGTCAAGCAGGACATTAATACCAATCCAAGTGTCCTGGCTGTGTGGGAAGCCTTACTGTGCTTGGCCAAGTGAGCTTCATTTTTCCTATGACTCAGAACACTGCTAGCTTCATAATTTGCCCCTTGCACAAATCAGGCTGTAAGCTTTGGCAAGAAATGAAACAGTAAATTGCTTAATTGTGCAAATAGCATGATACCCACCCCCATTTTCATTAATTAGGACTTGATTTCTGGGGCCTTCAATCATGCTGTGAAGGCTCACATATAAACTTAGGCTTTAAATGTATCCACAGGCCAAGCAGAAAAGGCTCAGCTTTTCTGAGTAACAGATTATCAGGTGGAAAGGCAGCAAAGTAAAATCAACAGCTCTAAAAAACCAGGTTGTTTAAATGACCTTCAAGTACAACAGTGAATAGCTTAAATAGCTATGCTAAGCTTCAGGCTGCTGAGGTATGGCTAGGCTGTGAGGCTAAGCTGCCTTCATCACAAAAGGCAGATTATGTCACAGATTTTCCCCAGCGTTTTCTGCCTGTCTTAGCAGCCTTTATTTTATTATCTGAAGTAGATTATCCTATAACAGTATCTGCAGGACACAGACCTAAAGAAAAGAAAAAGCCTCTGTCTTGCTGTTTAGAATTAATACAAAAACCAGGCACATCAGTCACTCATAATTAAAAGTCACTGAATAATTGCAATATAAATAGTACAGTTCTTTCAGGGCTCTTAAGTAATCAATTTTACAAGATCCAACAACCAAACACCTTGAAGTAGTGGCTCCACTGTTCACAGGGTGACCAGAAATGACACTCAAGAGTGTCACTACAACAACACCACAATTGTTAGCAGCTTCCAAATTTGCATATGAATAAAAACACTAAGAAGGATTATTACAATTGTCTATGGTCCAACAAACTGTTTAGTCATTTGTACTATTTCGCAGAGCTGATTCTTCCCAAAGTGCCAATCTGTGTCCCTGCAGGGGCCCTTTGGGACCAGATCCCCATGAGAAGTGCAGGGGTAGCAGGGATGTGCACCAGGGAAACAGCAGTTTGAGGATTACCGCGCCCTCCCTGCTCCTTCGCAGGGGCGATGGCCCATGGCTATGACAGAGGAACTGCCAAGGCGAGACACACCACTGCAGTGCTGACCCACGCCCCCACGCCAAACTGCCGGGAAGGAGGGCAGTGACCCTCTCCATTCCTAGACACTGGGCTCCAAGGCCCAGGTAGAAGTTTACGAAAGAGAGAACACAAGACTCACAAACCATCCTTACCCACAGCCGGGCTGTTGTGCCCACAGAGCTAGTGTAGTCCAGTGACCAGCAGCCATATCGTCGGATCCCCCGAGTACCCCAATGGAGGAGGCAACTGCAGATCGCAGAGTCTCCACTCCTTTGCTGTGGCTTTTGGAGACCTTGCCATCCTGTCATAGGCACGTGCTGGCCTCACGCTGATTCAGGGCTCTTGGATTTCTCAGCAAAAGGGAGATTTCTCCTACACTGAACCTCTGCTTATCTTAAGATTGCTGCATGGGAATATCCATTTCACTGAGTGGGTTGTTCTGTATTGTACACGTTATGTTGGTCTGCACCCTGCATTAAGTGTAGCAAAACCACAAAAGAGCAGAGCCAAGTTTAACTCAAAGCCACATTAATTGTATTTAACTTTTCCCCCAGACTAAAACAGACTGGAGTAAAATGTCTGTTTTTCAGTCAACAAACTGCTAGTCCAGACCCTGCCTTGGTATGCGTCTGGAGGACAGAACTAGAACCAACTACAAGTTATTTCCTTTGGCCAGCATGCTCCTTTCAAAGACACTGCTGTTGTCCTCATAAGCAGAATCACAGGGGAGCAGTTTGTCAGAGAATCTCCAGTGCAGCTCACTCCGTGACTCGCACTTGTCAGATTCACAGTAGGAAAGAAACTTGGAGAGTCAAAAATTACACTACAAACTTCTGGGAAATTCCAGGTGACATCTCATGGTCTGCTTCAAGCCCACAGAGACCTCTCCTTTTGAGCCAAACCACATTGGCCCTAAAAGCAGGTACCAGAAAATTTTGTTCCTGCAACGTTCAAAGAACAATTTAGGAGGTGAATGGGAACCTGAGGCAACAGGCTACACCCTCACCTGAGATGCTGGATCAGACTAATATACCTGATCCCAATATAATGTTGAGCACAATCTGACCTGTTACGATCTCACTGTAGAGATTTATTGTAATTTTGTGCTTGTACTCACTAAAGGGA
Organism: Falco punctatus; assembly: GCF_963210335.1. NCBI lineage: Eukaryota > Metazoa > Chordata > Aves > Falconiformes > Falconidae > Falco > Falco punctatus. Next base: position 28,735,528 of record NC_137590.1, on the reverse strand, counting down.
AGAAAAATATTTTGAAGAGCGAGCAGAAAAAAAATCTGAGTCCATCTGTTATTACATCAAAGGGAAGTGAAACTGACCCAGCTTTCCAGCTTTCGATTTACAAACCTGGAGAAAAAGTTCTTCCATTTTGTAAAATTAGAGCTTCATGTATGCAGACCTTAGTCCTAAGCAGCCTTTTATTTTACATTAATGTAGGTTTTTCACTTAGCTGTTGTACCTTTGAGTAGCAGAGGTCAAATTCTGACTTCTCTCCCTAAGCACCTCTTCATGAGCACTCCTGAATCTCCTGCACGAATCCCTGCAAGGGAACCCTCTTAACTAATCAGCATTTCTCAGATGACTTGCATCCATTTGCACTTGTGATACAAAACATTTCCTGTTCACAGGAGCACTGCTCTTTATTTACAGTATTATTAACAGAGGAGCTCTGTTCCTCAACAATCAACTTAATACTCACAAACTCAAACATCCTCAGATTTCATTATCTCAAAATAGTACATGAAGTGATCTGCGTTCTCTTAATGAAACTGTTACTGACCCTACATTCTCTACTGCACATGGGGCACCAGATTTGGTCGTCTGGTTGCACAAAGCATCTCTGAATTGTCAGAAGCTGCTCTGCCCTTAAAGCCGGATCCACATTTCATGGGTGTTAGCCAGACAGCATTTCATTAGGCAGTGACTGAAATCCTTGGGCCAGGCTTAGTGCAATCAGAGCTTTAGTCATTGTCCTGTTAGCCTGCTCTGTACTGAAGGTGAAACAGTTTGATGGGTTACTCCATTTGGTTAAAGTTATTAAATCCTTAATGCTTGGCTTGCTCACTTTCAAGAGGTAACAACAGGTGTCAGAAATACTGCAGTTTCCTTTGTATCCGTCTCAGTTCTTGGGGAACGTTTGGCCTTTTGTGGAAGTGATTCTTACATGAGGCCATGGAACTTTTATCCTGACAGGAACTTTTCTGCAGCCCTGGCCAAGCACAATCCTTGGCTTGGAGTTATTAGCAAATTCAGAGACAGAATAATTTCAATGCCACTTATATTTGCTCATATAAGAGACTCTTCACTTACCCAAGATGAGCTGGGTTTCATCTGCTTTGTACAGACAGAACAGGAAAAGAAAGTATCATGAGCTATCTTCCCTGGCAACTTGCGAGGGCTGACCCTGCTTGAGCAGGGGGGTTGGACTAGATGATCTCCAGAGGTGCCTTCCCACCTCAAGTGTTCCATGACTCTGGGAAATAGTTTCCCATAAGCACAGGACTGCAAACAGTTGGAGAGCAACAAAGTTGGAGGGACAGGAAGAATTCTAAGAGGTAATATTTATCTGATTAACCTAAAGAGTTAGTTAGCATTGATTTTCAGAAGTTTGGAGAGTGCTAAGGCAGTCAAAGAGAAATAAACATCAAACCTGCCACAGTTCCTGTAGGTGGTGTTTTTTTTTCCTCTTAGTGACCATAACTACAGAGTTATCATCTCAGGTAGTATTGCTTAGATGAGAGTATTCCTTCATATTATTTATGTGCAGTTATAAATGCAGTAGTCTACAACGGGAAGATTTTGAAAACAACCTACAATAGGGTATTAAAAACATATTTGGAAGCCAGAAATGGGCATTCTGCAGCAAACAGTTAATTCATAATTATTCAGCATGGTTCCTGTTGAAAGTGTGAAATTAGGTACTTCAGAGTATTAACCACGTACGTCACTCATTTGGCAGAATAACATTTAGCTTGCTTGACAGTTCATATTAAAATTTGCCTGGAGTGCTCAAGAAGGTCCCAATCATCGTTATGCACATACTTACAATTACTCATTACTCACCATACTGAATTAAAAAATGCAATCTGGGAAAAAAGCAATCTGATTGCTCCAGAAATTCTTAAAATTGCCAAATTCTCACTTACTAATGAGAAAGAGGTTAAACTTGATGACATGTTTAAATCAATCCAGTAGGTGAAAGGACTTAGTGTCTTGACTACCTTGGGCACAAATAAATAAAAACACAGTTACTCAGTCATTGTCATAATTCTGTCCAGCAACACAAAGTCATGACATGATGTTTACATTATGCTGACATCACACAACATTTTGAAGGCAAGTGGTACACACACTGTATGCCCATATCGCGAAAACACTGTGCAGGCACATTATAACAAAATTTTTTTATCACATTGTGCTACGCTAATGCAATGGTATTTGATAATTTCTGTTTGAACAATGGGAGACTTCCTCATTTGAACACACTTGAGGACAAAAGAAAAATTTAAGGATTTGGTTCTGTGTTAATATAAAATAGATCTGACTAAAACCTAAACCTGACCTGAATTCAGAGCTCTGATTTACCATCACTGGCATGATCTCCTTCTTACCGAGTTCTGTCCCTGCCCTTTGGTGACAGACCTCCAAACTAAATACAAAGCAGCATGAGCTGTAACAGTTCCAGGTTTAATGTGGTAACCTATCTGTTTTCTCCAGTTTTTTATTTAAACTTCATGTTATTTTAACAAAACTTAGGAGTTCATAAGCTGTGCTATTATTTTTTCCTTCCCAAAGTGATGCCATTAGTGAGTAAGTCAATGCAGTTTTGAGACTAATTTCAGAGTTTGAAAGCACTAAAAATGCATGCTGAAATGTAAAATGCATGCTGAATAAATCACTACATCTTTAACATAGCAAGAGCAACAAAGCTCCAAGGTTCGCAATCAGTGCAGTTCCCTGCTAAACAAATACAAAGTTAATATTGTAGTAACATCTAAATGACTTAAATGCATTCATCGGCTTTTTCACTTGATTGCTCTAAGCCTTTATGGACAGCCAGCTGAGAAGATAGGCCTGGCGTAACAGAGCTATCCCTGCATAATGAGTTTAATCACACTTTAAGAGAAAAGGAAAAAAAAAAGAAAAAAGAATGAGGGCAAATGATTCACAAAATTTAGCAAGTATTTTTTAAAGCTATAAGGTTCTTTACCTTACAAAAACATGTAAAAAAATCACCGATTTCATTAAAGTCATACCCTATTCCTATAGTGTAACCATCAGTGTTTTTTCTGTACATTCTAAAGTGAATTAATATTCAAAGAAGCACCAGCTGTGATTGCCACTTAGTTGACAGGTTCGTAGATTTAAGAGCCAAAAAGGACCATTAGGTTTTTTACTTTGATCTTCCGTATGCTACAGGCTATATACTTCCACCTGCTTACCTCTTAAGTCCAGTAACTTGTCTCACATTAAATCGCAGTTTCCAGAATTTTATCAGCTTTGATGACTTCAACAGTTACTATCGCTGCTTCTTATGATGGCTAGTCATCTCCTCTGATAAGAATATGCACCTTTTTCCTAATTTGTATCTAACTGGCTTTAATTTCTAGCCACTGGTTCTTGAAACAATGTTAAATTAAAAGTCTCTAGTATCCCATATTTTCTGTTGGGGAAAATACCTCTAGTCTATAAATACAACCAGGTTTAGATTGAACTCAGGTCTTGCTAAGAGCTAGTTTGATTGCTGATTTCAAATAAATCATCTGATAAACAGATCTTTTCTTGGCTTACAAATCAATGCACTTTTTTTTCAGTTACTCATAAATATTCAATCAGGATCTTATGTGAGCAAATAATTTCTCATTTTCTCTCTGCTTTCTGATTGGACAAATGATGGTTAATGAACAGGAGAAAAAAAAAATCCCTGGTTCACAGAAACACACTGTGGATAGAATAATTCCGTAAATATTTCTGCAAATAACCCTACTCTGCAAGTCGTGAACAATACTAGAGAGAAACTAAGCTGAAACTGAATCGCTGATCAGAATTTGAATGAAAGTAATACAGCTCATGTAATTACAGAGGGAGTTAAATATGCTTTCATGGGGACTAAATTTGGTCCATGAATTCTAAATGAGCCAGAGGATGACTTCAATTAATGGAATGGCATAATAAAATTATCAATAAAACTGAATAAAGTGACTCTTCCATCTACTGTATTATCTACCTTCTCTAACAGTTATTCACATACTGTCAAGAATTTGAGAAACAAAAATCCAACCTTAAGAACTTTACCTCTGATGAAGTAACAAATGAGATAAACGTTCTTTTGAACGATGTTGTACTGAATTGACAACCATACAACAATTACAACAACATATATCTCCAAGCGCTATACGTGTGTTCTGAATAACTGCTGGTTTTACGCTGAATTTCTATTGCAAGCGACGATCAGTTTTAAGAACTGCCCACTGATATGCCAGTTTGCAATGAGACATCTTTTAAATACAGATAACTCTAGTAATTGCTACCTAATATGCAACTCTGATCTATTTGAAATTAATGCACTTACAAAATGTGAAATGCTCAAATAATATTAGATTATGAGACACTGCAGGTACCCAGTACAGCTGCTTTATTTCTCCAAACGCGTTTATTAAAAATGTTTTCAACTTAGCAAAGGAAAGAAAGCCCTGTCCTTCCTTTTTGATTGTACTATACATTTTTGAGAATAAAGTCAGCTGAAGTATGGAAATTTTTATATCTATTCCACCTAGCAGAGAAAGATTGTTAGTAGAATACAACGGGAAGTTAATTTCAAGTTAAAAAAATATTTCAGCTTGACACTAAAGTAGCCTATGGAATATCAGGGTACTGTGAGTATGTGGCCTCAGGACAGCCACTTCATACATTTTTGTTAAGAGAAAAAAAATACACGGACACTTGTGAAGGCCCAGTGAAGCGATTAACATATACGATGGAGCACACTTTGCACCAGTCACATCAGGCCAAGCCCAGAGCCAGCTCTCCAGGGCTGGGCTGTTGGCAGCAACGCTCTAGTACAAGCAAGACTTAAGACAAGTGGTTCTGCCCAGACATCAGACGCACACCTCTGTGTGGAGTAAAGCCAGCCGCAGGCTGCACACTACCTACGGCTCGTTAACCGGCTCCCAAGGCTGGGCGCTCTGCTGAGCCTCGCTGGGTGCGAGCACCCCGCAGCGCAGTGCAGGAAGAGATCGCAAGGTGTTTACGGCCTTGGTAGCAACGTGTCTGATGGCCTCAAGCCAGTGATTACCACTTCACTGATGCTGAGCTACAAGCCAGACTCCTTTCCAAAGATACGTGGCCCCTCTGCAGCAGTCCTCTACTACTTTCAGTGGCTCTAGTACCCACAGCGAGTAAACACTATTTAACATAATGCTGATTAAAGTGTTTCCAGTCAAACTCTAGAGACAGCAGATATATGTCCTTCTCCTCCTACATCAGTAACAAGCATACCAACGGTGGACAAGATAACCAGGAAAGATAACAATGATGCTAAAGTAGGATTTAATCATATAAAAAGGCAACAGAATTCAAGATGAAGAGGGTAATCCAAGGGCTGAGAGGCAAGCACAAAAATGAAAGCAATGCAGAAAACGTGCATGGTAATGATCACAAGACACACAAAACATGAAGTGGAAATACTTCATAAATTGTTGAAAAAAAAAAATTCTGAGAAGAACTTTCTGTAATGTACAGCAATAACTAACCATTTTTTCTTTAAAAAAACCCAACACCATAACTCCCCAAAAGTCCCAAAACACAAAAGCAAACAAAGCCAAACTGAAAAAGCCCCAGATCTGTGAGTTGTACAACAGAGAAGAACAGAGGAGTTAATTTACTAACCCTGTTGTTTCTGTGCACCAGCATTCTTTGTGGTCACCAGCATATTCTCTGTGCACTCCACAAGTTTGCAAACTACTATTTTTTGCTGACATGATGCTTTATTCTTTTCTGCAGTAATGTGATGAAAACTAAGTTTGTAACCTGCCTAGACTTGACATCAGAATTTTTGCCAGTTGGAAGTTTCTATTATCTCAATGGAAATCCTGCTTTACTAGGCAAAAGCTTTACAACTGAATGTCTTTGACAGCATTTTCTGAGTACCCTTCTACTTCTGATCAGCATTAGTAATCTTTCCTCCCATTAAAGGTCAATTTATGCTTCTGTATCTTTTCCGCATATCTTGTAATCTACGTAAAATTGCACCAGTACCTCTGCTGTAAAATATTAAATAGCACAGGTACCTTAAAAGAACTCTTACCCATTCTCTGAGATGAGCATTTCCCTTTTATTTACAAGAATGGCTGAACAGATACAGTGCATTACAGACAACTGCTTTTATTCCTGTCATGTTTTGTGGTTAGGGGTTTTACTTGCTTTTTCAAACACGTCATCTGCAGCCCTAGCCAAGTTACCTTTGATTCTTCTTCTCCATCTATCTGCACAAAACAAGCAGTTATTTCTCAGTCAGAAACATGCTTATAAATTAGCTGATATTAATTAAAAAAGACCTTTTGGCTCTTAAGTTTTCAAGTAATTCAGGTTGTTAATGTTCTTTCTTCTGGTCCTGAATATTCATAACACTCTTAAAAGAATTGAGCTACTTTTTGAATTCTTGCTTTTTAACTTCAGCTCACGTCCTGGAACCTGAATGTCGAGATTACTACTTCAGCCAAATCACTTATTTCAGCTTATAGTAGTATTTTCCTTTTTCTTTATTCATGCTCACCTTCAGCAGTGATCCTGTACACTAGGCAAGAATAAAGATTTCAAAAGCATCTAAGGCATTTCTAAGTCTTTAATTCTAGGCCATCCTACTAAAACAAAGGAAAAACACTTTGAAACAAAAACATTTCTCCAAGAGTACATAAAAGCTATATGCTCTAAATGAGAAAATCAATGTCACTCTTAGAAAAAAAAAAAAAAAATTGCTTTTCCACTATTTCATTTCACTGTGGTTGGAGTTTCAATTCCAAGTGATCAGTTCTCACAGGTATACACAATGTTTTTACACTACATAGTTTCAAACGCTAAAATAAATAAGCAACAATACCCATTCCATTATTTCCAAACTGAGGGATGCAGAAGATATTTCCTCTGATCCAGAATAATGCAGTTCTGCAGCTTGTGTTCTTTGCTTTTGTTTTTAATCAGTGAAGTGGAACACACCAAAGAGCTAGCCTAGGTCTGAAACCTGAAGAAGGACTGTTTATGCTCATTCTTTTGAATTCAAGTGAATTCGGCCAGATTCAAACTTGAGGAAAAAGAGGGTTTAAAAAAAACTTTTTTTAAAAAAATATATATACGATTTGAAATTATATATTACAGTCTTCATCCACTGTAGGTCCCTAAGAAGAAAGTGTTGCGCTGCCTGTGCTAGGCCAAGGAAGGACTGGTTGGTTTTAGAAACCTTTGAAAGATTTCTGTAGCTCCCTGATACACTTATATTCTAAAGAGGCTGCAGCTTTGAAAAAGTGTTTGCTGGATGTAGCTTCTCAGGCATACATCAGAAAAACTCTCTAATTTGTAAGGGATTGCAAAAAACTAACACCAGATTTTGCTTCCATTGCAAACAAGGTCACAGTTTCTATTAACTTTACAGTGATCAAAATCAGGATTTATGACTGAAAAAAATTAACAGAAACATAAATAGCCTCCACAAACTACTCAGCAGGGATGTCTTATATAAGACATTAATTGCCATAGCAAGCAGGCCCTTTACAGAATGTGTTTAAAATAAAAAATCAGAATTCATTAATACTTGTAACTATCCTTGCTAGGCAGTTTCACTTACTCTGTAACTTCTCTCTTCTGTCACTTGGACCTGTACTGAACTGAGCAACCTAGGTTTTTTTTTAAAAAAAACAAAACAACAACAAAAAAGCAAGCTATTCTAGTTCCAGAAGCATTTATGGTGGAAATACCCTTGTTCCCAGGAAGCATGTACATACAGTTTGTGTTAGGCCCGGTGCTTAGATCATTCTACAAGGTTTAGTGAAAAAGACAAAGGAAAACAAGAAGCCTGACTGTGCTGTGTCAGGTGCAGCCTCTGAAGAAGCTGAAGAGCAGCGCAGCCCCCTGTCCCCTGTGCACGGACACCAAGAATCAGGCCAACCAGCCAAGCTGATGCAGCTGTTTCACTCTGTATGAATAATGACACATTCACTTTGGCTGTACAAAGACAGAAATGACGACTGTCTGCCGCATGGTGTGACTTTTCACTGCAGAGTATCTGGACCAACATGTAATTGGGTGGTTTGTACAGTTCGGTTTCTGTACAGGACTCTGTATGTGCCTGCATACATTAAATAATCATCGCAAACCAGGCAATTGCTAACTTCAGACCAATATGTTAGCATGTCCTTAGAAAGAAATGGCACTACACAGAGCAGATGTCAGATCAGACTGTCTTTTACACAGACATCGAACGTGTCTAACATTTACCTTGAAGACAAACATGAACATCAACCCTGAGTTTGCACGTGACTGACAGCTGTTAAAACAGCTGCTGTGCTCCTTTTTATTGCTTAAAAAAGACTCCATGACAATGTTTATTGTAGACATCTCATCTTCAGGGCAATGATTTTTCAAGTTTGAAGGGTCAGTCATTGATCCACATCAGCAGGTTTTGTTCTGTTCATCCTTATTCCCTGACAACCACTGAAACGTGCTGATACAGCAGCTGTTACACGTGGGGCCTTCTGTTTAACTGTTTCCTTGCACAGTCTCGGTTTGCAGTGCTTATGTGTTTTACACACATACTTAAGAACACGGTCCTACTTCTAAATAACAAAAGACTTCTTGTTTTCTGAAATGTATATATTTCATAGTAGTTTCTTAGAATGCTGTATTTTTGGCCTAGAACAATGATGATTTCACTATAGGTTCAGTTTTCAGCTGTAGAAGAAGGATACGTATTCATCCATAAGCCAGTTCTGGATCTGAGGTGTCACAGCTATACACTGTTCTTGAGTGACAGAAACTCCTTTTATCAAAAACTTTTCAGGACAGCAGCAGCATGGTGGTGTTCTGTTGGCAGCAGTGAGACTGTCAAGGAAAAGCAGCTGCAGTATTCAGTATTTCCATGATATATTATTATTTTTTTTAATCAAGTGGAAAGTAGTCATGGAAAGACTGATATGTCATAAATGATAAAATCACATTTTGTCTGTTGACTTCTCCTTCTAAAATGCTCTCTAATGCTTCTTGGTCAGCATACTTCACAGACAGAAAGCCGCTCCTAAGAGGGCTCCTGTTGTGCTTCCAAATTCCCCTAACTCTCATTCTGAAAAAGCATGGGGTCCTTTTCCCGGCCTTCCTTGGCACTGAAAACGGTCCAATACAACATTAATTTCATTAGGCACAGGAATCTAGAGAAAATTTTTAACACTGCAACAGACTTATTAAAATTAAGGCTCTGTTAAAATACAATTTTGAGATGTTTATATTTGTAATGTCTTGATAACCATAAGATCACACTAAATCTATTCTATTGTAAATGAGTAATTTAGACATCTCTAAACAGACAGATTCTCACACACACAATTATTTGCAAAGCAGTTTTAATTCTTTTGATAAGTGTCTGCTGAACATCTATGAATTTCTCCTCTCCTGTGTTTTACAGATTGGACTAAGAACTATATGGTGTTTGTGATCAACCTAGTAGTTTTTTACTGGAACATGAATTCCCTCAGTGATAGCCATTTTCAGTCATATATATTCTTGGTTACAAATTAACAAGTATTGTGTATGAACAACCACCATGCTAAGAAGCTTCACTGAAGAAAAAAATGGTTTTTACAAATAATACGTATGAATAACATTTTAAAAGGAGCACTCATGACTTGTACAAAGAGTTTTTAGAAGTTCACGGGAGTTTTTGTAACTGCCATTTCCAGTACTTTGCATACCGTGCTTAGAATACAACATTAAGCTTTCAGGTCAGAGTATTACACAGTGTAAACTGGCATTGCTCTACTTGTTGGCATGAATTCCTTTCGTTGCCTTCAGCGGAGATGCAATAAGTCACACCAGACAGGGCTGTAGTCATTGGTTTCCGAGAGTCAGTTTTGCAGTCTCTTGCAAGAATATGAAAGGATATGAATGGGTGTCCCTTCTCACCTGCATTTCTTTTCTAGTAATTCTCCCAGTATAGTCTTCTGACCCTGGTCCTCAACTTGAATTCCTCAAAATCTAACTGGTTTGTATTGACTTTCACATCCCTGGGTGAGCTTTGTGGCTTAACTGCTTATAAATTGAGAAATATATGAGCCAGAAGCTATTGAACAAGGGAACACAGAACTGCCCATTATCCCCTCAATCACAAGCACTTTTCAAGGTAAGTCTGCACTTAAAATACCACTTCATAGACTGATGGCACTTATTATACAATAGTTAAAAGTCTCTAATAACGTGGTCTTTCATTCTCAGCAAAGAATCTTCCAAATTATCACTCAGGGGTAGTTTTAATGCAAGTGACACGCTGTCATCAGTCTGCCTTCAAGATTACAGGCCTGGTTAAACAGCAGTCTTCAACAGCAACAAACATCCAGGCCCAGGTGGGTCCGGAATTAAGAACAGAATGCAGTCAGGCCTGGGGCATGTACTTACTCCAGCTATAAGCAACCATCTTTACTATGCAGAATAGGGGCACTGCTGAAAATGGACCTTTTAAGGCCTAAATGGATGGCTTAATTCTAGCTTTGCTTCAACAACTTCAAGAATTAAAACAGCACCTTTATCCTTTTCTGCATGAACCACTTAAAAAAAAGCAAAACCCCCACAACCTCACATGAACTTTATGTTTTGTACTGTTTTGCTGCTACTATTCTTCTGTCTTCCCTTCTTTTCTTTACATTTATGCCCTCCCACTTTCTCCTTTACTGCCAGTCCACCTCATGTCCCAATTTTCCCGTTTCCCTCTATCATCACACTGAAGGAGGGCTGCTTCCTCACACCCCCCAGCTGGCTCCAGCGTAGTCCCTTTGGCCAGAACCAACTGTGGGCTGTTGTACTTTGCCTCTGAGCTGTCCTCATGCAATTAAAGCAACGTGATTTCTACCACCACTGAACGATGTAGTAGGAACCTATTTTAACTGCCGTTGTTAACTATTTTACCATATTGCATTTACTATGGTCGCGATTTTAATAGTTGAGCTGCAGAAGTCAGTTTTGTTCCGCTGTTTCAAAGCAGCAGCAGCAATGCACAGCAGAAGGGGCTTGATACGACAGGCTAAAACATATGCTAAAAGCCCCTTCCAAGCAGTTGACCACCAGCACACCTAAGTACCAAAACCACCTTATGGCCTTGATTCATGCATATCTAATAGCTGCCTGTCCCCGTGGTGACTACAAGAAGTAGTATCAGATGCTGAGATGTGACACTGATGTTCTTGCTGACAAGTCTGGGGAGCTGCACCAACACACACTGTATGTTGCTGTTGGGACTAATAACAACAGTGTTGATTTTGGACAGTCAGTGACTAAAGGCAGAAATGGAAGGACGTGATGCTTAGAAAGCAATATGCTCTGGCAGCAGAATTGGGGAAGGATGAGCAACTTAGAAAGTTACGCTGTTCGGATGCTATCACTTAGAAAGACAAAGAAGTTAACAACAGAACTTATAATTAACTGGGCAACATTTTGCAATGAAACAATTCTTACTAAATTAATAGCAAGTCTTCCCTTAAACTCATGGGAACACATTATTGCAGGAACAACACCCATTTTTTTTTTCTTCACTGGTTGAACATGCAAATTGCTCTACTCAGTGGATGGTATCAAACCCCTGAAGTGTCCGGGCTCATGGGCACCAGGACAAAATACATCTACCTTGGGAAGCACTGTCTGAAGCCAGGAGGGTACAAAACCCAATTGCAGATTCTAGTTTTTCAAGTGCCCTATCTTTTCAAACCAAGCCAAATACCCTGCTGTGAGAAATTCTTTCTCAGTAGTAGTATCAGAGGACTAAGGAAACAGACAAGAGCGTAAGGAAAATGCTCTGATTTTCCATTCCATCCTAGTATTTAACCACATGTAATATTTGCATCATTTTCTCTATTTCTAGTACAGTACTAGAAAATAACCACAGTTATAAAGAGCTCTAAGATACTAGCAGGAATGAATTACAAATATGCTGTTGTTAGTTGCAGTAGACATATGGAGTGGATTGCAGAAAGGCTGAGGAATCTGAATCTTAGAAGTCTTACCATCGCTAATTGTGATGTCTATTTAAAATAAAACTGAAGCACTGCAGGGAAAATTATTTCTGATAATGTCATTGCAATATTTAAGGATATTTCCTTGCCATTTTCTATTGCTTTTAATTATGAAGCTACACATGATGTTCTCAATATTGTGTGTAAAAAATGGAGCATGGATTTTTAATGTCAGGTACCCAATTCCCTTTCTGTTGACTTCAGTGATTTCCTTCTTGTATAAAATATGCTAAAAGGAAACAGTACGTGTACATAAATTCTGAAACTGTTACCTTATGTCAAACAACTCATCTAAGCCATCTCCCTTGCAAAAAGATGAAAAATCAAAAACATCTGAAAAAGGTTAGTCGGGGGGAGGAGGCTGTTACCCCTTCTAGAAGAGAGGCTATAGCAGTAACTAAGAGCAGCAACTTAAACTGTGCACAAGGGAATGCCTCCCGATAGCCAGATATTAACGCACATCTAGGTGCAACTGTGCAAAGCCATCCATGTTGGCAGCTCTAACGCTGTAAATGGTGTAACTGCAATGGTAAAACTTTGCACCAGAGCTAAGAATGGCATCGCCAAAACCCTCGGTCATAGAAGCAGTCCTGAATTGGGGAACTAATCTTTTTGACTAACCTGTTTTGGCAAGGACTGCCAGGTGGGCAAAATAACCCCCTTTATAGAGCATTTCACCACCACTAGAATAAAATTAGTATCTTGCTAGTATCTTTTGTGGTTACTGGCACATTCACCAAGATTAAAAGGAGTCTTTTTTTCAAATATTTCCAATATGCTAGAGGAAACCTAAGTGGCTGCAGCTCTGCTTAAGCAAGAGATGCAACATATGCAATGGAAATCTTCAAGTATGCCAAATAATGTTTGTTAGTGCTTTCCCTGTTAATACCCTAATCCCTAATATAGAGCAAGTCTACTCAGCTTTTAAAGAAAGTTCTCACTCATTACTGGGATCTTGCTTTAATATGGGCCTTTTTGGGGGTTGTTTTTAACACCATTAGTTACCAAATTAAATGCATAGTAATGGAAGGAGACACAACATTATAATTATGAAAGAAGCAGAATCTTGTCAAGAAAACTTGCCTCTTTTCCCTCTGTCATGTATTTGCTGCTATCTCATTTATACAGAGCTTCAGCTGACATTCAAAGGCAGTTCTCGATCTGGTGAATACTGAACTGTGCTAATTGGAGTGACTTTTTTTGCTGTTGTTGTTGTTTCTATCTTAACTATAATTAAAATTTCTAATTGGAATTTACAGCCGTGCCTGTAGTGTGTTGTTATCACAGATGATATGCCAGAAGAGAGTTATGATGCTCTCCCAGAAAATGAAGAATAATGGCTCTGGCTCACAGGCGGATTGCACAGCTCCTTAGCGAACACTGAGAACTAGCTTAAAAACCTCCTGGAGGCGAACAGTGGTTACCACATAATTATGTGACAAATAAGCCACAGCCCATGCAGTGAGCGAGTCTGATGGATGGGATTTTCAGATCTTTTTGTCTTCATCATTCATAATTTACTCAAGCATGATGGCACTAGTGATCAATATTAAAGGGCCTCCATGAAGGAAGCCAGCACAGAACACAGTTGCAGCATGTGTAACTTGGCCAGGAAATACACGTGTCCCGCTCACTGTGAGATGCATGTACAGAGGACAAGACTCCCTTGTCTCTCTGTGTTTATATTCCATGGCTGAAACCACATCCATAACTTAAAAGTGGAACACAATAGGGTCCTTTTGAGGAAGCAAATATAAAAGGTAGTCGGAGAAAAAAAAATTACTCAAACCGGAGGGATTTTTCAGTTTCTCCACTCACTCCCACAAACATCTATTTCCTTTGTGTCATTTTTGCTGATGTTATTTTACGGAGTTCGGTAATCTGCCCATCTGTCTTTAACAAGCGTGTTCTAGGCCACATAACGTTGTTTTTACCGTCAAGATTCGCCTAGAAACACTTTCACCTGTGCCCCTATACTTAGCCACTTTGGAGAGATACAATGTCTTAACCCTCTTGTCTGCCAAGTTAATAAAACCAGCTGCTGTGTAATGAAATAGAAAGGTTGGGGTAATTCAAGGTTTTGGCACTAACCAGAGCAACAAGAAAACAGCAGAGAAAGAAGAAAAAGGAGCTTTAGAAGAAGGGCTTCCAAAAGAACAGGGTTTGAAATTTGACACAGCTGTATGGCGTGAAGAAGGTGGCTGTACATTTCAGATTTGTGAAAATAAGACAGTACATAAGTCAAAAAGCTGTTGATTCAGATAACGTGTATATAAACTGTGAGCATACATATGTATGTATGTAATGTGTTTTAAAATGCACTTTCATTCATACGACATGCACAGTTACAGATGAAAAATGAAAATGTGGGTCAGTGCTGACTCTTGTATTCCTTAAATTCTTCCAAAATGAATAAACAAACCTCACTGTCGAAGTGCTAATATACCAGTGATTCTCAATGTATTGCAGAAACAATGTTCTGGCTTTATAAAAGAGATACTAAAAAGCTTACGGAGGTATTGTTGCAAGAATACAGTGACAGGTACAAGATGGTTCCTCCTACATAGCCTAGCAAGAGCAGCATCAATATCAGAGATCATTAGACTAACCTGTGGTGTCATTCCATGGCAGATGTACATGATCGGGATATTCTCCGTGTCTGGCCCTTGATCAAGGCACAAATCACTTTTCAGGGAATTCTGCAGCTAAAATAAACAGAAAGAAAAAGAAATCAAACAAGCCTTACATGAGGAAAAGACAGTGTGATTACTTTCTTTTCTTTGCAATAAAATCATATGTAGTTGAGCAAGGAAATAAGCAAAATTAAAAATACTTGTTGCAGTGAAAACATTGAAGAGAGAGCACTTGGAATAAATTCTTCCTTGTAAATAATTTGACATTACTGGTTTCAACAATGTTATAAAAGGTTTCAGGGAAGGTAGATTTCAAAAAGCCTTCAGAGATAGCAATAATTCTTGTTATACATTTTAAAAATACTAAGTCTAATGAGTCTCTGGTATACACTATATACAAAAGACAATTTTTTTGAAGAGTGCAGCTAGCTGACAGCATGGATGGAGTTCCAAACACAGGAGAAAGCCCTGCAATGAAACAGCTTTTTCCAGGAGAGTCTTCTGATTTCTGGAAATAATCCAAAAAGTCCTTTCTGCTGACACTTGGAGACTTCTGGCCAATTGGTATGCACTAGCTCTACTTTGCATTATTCCAGGCTAAGCCACGAACAGCAATCTAGCTATGAACAGACTGCAAAGTACTTGGCCCTGTTCATCACAGGGCCCTATATATAAGCTTTGCAATGCTGAGGCAGAATTTTCTTAAAGTGAAGTGCTAAATTAATGAGCACAGATAGCTGGAAGGTCTTTTTGAGTGTGAGGCCAAAGATGTGGACTGCATACCCATGGGCATGCATAAAGGTGCTCAGTGCTATAAGGGAAGTTCAGAGAACATTAAAGAATTGTCTGATGGAGGGAGCAAAGAGGTGATGTGGTTTGCAACCATCTGTGATTAACTGAGCAGCCCTGTCAGTTGTGTACAGGGGCCTCCTTTGAGGAAGACAAATTGATATGCTTAGAAAGGAAGTCTAGAAGTGCACTAGTGTGTACTAAGTGTGGAAAAGCCAGAGACTGAAGCCAGGCAGTGAATAAAATCACAACCGTGAACTCATCTCTACAAGATTTCCAACTCTAAACGTAACTCTAAATTCAGTAATAAACAGGACAAATCTCAACATAAAAGAGAAAACATGCATTAGGTATCAGGACTGGCCTTATTCTTACCTGCAAGCCTCGAGAATTAAAAAGTTTAAAAGTTTCCTCTCTCAAACCTTTGTATTTCTTAGGCATAAACATAACCGTGACCGTGACTCTAAAATCAGATGTTAGGCATTACCCTCTACCCAAAACAATGATAAATACCAGCCTTATTAATTCATGCCTAGATCCACCACCGCCTTCAGCTTTTCAAAACCTCTTTCACCAACTCAGATTCTAATACTTGTCCTAGTCCTAATGTTACAACATTTTCCACAACCATCTCCAGAATAAAGGAAGAAAAAAAAAAAATCATCTGTCTTGACCAACATCAGCATGTGACTTAGCTGAGAGGGCTGACCCAGCAGTAAAATAGATACAAAGACTTGAGAGTCCGACCTTAACCCTAACAGCAGCTGTGGTGATGAGGTGTTAAAGCAAAAGAGATGAAATGGTGTGTTCCTTTTCACACCAGTCCTCTTCTTACAAACCTTGTAAAATGAGCTAGCTCCTCGGACTTAATTTCTCAAGCTCTTACCCCAGTCACAACTCTACAATAACTTAAAATACCTGTAGAGAAATGACCCCTACAGAAAACAGTCTAATTTAATTACAGGAATCAATTTTTGTGAATATGATGCCAGATAGAGAATGTAAAAAGGACGTCCTAGCTCTACTAGCTTCCTGTGGGTCCATACTAACTTGCCACGCTCATCTTCCGTGTCAGGCACGCCTGACATTTCTACAGGCCAGAACTGCCCCCGCTTTAATTAGCACAGAACAACTCAAGAGTGTTTTCGACATAGACAAGGGTACTACTGTCACCCAAGTAATGATGATGATGATCCCAAAATACAGGCATTTGAGGTCATGAATTAAGGTTTGGCTACAGTATTAAGAAGCTTGCAGCTGGAATACTGAGCCTGTTTTGTTAATTCAACTGCTGCCACAAACCTTCCAACTGACAGCTCCAGTGTGTCTAAAAAATCATGCCTTGAGTATCTCTGAGTAGAATGCAATCCACGAAACAAATGAAAAATCAGGGAGGAGGGTAACATTCAGAATAACCTTGGCATAAACTACAGCAGAGCAGCTGTCTCTTGTCAACTATCCAGTCTTAACAAATTACTTAACTAGGGACTTGAAGATTATCTGACTCTTCTACTTAGAGCCAGGCATTGTCTTTGTGAATTACTTCCGCTATTACACCCTTCTCCCCCACCTTTTAAGAATGGGAAGTGTAAAAAAGATCCTTACCACCCCATAGGCGACAGTATCTGAATACATCCTCATTTCTGGATACACACTGACGAGATACCACCTGAAAGTCTTGCACTGGAGCTTTTTCCTCAAGGCCTTCCTCTCAGAAATATCACCAATATCAATTCCGGAGTCCTGCACATAAAACAAAGGACAAAAGAAGCAGGAAAGACATCAGTGATACACTTCTGTGTAAACTATCATCCAGCATCTCCCTCATTGCAAAGACGATTATGACCTATGATAATTATCAGCTTTTGGTTGTGGAGCGAGTCTGCTCCCCACACGCACGCCGTAAGTGCCCCATTAAATGGGACAGGGGTCACCATGGCGGGGTCTCTTCCAGAGCCTGCTTTGGTCATTGGAGCCACTCCTGCGGACTTTGGTGGGGTTCAGCGCTGACTTGCAAGGAGGGTCACTGTTCTCCAGTTCCCTGGCACTTTCCAGATCCAGCAGTAATTGGCAGGAAGTAGCAAGTTGCCCTAGAAACAACTTTATTGCTGGTGTCCCACTGCGGCCTAATCATTAATATATGACACTTTCTGGCCAGTTCTGAAGCCTGGGTTTACTGCTTCCCTGCAAAGAGCAGAAGCCGTGCTCACCTTTCTGAAATAGCACTTACTAAATTTCTCTTGTAATGTAAAAAGAGAAGTTGATATTTTTGTTAAAAGCAATTGCAAAATATTTTCACCCCCAATTTTTATTCTCCTTTACAATTTCTAGCTAACCTAATTTGTACTTACTGTAAGAGCAGAGGATAAACCGTGAGTTTTTTAAAGGTCCTGTATATAAAAATCAATAATTTATCACGTTAAAATCACACAGTGGAATTTTTTAGAGAGGGATCTAAGCATAAATTCATGGCTGTGTTTGACAGGAAGTAAAAATGAGACATTTTGCTCCACACTGTGCTCTAGCACTTCTGCCTCAAACAAAACACAGGATAAATAATTTTCATAGGGAAATCCTATAATCTATCTACTTAAACAGCAGCCTTTACTGGGCCATAAGTGCCTGAAAGACTTTGTCAGCCACCAGATACGATTTAAAAATAGCATTGGAAGCACTGAATATTCTTAGTTACACATCAAAAAGGTATCTTTCTAAGTATCTAGGTTTCTGAGCAGCTGAAGCAACAACTGCTTCTTACATCCTGAAGTACTGAATTAATGAATTAATCTGGAACAAGTCTATTTTATTATGGAAGCATTTTCTAACTAAAGTAAAATTGATTTCCACATTAGCAAAGTATACTAAAAAGTAGGAAACTGAGGTCTGGCATAAACAGGCATAACTCAGATTAATCCTCAAAAATGATGGCTCTCCTCCCCTTAAGCCCTACATCATTCATAAGACTTTATGTGGAACTACTCCTTAAGTGATGCTTTTTTCCTGACACTCCTAGCAAGTGACTGGACAGAGGAACGTGCTGTAGGCTGTTCTAAGACAACCAACCAATCCCAAGGACAAATCCTGCATGTCCACGTCCCGTGGACAGGAGGGAAAAGGAGGATGCCAGCACACAGACATTCCACTGCCAGCACTAACCAGGCTTCCTAGGATCAGGTACTAAATTGGTCCAGTGCATCCCAGCTCCTTTCACATGCAACCCTACAGGCACCAACGCTTGTTTCCTCACGGTTTACTGTGTGAGGTAAGAGTGAGCATCTGGTGCCTCAGTAATCACATCCTCCCATGCAGCTGGAGAAGGAAAACAGCTCGCTTGTAGCACACTGGCTCTATCACCAGCAACAATAAAGTGTGTTCCCCAAAGCTGAGAACATGATGGGAGGGGAAAAAAGTGAAAAACAAACCCCAAAACATAAGGGAGCATACATGGAGAGCACAGTTCTTGCTTCTGAGACTTGAAAAAAACTTTCCTTTGGGTTTTAAGTGCTTTTCTGAATCTATTTATCTGAGTAGTTATGATGCAGGAATCACCCTGGTATCTGAGATCCCCGTTTGAAACCCTTGGTATTTCAGATCCACCCACAGAGATCCCAAGGTGGCAGTCACAGCACACTGCCAAATGACTCTTAACTCCTTTAGATTATTAGCTCTCAAAGACTAAACCCTTTAGAAACATCTGACTACGGGGCTTCCCAGAGATCTGGGAATTGTTCCATGGAAAAAAAACAGGTCCTGTGGTTAACATTTTAGAATAACATATTTCATGGAAAGTCCAACTGTTTTAACTGAATACGTTTCTATTACCTACACAGCCCATTACCAGTGCACTGGTTCATCAGCTTCCAGACAGAGAATTACTCCTGCAGTCAGCCACTTGCGTACCAGTATTTGGCCATGCTATCTGTCTGTCCTCTCCGCATGTTTCTCACAATGACATCTCAACGCCTTTTTGCTTAAGCTGAAACTAGGTTTGATTTGAAAATTGCCCCTCTTTGGTCTTTTACCTTTCATTTGATTTTGAGGTAAGCAAAGATGAAACAGAATATTGCCGTCCAATCTGATATCCAAGTTTGATCTAATCCATCCCCAGCCTTTCTCATCCACCATTTCTTTGCTCCCTGCCTACTGCAAGTCTGTATCGAAGTGTCCCACAAGGGTTAAATTATTTTTTAGGTTGCTGCTTTACACTGAATACTTGCTCTTTCTGCTAATGTTTCTATACCAAGCAGAGCCTGCATTGCTTCTAACCTTTTGATGTAAAAAAATAAAAAAGGATTCCCACTAACGATGTAGGTTTTCCTTGGACTGACTAATTCAATGGCAATGCTTGGGACTACAGTTTTGTACTGTGTTTTCCTCTTTCCCTTAAAAAGGTCAAAGGCTTTCCTTTAACATGCACCTGCTTCCTACTGCTCTAGAGTCAGTTCAGCACTTAACAAAGTTTAGCACGGGAAAGAAAAAGGAATTCCCAGGTCATTGGAGCTCTTCCCCTGATTCTCGGCAGCAGGCCTTGCATGATGAACACAAAGATGCTTAGAACAGCTTCAAATTACACAACTGATTGGGGTACTCGAGCACATGTCATGCTGTCAGACAAAACAGAGCCCCAACACTGTTAAGTCCTTCCCTGTTTTCCACGTGGCAAAAGACAGAAGCTGTGTGAACACTTGAATGTACCCAGCTGTAAGTCACAGACGCCATCTGACAGGAAAACCTTCTGATGGTCACATAGGTGCCACACTGTCTCTGAACATCCTGTAGCAATTACTAGGCAACGACCAGAATCCAGCTTTACAAGCCTGTTACAACTGTGAAAACTAAGCTGTTTCCCAGTATATTTTAAATAAGTGTGAGGGCATGTGTGTGTTTATTTGGTTTTCTGCAGTGGTGAGAAATACAAATGAAGGTTCTTTGTGCTACAGGTTCTGTACATACATACTGATAGATTTCTCCCAACAGCAGAGGCAACTCGTTACACTGCAGGAGAGGCTACCACCATTAAAAGCTGATTTAGTGCTTGCCATTTCCAGCTTTTAACTCTGCACTACGGTTTGACAGCGGTAGCCTTTGTGAAGATGAAGAGAGTATAATCTACATTGCAATTTATTCAAGCAGTTCAGTGCAATGATTAGTACATTTGTGGTGGAAAAATGACTGGAGATTGAAGTAGTAAGAAAACTCGTTATTCCTCTTCAAGACTATACAAAACATCAGTTTTAGCAGTACAACATCTACCATGAAAACACCTTGATGCACTCTGTGACCTGAAGAAACTGGTTCAATCCACTCACTGCATTTATTTTTCCTTTGTTTAATAACATGTATTTTTTTCCTTTAATAAATGAGTTTTAAAATTTATTATAACAGGCTTATTTTTTTCTGATCTATCGGCACAGTCGAGACTATGTTATTATTACTTGTTAAATTTCCATTTAAAAATAATAATAATGACTTATCTTCATATTCTTTACGAAACTGATTTCCAAATTGCATTGAGATCTCAACTTTTCACAAGATTAGGCACCACCACCATAATTTCTGGATGAATATTATGCAAATACATGTATACTGCTGTATATCCTGTCTACCAAAAGGGACTTCTGAGTTTTGTGCTAATGCTATGTTTGCAAGTCAAAAAATGAAACGTAATCAATCAATGAAGATCAACCAATCTTTAGGAAAATAACAATAAAAATAGAAACTGAAATTTAGATCTATCAGGCTAATCACAAATAAAATTCATTTGAAATTGTTTTGATGTAAAAAAGTGACCCTATCTTCTAGAAATGTCTTCATTCTTGTATGCACTGCTGTGCAGCTACTCAAAACAGGGACACTTAAAGGGTAGCTTGGATTCTATGAGCATGGGACTAAGGTCCTTTCCCTATACGAGGTCATAAAGGATTTTTTTCCTAGCACTTCCATGGTATATTATGTGGCTAATTCTGCAACCTAAAAACAGGACAGTGACTTCCCCACTTTGCCAAAATGATCTAGTTTTTAACCATGAGAGATAAAGAAAACTATTGAAACCAGCTGAGTCAACATCAGTATTCATATATCTAGCTGGGTTTTGGTTTCTAACCTTTTTTCCTTATTAAAGGCGAAGTACAGCATTTTATTTAATGGCAGCAAAATTAGTTTCTCTGAACAGCTGCAAAATCACTCAGACAAATTTTAAAAGAAAAAATAAACTGTCCAAGTTCATTTAAGTCTAGAATACTTGCTTTTTCTATACCGATGATAACTGCACACTAAGTCAAAGAAACAACCTATTCTGCATGGATCCTGCAAGTTTTTCAGAACAGGTACAGTTGCCCTTTCTCAGATCACTATAGCTCTTAACAGTTCACAGCCAAAATACCATTGACTACAGAGATGAGGAACAACTGCAGTCAGATATCAAACTGAGCTCTCAGGTTAGCTGTCCAACATTATCTTTTCAATATAATGGACCAGCCATTGCTCATCTGTGGAAAAGAAATCTGGACAAGAAGGCCAAAAGGGAGTTGCAGCTAGATTCTGCAGTTTGTCATGACATCCACCTTACTCTGATGTGAAATTATTCAAGAGTGAAACACTCACACTTGAATCAATAGATGTTAACACCCTTTGCCCCCTGGCAGAATTCCCCTCACAAATGTGGCAGAATTATATATAGCTCTCTGTGATGGTAAATGAGAGATTCCAATTCAAAATAAGGTGTGTAATATGGATTTGATGCTGCTGTTTTCCACATTTCTGCAGCTACTAGATTAAAATCTCCATGAAGAGTCATCAGCGAGAATGATGAACTTGATAATTTGTAAGGATAATTTGAAGATAAAGAAATTATTCTAGAATAAGACACAATATATTTTTTTATATAAGTGTGTATGTATAGGCATATCTTATGCCTATACATAAGACATAAATACATATATATGTGTACGCAAATAACAAAATCCTAGCAGAAAAATAAAAATTCAGAGTAGGAACCAAACCTAAAAGGATCTAAAGCCAAAGACTGCAAACACTGGACTCACCTCCTGGGGTATGTTCCATGCCATATAGACATGGCTCTTAAATTCATCCATCCAGACTTCAGCCACCCTTAGTGCATTTCTCCGGACATGAGCAGTTAGATCTTCTGTGTATGGTTTATGTGCTCTTTCAATGTGGGCAATCCTGGAGCAAGGCAGAACCTCAACACTTCCTCCACATTGCCATACCTAGGAGAAAAAAAAGACATTCTGCTAGTGAGAGCTCCCTACACCACTGCTGTCTTTTAATAAATAGACTGAAATTGTTTTATTGTTATGAAGGAGAATAACTATGCGGAACTTATTTGACTATATAGAGGGGGGTTTTAGACAGTTGTAAGAGGAGAGAGTTATTACCTTGCCTTACCATGAATTATTAGTACTACTTAACCTTATGGTAGAATCATTACATTACCAGTAGCCTCTCACCACAGTCATCCTGGATCAATTTAGCTGTTCTCAAGATTAATAAAATCATTTATAGGGAATCCAAAACAATAGCATCTGGGTTCAAGTTTTAATGCCTTGAAGGCATTTCTGTTAAGACTGTGCACAGCTGATCTCAGTGCGTACATGCTCTATTCAGAATCTTGAACTAGGCAGCCTTACGTAAAAGGGAAACTAAGCAAACAAACTTTTTAAAATCACTAAAGCTTCAGGTTCTAGGAAGACTAGGAATATAAATCCATCTTGTGCTTTGTTTTAAGCATAGCTCAGAAAGGACCAGGTTTATTTCTTTCGAGAGGGAGTGATTAAGACTGCCTGGTGAAAATGTACTGTGAACAACTTCAACACACACTACTCTCAAAAATGATAATACATTTATAATGTAGGTTACTGTACCTGCTCCAGTGCGTTTCAGGTTTGCCCACTACCACAGCTGAGCTAACATCCATAATGTTGATCCTAAGTTTTACGTTTATTTCTGCTTTTGTCTCTTTCTGCTTTTAGCAAAAGAGACAACTACTTTGGCAGTCTTGACAATCAGTGAAGTACTTACTTGAATTATTTTACATGGAAGCTCTTTTTCTGTGTATCTTGTATTATTGTAAACTTCCTAACAAGATCAAGGTGTCCCGCTCATAATGGTCACGTGGATGCAGCTCAGGTGAAAACCCAGACGTACTCTGTTTGATCCTGCTGAACAAGTACCTCGGTGTCCCAGAGGCATGCGTACTCACTGAGAAGTGACGGAATTTACCTTACAGTCCTGCTAGCAGAGATTGCCGAGGCTTGGTATCCCATACCAAGAGAGCAAAATATGACACCAAGCGTGCTCCTTCCTCATGCAACTAATCCAGGAGAGACTATATTCTGGTCTCCCTCCTGGTGGCCAGGGATGTGGGTTGGCAGAACACCATGTTCTGGAGCTGATCTCAGACCCCTCAGGTCTGTCCATCCTATAGTCATATGCTCTACTAAGGAGGCACTTTGTTCAGTCATTCATTTTATATATTTAGACATCTGGCTTGAATACAGCATTTAGGCATTTGGCAGCTCCTGAGACCAGAAAATGTGGCGTGGGTTCAGTGTTTACAAAGCCTTTTCTGAACAAGTGCCTAATTGCATTCAGCATATGCTGGGAAAAGAGATAGAGCCTTGGTTTTCAGAGCACTCTGGAAGACGAGCTATCCCGTAAACCTGCTGCACAGTAGAGAAGGGAGCTGAACAGACTTCAGCATGTCTCTGTGTTCAGAACTTAGAAACCCGTAAGAATAAATAAACATAACCACTACCAACATCCAAGCAAAACTGAGATGATCATAAATATTTTTAAACAAATAGGCAATTGATCTGGCACAAAAATAAATAATCTGGAAACAGCATTTGCGTCCTTTCTTTCTAGATGTCATATACAGTGGGCAATCCAGTTTAATGATCTAACAAAAATAATAGTTTGTCAAACATCTAATTCTAAATGGTTTGACTACACTTCCTAATAAAGATTAAATGTGAAATATCACCAGGCTTTGCTCACACAATGCCCGCTTTCAGTCCAACCCGTTTCTCAGCACGGCATTGACATCCAGCTATAAATTGTTTCAGAGTTACTCACTGCACACTGTTTAAATTAGTATCATAAAAGACAAGGAAGATGTAGAGATGGTCATAACTTAGCCTAGGACACGACAATTCACATACTGCGTGTGCTGCCTCATCTTTGCTCATTTTAACTACGAATGGCCTTGATCCAAGTCCAACATGTGAACACCAAATCTTTTGTGGGATTTTTAGAGTTGGGTCTGAATACCATCTTGACAGCAAGCTGAGCCAAAAATTCACAACCTATAATAAGCTGAATTTCCAAGTAATTTTCTAGGATCTGAAAAACTGAAGAGCAGACTCATCTATAATTTTAGTACTGATTCAGTAATCAGTAAAATCTAATTTGACTTTATAATGAAGTCATATGTGTTTTCAAAAAACATCCTGAGATGACAAAGTCTTTAATATAGTTTGTAAATAACACCCACTACCTGAATAAACACCAATTAATCATACCTGGTGGCCACTCCTTTCTCTCAGACACTGTCAGTCTTTGTTCTATTTCCAAACACTAATTAATTACTCTGCAAGAACAATGGATTCACTTAAAAACTTGATGCTAAGAGGGAGCTGTCAATACAGACACTGACAGAACAGGTGGATTGTATTAAAAAGCTTCAAAACCAGATTCCATTATTTCTAAACAAAAATGTCCTGCAATTCATGAAAATCTGATTAGCATGTGCCAAGGCTGGACTAGAGCTCTATGCTAACAGTTTCCATACATCAAGTGAAGAACACACCAACTGGAGTTCCCTGTCCAGAATTCAGCTCTCAGAATCCAGTTCAGCGTGTTTTCAGTGCTTCCTTCCAAGAGACCTCAGAAAGGGCTCTTTATTCTTGAATTTCCTGAGGAGGTACATACATTTGGTATAGCCCCAAGAAGGGCTTGGAGGGCTTCCTCTTCTTGAAAGGGTTCCTTCATCAGCAGTAAAAGGTAGTAAAATTCCATTAAAAAATTCAAGGTGGAGAGGGACAGTAGCAATGCCAAGGCAACTTCTAACACTTACAAAGCTGAAAGACTAAAATCAGCAAAGCCTATCACCTAAACTAAGAAAAACAAGTGGGAGACAAGAACATTAAATGAATACTGATAATCTATTTGGAGAAAGAAAAAGGGGCAGGGACATGCCTCCCTTTTAAATATTCAGTTGTTATGACTCATGGGACGAATTTGTCCAGGCTCTAAGCACTTCTTACTGTTAATTTACTGAAAGTACATTTATTTACACATAAGCTATAATTGCAGCCCTACATCTGTGTGAATTTATGTTCATCAAGGTTAAAGTAGCCCCACAGAGCAAACAGAAAACATGTTCTTTGCACTGGAAGAGCCAGGAAAGCAGAAGATGCTTAAAACTGCAGACAGAACACAGGTGGGGGCACAACAGATCCGCTGTAACTTTCGCTCTGTTAAAAGAGTAAAGGACCCAAGTACTGGGTGGTCCGTCGGGATGGCACAAGCCAGGCAGCTACTGAAGCAGTGACGCACCAAATGGCTTCCTTAAGAATTCTGCGAAGGCGTAAGCCCTAATACTGCTATGCTGTCATCCCGCACTCGTTCCAACCAAAACGAGGGCAGTAGCGACAGCGTTTGTACAGCCTTCAGTGTGCAGTGGAGATGGGTGACTCACACATCCTTAGAAACGTCTAAAGCTGGTTATAATTTTTTTTACAGCAAGTTCCATTCACATCTGGAAAATCTACTTCACTAGACAAAGGGTCTCCATTTTTATTTAGTTTTATTTTTAGTTCCAAATCCTCTTCAATTGCATTTAAACATATTAGAATTTGCATAATTAATCAAAACAATTACAACTCTGAATCTGATCCCCTCTTGAATATCTAATTTATACTTCATTATAAAAATGATATAACACTTCTCCATTAAAAGCGTTTCTTTTTATCTCTTTAATGACTGACTTCATTTCATGTTGTGGAAGCTAAATCTAATAAAAAAAATAAACCCTACATGATGCTAAGCACTTTATTAGCATGTACTGCATTCATTAAATTTACACAGATCACGCAGTTTCTCCAAGAACTGATGTGACCGTGTTTGAAACCATCATTTCGTTTGGACTGCAAACAAAACTTTTTAAAAATTGTGTTCCCTAAAAGCTGAAGCAATTTCTAGCTTCTGTGGAATCCGCAAATGACAAAATTAGAAGAACTCATTAAAGATGCCCTGAAGATAGTAACAGTCAGTGTGAATTAATTACTACTGTGGATACAAACAAACAGTCACCAATATCTTTAAAATATATTTTGGGGAACACTTTAATGCAAAAATATTTGTGAATCTTGTTAACCTTTGTCATTACCATTAATCATTTACTGATAACCAGTAATGAGCTTGATGTTTTACAGGCAAGTATGAATGAACTGTTTTTATTCAATACCATGAGCCAAGTCTGTGATTATTTCGGGTCTGCATTTTTATTTTGGCAACTTGACAGGTAACTGCAGAAGGTACAGAGAGAATGGTCAGATACAAAGACCACTGACATCAATGTTCATGTTCTCAGCAGCAATAAGTGGGTTTTGGATTGCACCCTGAAAGTCTTTGGATTGTCACGTACATTTAGGTATCTGTCTGTCTCAACCTAGAAACTATACTCACTAGAAAGACATTAATATTTATATATGTTACTAAATATTTATTGTACTGGGCATTTTTTATTTATATTTATGTTACTGGATATATGTTAATCTTTATTTAGGTCATATCTCCACCAAAGTGAGATAATCTTCACTAAATAATTGCAGTAGCGACAATAAGTACTGATGGACTTGGCTAACTTTCCCAAATTCAGCAAGAAGCCATGCACAGCTTTGCTTTTTCCACTGGTCTCAAATAGCTTCCTCCCATTGAAGAAGCCTGCCCAAACAGTAGAATTAAATGCAGAGTTCTGGCTTGAGTCACATAAATTCAGGATTAGAAAAATGAGAATATAGATTGACAGAAACAGAAAGAAAATACACTGTTTACTGAAGCCATGATTCTGGTTTACTGCCTGTTCCTAGTGCTGAACGGGCTGGAAAAGAGCATCATGTCACTGGTGTGTACGCCTGTGGGGTGGGAAATCGAGTCGCAACTTCATTTCAAGGAGGGACTGCCTATAGTCACAGCTCAGAACAGTAGGCATAGAGAAATCAGAGACTGGAGAGAGATATCTTTAAAATTCCTTCATCTGTTTTACTGAAGCCCTGTGAGGTTTTTGAAAACTATTCTATTTCTTATCATCGTATAAGCCTTTTCAGGTAAACTTATCTATTTGTGTGCGAGAATAGCTTGTTTCCATAATCGAGCTGATAATCTTAACGTGAAACTCTAAGCAACCTACAGAAACATACCCCCACAATCTAAAATACTTTAAAAAAGGAAATAAAAGGCTTTAACATAACTGGAGCTGCTCTCAATTTTTTAAATGTAAATTATCCCTTAAATCTTACTTTTGAAGTCATCATTAATTGCCTCATAGGCCTCATTAATTGTGCCTTTATAAAACACACTCATTGAAAAATACATGCAAATATTCTTCCCATATTAAATTGTCAGTAGTTTCCTTCCTCTTTTAGCTAATTGCTTCATTATGTACTTTTCAAATTGTTTTGTTCTGCAGGGATTAATTTTGCACTGTCTTCATGAGCTGCGAAACTTTTACAATGTATTGTCAAACCCAATGTTGTGTTGCTGGTTTACAACTGCAGGAGTGACTCTGTGCTTTTTGTTACTAGGAGATAATAGGCTTCAAGGGTCACTAAAGGCATGTGCTTCATTCAGGTCTCTTTCAAACGTGTCTATCTCATTGCTAGGCACAGCAATAACCAACATATAAATCACTACACTGCCCAGTTTAAGTCATGAATAGGAAGAGTAAAAGAAACGGCTTTTCATCTTAAAAGGCAAAAAAGCAGCAAACTGAATAACCACATAACCACTGGTTTAGTATTCATGGAGCAACTTACTGCACTGCCCGTCTTTTAAGTTTTTAGCTTTCTCTCCCTTACCACAGCTGTACTTCACCTGATCTAATCTTGCACTAATCTTAAAGACTTGATTAGTAGTACCAGAATACCAGGAACAGAACAGAACACAACACAAAAGAACACAACACAACGGAACACAGTATTTTAAGTTGGAAGGGACCTACAACGATCATCTAGTCCAGCTGCCTGACCAGTTCAGGGCTGCCCAGAAGTTAAAGCATGGTATTGAGGGCATTATCCAAATGTCTCTTAAACACTCGCAGACTTGGGGCATCGACCACCTCTCCAAGAAGCCTGTTCCAGTGTCTGACCACCCTCTCGGTAAAGGAATGCTTCCTGATGTCCAGGCTGAACCTCCCCTGGGCCAGCTTTGAACCCTTCCCACATGCCCTATCACTAGACACAGGGAGAAGAGACTGGCACGTCCCTCTCCACCTCCCCTCCTCAGGAAGCTGTAGCGAGCAGTCAGGTCACCCCTCAGCCCCCTTTTCTCCAAACTAGACAAACCCAAAGTCCTTAGCTGCTCCTCACAGGACATGCTTTCCAGCCCCTTCACCAGCTGTGTTCCCTCCTCTGGGCGCATTCAAGGACCTTCACATCCTTCTTAAACTGTGGGGCCCAGAACCGCACAGCGCTCCAGGTGAGGCCGCCCCAGTGCCGAATACAGCAGGACAGTCACTGCTCTTGATGCGATGCTGTGTTCGATGCCCCCCAGCGTGGGGTTTGCCCTCCCGGCTGCCAGGGCACGCTGCTGACTGGTACTGAGCTGCTGCTGACCAGCACCCCGGGTCCCTTCCTGCAGGGCTGCTCCCCAGCGCTCCTCTCCCAGTTCGTACTTGTGCCCAGCGTCACTCTGTCCTAGGTGCAGAGTCTGCCATTTGGACTTGTTACGTTTCATCCCATTAATCACTGCCCAATACTCCTAGACATCTAGATCCTTCTACAAGGTACCTTGTGCCTCAAGAAACTCAACAGCACCTCCCAGTTTGGCATTACCAGCAATTTTGCTCACGGTGCACTCAACTCCTGCACTCAGAGCACCGATAAATCTATTGAACAGGGCTGGGCACAGAACTGAACCCTGAGGAACACCGCCAGTGACTGGCTGCCACCCAGACGTAGCCCCATTCACTACAACCCCTGGCGCCCTGCCCCTCAGCCAGTTCCTCACCCAGCACAACATGAACCTGCTCGTCCCACAGCTGGACAACTTGTCCAGAAGGGTGCTGTGACGGACAGTATCAAAAGCCTTACTAAAATCCAAAAAACTACATCTACTGCCTTCCCTTCATCCACTACGCAGGTGACCTTATCATAGAATCCATCCCAGTCATCCAGTCAGTTCTGTTACACCACAGCAATCCCTTCCTCTTCCTCACTGGTCTTCCTCTAATCTTTGTTAGATTACTAAATCAGTCTTGCAGTACTAAAAACTCTCCATGAAATCAAATTCTAGAGAGATCTCACCTCAGTATCATGTTAAAACAAATACGGAATCTTCACAAACTAGGCCATGAATAATCGCTATACCAGAAACTACAATGGCATTGCCACCATGCCATGACTTAGAAGTGCAGAAACATA
Organism: Falco punctatus; assembly: GCF_963210335.1. Taxonomy (NCBI): domain Eukaryota; kingdom Metazoa; phylum Chordata; class Aves; order Falconiformes; family Falconidae; genus Falco; species Falco punctatus. The sequence continues at coordinate 28,705,423 of NC_137590.1, read as the reverse complement.
TTAAACATGAGACTGTCTTATAATAATGCACTGATTAATTTGCATCTCACCTGGGTCCACTGATTTGTGAATGCATGTTGCCTGAAACTGTTTTATTTCTTTCCATACCACTATAAACAGTTTCCTATCATAAAACGTCAAGATGTGCATATTACTGCCCAGTTGGTGATGTGCAACCACACAGGCACAACCAGTGAAAAAACATCTGTGAGAAATCTTCAAGGCCTCATCCTCCTTCCTTGTAGGGTACAGGGATGCTGTGCATTAGCTGGTGCTGTATCAATCATTTGCTTTCCTGTGGGAGCAGCTAATAAAATGTTCTCTCCCCAGAAAGAGCAAAACCACAAAAATGATTCACTGGTAATGTTGTCTGTATGTATAATTACACATGCTGTAGCTGCAGGTTACCTGCTGAGGCATTCATGGGCAAAACAGGGGGGAAAAGCCAATTATTCCCCTGTAGGTTTGACACAAAACCAGAACAAGCCAGAAAAAGACAGCTTCTGTTGATGTCATGACTGGCACCTGTTCGGAGGCATGACATTTCTTATTTTATTCTCAATAGAGGCTGTGGTGGTTTTTTTCCTGTTGGAATTACAACCCTGTAAATACAGAATTTTAGTCTGTGTCATCTTGGGATTCAGGTTGTTAACACAGTGAGGTACTTTCCAAAACAAAATCAACCTTAGCAATAATTCTGGCCCTGCTGAGAAGCCACTACAGGTTATACAGGGCGTGAGACAAGTATTTACACCATACTGACACTGTCGAAGAATTGGGTTTATCTTGGTGAACGTGTGGGCTATGAAAAGCATTGGCTACATCTTGTAAGAAGTAACATTTGGTCCATCTTTACAAATTTTTCTTGCAGAGTTCAGTCTAGAAAGGGTCTCTTCTTAATTCACAAAATGGATAAAAATAAAATAGACATCTTCCTATTTAAAGCTTTAATGTAAAGTTAAAAAGAAATCACTACCTTAAATAGCAGTATTTAAATTTTACCTAAAAGCAGACACTAAGAATATTCTTATTCTTGTACTTCTCAGGCCTTCCCCTTGGCACATCAACCCAGCACTGTTGAGCAGCACCATGATCATACACTCAGGATTTTTTCTGTACAGCAAGTCATTCCCCGGTGGGAAGGGCTATGGCCCACTTCATAAAATCAAGTGAAAACATGGCTTCAAGACCGCAGCAAGTGACGACAGCTGTCAGTGCAAGAATGGGGGACATCTAGATTCATTCTCCTGAAGGGTATTTTGGGAATATCTACATTGCTTAGTGGAGTGCCATGAAAGAGGACCCGGCAGCAAGGACAAGAGAGGATGCTATGCACACACGGCATATCCCACCGCTCGCTCTCTGTGCAAACAGTTCCTCAGCACAGCAGCTCGGTGAAAAATCCTCTTGGTTTCTTTGTTCCCTCCCAGTCCTTTCCACCTCTTGGTGCACTAGCCACTCAATTTTTCCAACACAACAGTTTGTGAGACAGCTTGGTAAACCATGAACTGATTAATATTAAAATTAACCTGTCAGCTGAAAAAAAAAATAAATTACAATGTCAAGGTTTACTTCTGAACGGGGGGTGTTCATAGAAAGTGGGTACGGGGTGGCCTTGCAGCCAGCTATGTTGGCAGTGCCAAAGCACGGGTGTGCTGCAAGAGTGCTAACGAGGATGGCAAGGAGAAGGAGGAGAAAACACAAACCAGCGTAGCTGTTTAAGCCTATGTGTTGTGAAACTACACCCTAGCTTGTACACTGTACAGAGGCTTTCCTTAATAAAAACAGACATCTATTTACATGTGATATATTCATGATTTCATATAATTTATGGACTGGACTATAAACACCGGCAGGTAAATTTTGGGAAGCTTCTAGGGAAAAAGTCCAAAATGTTTTCAGATGAATACAGAGATTTGGGGCACATGTAAACATCTGCACTTGCTTGTGATTATCAAAAAGAACACTTCTGCAAGGGCATAAGACAGGGATCTCGGGTGAGAAACACTTAGGATACACAAACACTTTGGACTGGTAATGACTGGACATGTAAGCCAGCAACAAGCTTCCATGCACCGTATGGGAGAGACTGGGTTAACTAGTCAGCAATGAAGAATCATGATCCCAGCAGCTGGGGTGGGGGGAAGTTAAAAAAGAAAGAGATAAAAGGACAGGTAGTTAGCACCACACACACCTTCAGGAAAAAAACAAACAACCCACACTCCCAAACAAGCAAGCAAAAAGGAAGTCACCTCTGGAATTTGAGAAAAAATAGATCAGGGAGAGGCATGACAGACTTCATGTCTGCTTGCTCTGCAACAGAGGGACCTTGTTCTATGAACAACACCACAAAGAACACTGGGACAATTTTCTGGTCCAGTAACTCATTTCCTCATCTCTGTCCAAAAAATGCATTCCTCTATTTCTCCACCAACAGAAAAAGCATCAGCAACACGTAAGTTCTATAGGAAAACTGCCAGGCTAACCAGAAATGAAGCAGATACATTTATTACAATATTATTTTATTGCAAATACAACTAATTGCACTATGGCAATATACAGTATAAAAGTAGTGTGCCGTACTCAGTCTGAACTATAAATGCAATTTTCCTCCTGGGTCAGCTGATGTAAAGTCTTGATATGTTGTTTAGTGGGTACAAGATCCATTCCTTTTCCCTTAAAGGGCTATTACCTTCTAACAAAATTTCCTCTTACCCATTTAACAGGGCCATTATATCCCTGTGAACACTAATTCATCTGCAAGCACAAAGTCTTTGTGACATACATAATTACTCTAAGTAAAAGCCTGGGCTTACATTCCCTTGACTCTGATGATGACTTAAGTCTGCGACCTGAGGCAAATCACTGAATATTTGTTCAAGCATCCCTAAAAATGGTACAAACAACTTTGTTGTAACAGATATTTGGAAGCTTTATCAAACATGTAGGCTGCTTTAAAAGACAAAATGATTGCTACAGGCTTGCCCTTGATCGAAATTCTGCTGACTTCAGTGGTGATTGGCATAGGCCTTTTAAGTCTGCTGAAAACTAGACTTGAACAATCTAATGCAGGATCTAATTGACTGCACCCAGTTGATCGCAATGGATTTGTAGGGGCTTCTGTAACTACAACTACTGCTTGTGCAAGCACTACCCAGGAGCAGAGCCTAAATGACAGTGAGAAACGACAGATCTACACTCGCGTTTTGTTTCTGCTGTAACGCAGTTGCCAACACAGCTCCTGTTTGGTCTCTTGGATAAGCAATGTGATTCCAGTTTGCCCTCCAAATGCGATCTGGTCCCTTAAAAGCATGCTTAAGTCCATTCAGTTGGGAATGATTGAACATAAACCACAAAGAAGTATTACTCATCCTAACGTGAGTTTAAGAATATGGTTCTGGGGCACAGTAAATGAATCTTTCAAAAATCTCAGATGAAGTGACTGAGCTGCTCAAAAAGGATGCTGTCAAGTCTTACATCAACCAGCCTGCCTTTATTTTCTTATGGGGCAAAAAATAAAATAGCTTTGCAAGAAAATATTTGCTTGAGGAGAAAATACAGTGTTGCTTCTAAGATTCAAAATGCATTCATATTTTGAACTCATCTGTCAGCTTCTAGCTCAAGGCAACAGAACTCTATTAATATTTATTTAATAATATATGTTTAATATTTTACAAATGCTATTACAAAGCCACAGACAAGGGTAAAAAATCTTCAAAGTTAAAATAATACACCAAATTAGAGGCAAATAGAACTGAGAAACTAATTCACTAGAGTCACAGAGAATAATGCTCCAATCAAAGACCTGTTTTCTGTAGCTTGGTACGGTTTACCAGCAATGGACGCTTCAGATACAGTTTCCAATAGTTGGGGATTTTCTTGCACTCGTGTAACACAAATAAATAAATATTTGTGCAGATGATGAGATGACAAAAATACTTCCTGGGACAGGATAGTTGGATAAGTCTCCATTTCATCAGGGTCTAATTTCTGTCCCTTCACAGTGAAAATTCCATCAGTTCAGCCAAAACCAAACCATTTCACAATTTTAGAAGACACTATAATGGTTTCTCCTTTATAATGAAAAGAAATCCTAAATAGGTAGACTTTGCTTCTCAGAAGCCTCTAAGCTGGGAAATTAAATCTTATCTCACATCACTGAAGATGCAGCTGCTAACAAAACGAAAACAAGAATTTGTGCACAGGCACAGACAGCAATTCACCCAGTCCTGTCATCACATGCTGCTGCAGCTGGTCTGCATATGAGCTTGGCTCACAGTAGTTTTACATCCTCTGGAACAAAATTAGTAATATAAGGACACAGGACCATGCTCTGCTTAGCATGTTTAAGATAAACAGATAGCTCAAATGATCCTGACTCTTGTTGCTATTTCTGTAGTTGAAAGTAACCTCTCCTGTTCCTGCAGATATTTGGTCTTACGTGCTGATACATAAAATTTCCCAATGAAAGAATTTACTTCCAGTGCCTAAATACTGCAAAGAATGGAAACAGGCTGTGTGAAATTTGCTTAGAAATTCAAGCTATGAAAGAAAATTAAGGAAATTTCACTAGGTAGCAGCTCCATCATATCAGAAAATGTGATACACAACATCCTACTTCTCGGCTAGCCTGGATATCAGCATGCAGCGCCTGCTTCTTCACCCCAATGTGATAATGCATATCACACGGCAGAATGCTAGATGAAACCAGATATTTCTTAAAAAAGGAAAATGGCAATGAAAGATGAAGCACAATGAGCAATCCGTAGTCATGGGTTGGAAAGCACCGTTTTAAAATGGAAAAATTATTTATTGCACTAATACTGTAATTATAATGTAGTTTTTGTAGAACAATGACTATATTAAGTGATTCATCAAGGGCCTCGCAGCTGAAAACAATGCAAGTAATCTAGAGATGACTGTTTGGTGCTGCAGAGACAAAAACGTAGTTCAGCAGCAGAGACAGACCATCTGGCCTGAAATCACCTGCTGACTACAGCTTTCCACATCGCCCTGTCTAAAGGAAATGAAAGACAACCCCTTGGAGCTGCACCTCTAGGGATGAGTGCTTAGGATGCAGGGGAATGACATGGCTGCCCACTGTCATATGAGAGCACACTCGAAGCAGCCACCTGGATTTTGCCAGGACGCGGTGTACGGCCCCAGGTGTGCACCAGAAGCAGGTGGCTGCGGGAAGGAGCTTGCTTTTCAAGCTTAACATCTGTAGACATAATATTGTGCTTCCCAGAAGCTCTAATACTGCACTGTACATTTATATTCATCCTGGTATTATCTGGGATATGCTGAGAATTGTGAGAAGAGTTGGTAATAAACTGCTGAAAAATCTGTTCATTACCTCTCAGTAATTTGTTCTGATATAGCCAGGAACACAGATCCAAGCCAGAATAAAGTCAGACGAGGCAGCATACATTATGCTACCTTGCACACTACAATCTGTTACAGATGAAAGTATTTTATGTAGGTCAGGCACTGCTTCCCTGGAGACAGACAAAAAGCCATAAGGAAATCAGAGAAGTGTTGGGCCTTATTCCAGTGATCCAGTCTACTCCAGAGTTTCAATTACGCAGAGATTTGTATCTCTCTTGGTCTTGCCTATCAAAGTGCTCTTCCCAATCAACTTCTGCAAGGCTAAGTATAGCAGACTGGACAGCACATATCTCATGATGCAAAACTAGATAAAACTCCTCTTGCTCACACAAGGAGACAATAGTTTTGTCAGTTGAAAAAAGAAACGAAAAATCAAAGTGATACTAATTTTCAACTCATCGCAACATTGAGCTGCAAAATCAGGTTTCAGGAACAGAAGACGGCTCTCTCTGGCCCTCACAGTGAGGAGAATGGTGTTAATAAAAGCAGCAGACTTGCATTTCTCTCTCTCTTTCCTTAAAACCATGATCTGATGTAACTGAGAGGGGATCTGCACTTCAGTCTTGCTGCAATAACACTTTATCTCTGACAGGTGGGAGAAAAAGAATTTCAGGACCCCAGAGTAAATAAATTCTTTTTTTTTGTTGTTTGTTTTTTTGCTATTGTACAATAGTATGCTTTTATTCTGGCAACTAAAAAGCACAAAATACAAGCTTCCACTACCATTTCATAGCAGAGTTCAGAATTTAATTTTATAACACACATCATACCACTTTTTATTACCACCCATCTAAGAGTTTCTCCTGGATCAAAAATCTGAAAGATCCTCAGACAGAAAAGCACTGTATTTTCAGAATGGTATTTAGCTGTGAAGAGACACAGAAAGTAGTACACAAATCACACCCAATACTGCGTATAGTAAACAGATGAAGAGTGTATGATGGAAGAAGAAAGTATGTCCACTTACACACTTTACAAATATCTTAATTTCCCTCCAGAGGGAAGGTAGCATAACTGCCTATATATTCCAGTTTGCTCCATAATGATTTTCCAAATTCAAATTAACCAAGCGATCTAGAAAGGCTTTTCCCATTATGCCTGTGAGAAACTATTCTCCTTACTGAATCTAGGATAACAGGTAAGCAGGGAGTTTTAGGTACCGTCTCTGCAGAATTCTAGCACTGTTACTTGAAGGAAAGAGTAATACCAAATTCTGTATTTCTATCCTTGTCCCAGGTAAGTTCTTTAAAAAGATACAGGAGTTTGTGCTCTTCGCCCCACCAAAATACAATTTATAGTACTGCAGAGCTGTGGATCTCCTTTGCATGCCATCGTCCATACATTTTTGACTGTTTTTTCCCCCTGCAAAAAGAAGTAAGCTGTATTTTTAAATGTAAGCCACCAGTGTTGGTTGGTCACGTTCCTTACCCTGATTCCCAGCTCCACATTCTCTCCTCCGTATACTTCCATGCCTTCATCCAGTAAGCCAATCTCTTGGAAATATTCTCTATCTACTATAAAGCATCCAATCAACGCAGGACTTCTGGAAGAATAAACCAGCAGCAACAAAATTAGCAGATAGAATATGAACAATTTTACTATTCAGACATAGATTATAACTGCTGGTTCAAATTGTGCATCAGGGCAAATTCTTACGGAGGTGTCTCTCAAACAAATTTATTCAGCTTTGTCTTCTAATGTTCTTGATTCTATGGTGAAATAAGTACCATTGAAGGAAAACAGACTCAAAATTATTTGACATACATATTCACCAGGACAGCTAAGAATTCAGTGCTAACAATACTAGAGCCAGGAGCCTCAAATTTGTTTCTGAGGCACCAGCCATTCTAGTCTCTGTCCCTGCTAAGTCCTCAGGTTTCTGTCTGTAATTATTAACAAGGATACCCAATGATGCAAGTCAGGTTCATCTACAGCTAAGAACGCTTGTCTGTAAGCTTATGTAAAAGAAGATACTATTTCTTGAACAGGAACATCCAGATAAAGTTTTGTAATACAAAATCAAGAAATGTCTGCCCTTACCAGCATACTGCAACATTAGCCCATTGTCCTCAGCCAAATTTAAATAAGTCAAAAATCTTTACTCAATCGGTAAGCTTGTTTTATGTCATGACACGAATCAACCAACTTCTACTGTGCAGAGCTAATCTTATGAAGGTAAGAGTTCAGGCACAAAGAGTACAATTTTACCTCTGTGAGATGCAGAGGAGGACAATACAGAGGAATTTGGCCTTTTCATTTTTCTTCTACCTTATAATCCACACTGGCAAGAAATAAAAATGTCTTTTCTGATTATTATGCTGGTAACGGGAACTATGGTAGCAACAGGATATTAATTAGCAGTACAGGGAAAATCATCCTGCACTTACTGGGAACATTCAAGCTGCAGTAAGTGTAGACATCTGCTTTCAAAGAGATTATAGATGTCTTAATCACAAATTGTACAATTCTACAGAAATCTACACATTTAAACCTTTAACTTGAAGTGCTATAGTACTCACTTTATAACAATGAAAGGCTGTTTCTGATGTATTTATTAATGAAAAAAATAGCAGTTAACGTCACTTCAAAAATTGTACTTATTTTATGACAAAGTACTTTTGCTTTTGGTGTTGTTTTAGAAGTATTTTTCAGAGTACCTGCTTCCCTTTGTTAGAATTCCAGAAGCATATTGGAGGCATGATAGAAGCCATCAATCAGTACAATTTTTCTTCATTTTAATTATCTAGTACACACATGCAATGTATTGTACTAAATAAAAGGCTTCAGGGAAAGAGCTGGGGAACAAATCTAAACATCCAATATTCATAAAGGACATTCACTCCACAATCCTCACATAGAACAGAGTTTTGGGGTAAAATGGAAAAGTGGATTTTCTCTTTATTCTGAGTTTAAACACTTTTCATTTTAAAAGTCACCATAATTAACACAGAAGGTTTGCCTCTCCAGGACTTAGTAGAAAACGTTAAAGCATTTTCATAATCTTAACAGAGTTCATTAACACCAATAACCATTTCTAATGATGGGGCAATTACCACCCCCTGTTATATATGTCTGTGGCAAACCTGTGAATTTTTATGTCCTACTTTTCAGTTCTAGGGCCTGTCCTAATGAGCAACATCTTGGTCAGTACAGTTCAGAGTGTTTAAGCTGACAACGCCTGAAAAAAGCTGCCTGCCTGAAAAGACTGAACTACTGGATGAAAGATACCCCCTACACTGACTGCGTGGAAACTGACTGGTAGTGATTACCCCCTTGAGCTTCTACTACTATCTAAGGTTCTGCTTTGCAGGTGGTAAAAACAGTCTTCACACTTTCTTTTTGCAAAGAGTGAGAGTATAGGTACCAGTGACCTCCTTGGTATGAATGCATAGCTGTAAGAACAGTCTGGAATCTCAGCAGAGCTGCTGAGGGAATCCAGAGGTACCTACTCTCCTCCCCAAGATAAGGGTTTTCTTCTGTACCAGCCTAACAATATTCTAGACATGATACGAAAGTACAGAGTGAGATTGTACCAAGGCAAGGATCTAATATAGCCATTGCTCACACACTGTAGCGGACTAGCATTAACTCCTAGGATGTAACACAGCTGTAAAGCTATGAGTATTATAAAGAATACAACTGTCAGATCAGTTCATTTGTAAATCAAATTCTGTTTCTGGCCTATTACCACTAAATCAGCAGACGACACTTGGAGAAAGCAGTGCTGCTGAGCATTCAAGTCTACCATTTCACTGTGGCTATGTTTTGCCCCAAGCTAGTAACAAGGAAACCTATTTTAAAAAGATCTGAAAACAGCAGTTTTCTTGAAGAATGTGTGGGGGTCAAGGACAACAGCAGAAGAGGACAGTTCAAGGACATTTAACTAATTTAACATTGCAGTCAGTAAAATCTGCTGAGACCACCCCCCCATCTGTGATACCTAGATGAGCATTGCCAGGGACACACCAATCTAGGTCACAGCTGCATGTTACCTTATTGGAGCAGTTGTGTTCTGCAGTTTCCACCATGACTTAGGAGGGTTCAGATATCGGCACCACAGCTCCCAGTCAAACCCCTGTGCTGAGAGGGGATACTCCTCTATTTCAAAATTATCATACTTAATGTTATCAAATGATGGAGAAATTACTCTCTTTCTGTTTTCTTTTATCCTAGTGAGCACCGGTTCAGCCCTGAAAAAAAAAAGTGTTAAAGATTATGTCTTTAACAGTAGAAGTATAGCACCGATGGAAATCACAGACTCATAGAATAGTTTGGGTTGGAAGGGACTCTTAAATGCCATCTAGTCTAACCCCCCAAATAAACAGCAGGTTAAGCTGCATATTTCAGAAGGGGCAAAGTCTACACCTGTTACCCATTCAGAGCTACCTTCGCTTTGAGATGGATTTTTGACAGAAGATTCTGCCCCAAAATAACACGCTGCAGTATTTTACCTAGGATGCCCTATTGTTAACCTTGACGTGACCTACTGAATGGAAGAAATGAGTATCTGCCTATCGAACATTTTTTACACCCTTGCTACCAAATAATGATAACTTCAGGCTCTCAATATTATCAAGGACATCAAAATCAGAGTTAATAATAGATCTATCCTAGGGACAGAAGCTCCTGCCTTTTTACCATCTTTTTTACTCAAGAAGCACAGAGATATTAAATCCAGACTGAACAAGGTGAAATACATGGGTTTAGTTACGTGCTACTTTTTCACAGAGCAGCAGCCTCAGTGCAAAAATTATACTTCCTTGTTTACACTGTAGAACATAAAAGAAACATAATATTTTTAATTAAAGGAAGATTAATTTTCCCCTATGGGTAAAGGGCTATGTTATCAGAGGGTTTTAACATGCAGTTTTCCAATATAGTTTAAATACATTGTAATTACACCAGGAGATGACTCATACTATAAAAATGGATCTAGGTATGTTACACAGCACAAACAAATTTTCATGCTTGTGCCCATGACTGTGTCTGAATCTTCATTAAAAAGATCAGAACGCTCATCCTCTATATGCAAGCAAAATGCCATTCAGTAATTTATAAATAGTGCTTAGAAAAGGTCCCCTGGTCAGAGATATTCAAGGAGACACATACCATCCCACATTGAATTCCACATGGGCATCAAAGAGAGCAACTACTGGTGCTGTGGCTACTCTCCATCCACTAACTCGAGATCGAATCAGCCCCTCTTGTTTGCTGTGTCGAACAACCTTGATGAAACCAGGCTTACGGGCATTCACTTCATCAACATACTTCTTCAGTTTCTCCTTGAGTTCTTCTGTGGAAAAGAAAGAATTAACTGTTAGCAAGAAGTGTCAGCTTGACAAGATGTAAAAACCTGTTCTTTCAGCAGAACTCCTTCAGGAGTCTTCATACATGGAAATACTCCCTTTTGATTTAACTAGTAAGAATTCTCAAGTATCAAGTCTAAAGGGAGGCAAACAAAAACTAGGACCATAAATTGTATAGTAATAAAAAAATTCCAAGTGTAACTATTTAGCCTACATGACCAACATCAGAATCCTGCCACTGTTTAACATTATGATTGAGTGCTTTATTTTATGGCATGTTAAAGTACCACAGCTACTTAAGTGCATACTGTGTTACTGTAGCAACAAACAAGATAACTATCTTACATTTCCAGAAATATATGCCCAAGTATTGTTCACAAACTTTCTTTACCAATATTTCAAGAAAAAAATAATAATAAAATTAATTATTTATCTCTATTCCATTTCTCTTTCTAAACTTCAACAGCTCTTTTCTATTGGTACTAAAAAGTTCTCAGCAGAACAAAGGCCAGTAAAAGTACTGGAGCAGAACAATTCCCAATTAAAATATGATCACTTTTAAATAAGCAGTTATCATATATCTGGTTTAAAGACCTTTCCACGAGAAATTCCAATATGTAGAGCTGAAATATGCTGTTCACTATTATAGACTGGAAACAGTTTACTATTCCTTATTAGCATTGCTATGTCATGATACCACTCTGAATTCCCTTGGTGTTATTAAGTTCCCTTTCTTCCAAATCTCTGCAAATCCAGAAATGTCTTTGCTATCATGCAGAATAATGCTCCTGTTGTTACAATGCTGAACAGGACATCGTAAAATCTGCGTGAAAAGCTCAATTCTGCCTAGCCCTTTCTGTGAAAACTGGAGCAAGCCAGTTAAGTTCTCCATACTCAATTCCTCACCTGCGGAATGGGATCACCACGCCTGTTTCTTCTTTTCAGTTTATTTAGACTTTAAAACTCTAGAGAACAGCAGTTTTCTTTTTCTCTGCATTTGGCCAGTGCCTAGTGCCCCAGGGCACTGAGCTGAGGGGAGGCTGCATCAGGCAGGGGGTGGCACCAGAGCCCAGCAGAGGAAGGAGCAGCACCCTGTAAGTCAGCACCCTGGGAGGGAGTACAGCTTCTGACACATTGGCTGGCCCACATTGCCTCCTGGTAAAATACGACATGGTTCTTTTTTTTTAAAACCTACCTTCCTTTCTCTTTCCTTTGTTTTGCTACCATTAGCTGTGCAATCTGCTCCTAGCTATGTGTCAGGGGGGCATTTTTGCACTGAGCACAGGTAGCTTCTCAACATAAGCCAGCTGCTCTGGGAACTGGTTGCCTCAAACAGATCTGGATAACATCACACTAGAATGGTTAATGTAACAGAAAATTAAGAACAAGCACACCTTACTAGCCACAGTAAATGTTCATCCTTGAAAGGAGATGGATGTGTCCTCTTAGACTGACAGAGGAACAGAGCTGTCTCAAAAGGTGTCCTCTAACCTGAAGACATGACCTTAGTGGACCTACTTCTCTGAGGATATGGAGGAAAGGACAAGATGGTCAAGTGCAAAGACTCCTTAAATTCACCCCTCTTCAACAAGACAGCCACCAGGCATGATGCTCCTGCAGCTGCTTCCACTGGCTTTGCAGGAGTGTGCATGCCACATACCTTTGTGTAAATGACTCTGCACGGAAGGGAGAGAAAAACCAAAAAAAAGTGCTGATACTTACAGTTTTTCATGAAGAACAAGAATTAAAAAGAAATAATCTGATGACCATGTCCATCACAGTACTTAAACCGCAGCTATATTTTAGGAATGGACTCAATATATTCCTACAATTTGCTATGTTACATTGCCAATAGCTATTCAAATTGTTTACCAATTACTGCATTGCCTTGAATAAACAATAAGAGGCATTTACACACCTAGCACAGAGCACTATTCTACCTTCTATTATATTTGCTGCATATTGATCAATACACTTTCCTTCATAAAGCCAAAAATCACATTCAGGTTTTCTAATGCTTATGCAATGCCACGTGTTCTTATTGTTCATCCCTTAACACACAAGAAATTTGTAGCAAGCACAAAACTATCAAACCAACGACTAGCTAACAGCACTTTAAATTCAAAAGAAGACATTATGAAATTGTGCCCACCTAAAAATAGTGCAAAACTGTTCTCTATTCCCAAAACGTAACATTGTGGAGGGTGAATATCAAAACATGATGATCAAAGCTTTGTTCTCAGTGTAAGCGGCTGTTCATAGCTTTACAATACCAGGAAGCTTTATTTGCCACAACAATACAGCATCACCACTGAGTATTAAATACATAAAAGGAAAGCAGGCTCTAATCAAGGACTTGAAAATCAGTACCCTTGATAGAGTCATTGTTCTCTCAATCACCTTCATTTTTAGCAAGTGGCTATTCTTACTCCTGTCATGCACTTTTCTTAATGTGGACTGACTTTATAAGCTTGAGTAAACACAAAATCTTTTCAATAGCAAGGTGTAAGATGGAAATAAGTGGAAATGGAAGAGAACCCAAATCTTGGCTTGCCACCAGCACGACTTCAGCTGCACATTATAGCTGTGACATTTACTAGGCAGTACACACTTCTAATTTTCTGGTTACACTGCAGCTTTTTGCAAATTAAGTGAATGGCCTGAGAGAGTCTCAGGGGAACCTTGGAGGCTTACTCATGCTCAGTATGGAGGAATCCTTCCCTGGACTTCAGCCTCAGGAGGCAGAGAAAACTGCTGCATTTTACCTAATCTTCAATACTGGCCTAGGAGCAGGGACTTACTCTGTAGCATGTCCACAGGAGACAAAGCAGTATTTTGCAGTCAGGCATTTTCTGGCCTTTGTTATTCAAAACAGATTAGCCTTGCTTTGCAAAGGCAGAGTGCTGAGCAGAGCATTATGTGCACCCTTTGTTTTACAAAACCTATTGGGCAGACTCTCCCAGAAGAAAAGATAAGTCTACTAAAAAAAATGTAACATTTTCACTTAGCCACAGGATATAGCAGACATGTAAATGAAGCTTAAAAAGTCACTATTTTGGGAAAAACATTAAAGATGCCCTAGCAGGATGCTTAAGTCAGGTTTTTTCATGCATTCCACATTTTGCTGAGTTTTACATGAGGAATTTCGAGTTCAGTTGTCTTTGACAGTTTTAGAGCACCCTGTCCAACTGGACTGAATGATGGGACTCTCGCCCTAGAACTGATTGTACACTTTGTGATGGCACTGGATGGTCTTCAGCAATATATTTTTAACCCACCCTCCGTTTTTTTCCACTTTAGATATGTTGCTTGAATAACAAACAGTGTTTTTCATTAATTATTGTGCTTCACTGCTTTATGCCACCATAGGGAGAAGAAAGGGAATGAGCAAATGTGTCATCTTCAATACACTGTTGATTTGGTTTCTAATTATGGAAACAAATAGGCCTATAAAGATAGATGCATTTGCCTTTCAGTGCAGAATCTCTCAAAAAGGACTCAATTGGACTAAGCTGAATGAGTATCTGCAACTGGAGAGAAAGAGCAGCCGTATATGGAACGGGAAAACAGTGCCGATCTGGCACTTGGACATGTTGCAGCCTACCACCTGTCTCTATATGGTACAGCACAGCACAACTCTCCTCATAAATGCATAATTAATGTGCCATAATTATGTTTAATATTAACATAATTAAGTTCTAATACTTCTAAGAGGTTGTTTGCTTGTTTTTAACAAATCCAAAAAGATTCTGTTTTACAAGTTTCCTTATTCAGCACGACAAAGCAGCGCTAAAGAATTCGTGCAACTTTGCCTCCGTAGGAAGCAAGAGGCAAGGCAGGATGGAGGCAGGGAGCATAAGCAGTCAGAAGATGTCAGCCATCCCACACCTACAGAAACTGTATATGAAGGGATCATTTAGTTCATGAAAATCCCTTCACAAGCCATCTTGCTTTCCCGATATGGTCTGAGAGAATGGTGGCTTGAGGGAGGCCCTGGCAATGCAGCTGCTCTCCTTGCAATACTGTGGCTTGCTTGGCTTGTGGGAGTGGCCAGTCCTTGCTCAGAGGGGCAACCTGGACCGCAGTCCTGCCTCCTCTTGGAACACTGGTGGGTTGTGGCAGGCCATACAATAAGGAAAAGGCTTCTCAAACCTCAGGGAGTTTCTCAGAAGGAAAACTGTCTACAGATCATCCTCTTCATCCAGTCACATGGAAGCACGCTATGGTTTCGTAATGCCTCTACCCTACCAAAACTGGGAAGTTCCCAGACCAGATGCTCGATGATGCCTCAGCCCCTTACCTCAGCACCCTACAGCAGCTATGGGTCCGTCCGCAGGCTTCAGATTTTAAAATTAATGATACAGCACTGTCATAAATAATAAATTACTGCCTCAAATTCACAGAGAAGTAACTTAAAGAACAGCCAATTAAGCCGCACTTTCAATAACTTTCATGCTTTACTGTACTCTCATTCCGAGTGCTTAAATGAGTCCTCACAGCTCTCAGAACAATTGCATTTGTGAAGTCTGACACTCAGGCTTTGCTGAGACAGATGAATTTTACTGACTTCTTAAAACTCATTCTTAGCTGTAGATTTGCCAACAGACCTAAAATGATAAATAAATAAATAATTTGCTAAAGCCTAGAAGTCCCTGCTGACTTCAGTGCAGCAGAATCCTGCAAGCCTTGCACTTTTACCTTTAGGGAAGAATTTATTTCCATGTCAAAGGCCCAGGAATTACCATGTCCCTCTTTAACCTCAGCACTTGGCACAAACATGGCTTCTTTTACTGTGAAGGGAAAGAAATTGTTCTTCAGTACAGAATGGGTTTTAACGTAACAATTGTCCTCCCTGTGCCAGAAATTGTGGATTGACACATTATATGAAAGGGATAAAATCCTGCCAATTCATTATTTTTATGCTCTTGCTTTGTGTTCATTGAGCTAAGTAGAAGGCACACTCTGGTCCCCAGGTAAAGAACCATGTTGGATATTTTCTTGGATTGTAAATGACACTTTTAAAGGCAAATCATCACAGCAGCTGCAGGAATACAGCAGAGCTTCTGCCTGTCAAGAGACCACTGGTCAGTTCGCTCCTGGCAAGGATCCCTGGGCCTTCCTGAATGCCCCATGCAGTAGGTCAGAGTGGGATCCACTGCCTTGCATCGAGGCAAACCAGCCAACTGGCAGAGCACAAGTCAGTACACCATGAGAGTTGCTGCCATACAAGGAGTATCTCATCAGGTACATCTTGCTTCTGCATTAAAGGCAAGTAAATGGTCAAAAGACAGAATTCACACAAACCAGTTAATTTTAAATGAAGATTTTTCCATCTTCATTTTCTTGATTATTTGTGGCTCAAAGTCTTTGGAACAGAAAAAGCTGCTTTTCCACTCTTCCAATAACAATTTTATAGCCTTCAGAAAAACAGAATGTATTAACATAGCTAACTTCCTTTCTGACAAACGGAGAAAGCCTGTTATACCAGGTTTGCTAAAAAAAAACAACAAACATCCCAACCCATAACCTCTCTTCCCTCTCAGTCACTCTGTAGGCATGCAACCTGAAATCATGTAATAACTTGAATTCATGGCAGCAGCTAGGCATGTAAGAAAAACTGCTTCCTGCACTTATATCTAATAGGCTTGTACATTGGATCATGTCACGTATTGCGTATGCAGCTCAGTGCTTCATAATTTTTATTTTCCTTTTCTCTAGCCCCTTATCTTTCATGCTGAAGTGATCACCTCTCATCTCTGTAGCAGAAGCAGATAATTCCAAATGGAAAATATTTATAACCAGATACAGGCATGCCATTTGTAATGCACATGTGTATACAGAATGCTTGCAACGGAGGGCAACAATGCACAAACAGATAACGAGGGCCTGCTGTGCACACGTATTTAATAACCTCCTGTTATCTGGTAATAGATAAACCACCCAAGGGAAATTACCAATGTGATGCAAGGAACTGATGTGGACAGACCTCGGAAACAAAAAAGCAGCATAGCCCTTTTCCTCCATTACTTTACCTAACTTGTATTGTTGACAGAGATGCATAATCTAATCTCGGAAGTTCAGGCTATCCACATGTAAAGCCAGATAGCATAATGAACTTTCACAGTCACAACCTTTGCATTCAGCAATCCAAAGTCTCAGCTGCTGTCAAATCTTACCACGTCTATTAAGATAAATGAGGCCTACAGCAATTCATTCCAGCTTGTACCTCAGACCACGAGCCAAGGATTTCTTTAGTCTAGCACATGAACAGTACCCTTTGCTCACAATAAAGGAGGAAAAAAAATACATTTCCCGTCTCAGCCCCTACACACTCTTTCAATCGCCCAGGAGAATCCAGTACAGGGGAGTGGGAAGCACAGACTGCTTTCGAAGGGTTTGATGGGGGTTGCTTTGATCCGTTCTCAGGTCCTCTCACAAACACCGTGTCTATGCATGGAAGGAGCTTAGGTGGACACTTCACTGAATCCTCTTGCTGGTTGTAAGTCCTGGGAATCCGACAGCACGGGAACCACATACCAGCAAATAATTCCACTTCAAAAAAAAATAGCACACATCCCTACACAAAACCGCCTTTGCAGAAGAGACCTGTGCCAACAACTATTCCTTGAGCAATCTAACAGGCATATAAACTACTTGGGTTCATTTTGTCTTTTTTTCTAAATGATGAATAGTTTTAATCCCACCCTCCAGATCATTAAGCCCTACCTAGCAATATTGCTGCACCTTAATAAATCCCAACAGTATGGGAAGAAAAATTAAAATCATCTTTTGGAAACTGTGACAGCTGAACGCTATGTTATGGAGGAGAAGGATACTGGAGAAAGAAATATTACATCTGCTATTTTTTATCATCACTATTCTCCTGTAGTAATGCTTTTATAATAAGAGCTGTAAATCCCTTTTATTTTCCTTGTGTTATGTATTGAGTAGTGTTTAAAGACAGTACTCAATTTCTGTCCTAAGTGCATCCTGTCATAAGTATCACCAAGCCCACATTATAACAGTAGAGCGTCTTGCAACACTTCACGAAACAGAGAGGTAAATTGAGATGCCAGATGAATTTGCAAGGTCACACCAGAAGTTGCAGAAGGGGAGGAATAGAACCTGGGTCTCCCAAATCCCAGGGCAGCACATTAACACTGCATGATTTTGCCGAGGCTGTGATTCTGCAGTTTGAGCCATGGCTCATAAAGAGCCCTGAGAACTCTGTGCAGATGCAGGAGCTCATCCACATTGCTGGGTCAGGATTAAGAGGCAGCTGATACCCGGAGCTCTTAACATCCACAGAAATGCATGGCAACAAAGGAATTAAACACGGCCCTTCTGTTCCTCTAACAATGGGAGAAACTCACATGCTTACCTCTAAGTACAGAGTAGAGCTTACTAAAGGTAAGTGTTAACATAAAGAGAGGAAAAGAAAATAAATCTGCTCTAAGGTGAACATGGCTTCCAGCTCTTTAATGAATTTAAGGTTATGTGGCAAGGCAGGACTAATAAAAAAAGCACAAAGTATCTTTTCTTAGATTACAAAATTCCCAAATTAGAATGTTCACAACTACAATAAAAGCCAGCTGGGTGCGTATGCACTTATACCAGCCAACATGCAAACACAAGCTAAAAGTAGAATGCAGACCTACCGAGCACTGCCAATAGTTACCAACTGCCATACAAATTGCAAAGCAAGTGTACAGAGGCTGCTACACATCTCTTCATTGCAATACCTAGAACCCTTACAACAGAAAGGTGTTTAAATCTTCAAAGTATCTTTAAATGCAGATCTGTAATTATATAATCCTAATTGTTCCACTCAACTTCCTGATGCTGGATGCTTGAATTACTGTCAGCAGGAACGCTACTCCACTGCAGTTCACTGCATGTGACTGCTACCTGTTTAGGGACTGCTACTGGGTATGTTATGGCTACAATAATGGGAACGCAGCAATGCTTAAACCCGGCCATGAATGAGTGCTATCACCGAAATCAGACATTCATATCACAGCTGATGCAAGAACAACTTCTGGTGTTTATTTAGATAGAATAGTTTTTAAAAGAAGCCATAAAGTGAGTACACAACCACCAAGACCATCCATTAGAGCTGACACAGTGAATATAATACACTGCTGAAATATCCACTGCCAAAATTCTGAGTTCGTAATTTCATTTCTTGGTTTCATTTGTTCCTGGATTCATTTGTAAAATGACCTTTAAATGTTAAAGCAAAGTGCCTGAGAAATACATTCTAGTCCCAGCTGGGTAGCAGCTGTTTCCAGTAATCCAGGTGGCTTTTTTTTTCCCCCCAATATACAGTATTTAATTCTAATCCATTTCTTGGACGTGTATGGAACAGAAGAAACACTATTCAGAAAAAGAAAATAAATGCCTGAACAGAGCCAGAGCAGACTATATAAAATCAGAAAAATAAAATTGAAAGAGCACATTAGAAATACTCTGTTATTTCTATAACCATAACACACAGCAAGCTTCTTGCTGTACCATAAACTTGATAAACAATTGTGACTCCAAGAAACAGTGTTGCAGTTCATGTTATGATAACAGAATCATAAGGAAAAGGAAACTGCGAATTAAAACACCCTAGTCCAAGTGTAACTGCTTTATTTCTGGAGTTCGGTCGCATAAATTGCATTAAAAGTGGAATATGCAAATATGCAGTTAGAAATGTATGGAACAGAGCCGCTTGTATTCCTCTTTGGATCAAAACTCTAACAGCAAGGAAGTTGAGAACAGGACTATAAAAGGAAGAGGAAACAAACTAATCAGAATATTTCTGGTTGGAAGGGACCTCTGCAATCTAAGCCTTGACTCAAAGCAGGTCCAATTAAATAATATTAAGTAGCATTCACTATCAAAAAGTTATTTAAAAGAATGCCAGAGTGCATTAAAACATAGGGTTTGGTTTTAATAAAAAGGACTTCACCTTGCATGCCGCATTGTTTTTTATTAAAATCTTACTTTATATCAGAAATTCTAACTCAACTTTATACCCACAGCACAGAATTACTTCCTTGGGAGCAAAACAGTAGCTGCCAGGCACCAAACCTGATGATACTGTGAGAGCATCCTTGAGGGTCAGGACAGTAATGACAGTATTTCTCCTTTTGAGATCTTACTCTACAAATCAAACTGCAGTTAAGAAAAAAAACACAAAACCCCAACAAACCACCTTCTGTGGTGCATTTCTTTTAACCTGGACCAAATGTGGAGTTACCATCTCTTCTTTAGAATGAACGACTCTTACTCTACCAGACAACTCTTGCACATCAGATGCAAAATGTTCTGTCCATATTCCAGGTCAGAAAGATTGATTTCTTGACTACCTGTGATCATGTTGTCTGTGACTTGCTACTATCTCCTCCTTTCAAAGGTGGACTGCCACTTGTAGAAGAATGCAATTCACCCTTGCAAGAGGAATACAGCACCCCGTAAACCAAGGAGAAATAAAGCTTGCCTGGGCAGGAGGGCTCTTTTTTGACAGGTGGGATTAGTTCACAAAAAGGACTTGTTTTTACATTAGCAGAGCTGCATTCACACAAGATGTTTCTGTCAACAGACAGAAGGAAAAAAAAACCCACAAATGATAACAATATGAGCAATTTTTGTTCATTATTCTAATAGCTAATACAACGCTGGCAATGCAAACAAGAATAGGTTTAGTAATACCACTTGCAAGTAAAAATTTTACAGGGTGAAATACTGGTATCACTGAAGTCAATAAGAACTTCTCAGAAAAAACTTAGATGTCCAGGCCCTGAATGCAACATCACACATAACCTCATAGCAAGTGCAATTTATAATTAGCTCTTTTAAAAGCCAGCTCTCACATGCCCTCATATTATACCACATAGTCTTGAAAAATTCTGCCAAACACAATGCATTATATCAACATACATCAGTCTGCTAAGATGGCATAAAAAAAAAGGAGCAGGACCTATCCCACCACCTACCAAGCAAGCAAAGAGCCTTCAGTGTGTGCTTCCACAACAATCCTAGGAGGAGTGTCACCTCACATAACTGCCGAGTTCATTTGGGAGGGGCTGGTAGGTATGTACCATGCTACGCAAGTCATGGGGCTTAATTTACATCATTTTAATAACTTGGAAGGTACAACTTCTCCTTTTTGAAACTTCTTAAAAATGTGGACAAACCCCAAATAGTTCTTACTCCTGTAAAGCACCCATTCAAATCAGAAGTTATTTGGTTTGAATACCATAAGAGCTGCAGGATTTGTTTCTATCTAAAGATAGAAACTGTTTTTTTGGGATGAATTAACCATGTACATTTTCAAATTAAAGCAACAAATTATGTCTTGCTTCTTTCACAGCATATTTGATTTCTCGTTAGGAGTAACACAGTGCTGGGACCGTGCCATTTGGTAGCTGTGGAAAAACTCTAAATCTGGCACATAAGATCTCCAAGTAGAGGACTGCTTATTATAATAAGTGTAACATCCACTCCTTCCTAAAAATCCCAGACTCTAAGCCTTAAGACAACACAATCACAGTTTGTATCTTTAGATGAAATATATCAGCCCGCAACAAATTATTCCAAGGCATCTAAGCACAATCTATGCATCAATTTTAAAGAAATGTTTGGGGTTCAATTGTTATATTGCAAATGTTGCTCATGTCCTACCTTTTTGCATCAGAAATGTGCAAGGGACAGCAGCAGCAACCCTTACATTTTCTGAAAGCATTAAAAATAACCCAAGCATTAACTTGAAACTAAAATTCATAACACCTCTTCAATTCACAATACAGTAACAGCATTATTACTAGCATCCTAGTGCAGTCTGGCAAAGATTCGGTTAAATCCTGATTAATTTGAAGTATGTTATTTTAAAACTGAAATATGTTAATCTGGCTATTAGTATGCCTGCCAGCAGGGTGGAAGCCTTGCTCGCACAAAACACGTACATAGAAGAACACACACTAGCATTGTCTTTCCTGCCCCCCAGAAAAAAACAGCAGTAGTGTCAATATTTTTTGATATTATAAGCAGCAAAAACGTCTTATCGCTGTGTTGAGACAGGACAGAACTCCACTGACCACAGCACTCCCTCCTGGAATTACACCTGAGTGAGCTGCAAGTGCCAGGGAAGGCCAGTACCTGCTCCAAACCACGAGAAAAGCAGTGTGGGCTACCAGTTCAAGCTCTCATCTTGTCAGCAGAGGCAGAGCTGGTGGTCACTGGCTGAAAAACCCATGAGGAAGCACACAGCACTTGTGGACCTGCTGCCTGAGATTCAGCACAGCAGTCCTCTCCCCGAATCAGTCACGCATCAACACCTGAGGCTGCCGAGCGCAGCAGCACATGAGATGCTAAGGATTAATGGTCACAGAAAATGGACTGAAAGCCAAAAAAAAGCACAAACTGGGTACTGAAATGACCTAAATCTTGGGAGAGCCCACTGAAGAAGATTTCCGTAGGTGAAGACAATGCCTACGTTTAACAAAAACATTTAAATAGCTTCTAACTTCATTTTTTGTCATTGAGTATTAGGCAAACAAGAGTATAGCAGAATATTCTTGAATTACAGTTTCTCCTACTAATATTTAGACATATTACAACTGGTTGTTCAGTGTTTTTATTCTAGGAAAGATTACAATAATTTTAGTTTGTTTCCTTTCTCATTATTTTTTATAACTTAATTTTAGCTGTTTACTTCAAAATTTACTGTCTTAAGCAACACTTTACCCCTGTGGTCAAAGCAGAGAGTCTCTTGGGAGCCATCAGCCACTTCCCAGTAAGTGCAACTCAGGATGTGTCAGACTTATTGTTCATGTGGAAAATCATGCACACAGGCATTTGTACCCAGGCCCTCCCCTACCACATTTTTCAAATAGCTTCATGTTCTCAATAAATGCAGCAAATTTAAATGACTTCATTAAGACCTCCCAGCATAATTTTTACAGACATTATTACTTCTTATACAC
This sequence comes from Falco punctatus, assembly GCF_963210335.1. Lineage (NCBI taxonomy): Eukaryota > Metazoa > Chordata > Aves > Falconiformes > Falconidae > Falco > Falco punctatus. The sequence goes on along the minus strand of NC_137590.1, from coordinate 28,682,757 downwards.
ATTATACTTCTGAATCCTGACATTTATCTAAAATATTGCTTAGGAATTGTAAGGTCTTTACCAGGAGATCTTTTTATGAAGAGCTGTTAGCATTAAGTACTGTCGGTATCTCACTTAGCTAGCCACGATGTGGTCTGTAGCACTGTAAACCTACAAGACTCCATTTATTACAGCGCTTCAAAGGCTTGAACCCATCACCCTCTATCCAGTTCTTCCAGTATACCCGTTTGACTTTTCATTGTTAATAATAATTTTGCACAGATACAGGGTAATTTCCTTGGACTGGATTTTGATTTGCAATCTGATTTGCAGTATATCCACATTTTTCAGAATAGTTGCTGTCTGACTTCTCAGATTTAAACCTTTTAGCATCTTCAAAAGGATGCTTCTTGCATAGCTAAATTTCATAATGAAATTCCATGATTAAATTCTTTCCAACTCTGAGCATTAAATTTCCACCTTGTCTGCATATTGCAATATGTTGTACCGAAGACCACCTGACAACTTCAGACTGGGTAATGATCTCATTTTCCTATATGGCATTCATCTTAGTTAATCTTTGAGGGTTATTATACAGCTATATGCTTATTATGTCACAGGAGGAGACTGTTGCAGGAGGTAAACTAAAAGTTATAATTAATATCCAAATCTTTTAAATCCTGAGCAGCATTTATTCCATAGAAGTTCTGGTGATCTTTCCAAAGCTCAAAAAGCCTCAGACATGGATGCTTCTGAAAGCTGAATAGCTAAAAGCTCCTCAAGGCACGTGACTTCCATCTTGAAGGGCCTCACATCACCCCCCTTTCCAAATCTGCCCTGATATGAGAAGTTACAAATGTGTAAATTGTACTCTACATAGCAAACATGGCCATTCTACCTATGCTGGAAAGAGTCAAGCGGCCTAAACAAACTGCAGGTTAACATAGAATTTCTGTGATGTTTTGTGAGTCAACCTAATAAATGTATATGAGTGTCACACAGCCAGCCAGCCTATGCATTTCCCCAAGTTCTCACTGTCACCAACACTGGAGATAACAATCGTAGCCACCATGCCACACTAAGAGAAGGCAAGACAGATCAAAATATCAAAATAATATGGACATTCTGGATTCTGCCTTGATCCCTGTCACTTCACCCATGACATGAACCAGCAGGTTACATTTCATCTGACCAAGCCAAAGGAGATGATGCCTTGATGTCCACTGATCTACTACCACAGGCTAGCTGCTACTTCCATCTACAAAGCACAAAAAAATTTCTATGCAATAACACATCTGCTTACTAAAATCAGGGTATAATTACACTTAATTTATCCCCATGCAAATCTCTGTCCAGTGGCCCAGCTTTAGACAGTCCCTGACCACTTGCATTCTGCATTGTGTTTCCACCAAAGAAGTTTATATGCTTCTCAGAAGAGCTATTTGCAAAGCTGTTGTCAAAGGAACCGGCAGGGTTTGCTACCAGAGCTACATCTGCAGCTCACATGAAGAACCTGAAGCACGTGCTGCAATTCCAATTAGGGAACTCAAACCAGGAAAATAAGAAACTCCAGTAAATGCCATAAACATAGGATGACAAAATGCCTGAAGAGGTAGACAAGAAGTGGTCACAGTTCAAATACTACAAACTGGAGACTAGTCAATGTTCCTGTCTTTCACCACAGACAAATCTGGGTGATTAAAAAAAAAACACAGAGAGCTAGTAGGTTTCCTAACATCTCTTTGAAAAACTTGGCACATGTTTTTTTTTCTATGTTAGACTGTCCAGAAGAACAAAATACCCCAAACCTACTCCACAGCAAAAGCAAATAACCTTATGAAATGCAAGACAACCACCAACTCGCAAGAACTTACTCAGTCTTTTCGCTAAGCTGCGCATGAAAACTTATGTCACAGTTCCTTTTTTTATTTGCTACGTGAGTGAATCTTCCCTGTAGCTAAAAAAGTAAACACTGTGGGTGCTAACTGGAAGCATTTGCGAAAACTAATTAAAACTGCTGTGCTGCAATCGTGCTTCAGAAAAGGGTTTTTGCATCAAAACCTAATAAAGATTTGTCTTGTACATGCTTTGTTTAATCCCTTCAGGTAGATAAACGAATGTAACACTTGTACCTTAACAAAAGAGGGAGTGGCAATTCTCTGTTAAGCAAAGGACTTTCTTTACAGTTAAATCTAAAGCCATTAATTAGTGGCCTTGGTACAAGTTATTCCCAGATACATACAATGCAAACAAAGGGATGTCAAGATCAGCATTGGGAAAGCATATTCCCAGGGAAGATGATCATGCAATGCCACTTTCAGAAAGGTATCAGTGTGTGCCAGAAGCCACACAAGTAGGTTGGTTACAGTTTGGAAATGAGCTGTGGCTACAGTGTGATCAGCCACCTCAAACACAGCTGGCAGGTTCTGAAATACTCTACTGACACAGTGTTGCTCCTCATCTCAAAACAAAACTGGTTTGTGTATCCTTCCAATACCAACCGTGCCATCACTGCTTCCATGTGACCATTCGCTAATGAACTAGCCTTCCCTGTCCTTTTGCTCATCAAGACTATCCTTCCCTAATGATGGGAAACAGACCTGTTATTTGATATATACTAGCGCTCACAAATGCCCCTGAAATTAGCTAGCATCAAATGAATGTAAAATTTATGAGAAGTTGGATGAACTATGTCTCTTGTTTCCTCTTGTCTGTATCCACACATAACATCTTAATTGTCAAACTGTCTTCTACCCTTCAGCTACTTTGGTGTTGGAACTCATTGTTCCCTTTGATTTACATGGTAGTGAACAAAATCAGCAGCAGCACCAGGGCATACCTCTTAAAGGTTCTTCACTATTCTCTTCACTGAAATCCAGTCATTTCTTTCTCTTCATAAACACTCTGTATTTCACTACTGCATGACAAATGACCATTAAAACCTCTGTGTTTGAAAGCCTAAAATATCCACTAGCACAGTATAATCAAGTATACATGACCAGATTTACCACTCAGCAAGTGAAGACGCGGTGGCTATAAGGACAGGGCACCACGGCATCCAAGGACACAGCTACACTGTGCAGCTCACAGCACATGCAGCCACCTGAGCTAGCACTAATGAATTGCTACGCCTGCACATGGAGCGCTGTGCAGATGTACTGCCTCCAGGTCCAGGAGCAGCCTGACTGATTTACTTGCAAGACTGAGCCTACAGTACAGGATTGGGAAGAGAGTCTGTAGATGTTTAATGTTTAAGGTGGCAATGACAAAGAAACGGTCTTCCCAGTATAAGAGAACATTTGTAATAGCAGTAGTTCACAAAGGAATCCACCCTATAGGTTCTGACTGCGTTTCCCTTGGAAGATTGTACTCCAGCCAGACATGTGTTAGAGCTCTGGCACAAAGCTCTGTCATGCCAGAGGATAGGACCTGTCAGCTATGGTCTTCCACCTGGAAAGCCAAACAAATAACTATCCTGGACCCAGGCCATGCAGCACACCTTGGAGAGAGGCTGAGACCTTAGATCCACTTAAAATTGTTAAAAGAAGCTCATGCAGAGCACATGGGACAAGCTGCTACATACAGCTGCTACATAACACAGCTCTGTGGCTGAAGAAACATTCTGCAGTGCTCTGAATCAGTGGCGGCTCCCTCAGACGCCACCCCTGCCTATCTCAGTACAGCTGTCCAGCCAAGGAGCGATGGAAAGCTCCTACCTGTGGCCAGGCACACCCTTCACACTGACTTTACTTACCCAGACCCCGAGGCATGGTATAAAACCACCTGAGTTGGTTCATGCACAGCTATCTCAGGCCCATGTCCTTGACAAGTGCAGTATCATTTTAATTTTTCATGCCAATATGCCATTCTTAAAATACTATTAACCATTCTCTTCAAATCTGTATTTTTACTAACTGTTTTAGTCATATGAGACGTTGCTGTGAAGCTCTGTCCTTTTAACTGGTGAAGAGAAGGCACTTACCACAACTCCTTAGCATCTGGCCATCAGAAATACTTCTGTGAATTGACAAGAGCAGCTTTGGTGAGAGCTATTCGGTGTCTGAATTAAGCAAATACAGCCAGTGGGGCTCAGCTGGCTCATAGATCAAAAGAGGCTATGTCCACACGCAAAATGCAGTCAATTTTTTTTATGTTTTAACTTCATATTTCTGGCTTAAATTTCCAGTCATTGTAAAACTTTTTTACTAGTATTACAAAGATATTAGTGATGTTGGAGATTTTGAAAACCTAACTGGACATGGTCTTGGCAACTTGCTCTAGGTGACCCAGCTCTGAGCAGAGGGGTGGGACTAGATGATCATTAGAGGTCATTCCCTGTCCCAGTCATCCCGTGATTCTGTGATGGAGTTCACGTCTGCCTTGGAAAGAATGCATTCATTTCTTTTGATGCACACCTGTCTTCTGATAAAACAAACAAGCAGTCATAGAACAAATGACAACACAGAACAGATGGTCTGAGAGCAATACAGGAATCGGGATGCATATGATTTAGCCCTTGAACAGTTCTATGGGTTTGCAACATCCACTCAATGTCACCAAACCTGATTTTAATAACAACAATAATCATCTTTTTCGATTTCTTAGAAAAAGTAAAACCTTGCCAAGAAACTAAGTGCATGTTTCTCAAACTGTAGAGTCCAGGTTTTAGTAATAGTTATCTGAAGGTTGACTCTAAGCCCAAGTTTAGGTGATTGAATAAAAGTGTTCTGATTCTCATAGACCTGCACAGAGGCTAAACACTACAGCATTTAGCTGAATTCACAGGTTCACCAGTAGTGAGATAACAGGATTGAGCCTGTTTCAGGTTTATGAAACTGTGTATCAGTGACTAAGTAAAATCATAAATCCCTTCCATTTTAAAAGTGTATACATCAGTTAATAAATACAAATCAAACTGGAGTTGTTCTGTGTCACAAGTCTTCCAACAGCAACAGTTTGCTGAAGAATTTGAGCTATGCAATTACTTGTTTGCAGATGTTAAATGAGAAAGCATTAATACAAAGGAATATGGTGATTTCATGCTCACAAGCTGTGACCCTCTTTACGTATAATCTCCGTATACAATTAAAATGGATCACAGAGCCTGACTGATTGTTTTTCTATCAAATATAGTGATCTCTGTTTACAAGAACATCTCAGGAAAATTTGGTAGCCAATGTTTACTAACTACTTTGAATATTACAACATAAGAGATACTAAAGATATCTCTGGTTCCACCTATTGGCACAGGAACATTCACAGGACTGTTAGGGGCTTTCGGAGGATCTAATTTTTCAGTTTGTCTATGCCTTGCAAAATTTTGTGGTCAAAATTATTTATAGTAGAATAAATCTATCCAATACAGAGAAAACTTTCTACTACTGGTTGCAACTTTTCCACCTTCCCTTCAGCAGGGAGAACAACTCCTGAGATATTTTTTATGATGATCAGCAACTGTAACAGGTTTCCTAGAATATGAAATCCCTACCCTGAAAATCCACATGCTGACTAATCACTGAGTGTCTATAAACTGCACCTTAGAACTTTTCCATTTACAGACCAAAAACAGTTTGACAAATTAGACGATCAAAGACTGCAGCATGGAATGGACTTCAAGAGAAGCCCTTCTTGCCCCAACACACAGGGAACTATTTTTCAATTAATCCTGACAGAAGCTTGTCTCATCTCTTTTCAGGTTTACTCAGCAAATATTGTCCCATGCTCTTTATAGAAGGATGAAATGAAGCACACAGTAAAGACAAATATATTAACAGTACATGTTAGTTTGTCTGGTACAGTTAAAAATCACAATACCCCCAAACTTACAGTGATTAAATCTAGATATTTGGGTTTGAAAACATAAAAAAAATTTGCTGCAGACTAACTACTTATAAGAGCCATAAAACAAAACACCTGTAATAAAAGATCTAAAATTCTTTATGCAACTCTCCACTAACAAGAATGTTTTTTCCTCATAAATCTGAAGACCAAGAAGAACTCTTGTGTAACAAGCCCTTTTGAGCATTCATAAATATTAACATGTTACAGATGGAAAATTCCTTGTAGCAACTTTGCTTTTAGAGTTGGTATTTCACGATCACCCTTCAATGGAAGAAATGGAATGACAATTACCTCCCATCGCCAAGCTAGAAGATCTTTTTTTGAACAGAAGTTCACCGGAAAAAGCAGAATCCTCCCATGAGCAATACTGAATACTCACACCAGCAGCCAGTGAGGGGGATGATAGCTTTAACTATTTGGCAAGATGCATAGCTGGCTCTAAACACTACACAGTCATCAGTAACATTTAAAAAACAGCTTTTATACAGAACACGGAAAAACAGTCCAAAATTCCTCACTGCCAAATTACAAAGACAACCAAAAAAAGCAAAGAACTAGTTAGAGAAAAAACACTTCAAATACTAAGTGCAGGAGAAATACAGGGAAAGTGTTAAGATATAAAGCTATCAATATAAAAATTAAAAAAAAAAGGAGAAAATAGATTAATTTACGACTTAAAGGTTAAACCAGAAAAAATCAAATACATCAAATTGCACCACAGACATAAATGATTCAGGGAAAGTTATTTTACTGCTCATAAAAAAAATCTACTGCTCAAAATGTACTAAAATCAGCTGATTAAGAATTAAACTGATCTACTGTCTCAGACAAGAAGTCTACAACTGCTTTGTGACTTAAATTGATTTCCCTTTCAGATAAAAAATAATTTGGTTATTTCAATTATTCCTCATTATGTTAAAAGAAATAGGGTGACAAGAATCTGTAGCTTGTTTAATAAATATTCCAGGCAGCTGTCACAGTACTTACAGTCCCTTGGATATTTTTTTTTTCCCATGTGCATACCAAATCTGTAGTAAACTTGCACTGTGTTTATGGAAGCCAAGACACTGATGCTCCTATTCAGGACTTACGGTACCATATGATGTAAATATTTTCATTGAATGCAAAGCCATCACAGAGGATGGGAACCATTATGTCTGACTGTTAAAACAGCACCTTAACCAAGGAGTACCTCATTGTTGTTTCCATGTGATATCTCACAAAGTCAGTCACACAACTAAATCAGTCTTACTATCTATTATAAACATACATCATTGGCTATCAGGAATTAGTTAGGCTTTACGATTAGGGTGGCACAGTGTTCAGTCCTTGATGAACAAACCAGGACAGTTAAAAGGGTTAGATACTTTTCAAAAGAAGAGTAAATTTTAAGTGAGATTGTCTTGAGCAGACATTCCCATTTTTGCATCTGTGCTAGAAACAGCACAATAGCAAATGAGTTTACTGACAGAAATGCCAAATAAACATGTTGAGGAGCCTGGAACCTGACTCCAGGGACAGATCTGAGCAAGCAGTATAATTCCTCAAGACTTCTTCAGCAGAACTGTGATCTGGCACATATTGGAGAGGCCTTTATTTCCTAGGGAGAAAGGAAGGAATATCCTGCACAGCCACAACAGCTATTCATCATCCCTTCTTGCCTTGGGAAGGCTCACCTATTCCAAGCAGCTTGTGCATTGCAGATCCAGCCCCTAGCACTCCTGGTCCTGCATACTCCTGTGCACACACTTCACTCTCTAGGCAGTCCACCCACAGAAATAACATGAAGTTTTGTCTCCGAGGGGAGATGAACAGCTGGAATCAGAATTGCATTAAAGTACATGCTGCAGAATATTTACAGAGAAATCTGACTAAATTTTGCCAAAAGAATACTAGACAGAGCATAGGTGGAGCCTCATACTACCAAAGAAACAGGACTATTAGGCAGATATGCAGGTACTCACAGGATTAATGTACAGCACCTATAGCAGAATTTTTAGAAATGAAGTGCCAGGCCAAGAATCTGTTCAATGCTCCCTTCAAAAACTGGCTATTTATTCTATATAATTTGTGTATTTCTCAGCTGTCACTAGTCAAGCCTCTTTTGGAATGCTGCTGAGGCTTTGGGCTGAAGCTTATGTCAACAAGGGTTCTGCTGTTAATAGGCTAATGCAGGCAGAGTTTGCCCCTCGATTTCAGCAATATCTTCAAGCCAATTATCCAAAACTCACAAAGAATGCTCCTGCATTTCTAAAATAATCCCTTAAAAAATATAAACATACTTATTTTACATTTATTGATGTTTTTATGAGCCTTTTTTAGTCAGGAAACTACTGAACAGATGACTGATTTACACAGATAACTACATGATACTGAAAGTGGTATCAAACTTTAAAAATATAATACAGAAGCAGAGAAAACAGCTTCCCTTATCACAGCCAGTTATATAAATCACAGGAATTTCTACTACAATGGGCACACATGGCACAAACAGAAATGCAGTTCTCACACTGATAGGAGCCTTTAGTAACTGCCAGAATCAGAAATTCACTTAGTTCAACTGGGGATGGGTACGTAGGGGAAGTTAAGCCCGCAGAAACCTTGGCCCTGATAACCCAAGTAACCTGCTGCAATTAAAAGTTTCTGAGTGTGGACTGAAACTTATTTGAAATAAAATCCACCTCCAGCATACAGACTTGCTAACTCAGGCTGTATGTGGTATAAATCAAGTTATCGTTGCTCTGGATTAAATAAATCGTCCCTATTACTGCTCTAGTAAAGAAGAGGAAAGTCAGCCAGAATAGCAGTGTACCAAAGGACAGTCCATCTGGAGAGCTTTGCAGTTTTCCAGAAAATACTGTATATGAACTCTAAACCAAGGGGTGTATACAACACTGTGCAGCACCATAAAATGAATGCAATTTGTGGAGTATATTTCATCATATATTAAGGCTAAGTCTCAGGACATAAGATCCTGTGTGAGCGACATAAATCACACACTGCTGGTTCTCATGTTACTTTGATAATATTAACCAATCCCATGAAGTCAAATGAACTATTGAACATACATCTTTTTTCACAGTTCTACTAAATAACTTCTCTACTTTCTTTCTTCCTGACCTAAAGTTGATTGAGCTATTGTGCAGTAATCCACAGCTGATTAAACTCAGGCTGATATATTCCGATGCAACAGGCATATTCTTCTAGGGTACTTTACATTATAAGGAAAGCTGATTAGACCTTTTTTTCCATTTTACTGTAAGCCATCTCTCTCAGCGTTCCTAGTTTAGGGCCATAAAATGAAGGTTAGTTTAACAGACCATTTTATTAACTCGTCTCCCCTGAGGTTTTTCTTTTTAGATATTTTAAAAGACCCCTGACTTCCTAATTTTTCTACCTTATTAAAAGAGCGCTAAAAAGAACAAATATTGGACATGGCTAAGCTATGCTGAGCATAACTACACTGATCGTGCAGTCAGAATTACATATCATTGAAAGCGACTGAGGCTTAGCTTTGCATTCATCTTCTTGGTAGTCTCTGTAGGCCATTCCCTCAGACAGGAGCTCCAAGGAGTGGAAACTTCTGATAAGAACTGATAGGATCACAGAGGTTCCAGCTACATCCATTTGGGAAGACAATTCTTTCTTTTAGTGATGAACCATCTCTAATTTGAGTAGGTGGGCTATGTGAGCTTCTATACTGACCTAACATCACTGAAGGATTGGATTTCCTTGATTCTTTTCTAACACTCTCTGGACTAATTATATGAATTTATGGATAATATTTGTCTATGTCACAAGAAAGCACCTGTATCACACTGTAGAACTCAACCTATTAATGAAAAAGGAAGTCCTAGGAGGCAGTCAACACCTTTCAAGATCAGCTCTTAAACTAAAAACAAAACCCAAAAGCTTTAGACATTTGGTAAAGGTGTAGTGCTGGCATAAGTAAACTGTAAAAAAGCTCTTCCTATAGGGAAAACAAAAACAACAACAAAAAAAGGTTTAAAAAAACCCAACAAACTTTTAAAGTAAGGGAATACTCTCTTTTTGCCCCTTTCATTTTTAAGGATAATTTTCAACTGGGAACTTTCATGTATCTAATCTTGTTCTTTAGATTTGATATCATGCCTAGTTTAAACTCAGCATCATTTCGACAATGGAAGCCCACCAGAACTTAAAAAGAGCTGTCTGTGATGAAAGCTAGAACTCTACAATTACTGTACTATTTTCACCTCAGGGACTATGAATATACATCTGCAAAACCAACAGAAAATTCAGTTCTACAGTGTGCAGTAAAATGGTAATTTTGGCTGCCTTAAACCGGATTTACTGATCTGTCTTCTGCTGAAGTGCTCATGCCTGCATGACGCCTGAAGCGCTGCAGAGTATTCCAGGCAGTTGTCGGACCATCTAAGGGAGAAACCCTGAAGTACTTCATATGCTCAATGAATTTTCAAGGATATGAACTACCAATATTTCCTGTCACCAAACTCTTTCCGGAGCTGCTACTGGGGCATACAATAACAGAGCCACTTATTCAGATTTCATATGTGAAGTCAAGAGAAGAGTGGATCAGTGAAAGACTAGTCAGTGTCATAAAATACTGCTGTGACTCAGGGTCAACCCAATACCAGGCAACCTGTAAAGTACTGCTGTATCACTGTATAACAACTGATCTTCTCAGGCTTGTAGGATAAAACTAAAGTACAAATTCTCTTATTTCATTTGACACAATTCTCTTCCTATGACCTATGTGATCATTCTCCTGGAATGCCATCTGTGTCCACATGTGATGATGCTCTTGTTACCAAGCCATCTGAGGTTTCCTGTAACTTCATCATTTTCTGTTGTTCTTCTCCTCTGGAAGACACAATTGCTGAAGCAGACAGACTAGATGAAAATTTCAGAAATTAGACCCTGCTTACTTCAGATAGCTCTAGCAACGTGCAGATCTAGACACAAAAAAAAAAAAAAAAAAAAAAAAAAAAAAAAAAGAAAAGAAAAGAAAAAAAAAAAAAAAGAAAAAGGCTAAATAACCCTCACTGTGGTTTTCTTGCCCTTACAGTCTTTGGGGTCCCCCAGAGAATGGAATTCTGGACACGGCTTTGTTTCTAAGTCATAAAATCTTCCTTTCTTTTACACAGCCTACCTTTTTTCTTGCCTATGCTATAGCTAAATCATTCACCTCTGATATGAAAGCATGCTGCATTGCTTTGCCTAATGCCTTCTTGTCCATTTCAATCTCTTCACTTTGTTAGAGGAGCTGGTAAACAAGAATTATGAATTCCTAACCCCTCTGCTCAATTTCTGGTGAAAAAGCTTTTCCTCAAATCCCTTTTCTAACATCGGACTAATGCTCTAAGTTGAGCTGCGATAAGATTTATTCCTAGCTGAATGGGAACCTTCAGCGTCTAGCAGTCCTCCAGCTTCCCACATCTTGGAGACAGTGTTCCCAGAGACGACAATTTGGTGGTGTCAGCAAGAATCTGTTTTGGACACAAAGAATTCCAGAGGTTCTTATGGCACGTCCACGTTCAGTTCTTGCCCTTCTATATAAAACTGCATAGCACAAATAACTTTAATAAAAATTAATGCTATTCGTGGAATATATTTTGTCTCACATCAGGCCTAATCTCAGTACATAAGATCCAGCTTTTGAGATATAAACCATACACAGACTCACACAACTTTTGCCACAGTATTCCATAAAGCTTTATCTATTTGCATGTGTGGGAAATGAGTAAAAAGAAAAAACGTTCCCTTGGAAATTGAGAGAGTTTTGATGAGAGAACACAAACTCGAACCTAGTGCTACACAGTTTTGCTTGCATGTTCAAAACTGATTATCAAAAGCACAAAAAAGTTTCAAGGGCACAAGTATCACTAAAAAGTCATTCTAGACATTTCATATAAGAAGCAGGCTGCAGGGAAATGTTGTAAACTTGTTCCTCATACAGCAATAACAATACTACAAGGCAGGGAGAACATAGTCACTTGTTTGACATGGGGATGCAAGTACATTTTTTAGGTACTGACACTGCACTTGTTCATGGTAATGAAAATGAGAAATCATTGTTTATTTGCTGGCAAATGAGTTCTCAACTTGTTTTCCATTTTAGAAGACCTTGTTGTTCTCTTTCCACTTCGTGCACATGAGCAAGGATTGAGTTTAGGAGCAACAGGTAAGGAGGAACAATCATTCCATTGCATGTATTACTGGTAGATCACGTATTTAGCCAAAGAAATATCTTTAAGCTTTCTAAAACTTTACCGTAATTCAATTAGGTATATGATATATTTTCCAGCTTCATAAAACATTAATGCTGTTTGCATCTCATTTTCTTGGGGTTTTAGTTGGTTTTGGTTTTGTTGGTTGGTTAGGTTTTATTTACTTCATTTTTCCAATTATTTCTACTGCATGCAAAATCTGCTGGTATTTTTACTCCTTGAAAAGATTGCCTCAGATAGGAGATGGCAGCTTTTGAAACCTTAAACAATGATTAGAGAGGCATTGGGCCAAAGGAGCGTGTCAGTTGGGAGCAAAGGAACAATACAGCAGCTGACAGTAAGCTATCTTGAGAGAACCGAGAGCACTTAGCAATTCCATCAAGATTTTCTCTTCTGCCAAATGAAAACAAAAATGATTTATGCTGCCATATTATTAAGCATTCACCATGATTCTAAATCATTTATTGGAGAGTTTACACTGCAGTGCAGAAAAACCTTGTTAAATTTAATGAAAGGCAAATTGTTCCTTGAGTTGGCATCAAAAATATCTGTGAGAAAGCTTTGGAGCATCTACCAGTCCTCTCAGATTACACCTGAAGGGGAACTAATATTACAAAAAAAAAAAAGCATCAGTTTCTTCACAAATTCCATTGCAAAATGCCACAGAGATGTGGCAGGAGGCTAGTGGGGAATACAGCTCCATGCAGGCCCCTCGGTCAGAAGTCTTCGCTTAACAGATTGCCAGGAGAGCAAGATGTGCCCTGTCCTGTAGGAAGGCAGTTGCAGAACTTGAACTCAAAGAACAAACAGACTTCTAGACATTTGTGAAGATCACAAAGAACACAAAGGATGAATTTTTCGTATATAACCTGTATCTCCTTCCATAGGGGCTCACCTCTATATTTCTCTCTACCCAGACTCTCAAAACAGACTTCCAGTAAGCAGTGTTAACAAGGACTTTGATTATGGAGGCCCAAGAAAAACAAAACATCTTTTCCAAATAAACTGGGTGAGGAAAAACAGACAGAGATTTTAACTCTCTCATGGCCTAACTTCTAAGTCTTAATTTTTCCCATGTTAATTCCTTCACTATAAATGGAAATTATAGCTTTTACACCTAGTTTCATCACAGTTTCCCTAAAGTTTTAAATAGAGCTTCCCAGGTTGCTACTTGAACCATACTGCTTAAAGTGTTACTTTTCCAGTGCAAAAGGAAAGCACACCACTTGAGCAATGGCCCCATAAATACCTAAAAGTAAACAAGTAATTTAAATTTGGTCATCCAATATACTTGGAGAACACTTTCAAAAATTATATACCAAGCATATCTACAGAAAAAGTATACCAAAAGAAAAGTCAACATGAACTGATTTTTTTATTCAAAAGAATTGAAATATCCTGTTAAAGGTTCTGTACTTGAACTTTAGACTTGCAGTAGGTTTCACAATGTCTTTAGAGTGTCTAGCAATGCCCATACATGTGCCTTTGTCTGTATGTCTACTGGGTCAACACAAGAGTAGTCTGTAATCATTCATACATTCTTGCTAACTGAATTTTATAATTTGGTGATATACTCAATCACCCTTGAATACTTCCTCAGGCAAATATCTCATCATGTCTTGGACCCTTCAGCATATTAAGCATTTTCAGGTTCTATCACAAACACATTGAAGTGTTTAAAATTATTAGCTCTGGTGGCAGGAAGTTTTACCACCAGTTTAAGCAATCAGCATTAATTTTATGAAAAGGTTTTTTAATTAATTTTTCTTTTTAAGAAAAGTGTTCTTGGGTTAGGAAGAAAAGGTAAATTTTAATAAAGTTAATCTGAAAAGCAATTAGTTTTTCTTACTTTATATAGGATATGATCTTTCAACTCCTCTGCCTAGCACTACAGAGTATTTTACAACCCCCTGTCAAGCCCTTCCAACGCTACCGTTCTCTTGATAAGGAAAGAAGAAGAAAACCTTTTCTAGTCATTCAGGCTCTTACCTGCTTAAATTACTAGAGTATCTCAAATACAAGTTCTACTGGATTCAAAGAGATTCTCTGGTTACTTTATGGGAAAAGATGTCAAAAGGAAATAATCTGATCAAAGCAGAGTTACCTTACTGACAACAGATACCAGCACTTCCCTCAGGTTGTATATACCACATCTATACCTATGTCTTATTTTTATAGACATAATATTTGTATATTTTATAATATACATATATATTCTTTTATATCCATAATATAAATATTAAATTTAATGAGGTACATTTGAGAACATTATCAATGGAAACTGTTCAAGCATTCCTGAAGGCAAAAAAATCCCACAAACGGGGGGCCGGGGTGTGTGTGTGTGTGCAGGAAGGGCAGGGGGTTCAATCAAGCAATTTCTCACAGATCTCTAGTAATTACTTTTAAGACTAAAATCACAGTGACAGTACTGGGAAGTGGACCAAGGCAGCATTTATCCACTGGCATTCTCAGTCAGGATGTCACGAGCCCATAGCAGTTCCAATGCACATGGGGCAAGTTCCTCATTGCTACCAGAAGAGCTTCAAATTAGCCTGTTCTTACTGTATTTGACTGCAGTCTTAAACACTGTGGGCTACATACAGTTTCTGAATCACACCTGACACAGGTGATGCAATTTCCTGAAATCATTCTTCCAAAAGATTCCAAAGTGCCGATGTGCAGCTATTTATCATCGCCTAGAAACTTCAGCTGTATTGTCTGTGGTATGATCAGTAACCTGAGAGCACATATGACTGTGCTCACACTACGGGTTATGTCATTAGAGGATAGCAGAACACATGCAGGGATGAAGAACAAGAAAACACCCACTGTGCATTGTGCTACTTGACATATATAGGGTACAGAGTATATATGAAACAGATACACAGTTTTAATTGGTATACCAGGATTCGAGCTAAAACAAAACCACTATGAAAAAAAATTCAGTCCTCTTGGATATGCTGTGATGATTCTGACGTAGGGAAAGGTATGTATTAGAGTGCAACACTGGAGCATATTAGGACTGAATGAGTTAAATTACCTCGTAGATAGAAAAAAAGATGACAATATATTAACTTTTAACAACTGCTGGCTAGGGAAGATTCAGTTCACAGTATTATATGAACATTTGAATCAAAAACTCTGATGTCAGAAGACTGCAATAAAAGCTCTGCTGCCCACTGCTGACCCCTAATGAGGACAGAGGTTACGCTATCCGCTTGCACACACATTGAAATTTTGCTTTTCCAACCATTCAAAAGGACTGAACTATACTATATTGCAGATGATTAAAACAACTGTTCTTTTGAAAGGCTACTTTGTCACTGCAAACACTTGCTGAACACACACTTCCACGGAGACAAATGGCCCAAGAGATGTGAGAGTTCTCTGGGATGCACCAGAAGAGCCACACTAAGCTGCAGTGGTCCTTCAGCCCCACCTCACTCTCTCAGCGCTGGAACCTTCCTATCCTTCCAGAAAATGAAGGTTAAGGACCTTCCACATAAGTTATAAAGAATGGAGAATGTGACAATTCCCATAATAAAGCAAAGCACACAGCATACTTGTTATCAAACAGCTTTCATATCACTGTAACTACAATGCTACAAAAATCAGTCCTGCCTCCAGCAAGGGATGCTATCCCTGCCCCCATCTGCGACTGAATGCAAGGCAACATTCGAGTCTGACGCAGTATGGGGTTCAGATATGGCAGAGTTAGAAACATGGATCTAAAAGAATATTACATAATTATTTTTAAATGAAAGAAAAAATATGGCACAAATCAAGGAGCATAATACTGCTGAGTGGGGGAGGAAGGGAGGGAGGGATCAGTCACGCAGGACAGATATAAGATGAGAAGAGGCCTGCGGACACTGGAATTTGAGAACATGAGAAATGGAGACCCCAGCTGAAGGAACCAAACTCATATAAAGAAGGACAAGGTATACGGAATGGATGTGAGGAAGTGAACATCCGAAAAGAGCAGACTGCCAGGGTGGAATGAGGACAAGGGAAGTGGAATGAGGGAATAAAGACCATGGATATAGACCACACCTGGATGAAAAAAGAAGGAATGAACACAGGAGGAGAAGAAAAAGGTGTGAAGAGTGATAAATCAAAGGAAGTGAGTGGAACGAATAGTTGGGACAGACGGCCTTCATCATCAGCAGTGTCCGTCTCTTCTGCACTGTTGCTCACTTCCTTTTGATATCCTGCTCCACCATCTCCTCCCTTTACAGCAGGAATCAAATACAATGTCACAAGGACTGACAAGAAGAGAGAACAGTCTGCAGCCACTGTAGGGCATCATCTTCAGGACCTACTGTCCTTATAAAAACCTCACAGTCCTATTTACATTAGTGTTTCTCTTTTTTCCCACAAGAGTTTTGAGCTGCATGACCAGGTATCGCTGGGGCATGAACCAAAGTGTTCATATACTCCACTCTCTCAGAATAACACACCTCAGAATAACAACATTCCTCATTCTGCTAACTTCTGCTGACTGCTGAAACAGATGGCCAGTGGACTATGGTTTGTTTCTGGTTATTTTCTTCTTACATATTTTCAGATGCATTCACTGGCACACAAACCACAACACACCTCATTGCAGTCCTAGCATAGCACAGAACATGTAACAGTAAACATATGCTCGAAAAATTGTCTTTATTTATTCAATGCCAAATGTTACTATGCAACTAAAATGCATGGTTTGTAACAACAGGTAGCATTTTTTTCAAATCTAAAACAGAGAAATATTTCCTGGTCTATACATAAGTTATGCTTTTTAGCATCTGATTCCTAACTAGCATTACACAGTCCTCTTCCATGTCAATCCCTGACAACACTCCTGAAAGCTTGTTTGTGTAAAGGCTGCAATAAGGACTTCAGCATCAAGAATTTTAACTAATGGAGGGAATGAATCTAGGCAGATATAGCAAAGCCTTTACAATGAATAAGCCATGGCCCAAAAGTGAATGCAGGTTTGAATAAAGTCTGGCTCTTTCCTTAGTTTTAAATGTTTTTGTTTGTCTGAATTTTGCTGGCATTCAGGTAAGAAAAGAACAAGCAGCCAAACAGAAGGACAGCAAGTCCTAAAGTCTTCCCTAGCATACTGTTATTAACAGGCTTTTAAAGTCAACATTCATAGCTGTCTGGTGTACAAGTAAGCAATCTTCAAATCATGCTGTAATATGAAATCTAGCATGCATTTGAACAGTACTTCTGAGGTTTATTCATCACTGCTTTTGTAAGAAAAAAAATAAATCAGACAATCTTCTATTCCCAAGTATGTCTTAAAAAGTAACCCAAGAAGAAATACACCTTTCTAATGAAAAGCTGTGGATGCTTTTTGAAAAGTTTCTTTTTATTCAGTGCTTTGAGGACAATGTTGCAAATCTCTCATGGGTGATACAGTTGCATCTGACCCACTTTCTACCACTCTGAGGTAGTCTCTTCAACATTACAAGTCATAAAATTATGTATCTGGCATTATTACTGCAATTCCATAGCTGTATTCATAGAAATCTCAGGACAAAATGAGAATTGTTAAACTGAACATGTTAGAATATTTCATTCATAAGTAATGATTCAAAGAAAAAGGAAGACATTATGATTTTTTTTTATGAAAAAGAAGATTATGAAATCTGAGCCTCTATTGCAACATTTATTAACTTTAATATGAAAAAATGACATAGAGGATGATAATTATTGCTATAATATAAAATGTTGTAAGGCATACTCTGGACACATTAATGCATACTGCCTCCCCATGAAACTTAACACATCATGGCTCACAATGAGCTTTTTTAGAGAGATGTCAAATCATCTTAAAATACCTTCAAAACGTGCTTCATTATGTAGCCGGACTCAATGCCAGCAAAAAGACTCAAAAGCCAAGGCAGAACTCCAATGGCACAGCAGGTCACCACCCTATCCCCAGAGGGCAGGATACAAGCAGCCACTGTGTGACTAGAACACTACTCTGGTAGTCTCCAGCTCGGTCATGTTTTTTCTAAACACATTTCTGATGTCTGGTTAACTACCAGCAGTCATGGGCACGGTCACTTAAAAGTTTTTTTAAAGCCTCTTCTCCACAAGTCACACATTGAGTCAGCTGGAAAACTCTTGCTACCTCTGAAGGCAAAAATGAATAAATTATTTTATTGCCAAGTTATAAACTAATGAGCACATTATCTCCAAAAAGCAAACAGCGCTCCTGAGGAGAATGAGAAGATTCTGGTCTGACAGACAGCACTTAAAACTACAGTAAAACAGCTGAAATCTGCACAGTTCCTCTATTTCACACCAATGTGACAGAGACCTGAATGAGATCCAAATGAACAACACTGATACTTGGTTTGCTTTTTTAACAAAAATCTTTTCTTCTCATTATACCAGTACACAGGCAGTCACTGAAATGCACTCTTTTTTAACCTTCAATTAAATTAAATTGTAATACTAATGTACCTAACAGCATATATGAAACATTTCAGTGTTATGCTTGTCAAAATTGCATCAGAAAAGAAGGTATGGTGAAATACATAAATTGAGCCATGCAAACAGCTTTATTAAAATAAAGGCTCAAAATGTTGGGACCTATTAAATGTATTTTCTGCTTTTAAATGGCACACACTGGCATTTTCAGTTTCCTAACTTGAAACATTTATGTTAAAAAAGGGAAGCTTCAGATAGAGATTAATTGAGGTCTCCTGAAACATAATTGGTAACTTGAAAAACTGCACTGAGGTTTAGAGAAAGTCATAGATACTTTGCTTGACATACCCTGAAGTGCATGAAATAAAATACTATAGCTTATATTGTTCAAGACAAATGTACAGACTTTGGCCGTACACTTGAACTGTTTCTGAAATCAGCCTTCTGGAATTTTAAAAAGCAACTACCTCTTCCACTGCTCTTTTCAGGCATTCATTAATGGATTCAGAATTTGGCCCATGATAAGAATTTATAACAGTTTTCCAGTATAACACTTCCCTTCAGAAGCCGGAAATTCTGGTGCCTTCCTCCAGTGCCAATCATCATATCTGCTTTTATTTTAAACCATTATGCTATGTGAATCCAAACAAATAACGCAAGTGACTCAAAATAAAATATGTGTTCATTTGCGCTCCGCCTGACCTCTGTCCTCACTTTTTCTTTCTAGCCACTTCCCACAGTGCAACGTTTATTGCCTGTGAAATCCATGACTGTGGCATCCCGGAAAAAAAAAAAATCTTACATCTAGTTATAAAAGTTGCCATCCTCGGCGAGAGCCTGAGAGTAAACATACTGCTTTATAATTAAGATTCTGACAGGGCCCTGTGAGAAGCAGAGTCTGCAGCCAGATGCAAGCACACAACAAGCTTTTGCCCCCTCAGGTAACATTACAGGGAAACCCAGAGTAACCCACTTATCTCACAAGCAGCAACACTTGCAAGCTAAAGAGCTACTAACAAAAACATAGAATGACATTAAATATAAAGGATTCGTTTCAGCAATGCTAGGAGGGAGAAAAAAATTGGAAAATATAACACTGTAAAAGCAAAAGTAAATTGTAAAATAAATATTTCAGGATTTAAACTAATAATAGAAAAGCCCACAAATCATCTTCACAGTCGCTCCCTTTCCTGCCAAACATCCACCCTCTCCAAATGGATGCCTATTACCAGGTCTTCAGCATACATTATGGGATAAAGAGGACTGTAGGAATCTAATTTACTACCACAGGGAAGAGATGCTAGAGAAAGGGTAGCAGAAAATCCTAGAAAGAGCTGAATTTTTCTAGGAGACTACGTATCACTCTGCACAGTGTGATTTTGTATAGAACGACATGTAACACCAAGCCAAGACAGCCAAGCCAAAGGTTACCTTTCTTTCAATTTCTGTCCTCCTGTTTGGGGCCAGGAACCTAAAGATTGAAGGCAGCGAAGGGCAAAAAAGGCAAGCCCGAATAAAAGGCACAGCCAACCATAAAAATATGATACTGTACGGTATCAGTGTTGGTACTAATAAAAAATGTGTCTGAACAGGTCTTCCTGAAAGATGAAGTGGTTCCTGTGATTTCTTATCTATTTCAGGTAAGAAATAATGAAAATGAGTAATTTTGACAAGCCCGTAGAGCACAGTGCAAAGTGTATTTATTAGTGAGCTCGTCATAGTGATGACAGGCTCTCAGGAACACTGATATTTCCGACAGTGCTCTGCAATGTTCCAGCTGGAATAACTGACTGTAAATTATAAAAATAAATAAATAAATAAATAAATAAATCAGACTCAAAACTCTAGAAACTACTATTTTTCAGCCAGATTATTTTTCTTCTTCTATGGCTGCCTTGTGGCCAGTTCCTCTGAGTTCAGAGGCCTCAGGCCCTGCAGCACCAATAGCCATTCAGATTCACTGAGCTCCTGTTTGAAGGATGCAGGAGTGGATTTCTATAAACACATTCCAGAGCCCAAGTCCGCCAGTCAAAGCTGCATTTCAATGTTTTTTTTCCTATCAAACTGCTATGTATTGCATGAAGGAGTGGGCAAAAATTAAGGCCACAAAGAGCGCATCAGTAGAACAACACGTCAAATGACTGAACTACATACTGAAGCAAATCAGAAGTCTACCTTAGCTTACAAAATGTTTCTGAATCATGTGTACGTGTGTGCACACATGTTGATTTTTATTTACTTTGCTTATAGTTTACTGCTTCATATGATTTTTCACTTCAGTGTATTGCTACATCATAAACTGTGCCATAAACTAAGAACAGCAACTCATAAATCTTGTATGTCAATTTACCCACATTGCTCCATGAGTGTTTCAAGAAAAGCTTGGTCAGCCTTAGGTAACTCTAAACATAGTATTATTCACTGGGACTGGAATTATATTTGACATAAGCCTAGATCAAGTTGTTGGAGTTTGTGTGTACTTTAAATTTAGTCAGGATTTTACTTTTTCTTCATTGATAGTCAGCAGAAGAGGCGATGATGAAGTGCATAGCCCAGGGGTGTGAAACTTATTTACTTGTTTCCCAATAAGTTTCTTTTCTGTACAAATCTGAGATACATTTATGATCAGCAGCAAGTCACAGAATCTAGCTACAGGGATCACATAACAGATGTAATGATGGCAAGGATAAAAGAAACCCTTTGTTCAGCATTTTCCTTCAACAGGATAAATTCAGATTCTCCTTGTATTTTAGGAGTTCAGAATTAACCCCCCAGCAGAGCAAAAATTTTAAGTTCAGCATCCTGTGCTTATTAAAATTTCATCACTAAAGTTGCCAGAATATAAGACTCGTAAATGCCCAGCACAGACTCAATGACAAACACATAGGCAAGTACTGAACAATCAGATATGGGCAGTCCAGTCCTTCAGATCATGGAGAACAAAATCTGAGTATATAGAGCAGAAAAGCAGCAAGGTAAAGGCTGCCAATGAGGAGAGGAGAACTGGAAATCTAAAGGATGTGTCTAAGAAACACAGAAAGATTTTTTTATACAAAATACCAAGTGACTACACATGTGCAATCATACAACTGAAACGGGAAGAGCACAGAAAGCATATAACCTCGAAGGCACTCAGAAGCACTAGGAGTAAAACTTCTTAGGTCTCTAACCTATTGTTACACTCAAAATGCTGCCTACCAGACACATTAACAAACAGAAACAGCACTAACATGCCCCACTTGTGTGTATTTGAAGGCAACACAGGAAGACTGTGGGATGAGAAGGGAGAAAATATACTGACATTTGAAATGCCAATGGGATGAGCAGGAGCCAAAACTCAAGGATTCTCATGTATGATCCAACCTCAGAGGGATGGGGGCGATGACAATGACACACGACAAAAAAAAAAAAAAAAAAAAGCAACAACAAACCAAAACCTCTTACCATTATTACTGTTATCATCAACTAAAATAATCTCTTTGAGCAGATGAGCAGGAGTCCGGTCAATGGCTGAATGGATGGAGCGCAGAATCACCGAGAGAGCTTCATTGACAAATATGAATACAATGCTGACCTCAGGAAGACTGTCAGGAAACGTAAGGTTTCTGCACCTGAAGAAAAAAGTTAAAAAAAAAAAAAAAAAAAAAAAAAGAAGAAAAAAGTAAGCTTTTGGAATTCATAAAGCCAACAGAAAAAGTTTCAGAAAAATCTACCCCTGACTATAAGAATGATGAAAGAGCTTTTGTAGATATGGATCAGAAGGTGCTCATACCTGTTCAAAGCACATATATATAAGAACCAGATGGATTACAACCTGAAAAGAGGAATCCCTGAGAACAACCTCCCAAATGTGTCTGTGCAACCAAGGCCTAGAGTGAGCTCACTTTTCTACCCAATGCCCAAAACACTGTGAATCAGGTACAAAATCTTGTTTAAATGCCACTTCCAACAGCAGTTTTTCACAATGTTTTTCTGGACATGGCAGACAGGAATAAACAGAGTTAGCCCCTTACTTTGAAAAGGATCTTCTTAATAGCCGCATTAATTACTTCTGCTACAGAATCCACTACCTCAGTCAGAATCAGAGGTTTCTTTCTCAACTTAGTACATCTTTATAAAGCTAGTGCATTTCTGTTTGATGTAATAAACTGAAATTTCACCCAAGCTTTGAAAATTTGGATTCAAAAAAACCTATAAAGTAGTTAACAGGCTTAAATATACTGAAATAATTTTCAGTATTATCCTGTAAAGAACCTACAAAGCCTATTTTAGTCATTTCACTTGCAGCCAAAATGCATCGAGATATAAAATGGTCCAGCAAAGAATGCTACAGCCAATCTATCTTTTAGCTGTCTAGCTTAGGCACAGTAATATTTGTAGTCCTTGCAATATCAATGTACAAAGAAGATAAAAGTGAAACTCTAGCAAAAAGGGTAAGATATGTCACCAATCAGATAAAGAGCTACACAGTGATTTTGGAAAATATTTTAAATGACAACAAAAACACATTGAAAATAGATTGAAAAAGTCGGTTCTCTGAAAAACAGAAAAAAATGGGGTTTTGTCTCCTCTGCCAATTCAGCTAATGCTGAGATATATGTAAAATATACTTTTGCAAGAAATTAATGACAAACTATATTCCAAATAGTTCCAGATGACAAAACCAGCTCCCAAAATATGCTGCCCTACCATAAATCCATGCATAAACTGAAACATCCAAACAAAATTTCTGTTTCTAACATGTCTCCCATCCATTTAAAGGAAATTATTTGCACTGGTTTTCCCACCTGCATTCATTTACATCTTTTCAAATTAGATCACACCAGAGAAGATTTTCCATTGTCTGGCACCTTGCGCAGACAGGAGCAAAGCATTTAGTGCTGTCAATGTCATTTGACTCTCTTTCTGCTCCACCATAAATTAAAAGATAACTATATACAATACAAGAAAATAGAATTAGGCTCCTGTTGTGTCTAATTTCTTTAGCCCTTTCAAATGGACTCATCTTCAATGAGGGTACATTGCTAAATTGAGTTCATGTTTTCTTTTTTCCATTCAGACTCACTTATCATCTTTACTTCGAGCTTGAATTAACTTCTTTTTCAATACGTGTAGAATTTTTCAAAATTGCATTTTCCTGCCTACATTGTTTTTCATATCAGATGATGACAATAAAAATTACCTACTTTTTTAATTTCATCAAATCAGAATTAAACCCACACACCTTGGATCACACACAGAACAGAGAGCACTTGCGCAGTTTCACATGTCCGTCTTCTTTACATCAAGTTTTATAAGGAATAAAAATCCATGAATTTAGGAATGTGAACAAGAAATAGCTACAGAAAAAGGGTATCTGTACATGTGTATAAAACAGGCCAAAGGGGGGAAGACAGGAAGAAATTGTATGGATCAAAACCTTAGATCCATTAAGCCCTAAGAATTGAAGGGTTGTGTGGCAACCAGAAACGTATGATCTTCATTGACAGCTCTGCCTCAGACTCACCCAGGGGCCTCAGAAAAGACCCCTAACCTGATCCTCCACAAAGCGAGGCTCTTGCTAAAAAAAACAAATCCACAAAGCACAGAGCATATTTCAGTATTACGACTAAGCGATTTCTAAATATAAATTCTAAATATTATTTAGAATTAAAATAATCAGTATCAGTCCAATGTAGCTACAAAATTACCTCTAGCAACCTACTCCGCTAAATTACATTGGGCTAATAACCCTAAAGTAACAGTTGTCATGGTTACCAGAAATTTAGAGAAACTCCTGGTTTCTATTTCAAGCACAACTCTGGTAAACAGAGGACAGCATACATTATGAATCTTCTTTCAAATATTTGTCCACCAGAAAATACTGCTCTAAAATCTATGCATTGTGATAAGACAATGTAGCCAGTCACATTAAAATTAGTTTAGCGTAACTATGCAGTAAGAAAAAGAGCAAGAATGATTTCCTGTATTAATGACTTATCTCTGAGTCCTTCTACAAATATGTAAATAGATAATGAAAAATAATTATGTTCTAGAGGATTTGAGAACCTTTCACCAAGAGCTACACAGGTATTGCAGCTGACAACGGCAACAGAACACATTTTTGGTTTAAACATTAAATTCCTGTTTTTCTAAAACAGGATGCAATAAAGCACATTACTAAAACATTTGAGGTTGAAGTATTGTTTTAAGAACATACGCAGGAGGGTGTTTTAGTTTTAATAGAATAAGAATTTCTCAGAAGCACAAGCAGAAACAGAATTGTACCTTTTTCAGTATCTGGTAACATTTTGTCATCAGCCAAATTGCAAATGTAAGTCCAGGATGTATGGGAGGAAAAAAAATCCCATTCTGCTGTAAGTGGAATAAATAGCACTAAAACTCTTGCAAAAGAACTGAGTCTTGTAAGAATTCCAGCTCAACTATTTATGTTTATAATTTCATTTTGTCATCAGTCTTCATTTTTCCTTTCACTATTACCAGTATTTTAAGTGTTAACTGAACTGTGCCAACAAGGCTGGCATTGAACAAAATATAAAAATGGCTTTTTTCCTGATCTTTGAGGATTCAAACTATTATGACAGAACTACAGTCAGCAAGACAGCACTTCTGCTGCAAATCTAGAAATCTTTGTTTGTGGTCATCATCTGCTATTACAAGGGAGCAAAGGCAGGCATACAATCATATGATGAATTTGAATATACAGTTGGCATATATAACTATAAGCAAACATGGCTGACTTTTTTTCTCCTGGCAACAATCCGCAAGAACAAACAACAACTTTATAATAAGGAAAGATTAGATAGCAGACAGGCAACTTGATAAATATGCAGGTAAGTTCCAAGATTGTAACACAAGAGTGATTAGTTCTTGGTCTCCTAAGCATTTTACAACATAGGTTTAATTTTAACAGACTGATTCCCTACTCCTTTTAATAAAAGCTGTTAATGTCAATAAAATTATACAACAAAGGTCCATTTTTTTCTTCATACTTAAACCCAAGATCTTTCTCTGAATAAAGCGATAAGAACAGTAAGCTGGGACTTTATGAACTTAATAAAACTCATATTTGGATGAACATGAGAAAAATTCTTCATAGCTATTTAGCCAAAAATTGTTAGCCTCTCAGTATTATGCCAGGGATTATTCTGAGTATGCCAAGTGAAAGAACATTCACCTGTTATGACACATTAAGAAGAGACAGTTTAAGAACGAGAGAGTGTGCAGATTACTGCATCGCACCTTCCTTCAGTAAAAGGAGACGATGGGGAAGATCAAATCCAAGTGTGTATCATTAGTAACTTACAATATTATACCAGCTTGAAGACTGCAGCTGATTCAGTATCACTGCTAGTGATATTAAATAATTCTAGAGCAGCCATTTGAGAAGATACATCCAGACAGAACAAACTGAAGCACAGATCAGAATCACAGAGGGTGGCTACTCAGACAATACACATCACTGCTGTGAGTCAGTTTGAAGGCAGGCAAAAGTGAGAGAAGAAAAAGAAGAATCAAAAGGTAGAGACTAAAAGAGAGTGGGAAATATGACACGATTAAACATTAGTTTTTTAACAAGAATGCTGAATAATTTGGTGATTTTAGGACTTCTGTCCAAAACAGTACAATAGGTGAAGTACCAGGCTTTTGTGCTCTTTTTAAAGGTGTCCTTTCAAGCATCAAATACAACATGCAATATTTATGCTATCTTTCATGAGCAGAAACAAAAGAACACAGTCAGAAACGAATATAGAGCCATCTTTGGCACTAACATAAGGCAAGCAAAACAGAACTGTTTCACAGACACATGTGGAGATGCAGAGCTAACATGTAATTGCCCTGCCTGAGCCTCACAACTTGAGTTCTCATGTTTTTCTTCCATCAGTTTTAATAAAGGAAAACCTATAGGTTCATAGAAGTCTTGTGTCTTGCACACTACATGCAGAACTGCATAAACCACCATAACACTGATGGACATTTTGGACAGATACACACACATAAACACTTTTGTCTTGAAACACATCACTCTACTCAACAAGCTAATGCTTAGTTTCCCCCCTTTGTGTAGTCATATTTGCATTCAGTGGATTTCCCGCCTGCTCTGTTTGTGCCCACTTCAGCACAAAGCTCATTCTGCTGTTCTTCAAGGCTTCTGCCATTGTCCTTTGCAAATTAAGCTTCAAAGTAATACGATTTGGGACTTGTGAATTATTTGAAACAAGAAGCACTTAAAAAATGGCCAAAGCTTTTCTCTGTACAGGAACCAGGACATCTCCTCTGCACTTGTCTAGACATCAAACAGCACACTGACTCAGCTAGGAAAAGGGCAAACCTAGTGCAAGCCAAACACTATACCATACTATTTAGCAATCTCCAAAGAAGAAAAAACATCTGAGCTTTAAATGTTTCTTCTACCCCTTCCACGCTTGCTGACTTTGCTTCTTCATACAATTAGTGTTTTTACCAATGCAAAAGAATTTTGGCTGACTGCAGTTATACTGACTGAAAAAGTTGATCTACACCTACTGGTCAGCTTCTTTGTATCATACGGGCAATGCAGGAGCAAAACTGCAAAATAGTTCCTCTGCGGGGCTCCTGCTGCACACCTCTTTTTCCACTACCCCTCACTCTCTCATCACTTCAGCAAAGAATGTTATCTCTCCTTCTCACATGTGCTTCAGCACACTGGATTAGGCAACAAAAATTTACAAGCCAACAAAATAGAATCCTAAGTGCATCCACTTGAAAGGAAATTTGGTATGCACCTTTAGGATTCCCAAACAACCTACCTTTTAATAATGTATTTATGTGTAAGCTTGTTCAATATTTCATTCACAAGAAGCTTTGTGGGTACTGCCTACTGTACTTCAAATAATGAGCACAACGGAATTATATCTAACACAGAAGTATTATCCTGCTCCTGCATGCATTAAGGGCAACATTGCCTCCCTCAGTGCTTCCAAGCTCATTAGAGCCAGTAGTTATTTGTTAGTCTGTGATGTAGATAAGTTTACAGGCTAACAAATGCACATAATGGTGGTAAACAGCAGAGCACCCAATTTCAGCAGCAGAAAATAAATGAAGGCCTTGGGAGAGAAAGTATAAGCAATACTCCACAACACTGCTTATACTGTCTACTAAGTACTGCAAAAAGGGAGCCTACACCTCAGAACGTGACCATCAATTCAGGAAGCTGGGATATCCAGGGCAGTTATTTACTACAGTCAGTATTGTAACAGATTACTTTGGCTGTGCTGGGGACTCCACTGCACTAGCACAAATACTCACAGTGAAAAGTAAATAAAATTCTAAGTTTTATGACAGAACATGAGGCCCATGGCTGTGCAGAGGGTTAGAAACCACTCTGTAGTACTGAAAACACGAGGTCACACTGCAAGATGTGACAACTGCCACAGCCTGACGCATCTACAGTCTGCTGGGTGCTTCTGTCTGACTGATGGCCATTTTTTTCAAGAGAAGCCAGAGTTCAGGGGCTTGGGCAGAGTGCACTGCCCTAACTACTAAATGTGGTCTCCCACCTCTGCCTGCCACCCACATTGGACGACTGGGCAAGGGCGAGTATTTGCCTCTCCTTCACACGTTTTGTGGCTCAGCTATCTCTAATTGTTCTTTGGTTTTCTCATTGCATTAAATATTGACAATAACAAGCCTAGAAAATCCTCAATGCTATAAAACAGGGTTATATGTGGAGTCGCCTTTCTTACTGCAGAACACTGCAAAGAAATGCTGAACTCCTCTGCCAAGTTATTTTGATGTGAATTCTCAGAGCACTGCAGGCAGAAAGAAGGTCAAGGCTGAGTCATACCAGTATGATATAAAAGGGGCTACTAACACAATACACTCTTGGCAGATCGCTCTCCCAGTATCAGCTGGGGCCAACCATAAATGAATTACATTAGACTTCAGTTATACATATATTTATGTCATCTTTCCAACTTCCCATACTTCATATCACAGGTTATGAATACAGATGATAGACCACAACTGAGCCCAGACATATCTATATGAACTCTGCTCCTTTAGCTACGTGTCCACAAGCCTTTACTGGGATTCGAATGTCGTGCTGACTCTTGCAGAACCACTGCTAAATCCAGGCTAATGAGCTTGGTTAGACCTAGGCTAACTTTGACCAGAGCTATTGTACCTCTGCCGTATCTGTGCTTTCACGCATTTCTAGTCAGAACAGGAATACCACAACTGACTAAGGTCCAGGAAAGCTCATTAACTCGGTCTCCATGCCAGTTGCTGCGTGCTCTCTTCAGACCAAGCTATCCTTGGCTTTCATACCATGCTGCTTGAGCCTAGTATCTGCCCATGGATAATTTAAACACATCTACATAGACTCTGGAACTGACTAATGCAATCTGCTTTAAAAACAGGTGCTACAAATGCCTAAAATTGATTATTATAGTGGAAAACATACTCTTGCAAGGTAGGTTTTTTCCCCACAATAGCCACACGTGTGCTCTCACACAAATGAGAATTTGCATATCAGGAGTGGGAATTCTTTTTTCAGCAACATGACTTTCAGGATACCCTGTAGCTCTGTACTCCACAGGGTGCTCCAGACATAGCAAACAGTTTACAGACTACCTGACAACACGCTTAATTTCCCTCAGTCTCAGAATTTACTGCATTTCAGTGTCAGATAACTGCTTGCTCCTGAACAAAAATAAAGGGGTGGGGGGGAATCTTCCGGAGCTACCATTACTAAGCTGTTATTTTGTATGCATGCATCCATAAACATATTGCAATGTCTAACATGTTTCTGGCAGATAGTTAACTAAGAATCAAAAATTGCATAGAAATTAGGATCATGATTCATTTCTAACTGGAGTTTCTTTTAAAATCACAACCATAATTTATTTCTTTCAGCTACAGTAACATTCATTTTCTCTGTCTTTTTAATTTTTAAACCCCACAATTATAAAAAATTTAGATTGAAGTAATTTAGGAGAGTAATTTCAAAAGAGACATAAGAACAGAAACTTTTCTGTCATTGATGTCTTTTAGTGACAGAAGATTTATTTTTCCTCTAAATTAGTTTATTATTAAAAAAAAAAAAGAAAGAAAGAGAGATTGTCCCTACAGACAGTGCTAAACTGATTTAACCAATCTACAAATATAATTGCATGGACTTTGATTTCCTTAAAGTCATTATTTCTACAAATCTACAACATAAACACTTCTAAAATGTAATATACAATAATATATAGCATATATATATTTAAGATTGCTGAAGTGCTGCCTGGGATGGTGTTCATATATTTTCATTAATATCAGACAACTTAATATATGGCAAAATGAACTGCTTGCTCCTTTAGTTACTAAAACATTTGGTTAAAATAAATGAATAATATCACATGGTCAATTCAGTAAGCACCCATCATGTTTATTTCAATGAGCTGCAAAAAAGTAGTTTTCCCTTCACCCATTTCCCCATCCCCAGAGCTGCTGTTTGTTCAAAGGCTCAGATGTGTCTCCAAGGCTGAAGGAAGCTGAGCATTAACTGTCTCTGAACGGTCCTAACAGAACAGGCCTCAGACGCTCTGAAGGGAAGGTTGTTCACTCCCTTGGTCCTACCCCCCTCTCACCAAGCCATTGCGGAGTAAAAGTGGATGCATTCACCCTGCCTGACATGCGTGCATCCTAACAGAGAACAGCCCAGTGAAGAGGCTCCATGGACTTTCAGCTGGTAAACGCTTGCGTATTTCACCACTGGAGCTCAACTTCGGGGCTTTCAGAAAGAGCAGTTCTTATTTTCTTCCTATCTCAGTCAGATCTTATGATAAAACTCAAATTTAACGTAAAAAGGTTATTCTTTTAGCAATCAAACACTTGCTATCTAATGTAAATTGTAGGTGAAATTAAGCTTCCAAAGAATCTCGGGAAAATTTTAATGGATACTTAGTGGGATTTTAACAGGACTTAATTTGGACACTGGTGTTCCAGGATACATTTGAAATTTCCAGCCTTCATATATTGCATAGAAATGATTCATTCTGGCCGCCGTACGTAACCTACCTTCTACGTGATCACATAACATAACCCCCAGGTGAAAACGAGCTAACAGACTCTGCAAATTCAGGACCTACAATGCCATGTTGAACTACAGCACTCACCCGTTGGGCCTAAGGTCAGGCAAGGGCCTGTCCAGCGGCAAGCGATCGCTCAGGTAAGCGTTGTAGCCGTAATACTGGAACTGTTTAAGTGCAATACGCCTGTTTTCAGGGCTGAGATCCTGGCCCCAGTGAGCAAAGAGAGACGAGTCAGTGAATGCTTCAGCGGGATTTTCTTCCAGTTTTGGTGGAGCTTCTACAAAAGACAAAGACAAAAAGAAACAATTTTAGACTTTCATTCCAACAGGATTTAGGGTATGTTACTTTAAAAAAAACTAACTTTAGGAGAACACCACACAGAACAGCACATGCTGTCATCTTAAAGCAGCCTGTAAGTCTTCACATAACATGCCCTCACATACCTCTTGTGGCAATGTAACTATTAGGACCTAAGGCTCAAAATTTAATATTCAAAATACAGTTAGTTAAAACCAATTCTTTTTCATCACAATCAGACTAAAGATAAGGACTGATAACTCTAAATGAATTAAATTTCAAAAGAAGGCCTATCAGACAACAGGAATGTTATTTTATTTTTATACACAAAGATGAACTATTTAATTTCAGCCTGAATTATCTTGCTAGGAAAAGATTAAAGTTTTGGAGAGAAAAAGCAAAGATGAAGGAAGACAAGAGTCTGTACAGAACACACAAAATGGCTGTCAAAGTCTATGTGTAAAATAAGTTATTTCAAACTACAGATTCAACAGACAAAAAATGCACTGCACATGGCATCCATGCTTAAATAGCAAACCAGTTTCAGTCACACAATAATTTTATGGTCCAGTTTACCAATCCAGCCTATTCAAATTTTTAGTCCATATTTTACGTGCATGCAATGATCTACTGGAATCATCACTTTGTGGTATTTGTGTCATTATAAATTTTTTGTTTGCTTGGTTTGTTTTGTTCCACAAGGCCACATCTCTGGCTGCTGGAACAAATAGAGAAGATGGGAAATGATACATGTAGAACTGAAATTAAGAAGCACTCCAGTACAATGAAAACACAGCATTTGTTCGCAACATTTAGTTGTTGAAGAAGCCTGCTCAAGGTGACTTGTAAGGCGCTCTCTAACAGCACCGTCTCACTCCTCCAGTCAGCCCTTCTGTCCTCCTGCACTGGACCACACAATCTAACCCAGAAAATCTCTTGTCTATGTAAATGTTTTATGATATACAGCACACTAATAAAGAAAGACGACCCCAATTTGTCACCATAAACTACAGCCTCACAAAGAAAAAAAATATCTTAATTCTCTGGAAGTTCTAATTACTTAAGAACAGTCTCCATAGCCATTAACAACTAACCAGCTAAATAAAACTCTCATTCCTGACGAGCTGTACCCACAAACCATAACTTTTTCATCAGAGACTTATAAAACTAAAATAAAATCTTTGAAAAGTCTTCAAATGTGTCCAATAGACAGAAACTTCAACTGTGTCCAGATTGTTCTCAGCACCCACACAGTCACCTACAGATCTGACAGGTGGCTTAAGCTAGCTGCATGGAAACACCTAAAGACAACAGCTCATGTACTAATAGTATACACCACCAGAATCCTGACTCCTAAAGAATGCCAGGAAGCACATTCTTTGATCTTTTACTAAAAAGAACCCAAAAATGTATAAACATAAATTGAGAAAACTAAGTTGCTTCATTCATTCAAGATGTTTTCCTTTTTCCCCTTAAAATACTGACAGGAAGCTAATGACACTTGCTTCCCTGCACTACAATCTAACCTCTGTGAATACATACTGTTTCTTTACTTGTCAGAGCATTGTCCTGCAGCCTGAATTCTGGATTCGGCTCATGTTCTTCAAAGATGAAACACATGCTAAACCCTCAGTCAAATTAAGAAACTACTCTGACAAGCCTGGCTACCACACAGATGAACATGTAAAGAGTGAAGATTGTCAGCTCTCTACAATGGAAACTAAGAAAGTTTGATAAATTCAGATCATTTTAGAAAGTCCTAACTTGAAAAATGCAGAATAGTGTTTAAATACCTGTACAAAAATCACAGCAATGGGGAAAGTCACAGATATCTCTGTTGTTTGACAACTACATGAACTCCAAAAAACCAACTTGAATTTACACAAAGAATTTCACAAACTATCTTCACATATAAGAGATCTTTAGATCAGGTACGTTCCTGATCCTGGCCAGTAGCTTGGCACTTTTCAAGAACATCTACATTCACGCTAATCAAGAAAACTATGCAAGTATTTGTTCCGCCTGTTGTGTCTTACATTAATCTGGATTTCTCCAAATCAAGTACACTTTCCCTGATATTTTTTAAAATATTTTTTATTTTAAAATATTATTTATATTTATTATTACACTCATGGCAGAAGACTGTAGGATCCACCCACATGCAAACAGCACATCAATGGATGAAGACATCTGAAGAAAAATAAGACTCATGGTAAGAGTAGTGCATGCATATGCATTTGTAAATAAAGACAGTTCCAAGGGTAATCTTCCATGGATGAAGAGCCATCCCACGAACAACCACCTTCACTGAATCACACAGGCATCTATTGAATTCTATCCACCGATTCTGAGGGCAAGATATTGCCTAAAGTGATCTATGAATCTCTTGCTGTTTTCCGATTGCAAAAGCACTCATTAATCCAGGTTGTAGCTGCAAGACTAAGATTTTCCAGCAATGGCTACCTGTGATTTTAGTTTACAAGCTCTAACAGACCACTTGTCACAGCTATTTTTTGCGTACTAAGTAAACATGTTATTTCAATATTTTCTTCTACAGGAAAAAAAGCATTAACAAGAACTTTCAATTGCAATCAATGGCATTAAGCACATATCTCTGATGACAAAGTCTTTCTTCCTTTTATTTGGCTGAAAAGCCTTGGGGAAAGTGACTTTATTCTGGCAGTCTCTCACAAGAAATAAAATCAATTATTATAAGACCATCATCTGCCCTTCAACTAGTCAACAAGTGTATTTGATGCCTTAGTCTCTGTAAATAGATCTTGGCCTGAAGTCTCACAGCCCATTGTTCTTACCACTTGCTTCTACAGTTGCAGAATGATCATGGGAAGCCAAGGCTCAAAGGTGAGCCAGTAAGTAGTACCGCCTGAAGCAATACAAAGGTAGACACATTTATCTGCTCAGTTATTACCGAACACGAAAGATCAGTTCCATTTTTCCTGTGGGAAGAAAGCTTACCATCTGCAGCACATTGCTGCAAATGTTAATATGGGGTCTTCTCCACATTAACTTTTCACACAATATGAAGAGCAGCACTGTACACAGACATGAGCCTGGTGTTAACTCTTGGCAGACTGAAACTTTGACATTAAATCAGTTGGAACCAGAGATAAATCGCACAGTTGTCAGCTGGTTGTACACACGGGCTGAGGAAGTCTCCTTCCAGAAGCCTGGCTGCTCATGGCATCAGCATGGGGTGGGTCACACACTGCTTACCTGAGTCAAAAACCCTCAAGTTTGTTTTCTAAAAGCATCCGTGTGTCTTTACCTCATACCTTCTGGATCATGTGTACTAGTTATGCAATTAATCTTCATATAAAATTATCGCTTCATCTGATCTCACTGACCAACTTCTAAGACAGGAATTCCTCTTTGTAGTGCTTGTTATATAGAGTAAGTCAGAGACACCAAATCAGAAGGCACCACTGAAATCTAGGTTGTACGTGACACAAAAGCAATTCTCTCCTAGTACTAAAAGATACTTCTATTAGCAATTGAAGCTGAATGAACTTGCGTTAACATGGCTCTTGAACGGAACACACACACACAGAGGTTTCAACAGCCTTTTCTAGTGTATTGGGTACAAATAGCAAGATTTGGGTAGTGGAGGGACTGTAGAAATAGCTTAGAGAAGGTCAGGTGTTGCCCTGTGCCAGACACAGCCATTTCCCCAACAGACTCACAGCTGTCCAAAGCTAAGCCCATCAGTGAAACTAGTGGCACTTATGTGAAAAAGTATTTAAGAAAGGGCACAAAATTACAAGAAAGAACGAACAAGGGTAGAGAGAGAACAACAGAGGCAAAAGAAAATTAGAGAAGATCAACTTCAGGAGAGTAGGAGGTGCCCCACGTTGTCTTCATTTCCTAATACCCAAATTATTAATTAAATTTCTGTGTTAACTGATAATAAATTAAATACTTGTTTTCTTCAGAGGTCGTACAACCAAGCAGCAAACAGGCAACAAAATTTCTATCCCTTACTACGGAACTACAGACAAGCGATGTGTTAGAAGCAACAAGAAAACTCAAGGTAGTCCCTATCCCATCAAGTTACCCATTTATTTTCACTGATCTCAACTGCTGTACGTGTACCTGTGTACCCCTTTCCTTCCTCTCCCTTCCTTCACTATCTATTTATAACTTGCACTTTGTTATTTTTTGTCACTACACATTTATCTCTCCCAGTTTTCATACGGCAACTCATACAACTGGTACTCAAGGAACAACATGATAGACAAAGTGACCAGACAGTGAGGAGCAATTCAGGAAAGGGCACTGCACCCCGCTTGCCAGCCCACAGCCCAGGGAAGTGCTCCAGGTCTCTGCCATACTGGTGGACACTTGCCTCAGAGTGAAAACCAGTGCTTCTGCAGAGCAAGTGCCTGAGATACCTGATGCTTCCACTCAGACAGAACTGGTAAGGAAGGAGAATTCCGTACATGTGGCAGGTTGTCACAAGGGCCCAGGCCCTCCTGGAGAAAAGAAAAGTACCCATAGAGTGGGCACAAGTTATTGACCCGTTACATAAGGAGGCTGATTTGCAGAAACAGTTAAAAGGCTGAGCAGGATTAAAGGAGCAGAGATGGAGATAGATAGGTGGTTTCAGAACCATGTTCCTGTAGTGGACTCCACAGATAATGAGGCAACTTGGATCCTCGTGACCCACAGACCCACAAAAGCAGAACCCTGCTTCAGTCTCTACCCTCCAGCATCACAACCAAAATCAGATATGCAGTTTTAACTCTAGGCACCCACAAGCAAGGTCTGCAAGGAGAAACCGTACAGTGGATACTGCAAAAATAAACCTTGTGTGGTTGTTGTGGGTGACTCTGTTAGAGGCACTGAGGCACCGGTCTGCCAGCCTGACAAGGAGCCATGTGAGGTGTGCTGCCTTCTGGGAGCTAAGGGCCGGGATGTGGCTGAGAGGGTGCCACAACTTGTCAAGAGCATGGACCAGTATCCTCTGCTACTCTTTCACATGGGCAGAAATGACACTGCAAGCCAGAACCTGGGCTCAAGGAAGAATTATTCTGTGTGATTCTCTGTCTGTGTGAGGGGATTTTCTTGATTACCACCAACCGTATTTATAGCATCATGAGGTAACAGCTAATAATAGCACAGGAATCATTGTGCCCACCATGAAAACCATTATTTCCATGGCAGTACAAGACAACCACTTAATTTACAACAGCATTCTTTAGTTGTGAAAGGAAGGAAATGAAGTGTATTGTATCCAACTGTTATTGTAGTAGTCTTCAAGCATCTTGGCAAAATACAATTATTTAATTAACACTGCATAATGTAACTATACTGTATAAAATATAATTATAATGTATAAAAATAGGGATATTTTCTACTGAACAAATGCCTATATCTGTTTCAGAACCATGAATGGCACCTCTAACAGCACTGATGCATCAGCTATGCAAAGGTCTAGCAGTGACCTTCCTTGAAAGACTGTCTTCAGTTTTGTCACCAGTATAATTTTATGTTACATCAACATATTTCTTGCATATCTGCTATGCACATGCTGATCCTGCCCGATGATACTTCCTTATCAAGAATTAAGAAAAACTATGAGAACATCAGTGTCTGCTTCCAGTTTCTGATCACCTTAACTAATAAGTTTGTGAAGTCATGTAATAACATTAACAGCTGGCATTTAGCAGATTAAATAGTAAGAATTGAAAGTAAGGTTTGGGAAAAAAAACAACCCTCGCATCTGTATTGTGTACCTCAGAAAATAAAATCTCTTCAGACCAACATTGCTGAGAATGACAGGACTAACAAAATAGCCAGCTTCACCAGAAAGGCACACTGACATCATAAACTCCATCTCCATGAAAACTTTTCAAACTCATTAAGAAATACTCTTTTTTTTCCAGCTTCATTCAGATTTCAACTTTGTTTCCTAAGAAAGGTTACTATGAACAGGTTTACAGTTAAGAGAAAGGATCAAGCCAGAAAAGGGCTGCAAATATAGTTGCAGAGACAGATTCAGACATGTTGTTTGTTGTTACTAGTCTGTAAGATCTGTTTGGTTCTACCCCTCATTTGACTGCAGCTCTACTCACAAAAGCGGTAGTATTTCATATCAAAGCTTAACCACTGCAAAAATGGCTTCCACTGTATCAGAAGTGCTTTATAAAATCTGCAGGGTAACCTTATATGCTGATTTCAGTAAGTGCCAGTAATGAGAAGGGTTAAACAGTCAGTCAGCAAAAATACCCTATCTGCAAAAATACCCCTACGTCAGCTGAAGACACATATAAGGCATCAATAATTGAGCAAAACTACACACACTCAGGTGTAAAAGGCTTACAAAAGAAAAATGATGCCAGGATGTAGGCAGAAGGGCTTTGATCACATGCTCTTCTGAGTTCTCCAGTGCATGACGCTAATTTATCAGCCTAGAAAGAAAGGAGCATGCAATGATTAAAGGGGTAACGCAGTAAATATGCCTTACCTTACAAGGTGGACTCATGATGTGAATCTAAGAAAACTATCATTAAAGACAAAAGAAACCTCAGCTCTCTTTGACGTTCAGCAGCTAGATTTTTAGGAAGTCAAGATAATCTAGTAAATGCTTTTATGAAAGAGTACCATAGTTTGAAGAAAGTGAAGGAACTGACTTTCACAACCTCAGCAGCCTTCAGGTTCTTGAGACAATCACGAAGAAGCACACAGCAACTTTATCTGTTAGATTGCTTCTGCTGGTACTTTGGGAATTGTTTCAGGAATATAAAGTACTGACTTTTTCATAGGCCTAATGGCCTCAGACTCTGGCTCCCAGCACTCAAAAATTAAAAAATAATATCTATATTTGATTTCCTGCAGGCAATAGCATTACAGCTTACTGTGGAAGGAAGGATCCTTTCATCCTTTTCCTCTACATAGGCCCTTCCCCTGTTAGCCAACATATACCCTCCATACCCAGAGGCTATTCCCCACGACCCGTAAAAGTCCCAGATTTGCATTGGGTCATAGAGCCTTGATAGAATTTTTAGAAGTGTGAAAACTTCACCAAAATTTTGTCACACAGGAAGATATACAGAGGAAGATCCCACTTTCAAAGTCTATTGTAATTAATGCAAACACATTATCAGCATCCTTAATAATTACAGTCTGACAATTCCTGACTTGGAAGGCTGATCCCATGCAGGACACTGCTATAAATCCTCTACGAGGTAAATGAATCTCTGAAATTACATTACCTCCTTGTTTGTACAGGGTGATGAAAGAAACACTGACAAGTAAGATTAGAGAGATGGGATGGGAAAAAACATGCCAAAAAAAAAAAAGGTGAATCTCTCCTGTAAAGCTAATTGCCAAGAAGCCACAATTATCCTATGAGTAGTATACAATCAGTACTTTAAAGTGTATATAATAGCACATACAGCAGGAAACATCCAAAACTCTCTCAACAGTTTTTTGACATTTCTGAGAACTTGAAACACAATTCATTATTATTAATTGGTATGTTACCACTATTGCATTTTAATGCAGCCAATATACATGCATAACGGTAAGCTACTGGAGTGCTGCTAATTTTTTTTTCATTTGTTTATAAAAAACCAGAATATTTTAGAGAAATTCAGGTTAGTTTTTTTCCTAAGAAATAATCTCATGCTTACTGTGTGTATTAAGGTGGAAATCCAGTCTGGTTCTGCTGCTTAGCAGAAGCCCTTCCTCTCCCTGAAGTCACTTACAAGTTCTAGAGACATAAACATCAAACTGTATTTTCCCTATAAGAAAGAGACAAGTAGATATAAACTAAGAGCCAGAGAGAGTTGTTTGGAATCTTTATCCAGATTCGTACCCACACCAAACAGGCCATCCTGGAACCCTGTGCCCTCGGGAAGCCTGGGACAGATCCAGCCAGGTCTCCCCTAGAGCCACACTGACACCAGTGCTCATGAGCACTGCACAGAGAGCCTGAGCAGCTCCCCAGGGCAGGGGTGCCACACATTGTGTCCCCATAGCATTCTGCCCTGTATTTACATCACCTAGATTTTCCCATTAACTGTTCACTGGACGAGACTGTGGGAGCGAACTATTTATCAAGCATGCGTTCATAAAGGGATTAACAGTGCAACATATTCTCAATAATGTACCAATTTGTCATGTCCTTTCAGACACTTCTTATCAGAAATATCTGGGTATATTAGACGTTTGATGATAGAAAGATCCATGAGATCTTTGAATTTGGATTGAGAAATTCATACTCCAGAGTCTTCTGAGATCTGAAATAATGGAGTTAACACATCACAAGAGACTGAAAAAGGGATGCTAATATGTACTTACTGAAAGCCAATGACAGCGATTCAAGGTCTTATGCAGCAAATGGGCAGTCTGGGTTCAGCAAGTTTGGTTTTCAAGTAATGCAGGTAGAACAGCAACAATATGTGAGTTGTTGCAGTGACGAATCCACTCACAAAAATGTCAGAAGGCAGCTCACTTCTGCTAAATAGTCCCCTAAGACTCGGCTTCACTTTGCTCAGGATCAAGGCACTTGTAAATGTAAGAGAGCCAGATGCTTCTCCCACAGAGGAGACATAGGGGAAGCCACTGGTCCCAGAAGGCTGCAAGTCACTCATACAGAATACTGCAAGACCTTCTACTTACCCGGGCTATGTGTCCTGAACTTAATTTTATTTGACTGTTGACTGGTAGCGGTGTCAGGCTGAAAACATCAGCAGCTTTTGGGTTTGGACAATGGGATGTTTGTCTCATTTGTACATAACCACCTGTTCTACATGATATACATATGTGAGTATGTTCATCCAAAAAGGGGCAGACATTCATGCAGAGAAGGTGGACGTCTCCTGCTTTGGCAGACATTGATTTCCTAACACTTCCTAAAAAATCACTGCACAAAATTACTTTACACTGAAGATACTTGAAGATGAGTCTCAAAATACGCTCAGCACTAGAGGGCAGTATAAGAAACAGGAATATTTGTCTTTTAAGAGAACTCTGAAGTTTTAAAAACTTCTTCAGAACTTGTTAAAGAGTTCTCAGAACTGCAAGTAGCAAACTTATAAACCGCTAATTAACCAGAAAATTCTATTATAGTGGTTATTTCCTACGGGTAAGAAAACATATAGGAGAAAAATAAAATTATTATTAGGTCATCAAGTAAATGCTGAACTATATTGTATAGGCGCATGCAAACAACACTTTATAGGAACAAGGTCTTGGTAAGGGCTCTATATCTCTCCTGTATACACTAGAAATAGCCTGTTCTGATCTGAAAACGCTATAAATCCTGGTCATTGTTATTTCTACTACATAACTTCTCACTACTAGCCTATTAAATTCCCCTCTAGCCATAACTGTGCCATGGATATGAATCAGGCTAGACAGGTCTCTGCATCAATCTGGCAAAGTTAACAAAGTTACTACAGGCCTGGACAACCTGAAACTAGGGTAAAAGCTTTTCACTTGCTGGAAAGAATATCCAAGGAAATACGTATTTTCAAGTACAATCAATTTCCTCTCATATTACTTACCAGATGAAGACATAGAGCTGAGCTGTCTGACAGGTACCAATACTGCACTTTCAAGACTGTCTGTATCCATTGACACCAATATTTTGACAAAGACCAATTTTGTCTTCTCAAGTGGGTAAAAGGCTGATTTTTAAAAAATACACTATAAGGATATTGAAGACTAAGGACAACAATTTCCAAATCTTCAGGTTTTCTAAAGCAAATTTTTAAGATTGCCCAAAGCAATACCTCTCTGTGCTCTTCATACTGGGAAACCAGATTTTTAAAAAGCATCAATTTATTTAAAGTAACACATAATTGATTAACTAAGGCCTTTGAGATAAAGGGTTGTCATAAGAATTACTGATTTACTATCACTTAAAGGACTACTGTTGTCTTCATTACAAGAAATAATTTTTAAAAAGCAAAATTATTTTTCTCATTTCAGAAAATTTTGTACTTAAAGCACTAACTTGAACTTAACCTGTAGGCAAACATGCATCGGGTTTTGGAATAACAGGCTAATGACAGAATAATAATCTGCTAAAAACTGCCTGAAAACTAATTTGGCAACTTTATTTCAGTTTGTAACATTGAGATCTGTGTACCACAAACTGCAGTGCAACTGCTAGAAACTCACAGGGGTACGAGTAACGGCCAGAGGAATGAGAAGGGCACTACTACCAATCTAATTTTTCAGGTAAGCAGCATGAGTGTCTCATTCCAAGTCATGGTTCTGGTTCGCATGAATACCACTCCCCCCACGCTAGTTAGATCAGACTGTCAAATCATTTCCTGTCTTGGATCAAAAAGACAGCATGCTATCATATATAAAATGATCAATTTTTTAATTATTTGTGATAATATTTTGCAAAATTCTCATCAAATTTCATTACACTGAGCACTGTACAAAAAAAAAAAAAAAAATAGAACAATGTACAAATTAAACATTTTACCGAACGAATAAATGTTCAGTAACTTCACAGAGAAGAAGTTCCACTGACTTTGGTGCCTTCAGGAGGACTTGAGCAAACTACTTCCATGTCTACAACTTCATGCTTGCCTAACCATTTGTCATTAAGTAAGCTGATTACACTGTGTATTTTTTCCAGGCAAGAGTTGAAGAGAACAGAAATTCACAGATGAGACACCAGTTTGCATCCAGGAAACAGAGAGGACCAGAAATAAAGACTACTTCTACCTGATGCTCAGTAGCAAAAGTGAAATTTCTAAAAACTACTTCCTCATCACCGCGGAATAAATAAGTAGAAACATAGGAGATCACTTACAGAAGACCTCCTATTATGCAATTACACTACTGCATTTACAAGCATTTTTTATTTGTAAATGGATGTAAAAACTGAATTATTGTGGAACTCTGCTTTGGTGTTTGGTTATTTTCAATTCAGAGATTTACCTCAGTTTAAAGTGGAGTCAGGTAGGATTTATCAAACATTCTTGGGTAAGACCAGTAACTATGCACTGGTCACTGGATTAAAGGTATAAAGATTTTTTGCTCAAAATGCAGACCATTTTTGCCACCAGATGGAAGAAGATCTTTCATTACAGTACTGAGGCAGGGCTTTCACATCTTTACTCCTCTGCAATTGTTGCTGTCACAGAAGACAGTGGAAACATCATCACTGACCACTGTAGGATGAGCAAACAGTGGACACAGAGTCCTCTAAAAACATCATTTCAAAAGGTGACATTCAGATTCTGAAGATATTTTACATTTAATATACACAACTATTTATTTTGGGTCAAATGATCAATGTTGAGGCTTCCTACGTTATTTTAAATTTTCATTCCTGTGAACATTAAAATCCCTATCTTTTATTCTTTGTTGAGGAGCTAACATGTTGGTCATGTAATGCTCTGAGCAAATTCCAAAAGAATGAAAACTCTTCATGCCAAAAGTCATCCTGCAATTGGCACTGGATGCTATTTCATGTTTTCCCAACTTGCTTTGCTCCATCCTTGCACATTGTTAAACTTCTGTTCCACCAAACAGATGAACTGCATTTTATCAATAGGTAATTTTATTATTACTGGTTGAATGGTTAACAAGTGTGAAGGTTGTTTTAAAACGCAATGTATTTTTTGTTTAGAACTAATATAAAGTTTATCACTTAAACAAATAACTGGGGCTGTTTTTTTGTGGAGGTTTAGGTGTTTAATTACCATGGTTTAAGGACAGCTTAAATTTAAACAGAGTGGATAGCTGCCCAGGGTGGCAGGCTCCTTACTTCACCTACTCAAAAGGAAGGGGATTACTTTCTCCACTAATAGCCCATTGCGCGGTGACAGCTTACTGCAATTACTGCTCTGGCCACAGACCTTCCTCCAGCTTCCTGACCCGACCCCATCCTGGCTCTTTCTTCTCCCCTCCTCTTCCCAGCAAGCCAAAAGGGTGAGCAGAGGTTCTCTGACAGAAAGGAGAGGAAAACAATGGATTTTGAAAAGGAGGAGGAGAAGCTGTAGCAAGCCCATGGACCCCGCAGAAGGACTCCCTGGACTGAGTGGGCAGGGAAAGAAGTGGCCATTCTGGGCTGACTTCCAGCCTCCTCCGCTCTCCTTTCCCCCACTAGCACCCAACCAATTCCTCTCAGCGCAGTTAATAAATAATGAAAATTCCTGTTCATTACATCCTCCTGTCATCACAGTTGAACAAATACTTGAACATACAAGGCACTAGCATTCCTCAGTTCTTAGCAAATATGGAAAGGTTCACAAAGCAAGCTCAAAGGGTACAGATGTACAGTCAATAAAAGCTATATATAAAGAGCACTCTGTAAAGGTGACAGAATAAACCAGGTTCCAAGGTAAAGCTTAGGGTCAGAGACCTCTCAAAGACAAACCACAGTGAGTTCCAGCACAGGAAAGGAGACAGAAAGATTCAGAATATTCCCCTGATTGTAACAGTACACGTTCCTAAATTTAGGCATCTGCTTATGTGCTTACTAAAAAAGGAATCTCATCTGCATTTAATGAATAGCAGACCACATTTTTCTTTGAGATTAGTGCAGTTTGCATCTGTGCAGCTGAGAGGATTTAAAAGCTCAGTGTGTTTTATATCAGAAACCCAAATCTTTGACACCTGAAGTAAACATGAAAGCACTTAACTATTTTGAGAAGTTTATTTTGCCAAGAGCTTTCAGGTTGTGACACTAATGAGTCCTATGTACAGCTTTTATACAAAACCGAGTAGT
The DNA here is from genome assembly GCF_963210335.1 of Falco punctatus. Classification (NCBI taxonomy): domain Eukaryota; kingdom Metazoa; phylum Chordata; class Aves; order Falconiformes; family Falconidae; genus Falco; species Falco punctatus. Next base: position 28,639,198 of record NC_137590.1, on the reverse strand, counting down.
CACACCAAAAGTAAAGTTCACATAAGGAAACAGAAGCGAGCTCTCTTCTACACTCGTTCAACTCAAAGCACCAAAAATAGGCTTCCTTTTTCAGTAATTACATAAAATGAGATTTTCTCTGCTTACTGGGCTGTACTGAACTTCCTCAGATTAGTCCTCCTTCACCAATTTCCATTCATTCCTCTGAGGAATTTTGTTTTGGCCCCTTCTTCAGAAACACAGAAATAGAGCAGCAGCTCCCCCACTCAAGACAGCCTTTTCGCTTTTCATAAATGCTTTCAACATGATAAACATTGTAAGCTGTTTTACCACTTCCACAGAAGTATATCACTGGCATCTCAGTAAACAGCCATTTTGACAAGTGGACCTGCACTCAACAGGGCTCCTATTTCAAAAGTACCTTTCAAACACTTGCAGATGTAATTGCACATGCTTGGAGCTAGTTCACACTTTCAAGATTTTTCCTAAGCTACCCCAAGAGACAGAGATGAGCTTCAGTTAAAATATGAAACGTGAAGGAATCTGAAAAGCAGGGCAGTTTTGAAGAAGAGTATGCGTGCGCTTCTGTAAAAGTATCTTCCATCCCCATTTGCTATTGCTCTTTTCATGCTTAAAGCACTACACATACACATATGCAGTAGCATGGAGTAAGTCTGTTTTACAGATCTGCAAAGTACAGTGCAATAGGAAAAGAAAACTGAGCATAATATAGCTTTCTCCTCTTTGCAGAAAAATATGAATGACAGGTTAAACACACCCTCCCATCTTTGATACCGAGTACAAGATTTGTGTTAATTTAACAGCAATAATGAATTGAGACTGTCAAGATATCATGAATTCTCCTTGAAATAGTAAGAAAACTTAAAAGAAGACACAATCAAATGAAGTCTTCAGGTTCAATAGGTATTTGGTAAATGCCATATGACCACTTATCTTGAACTCAGTTTTGGAAAAAGGATAGTAAGTGAAAAACGTGTTAGAAGATGACAACAAGTCATGCAGACAATCCGCAGTCTGCATAAATAGAAGGCAAAGAGGATTTTCTAGAACATACACAGCAAATACTTTGGTTTGTTTGGTGTTCTCAGCTGTATGCACTGTCTATCCTACAACTGGGAACTTTGAGAAATATTTACTACCTGAGGTTTTTTTTTTTCTTCTGTCTTATTTTAAGAACTGCAGATATAACGGCTTTAAAACTTACAACATCCTGCATTTCCTTTGCAACTTTAAAAACAAGTCTAACTTTCACAAATATTTTTTTGGAAGCTGCATCAACTCTTCCTCTGCTTCAGTCATGTGAAGAATGGAAGCATCTGACCAACATTGGCTCTGCAGGGTTCTGCTCCATTAGCAAAATTCTAATTTTTTCTGAGTTTACACAAATACTTCCAAAATTTGATAAACACATCAAAAAAACCACTAAGGCAGAGGGTATCTCACTCCATGTTCTCCATTGTCAAAGTCGAGAGACTTCTCTAAAGATTGGACTGTAATGAAGAAAATGAGTGGAAAACTCCACAAGCACTGTGAGCCCTCCAGACAAGAGGAAAAAGCAGCACTCAGTTCTCACCAAAGCATACAACTGCCCATGGACTGTGATGACCATTACATGAAGCAAGAACTAGACACCGAGCGTCACTCCACAACAAAAAGTATGACCTTCAGAGTAAAGGAACAGAGACACAGGTTTTAAAAGTCTTATCTTGGCATCAACAATTGGGTCCTTCTTTAGAAAATAAGGCCATGAAACTAATAAACCCTGCAGAATAGCAAAGCTCAATTAGTTAATATTTGTTAAGCGGTTTACAGAGATAAAATTGTACCTGTTTTATACTGCTCTTTACAATACACCAGGTTGATTCCTCAGAGCAGATGTGCAGTTTTATGGATGGCGTTACGAAACCATGAATAATCATCACTGGGGGAGGGGGAGCTGGGAAGGGTGTAGCGACACGATTATTACTGTTGAAAGAGATCTAAAAGCTCAGAACATAGGAGGAACTTAAAAAGTTGCTGATTGCTACAAAATGACAGGCAAATTCCACTACCATTTACACTAGAAATTAAAAGATATGGAGGTGGTTGGGTGCTTTTTTTTTTTTTTTTTTAAGTCATCACAGCCCTGTCAGAATTTTAACCCCCAAAAATACAGCTAGAGTATGTATCAAACTTATAGCTAGAAATTCAGTTTTAACCAGAAAAAATGAGCAAAAAAATGAGGAAGCCAAGAAAAACTTAAATTGCTGACAAAAAAAAAGGAAACTAAGCAAAGATCAAGGAAAATTCAATCTATTATGCAAGATACAATGGACACTTTAGTTAGTAATTTCTCATCATAGGACTACAGATTTCCCTGTGGATCTTCTATGGCTTCAGTGTGAGGAGTTACTGAAAAGGGCTGAAATTCACAAATCAACCTCTTGTAAATGTGCGAAATCCACACAGAACATCATAAGTAGAAACACCTTATGAAAACTTTTATTTATTATCTTTCTTGCAACATAAAACAAAATTATAATTTCCCAAAATTCAGCTGTATCTTTTTTCTTCCTGTCCTCATTCCAATTCTGTAGATCAACTTTCAGTAATCCTGCAAACCAAAAAGGACAAGGGGAAAAAAAAGCCCCCCCCCCCCGTTTAGCGGACATATATTCTGAAGTTATACAAGGAATTTTCTACTTTTCTATTTTCTTCTAATAACCCTGCGTATCATACATCCTGAAGGGAAATACAATTGTTAATTAAAGATTAACAGTTGATAATTTTGTCTAAGATGAAAATTGAGACTCTCTAATAAGAATTGCTCCAGACCTTTCAATGCTGCTCACCAGTACTGCAGCCTAGGCAAAGAAGTACTGTGCCCACTGCATACACCTCCAAAAACATCAACACCAGAAACAGTGTTACTTAGTCACAGTACCTCTTCAGAAAGCCTGTTCTTTAAATTATGTTTATCACCAGTATGGTCCAAACCTACTTACTGTAGAAACACTGACAAAAAAAGCACAGCTGGACATGTTAAGGAAGAAATGCATAATTTTGATTGCTGTTACTTAAATTAATCACATTTGCAGTATGTTTTAAACAGCAGAAGACTGCACTTGGCAACAAATGCATTTTTACTCTCATGTTGCTTCTCTGGGAAGTGGTGTCAGTGCTCTGATAAACATTACATTTCACATTCTCTTATGTTTTCCAGAAAAAAAACCCACTCATATAACAGAAAACAGTCTGGAAAGGCAGTACTAATAGTGACTGTGAAATAGCTTAATTTCTAGGCACTTAATGATCTTACCACACTCACCCCCCTCAGGTGGGACCCAAGTGACACTCAGATGTTAACATGCCCATTATGAAGCCTCTCAGGCAGACAAGAGAAAATGTAAAGGGCAGAGAGCCTTGCCTTGAATCCTGTCTCCCGCAATGACTCACAGGCTTCCTGCTGTAAGAAAGTGCCTTCTTTCACTTGCAATTTACAGCTCCAAATGCTTCCATGGATTTACAGTGTCCACGCATCCTCTTTAAAACGGTCCCCTAGGCCTGACCTTCCTCTCTAAACAATTTAGAAAAAAGGTCTTCCTCTTTACCCAGTATTATGCAGCAAGAGCATGTCTTCAGGATACAAACCGTTCAGATTTACTTCTCTCCTGCATAAAGTGATTTGATGTACATCAAGGCTGTACTGGGCCCCATCACAAAGCTGCTTAAATGAATGAGAATACCAGTGCTGCTACTGATTTATACCAGATAAAGATCTAGAACACTTCAAATAGTCTGTTATAGGATAAATCCTCATCTCAGCTAGAGCAAAATAGACAGGAGCAGAATTTGCTTAAATTCAAAAAGCTGCCGAAGCATACCACAGTAATACTTCATATAATTGCACAGAAGTATTTCCTACCAATTCTTCTGTTCCACTGTATGAGAGCAGAAACGTACCCAGATCCTACAGTCTGTGCATTAAACAAAGTAGTGCATTTAGCAGATCTCTCATATACATGTAATCTCAGACTTGTGGTTACTAAACCTAGCTGTTCTAAGCAGAAACAGAATTATCCAGGAATGTTAGCAAAATGCCTAAAAGCCTGGCTAATAAAAACAGGCGTTCACCAATTTTGTAGAACACCTTTAATAATAGAGGACCAGAGACTTTATTATTTATTATCATTACTTTTAGCAGAGAATATTAGAATAGATAGCTGAAGAATATATTCTGATAAAACACCAGAGAATTCTGAGACATTCACTTTTGAATTTACATAATGCTTTTCGGAATTGTTACGCATGATAACAGATTTCATTAAACCTGAGGTTATGTCCAAAATGAAACACAGTGTTTTTTTCCATTTGCTCCACCTGCCCAGCAGGTGTTTGAAATCTGCAGGGCTTGCAAGTTAATTACTGATGAGTCACTAGGGTGGGATGGGCTAATTAAATTCTATTTAAAAAAGAAAAGAATGAACAAATTATTTTACCAAAAGAGTTAGGACATAAGCTGCAGAACAGTAGTGAAGGAAGAAATTCTAGAAGCAGCCATCTCTGAAAGAAGACTTGAAAGGAGCTGATGTTACTTGGCAATAACTATTCATTACTGAAATTAAAGATTTTTCTGCATCTGCAGTAGAAGTAATTTTCTCTAACAGCAAATGAAGATCCTTAACAGTTTGTTTCCAATTAATCTTCACTCCTGGAAAAAGCTGCCCTTTAATACTTTGAGTTTTTAAACACAGTTGGCATAGATTGACAGAAATCAGTAAAGGGTCCAGGAATCTTGCAAACAAATCCTAGCTCAAGGCAATGCCAGAGAATTAAACTTCTTACCTGGAAAGTGGAATCTGGGACATTTTAATCCAATGTTATGTTTTACCCCAGTAGTTTTCTAAGTGCTATCTCTGAAAACAGAATAATTATGAGAGAAATTTAAGCCAAATAGAAAGCAGGAGGTAATTTTCCTGGCAGAAGAACTAAAGCTTGTTGAGTTTATCATCTCCAAATCTTAGCCAGAAAAGTTTCCTGAAGAAGCTCGACAGTGTTTCGTTGTATCACTGGGGAAGAGTAATTTGGTAAGCTTGCCAAGGAGGCATGGCTTTCTCCATGAACAGAGGCACAATGTGGCTGGGAACACTGTCATGAACCTGCTTCTCTTTCCATCTGACTAAAATATGTACATGGAATCCATCTCTCCATACTGTTGACTCAGACATTCTCAGTGTGATCTTGAGATCAAAAGTTATATCAAGGTTGCTTTTCTGCCCCATACTGATGTTTAGCCAACAGTCATTGTCTGAAAGAGGTCAGCAGACACACAAGGGAGTTGGAGACTTAACTCCGAGGTTGCTTTTGCATTTTGAGGTAACTTACCAGAAAAATGTATGTCTCCTTTTTAAGAGCTTAATGCTCTCAGATAGCAAGTTTTTGGTACGCTACCCAGGGCCTGTAAGCTTTCCAATGCTTACCAAAGCGCTGCTGAAAAGAAGTAGAAACCAATACTAAGAAAACTCCTATGCTACTTTCACTCTGAGTTTCAGAATAGTGGCCTGCTAAAAGGTTCAGCGAAGGAGTGCTTCTGACTGTAGCGTCTCTCTGCAGCTGTACCTATGACAATACAGGAGTTTAGAAATACACGCAAGGAAATACTGATGAGACCTTTCTTGTCTCATGTAATTTACATGAGAGTAGGTTAACCAGAATCAGCGAACTGAGCATAATCTTGCACGGTTTCTTCTCCAGCGAATATTGTTATAAAAGGTTCTGTCCCTTCAGACATTTGCTCTGATAACATTCTTGTTTGTGTATCTTCCTGCCAAAGACCTATCAAGTTGTAGAGGAACAGATGTCTGTTTATCCATCACCACTTTTTTGGCTTCGTCTACCACCAGGTTCTCCAGTTCCCCAACGCTCTCAGAAATGGAACTGTAGACAGCAGATTTCCACTGACTTAGGTCCTCAGCTTCACCTACAGTCAGTGGAAGATTTTTCCATATAGTCTCCCGTCTAATTTTACATGGTCTTCATAAGCAGAACTTTCTATTTGTGTTCATGACACATTCTTGGTATTTTTCATCTGCTCCTCCTGACATCTCTACATCCTGGCTTTGTCCTGCCTTAAACTGCTGCAAAAAGTAACCACCTATGGGCACATGGAATGTGCAAAGCTGTGTAACACTGGGCAGGTTACTTAAACACCAGAACATCTCCACCTGAAAAAACATACCTAACCTTCAAAGCAAAGAGCTATTCCTAAGATAGCCTGTTGCCTCAGAGCAGAAAAGAAAGGAGAAAATGGCGAAACTTAGGAGCCAAACTGTCCTCAACTACAACACATTCTTTGGCCTCCTGTAGAGGATGACGGCTGCACTAGGGACTTACACTAATGGTAATTTTTCTCCTGTTGCTGCTCATAGTATCTTTCAACAGTGGTAAAAGAAAAAGAGGATTTAATTTTCTGCCTAAAATAATTTCTTAATTATCTTTGTACAACTGAACACTTACAGAAAAGCCAGAACATTCTCCCCATGGATCTCATCTTGCCATTGTAAAACAGCAACAGCGTTGCTTCCCCTGCCTTGCAGGAGTATTAAAATAAAGCTACACTTTTGAGCTATTCAGTATCAACCATCACTGAAATGCCTATAAAAACAGTAAAAATCCTCTCTCCTCTCATTAGCAAAGATGTTAAAAGCAGCCATTTTTTCACAAATTTCTCCGCATCAGCAGACAGTTTGCATCACCAATGATCTTCAATTACTTCTTGTCCCTGTCCCACAAGAAGTTAATACTGAAGATGCTGGTTTCACAGTTTCCAAGCCACCTGCCTCTAACACTCTCTGTATTACAAGGAACAGATGTTTACTACAATTCCATTTCCTTAACTGGTAACAGTGGATTTGTTTTGTGCATAAGGAGATTAACTAGATTTTCCAACCTCTTTGGAGTTTGGATTGTGAGGAATATTTAATATTTCAGTAGAACTGTCTTCCCTGCAAAGAGACACATGGACCCTGATATTCATTGTCTTACAGCCTAATAAAAATTTGGTTCTTAGAACTACAAATTGTTACCAAGAGGATGTTCATTCCCAACTGACCTAATCGTACAGCGTGGAAAGAAGCAAAACCCTCTAATTTTCAAGTTAGAATATACCGCACCCAAATATTTTGTTCAGGCAAAATCCTTTCTTTAAATTATATCTCTTAGCCCCAACAAAATCTGCGCTTCTTTGCTTAATTACACAGCCTGCTTTACCAATCTCTTTTCCCATTCCCCCTTTTTGTTTTTTTTTCTTGCTCAGAGGTATGCAAACCATCTGTGCAGCTAACATGGTCTAATAACTATCTGCAAATCTGTTTCCCTGAAAGTGACATTACCAAAGCTGGAAGGCCAAATAATACCAGCTGCTTGCAGGAGCGCAGGCTTGCACATCACAAGGTCTCCGATTTGCTCGCTCCCTGTCTGTCCCCACTCAGGCAACACATGAAAATATCTTAAGACACTACAGGTCCCACTTCTGCTTGGGTCAAACATACCTGCACATTTTTATTTTATTTTATTTTATTTATACCACAGCATAGTAATTGAGTTTAAATGCCAATATTCCACATATTTAACAGATATATAACACATAAAAATAACATATTTCACATCTCTCATTTCTTTGAGACAATGTCCAGCAGATATCAGACTCTTATTGAGAGAACTCCTGAAGAACAGATTTTTCCAATGGCTTTAATAAAATCTATTTTAAATAGAAATATTGGCATTTATTCTTAATATACTGCCCAGTACGTATATTTTCCATATATGTTGCAGTTTGCTAATCACAGAATCATAGAATCATTTCAGTTGGAAAAGACCTTCAAAATCAAGTCCAACTGTAAACCTAGCACTGCCAAGCTCACCACCAAACTATATCTAATACTTTTTATAACTGTTTCCCTTGATTGATGAAGTGAAAAATCATCTCAAAAAGACTAATAAAAAGCGTTTTGATTTGTTGTTGTAATACTAGACCACTAAAAACTTTTCTGAAAAATTACTGAAAAAATACTTCGATTTTATTCTCATGACACTTGCATACTATAGAAACATATGCTTAATTTTACAGCTTGTTGTTTTGATTTTTTTTTTCCTAGTAAGATCTAAGCGTTCAGGATAATTAAAGAAATTCCAAGGGATTTACATTCTCCATCTCTGAAGAGGAAGATTACAGGGTCAAAAGAATACATCCTTGGCCCACAAAAAAACAGAGCATGTTTATACAGCCTCTGCAAGTGCCTGTCATCATTGAAAGTTTTTTAACTGTTAACTCTTAGATTGTATTTTGGGAATCTGGTTTAGAAATTTACATTGAATACTTCATATTATTTTTTAAATTAAATTAATTAAGGTACAAATACTATACCTAAAGTGATATGTTACTTACACAGTCATACCACCAGCCAGAACATCCCCTTAGTAAACAAGACTATTTTTACTAAAACAGAAACACTCACATAACCTTACTTTGAATACTACTCAGATAAAGAAGACTTGCAGCTTTACAACAAAATACACGTGTTGCAACTGGAGCAAAGTCATAGACCCAAGCTAAAATGTGTCTCCTTAAAAGAGCCCTTTTTTCCTTGTTTGGGGGGAAGAAAAAAAAAATCTAATTTAAATACACTCAACAGACTCAAGAGGAGCTTCTTATTAAATGCATTTTCTTCTGGCAGCACTCACACAATAATGCTCACAGCTTCCAACCCTTAAGAAAAGCCATGTTTTATGACGGTAACTTCTTTTGAACTTGCATTTCCTGTTAATAATTTTAATCTCATCTTAACCTTAAATATCAGGATATCTCTTAATATATCTCTTACAATGCATTGGTGCCAGTGTAGGCAATGGTAGAAGCAGAGGGACAGGTAAGAGCAGAAAAGCAAGTGCTTTCATTACATTCCCTCTAATATACTAACCAACTAGCCAGCAAAGCAGAGCTACTTCATGGAAAGTAGTAAATTATGCAGGGGAAAAAGTCAATATAAATCTGTTTTCTCTTGGAGTAAGAGGACACTCTACATGCCACAGCGTTGTTCCTCCTTGAGTTTTCAGCGATGACTACTCAGATCCTCCTGCCGGGGACCAACTCAGGCCTTGCTAGTTCTTAATGTAAATAAACACTGATTTCTAAACCACACCCTTTGAGCCAAACAGTCCTTAATGGAGAATACAAAACATAAAGGGATATTGGAACAGTAATTCCTACGTTGTTCTAACATTTAAGGTAAAGGAGCTATTCTTTCATGAAAATCAACTAAATGAACATCTTTACATAAAGTATATTCAGAGTACAAGGCTCAAAATAAGATACAATTATGTCTTCCGTGAGAGATAACAAGACATACTGACAGAAGAAAATAGTGCTGGACACTATGGTATAACCCAGAACTTTGCTTCACTTGTGACTGACTGATGGATGATCATGTCTTCCCAATGCTTAACAGGATTTCCAAGGTCTATCTTTTAACACAATCAGTTGTTTGTCTTCTAGTCATACTTGGCAAACAAAATTAAGTAGTTTGGATTTATGCTACTTTCTTCATGGAATGTCCATTTATAAACATAGAATTAAAATCTCTTATTTAATATATGCCATTAGAAAAGAACAGGAGAATGAGGAATGAGATTTTGTCATATTTGTCATATAATTCTATTTGATGGCATTCCTCTTTCAGTGATTTCTATCTGCATAATTTAATAGTTCATTATCATATTACAGCCACTGAATCTCAAAGAGCTGGTAATGATATTTCAGGTCCTGCCAGCATTCACTTGCTACAGTCTTGTTCCTTCCACCTTCCATCTGAGCCACTTCCAGCTGGTCAGTGTCAGGGGGAAGTATTAACAGTCTTAAAAAAGCAGGGTAGAAAACTTGTACTGTATCATCCGACACCCCAAATGTTTGGGTGATGTTTCCAACCATCCTAAATGGTTTTAGTAATCCTAAAAGCTTTTAGTAATACTTTAGGCTCCATGTGCATCATTTAAAAACAGCCACATAGGTTAAGTTGTTGGGGCTTTTCTCTTTTCAAATACTTAGAATGCCTTTCCCTGTAAGGGAATTAGGTCTACATTTGGATCTAAAATTATTAGTATTTCTTTTATCTCAGATGCTGCCCAAATTACACTCTACCTATTAAATAAAAAAAGTATTTATCCAAAGGCAAGACTATAAGCACAGTTAACTGAGCATGGAAACACATATGGATTCCTTGGCCAGGCAATCAAGCGGGGGTTTCTGCACCCCACCTCATTTTTCACTCCCCTCCTTCCTCAGAGTAGCTTCCATACAAGTCACTGTAATAAGCTGAAATACTTCTCCCATTGCTACTTCATGAAAAACTAGCTCCAGAGGACTGAGGGCCCCACAAGGATGTTTGCAATTTCATCATAATTGCTGTTGATTCTCCATGATAAATCCAGGCAAACTCAGGATTCCTTTCAAGGTCAGGGAGGCCAGTCTGCATTATTATTAAAGATTAATGCCTATTTAAACAATGTCCTATCTATGAATTTGTTCCCTCAATCAAGATAGCTAATGACTCTAGCTGATAAAAAAAAACCCATAGCTGTCCTCAATTTCTGTTACCACAAAGAACAACCTCACCCCCAGAATTCATCTTAACAGCAAAACCAAAACTGTGTGTCAGGGCCTGGGGAGGGTTCAGTTTCCATTCAGACAAATATTCTTTGATATCTAAAATTACCCTTTTCACAGCTTATTTTATACTCAGTATTTAATGCAAAATTGACTTGGATATGTTTTCCTATTGCAGTCCTAGAATACATTTTATTGTTAAAAACTATTTCACAGAATCACAGAATATCTCACGTTGGAAGGTACCCATAAAGATCGTTGAGTCCAACTCCCTGCTCCTGGCAGGACCACCTAGTCTGACCTGGCAGATAAAATCTCTGGCTTTTGCGTGTTTTGCATCTCTTGTAGCCATTGACAGAAAAAGCAGCAGCAGCAGTGTCACCTAAGTGCATTGTCCAGACACTCCTTGGGCTCTGACAGGCGTGGTACCATGACCACTTCCCTGGATAGCCTGTTCCAGTGACTGGCCATGCCTACATTTACTTTATAGAAATGGATTTGGCAAAAATGCAACTTTTATTTCTACGTATGTCTGAATCTACTAGGCTGTCTTTACTACATCCTACAGAATGCCATGACCTACAACCTTGCTGAATGTTGGTTTCTTGGCGATGTACGTTTCCATCAAAATTGAAATGTGGCTGCTTCTGAATGTGTGAAAAAAGGAGACATCAGGCAGAAAGGTATCAGAGAGCTTGTTTTAAGCAAAGAAACTACTGTAACCAAAGACACTGAGGGAAAAAAACATTTGGATGAGAGCCACAAGAAAATATTGGTGTTTATTTAAAAAAAAATAGCCATTTTTAAAGCTACATATATTGGAGATCTATCATATAGCAATTTAAATACATATTAATTTATGCTTGACTGATTAGGTATATCATAATCCATTTATGACAGTCTAATATTTAAGAAAGTTTTGTTACCTATATGTTAAAAGTGTAATTTGGAATAGAAAAAAAGGGTAGGCATAGCTAGCTACAAAGAAAACATTTTTCTAATCAGTTAAAATTCGTGGAAGCAAATATATTTATGCAAGTGTTTAGCTTACACATAGAAGGGATTAATTATTTGGATGAATATTCAAAAACTTTTAGAAAGGTCTTACTCTTTCTGGGAAATTAAACATCAGATTTTTCTCTTAATAAATGGACGCCATCATGAAAAGCTAATGAGAAACTGTTGAACGACAACTTAGATTAGGTTTGAGAATTCTGTCTTCAAGTCAAGAAAGCCGTTTGCATTCCTAACTCATTCAAGCTCATTACTTAACAAGGGCAATCTAGCCAGTAAAACCAACTGGCAACTCAGAAGAAATATCTTTTAAAGTCAAGAATGCTCTCTGGTGACACTACTGATGATGATTTTTCTGTCAATGGCTACAAGAGATGCAAAACACGCAAAAGCCAGAGATTTTATCTGCAAGGTCAGACCATCAGATGTACAGAGTACTCCCCAGAATACAAAAGAAAAGATTACTTGATTTTAGTAGTTAGAGTGCAATTATCTAATCTGTACTTTGAAAAATTAAAGCAATCTATAAAAAAAGTATTAAAAGCATTTTCCATGAGTTTGATGATGCTATTTATGCCTCTTTTTAAAAGCCCATAAAGCAACTTGTGAAACTATGGTCTCCCATACTGAGCAACTTGGTGATGATGCTGACGCATCAGCTTACTAATTAGCACATACTCTGTAACTGCAATTATGCTTTGCTTACTTTTAAATGTCTTTGTACGACGGAAATATCTCTATAGCTCTGTGATGTTCTCAATATGCCGTTAAGACCTTTATCATATTTATTAACTATGCCAAAGACAATTTGTGACAACAGTCTTTCAGGAGAGTATTACTGTTAATTTATATTACCCAAGCCCAACTCTGACTTGAAAATTTTACTTGATGGACACTAAATTTGGAAAGTTGATACCTACTGGGGAATAGTTCCATATAATTTTAAAGGTTTGACACAGTAAGAAGTAAGCAAAGCTCTGCTAAACAAGGTATGTTGATACTTTCCTATAGAATTTGAAACAAATAAATTTCCCTCCCAAAAGCAGAAAAGCTGCTTTTATTGTCGTTCAGACATACCTCCTTTTTACACCTCAGTATTCAATGTTACTCCCCAGTATTCAATGTTACTAGGATGCCTACTCTTTTATATGCACTACAGAACCTTCATCCCACTGTTCTTCCAGTTACTCTTCCATTTGCAGACACTGTAAACTTCCTTATCCTCTAACCTGAACTTATGTACTCCACCTGAAACTCATCTCTTCACAAATAACAAATACTGCTCTCTGCAATAGTCTTCTCTGCAGCCTATACCACCAGTTAGGCTGGCTTTCTCGTGGTTCTTTTCTTTGATTCACTTGTCAGGTTTCCAGTCTTCTTTGAAATGATGCCTGTTCTCCCCTGAAGAGATCAGGACCTTATTTTGGTGTGCGTACCGGCTTTGTACACCATTCAAAAAGATAGTGGCTATAATACATCTGAAAAGGGTTGGAGGAGATTTCCAGTGGCACAAAAAACACCACAGGAAGATGATAAATCCTTTGCTCCCGTACAAAGGAACCCTCAGACTACTCCAGCTTAAAGAAATCATTTTAGATCAGAGAGAAGCCCAGACTCAGATCATAAATTAAGGGAGACATACACATTGCCTTCTCTTTCCCTTCAGGCTCTGTCTTCTGCAGCTGCTGTACCCCCTAAAGGAACCACCTGAGAAAACAGCTCTGGGTGGGGGTTTTTTTCAGCTTTTGTGCAGATCCCTGCCATCTGCAGTTCCTCATTCCATGAGCAAAAGTGCCTTAATTTCCACTGTGCCATGCGGACAAGGACAGGTGCAATGTGGTACTGGGATACCAGTTCTGTCCAACTTGCCAGAACATCTTGTCTTCACACATGGACAGAACTTGCAAGGGTACCATTCAGAAAACTCTGTGCAGCTTGTTAAAATACTCCCAAATCCCACAAGACATGCTGAACAAGACCCAGTACTGTATAAAAAGTAGTGTTAAGAGCACTAGGATGCCTTTTACAGGACCAGCTATTGATTGTGCTTACTTGCAAAACATTTTTAAATTTATTCCTTCTACTGATTGAGAATGAGAAATTGTTCATATTTTATTATCTGCTCATTTTTTTGCATAGCCATCACTCTTGCCAGCAAACAAAACTTGAACAAATAGCTTTCAAAAAGGTACTGGCCAACTAAAAACACTGACAATGTGAGAAACAGTGACAGCAGAATTAAGTTATCTTCCAGGAGATACACCTGGCTTGTGAAGCTGTGCCACAAAAACACGTCAATTTGGCAGGTGGGTGGAAGAAGCAGCTGATGCAGACAGGTAACGTATTAACTATTCCAAAGCATCATGAAGTTCAACCAAATACCTACAGTGATCCTGAGGTGTTTTGATAGCTAGGTAAGTCTCCTACAGGGAGCAACAGCAGTGACCACAGCAGCATCAGGTCTTGACCCAAGCATTTAACAAGCAACCTTGTTTTCAGAGAACACTAACTGACATGAGTGCAACTTCTGTTAAGTCAGATTTGCTGGGCTGGATTCAGGTTTGATCCTTTCAACCCATAATCCATCCATAATATTAAGTTTAGTGCTGTACCCAAACATTTCCACTTCCACACAGAAAGCTGAGTTCACTTATTAACTGTAGCATTACTAAATCCTCACTGTTCAGTGACTTGATTAAGAATGCATTTTGGCAAACGCTATAAGGAACAACAGATTCCAATGTGCTCTCATAGTCTCAAGTATCAGGACAAACATCCTTGGTTTCTCTTCATCAAACATACACGCTAGCTACCTCTGTACAGCTCAGCTGTACTCGTGCCTCCTAATGACACCCACAGGGAGCTGGAAATGCAGAGCCTCATCCAGTATTCCCCACAGCAAAACAAATATATTGATTTTTCCAGTTCAAGCAATAGCAGCAGGTTGCCTCAGTTTCCTGCCCAGTTTCATCTTCAGCTAAACGTTTTTATCACTACAGCTACTAACCTCACCACTCCATGACATTAAATATTGCTTTGTTTTTCCTTTTTAATAGAAAGCTCTATATTTCTCGAATACTTTGCTTGTTCTTTAGTGGTAAAATATCATCTATCAGGTGCTCAGGTAAATAAAAGAGCTCTTCTGTTCGAGATCTATTTTCTACAACTACAGGTATGTTTGGCATGTGAATGTAAGTGATCAAAACACAGAAATCTCTTCAGGCTCAAGCAGTAGGCAGAGCCTTCCAAAAAAGAAGCCTGCTGTTGCTGCTGAAACAACCAATAATTAGTATGTGGTACTGGTGTGGACAAGGCAGTAAATTTCAACCATTTCAAGAAATAATGTCTTTAATATGGTCTATAAGAAGGATTTTTTTAATTTAGCTTTTCTTGCTCCTAATATTTATGTTGAAAAAGTAACCTGGGACCAGAAATAGAGAAGAAATGCTGGGAAAGTAAATGAGATACAGCAACTGAAATGAAAGAGCCTCAAGCATTATGCAGCTGTACCTACCTAACAGCTCTCTTCTCAATCTGTTGGACTCTACAAGGCTGTCAAATCAAAATTTAGCATCTTTTTATGAAAAATCCAAGAGTTACCTCCATACTCGAAAATAAATTTTTTAGCTGAGCCAATATGTGTATTTATACATTTTTTGTAAATGCTAGGTTTGTTTCATGCAGTCACCTGCACTTTTCAGAAGATCAAATGGATTTTTTTTGTTTAAAAAAACTCAAGAAATATTATTATCAGCCCAGAGAGTTTACAAAACTGAAAGACAGTTGTGAGTAGAGAAGGTTATAAATTAGACACTGTTTTTTTGATTTCACACAATGAAGAATAACCTCAATCAGAATCCTTCCCTGCAAGGAACAGAAACTCTGGCTCTGCTTTTTGACAGCCACAGATGGTAATGGACAGCCTCATCTCAGCAAGCCTTTTTACAAATGGATTCCTCTAATATTGACCACGACCTAACCACAGCATCTGCCGGCTCCATCCTATCCCAAATTCCTCTACCTTGGCCAGCAAATGCAGAGTTAGGTCCTAGACCACTGAAAATCTATACCGTGCTTTTCTCATGCCTCTCTGGTCAAGAAAAGAAATACCTGTGAAACATGACAGATTGACAACAGACCCCTTCCCAAACCAGTGGATCATCAAAACAGATCAACACTCCACACTAACAGACATAGGACTAAGCTTGCACAAATGCCTCTGAAAGCTGAGCAGTTCAGAAGGTGCTTCCATGCTCTCCCCCACCTATTTTTGGGGATTTGTCTTTTTGTTTTTTAATAGTAATTCACAGCTCCAGAGAGGTTGACAACTTACTGAAAATGGTTCTTCTTCAGAAAAGTGCTCATCACATACTGTGTGCCATCTTTATTACATCGGTACTGAAATTTAGCACTCAGTAAATCTGCAGCCCTTCTGTGGAGCTCTGACTTATAGTTAAACTCAGACTTCTGTTTTTCCTTTGATACTTGAGGTTTTCCAGGGACCAGGAGTTGGTTCCATATCTGGAACTTCATGATCACGCAAGCCAATTGCATACGCTCCTTCCAGCTGGAAAGGTGAATCAAGAAAAAGTGGTGGGGCAAAGAAAAAATTGTCCTAAGTATCTTTCACAAAATTTCACAGCTGTTTTTCTCTCAACACACAATCAAATTGCATGCCATTCCATTCAGGTACAGTTTGTAACTTCCCCAGCAGCAGTCCTTGCAAACAGAATGAAGAAGACTGACAGCTCTCCCAGCTACATCTTCTGCTGCAAGTTCATCATGAGACCCAATGGGGAAGGGTCAGGGGATGCTGCTGATTGATGGCCATCTGTCTCAAAATGGGCTGACATAACTACTCAGGTAAGATTTCCTGCGCAAAAGCAACCCTGTGAGGCAGGGAAGGCAGCGCACCAATGCATAACGGCTAGGAAGGTCCTGAGAGAGAGGATTTTTACGCTCCAGCTCAGAACCCTTTGACCCCAGGGGAAATGTTTCCAGTTTTAACTGGCAGCAGCCCTCCCTCAGGAAGTGCACTACAGAGGGTTTTGTAGCAGGACTCAGTGCTAAACACTTGGAATTCACTGAGATACTACAAAAAGGAGAACTTAGTTGACACTCACTTAAACTGGGAGCACACAAATGATTTGAGAATACTTTTTACTCAACACCTAATTAAGTTATTGATAACTGTTGAAAGAACTAAGACACTGAGGCAATCCCCTCCTGTGTTTTTTTAATTTTTTTCTATATTAGTTACATCCAGTTGATTTGATCTATAGTGGATTTTCAGAGATGCCAAAGAGCATAGGTGTCTGCAACAGAGGGTCTGGCCCCTTCAGAGTTCAAACTATCCCATCTCAATGATACCCTTAAGACAGGTATACAAAAGGTCAGTAGACACAGTGGTAGTGAAAGCTGCCTACTGTACCTCACAGAGCACAAAGCAGGAGGATTCTTGTTAGTTTACAGAGGACCACGCTGGAAGAGAACATGAGCCCACTGAGGGGGGGCTTACTTCCCCCACAAGTTTAGGATTTGGAGCAGGGGTAGCAAACCACAGAGAGCATGGATTAAGAGCATCAAGCCTGGGATCCAGGCCTAGAACAATGACCAAAAGAAAGCTCCAACAAGAAAGAGAACTGAAAGAGAATTTTATAAATAATTTTTTTTAAAAAAAAAAAAAAGGCCAAGCATGTAATCAGAGGAGGACAAGGAGTCAGCTTCTTCAAAGACATGTGCAATGGTGAGTAATTAGGAGCAACACAAGTGTGTTCATCACCTGCAGAGTCAAATGGGCTGGATCACACCGTATCACAGGGCCCAATTATTACTGAATGACACAGAAGGGATCCTAACTCTTCAGTTAGTTTTATTAAACAATACAGAAACTTTCAATAAGACTTTCATAGATGTTCTGCTGCTAATTCTGAACCAATAGCTTGTTTTCAAGAAGCTTCAACCTCTCATCTTCTCTGTCAGTTACAAACTGGAAAACCACACTTCTCGATTCTCAGCTGTTGGAAACTGGCACTACTCCAGCACCAGAAACAGCCTAATTCCTGCTAAGTCCACAGATGATGTGACCCCTTCACACAGCAGACAACAGTGAATGAAGAGTGAAATGTGACAGCCAAAGTACTCGGGGTTAGCTTTCATTCCAAGTCAGAAATGAAGCATATGCAGTGCTTCACATGCATGCAATGTATGATACGTAGGAAAACCAATTCTAGTTGTTTTATTGTGAGCTTTCTATTTCTCAGTAACGTTTCTTTTAGCCACGAACACTTAAAATTTATGACAACACCAGCTTTCCTTAAGAAAAGACAATTTCTAGCACTCATTGCAGAGTTAATCTGCAAGTCCTAGAAAGTGTAACAGAGAGAGCTCACAAACTGAAATGCATCCATGGAAACTCAGTATTTTAAAATCATACCTTTTTAGGTCAATCTTGTGATTCAGGTATTTGACTTAAAAATGCTTAGATTTTATAATGCTATACTTATTAATCACAATATTTCATTTTGGCATACAACATGCTTACACTTTAACACCAAAGTTGACTCCAGGTTGTAAATAAATGAAAGTATACCGCCTTCAGAAGCCATTTTTAGCTTTTAGTACCATGCACATCATTAATATGCCATTACTGAGATGCGAAGCAGTCCCTTTCTTCCTGAGAAACTCTTATACTTTTTGAAACAAGAGCATGAACATAACAGAGAAGTTTTGCATACTAGTCTGTTGTCTTTTTGACTATTCATTGCCCATGCCAGATTTCCTTCATACAGAGGGTTCCCAACTTTAGGATGTCTCCATAACTGCATCTTCTTCCTTGCTCCAACCACAGCAGTCCCTTGCTGTGTCTGCTCTCCCCCAGTCTCTCTTCCACCATCCTTTTACCAAAGGACAAACGCTGCGGGCATCCTGTGCCAGTATCAAGACTATTGCAGTCTTTTTGCTCTCTCTGCCAGTCCCCATCTCATTTTTGTCAATAGCTATTTGTGCAGCTCACAAAATATTTGACAAGAACACACTGATTTTCTGCCGGGTTCTTTGTTATTTATGGTGCAGGAAGACAAGCAGTTCTTCATACACAGCTAAAGCCATTTCAAAATGTCCCCGGGAGAGGGCTCATAACCTAACCCTAGCCCATGCAACAATCATTGTGGGAAGGTGCTCAAGAGACCCAGTTACTTACTCGAATGACAAGCCTTCTACCTGTCTCAGCCTACTCTCTTGCATGAAAAGCCATCAGTACTGTTTACATTTAAAATTATTCCTGCTCCAATAGGCCCAGAGGCAGATTCACTGGCTGTTTCACCATCCCTGTGCTGCTGCTTCAAATGCATTCTTTGATTTCATTCTATTTAATTTCATAACTGCCTCACAAACACAATTATATTATCACTGCATTTAGCAAAACTTAAAATATAGCAGTTACCTGTCTAATATAAAAGGAATTATTATGATTTGATATACACAACTGTGTAAGAGAAGAAAATGCTACTGTGAGCAAACAAGTTGTCATGTTGCAATCACCAGCAAATTCATTAAATAAAGCCATCTCAAATTTTCAGCCACAAAAAGCACTCTACAATAGCAGTGATCTGAAAGTTGTGGGGTCTGATGTATTTGTAGTAATTCCTTCCTATACTAATAATTAATTACGTTATGCTACATTACTTGTTAACAATCATCTGCAGCACACAACACAGCATAAACCAGGTATCTACCTGGCTCTCTACCCCTACTTTCCAGTGGTATAGATAGCAAAATTATTGGTCAACAAAATATCAGTGCCAATATGCTAATTATAAAATAATTAGTTAACTTGTTCCTTATTAAAACAGAAGGACAGATTGTCTTTAAGGAGATAAAATTCTTTTAGCGGCTTATACAGTATCTTGGCAAGTAAAACAAAGATATCTCTGGTTTTAGGCACAGTTTTCTGGTTTAAGTTATTTGCACCTCTGTAATGTGATGTGATATACTGTCACCAGTGGCCAGGACTGAAGAATACTAGTCTGCTGGTCTTCTATACCCACTTCACAAATTCGAAGGCTGCAATACTATAGCTGGTCATTTCACGGCATTCCAATCCAAACAATGTAAGCAAGTAAGCACCTGGCCCAAGATGCAGAACGCAACATTAAAGGCTACCTTTATATAGCCTTTAACAACGTATTTCTGATAGCAGTACTAAAAGTATTCCGCTAGGGACACCAAGTCTGTAGACAAGACAACATTTCACCTTGCACTTTCTGTTATTCATATTCATGTGTGCACTCAATGCGTTAAGATTTTTCACTAGGTTTCCACACAATATGCTTTCATTGTGAGATACATTGTAAAAACAAAGTGGTCATTGCGTGATTCATTCAGAATCATCTACAATTACACAACTCCAACAGGTAGCACAAGATACAATAAAATGCTGGCACTTCGCTCATTTTCAAAGACAGAACTGACCCTAAAACACAACAGAAGATACTAAATTAGTATAATAGCATACTATTAATGAAGTTAGGTATTGATTTTAATTACTTTTAATTTCACCTTATAAAAAATGCTCTGTAGATAAATCTTTCAGCAAGACAAAATTTCTAATTAACATCCTTTACATGGATTTTTTTTCTGTACACGTAGCAAAGGCATTGTACTAGATTTTTTTACTTTAAAGAATGCTATTAATGGAGATGACATACAAATGGATCCTTTTTGAGGCATATGCCTGATGGGTATCAACATTACTTATTTTACTGATCCATCTTGCTATCATTCAAGTAGATTCCTTAATGCTAAAATCCAACATATTATCAAAAGAGTAAGATACTGGGTATACTCAAATAAAGAAGAAGTTTCCCTATTAAAGTCTAGCACTGGAGTTTCAGCTACATACCTAGGCAGTTCAGATTTCCTTTTAACTCCATTTTGATGCCTTTTACAGGAGAGTGCCCTGAATTTCATATTGCACACCCAGTTTTCCAAGGCAGACTCCATATGGAAATACAATACTCCTCTATTTTTTAATTTTATAAATTGTTACAGACTATACAGTTTGGATTGATTTTCTGATTTGACTATCTTCCCCAAGGATTACGTACATGAAACAAACCTTCAGGCTACAAATATGTTGCTACCCTTTTCCTTTTTCTAAATACCAAGTCTTTGATTATTTTGTTTCTATCCAAAACGTGAACATGAAACACAAGAGCATTTCATCCACCACAAAATAAATAAATAAATAAATAAATTACAAGTAATCAATTAATATACCCAAAATGAAAGGCACATCCATGGAGTTTATTTTTTCACTAAATATTTAAAGCAGTCTAATAAATATATGAGCTGCTATCTTGCCTGTAACTATAGCCTATCAGAAAATTTTCAAGAAAATATTTGTTATAAAATAATAATAAATCAGCAGAAAAAACTAAAACTTTTGCTGAAATATATTCAGTCATGATCCTCCATCAAGAATGATTTTTCTAACTCTAGAAGCTAAATTTTCAACACCAAAAATATGTTTAAACCCTAAACTGAAAGGAAGGAAAAAAAAAACCACCAGAGATTCAAAATCACATCCCACATGACCACCTGAAGAATCAAGCTATCCTGAAGCCTCTTTTTAATGATAAAAGTAAAAAACCTCTTGAAAGTCATTAAATGAAAATTTCTGCAATCCCTGAAAACTTCTGGTAATGACAAAATTGACTTCTGCATAGCTCTACTCATCCAGCGAAAAATATTGAGGGAGGCGTGCTAACAGATGCCTCTATATCGATTTTAAAACAATGTTGAACTCAGTGAAATAAATCTCTTCTTAACCAGCAATGCTTTAAAAGCTAAATTACACCTAGAGTATGTAATGAAAAGATAAAACACTCTGAATAAGAATCAAAATTAATACAAAGAAATTAAGTTATAATTGCTTGAGGAGAGGGAACTATCTAACTTTATGAGATAGTTACAAAAGGCAAATCACAGTAGTTTCACAAAGCTCTTGTTCAGAGCTTGCTTTTCTTCTAATCTCAACATTTACAAGGACCCAAAGCAGAATTTCTGTACACTTTAGGATAATACACAAAATCTGATCCCACCAGATCAGATTTGATAGAACATCTTAAATTTTTAAATGATTATGTACTTTCCAAAGTATTGAAAACATTCCTACAAGGTACACATGAGTAGCATGAATCAATTTATGAAGTCTGTTAAACAGCAGCATCTTTCCTATTACCCCAGAGAAGCAGTAATGCTCTGTACTTTTATGTATGTTATTTTAAAGGTCCAACTTACCTATTTTACAGGTTTTTTCAAGGTAATAAAGCTCAAAGAAAATTCTTTCTATGAACCAAACATGTCTACTTTTCATAAATGCAACCAACTGCTAAAGAAATAAATAGAACAAGACATGCAAAATGGATACAATTCTTGAGACTTGGATGTCATATATTTCTCAGTTACTGAGAGAGCACTAATGTCACATTCTCTGGCTTAAATTAAATCATGAATTCTCACACATTAGAGCAATAATGGAAAAGCAATTTGCAAATTTTCAGCTTACTACTGGGTGGCAGGCCAGCACCTACCATTGGTGTTGGCATCAGACTGTATGCAACACAATGTATCAAACATACAATTTGAAATACATATCCTCCTTGAAAGGTATGCTAACATTCATCTAGGCATGCTGCTACAGGTTTATTCTTTCCCTGTAACACAACTCTAAATATGTATTTCCATGGGTGACTTTGTTCAGAATTTGTATTGGATATGTATTGGTTTAGTCCTTTGTCTTACTAAAAGGTTGCAGATGTCAGAATGTCTGTGACATGAACATCATTACATTGAACCAAAGAGAATGACTGAATGCAAATCCGACTAACAGTAACAGAAAAATTCTTAGGAGGTGCTCAGTACTAAGAGCAGTGTAAGATGTGAATGCTTAAGTACTCTGAAAATAAAAACCCACCAGGTGAGGCAACCACTGAAGTTACATAGCATCTTTGGATGCTCTCAATTACCAGCTAACATCTTGCTGACACCTCAAGGCAGAATGAATTGAACATGCCCTACAAAGCTAGGCTCCTCAGGCAAATTTTGAGTTGCATCTTGCAGTCCAACTGAGAACCAGCACCCTAAAATACAACATTCTATTCAATGTCACCTTTATTTCAGTCTTGAGAAATGCATTACCATTCAGGCAACCCTACCGCTGCCTTTATTGACTGGCTTAATACAACACCTCTTCTGCTTTATGAATGTACATACACTTTTTCTTCCAGCTTCACAGTTGCATGATCAAAGAAATTAATCTAGACCATGTTGCTATTATTCAGAGCTACAATGAGTACAGTCTTCTTAAGGGTAGGGCAATATTTCTATCTTGCAGCCATAATAATAATTACAAGAGATTCCCTTTCACCTGACACACTGTTTTACCAAAGCAAAATTCAACTGCACACGGTTATATACCAAACCCATAGTCTGCAGTCTGATAGGTTATCCCCAGACAGAACCAAAATTAATCTTCTGAAGAACAGCAACTGGGAAAGAACTAATGGAATTTCACTCTCATTGCCGAAACTTATACAGACTGTGCCACATCACAGAAACTAGGCGGACCTTAAATCCTAGCTAGCAAGACAGGAAAAAAGGAAGAAACTTGTAGAAAATGTTCAAGTGAATCAAGTGCCTGCATTCAGTTCTTCTGATATTTGGCTGTTTTGCTTCAAAGTGATCTGTAACCTCAAGAAATCAGAAAAGAAAGTAGTTTTTAAAATGTTTCAGAAAGAAAACCCACAATTCATTTTCTTTCAGTCAGTCTGAACAGTGCAGATACTTTCATATGGATTAAGCTGAAACCATCTACAGAACAAGAAGAGAGGAACAGATTTTCTAAACACTGCTTCTGTGATAAAGTAGCTGTTTCTGGAGGGACAGGTATTTCCATAAGTTACTTTCTTTTCTATAGCTTTTGTTTCTCTGCAAAAATAAATAATTCTTTCACTAGTGTTTTTTCTTCTTTCATATTGCATCTTTTTTCTTTCTTCTTCTTCCAAAATGTCTAGGTCAGAGCTTTCAAAACAAAAGGGAGAGCATTCTTTCATATTTGAAAAAGAAACAATATAGGAATAAACTCCTAACAACATAAATTAAACTTTTAGATTTTCTTTGACAATTTTCCAGATAAAATGTTAAAAAGCAAAAGAAAAGTATCTTGTGTGCTGAAACAGAAGGAAAACACAAACTAAGATAAAATGAAAACACAGTTACTTCATTTTCTTTTCCCATAACCTCAGCAGATAATTGATATTACCAATTGAAAAGCCTGACATTGTGCTTTTTCCTTTGTTTATTGCTGCAGAAATCCAATGGAAGGAGTCTGCCTAATTTTAAATAAAACATATGAAGTCTTGCCTTCTTTTAAATTTCTGCAAGGAATAGGGAATATCTATTTAAGCCTGAGGTCTCTGTAAGGCTCTCTTTTTCTGACTGTCCATTCACCTGGAACGACAGGGTACCAAGACATCAGTAGTGTTGAGATTACAGATCAGAAACTGCTGTTTATTTTCATGAGTACCAAGGCAACACAACAGAAAAGATGGAATTTAAGGATCAATTTTAGGGCCAGTGCTCTTTTGTAAATTATTTGGATGCAGAAATCGAATGTACCTGAAGTTTGATGATACTAAACTATGACCAGCTGTGGACTCCCTCGATGGTAAAGGGGCCTTGCAGAGAGATCTGGATAGGCTAGAAAGCCGGGCAATTGCCAACTGTATGAAATTTAAGAACAGGATTCTGCAGCTGGCATGGGATAATCCTGGTTATAGGTGCCAACTGGGAGACAAACAGCTGCAGAGCAGCACTGTGGAAAGAAATCTGGGGGTTTGGGTCAACAGCAAGTTGAATATGAGCCAGCAGTGTGCCCTGGCAGCCAAAAGGCCCAACCACATCCTGGGGTACCCCAAGCACAGCATAGCTAGCCCATCAAGGGAAGTGATTATCCTGCTCTACACTGCACTGGTGCGGCCCCACCTCGAGTGCTGTGTGCTGCTTTGGGTACCTCAATCTAAAAAGAATGTCACAGTATTACAGTGTGTCTAGAGCAGGGCAACCAGGATGTTGAAAGGTCTCAAGGGCAAGACTTACAAGGAACAGTTGAGGTCACTTAGTTTGTTCAGTTTGGAGAAGAGAAGGACAAGGGGCAATCAGACACAGATCTCCTCTCTTTCATGACCAGTGACAGGTCACAAGGAAATGGAATGATGCTGCATCAGGGGCAGTTCAGATTGGTTCTCCACTAAGAGGTCACTAGAACAGGCTCCTCAGGGAAGTGTTCACAGCACCAAGCCTGCCAGAGGTCAAGGAGCATGTCTGGATGATGCTCTTAGTCATGTGATTTAGTTTAAGGTAGTTCTGTGAGGAGCAGGGGAGTCGGCCTCAACAGTCTTGAGGTATTCTATGCTTCCATGATTCTTATAAACAGCACAAAAACTTATCCCTCTATACTTACCCATTAAACTTAACGGAGAAATCCACACTTTTTTCTCTTCTAGCTGATATTCTGATTCTTTTTCACATAAGGTATTTCTGCCCACTATCTAGCTCCACTTGAGGAAGATTGTAAGGTACTATAATGGCTAGCATGCATGCCACATGCAAATACACTTACTAGTACTTGGTGCAGTAAACAGTCTACACTAAAGCTTATTTGTTTGTATTTCAAAAATTAACTCAAAAATATGCAAAGGATGAGAAATCTTCCAAACTTTCTGTCCATTTTCTCTGTAATTTTGAAGAAATTAACAGGCATAAGCTTCAGATTCTACACTATGCTAATTAAAATATTGCATGTGATATAAAAAAATACAATGAAAGTATGACATGATAACATTGCCCTGTGGGGTCATTCTATAAAGAAACAAGTGTGTCTACTTTACCAATTTATTGCTACTTTAGTGCCCACTGAACTGTATCAGTACTACAAGAGTGTAACCTGCATCATACAGCTCATTATCACAGGCTGGTTTAAACAAATAATGTATATGAATTCACAAGCAAACAGATACTTTCAGGTTCATCGGGTGGTTATTTTCACCGTGTGTGGTATCCACCTCAGCAATTCCCCGAAGTACTGATTGCTGAAAGCCGGAAGAATATTCCAGGGAAACTAGCACTTAACATATTTTTTCTTTCCTCCACATTAATTGGCTGCTGCCAGAAACAGGGAAACACACTAGAAAAACCTTCATATGATTAGCTTTATGTTCATTATATAATGCAAACATTATACAATGTATTATGCACTGTACAATGCAGTGCTCATTACACAATGCATACATTATATAACACACTAATAATTTCAGAAGCCAGTAACTATGCAATCAGTAACCTACCAATCAAAATCCATGCAGCAAATTCTGACTCTGTGAAACACACGTGACTAGGCATTTCTTAAAAGTTAAAAAATAAAAAGAAAATTGGGAATAGAAGCTTGATCTACTTCTACTTGGTAAAAAACATTTTTTTGACACCAAGAGTCAGATACACAAAAGCTGTAGCTGAAGTCCCAGAATTGTATTTTCATCAGAATATCTGGCCAGAGAAACACAAGCCCCTTTGCTTCTCATGCAATGCTGGTCATGAACAAAATAAATGCATATAACACATTAGTTGTAGGTATTTACCGAGACTTAATTCAGAAAATTAGCATTCTGCTCTCGTGTACTGGCTTGAAACAGGCTAAATAAAGTGAAAGTATATGCATTTTTTTTCTTAAATGGGAGAGCTATTAATGTGTTTTGTTACAGTAGTGAGTTATGATATAGCTGTATTTCTGTTACTACTCACTTTAGTGAGAGGGAAGGTATTAACTATTCACAGTAGTGAGATATTCATTGATGAGAGCCTTAGTTATGAATCAAAACAAGCAGAGTGCCACATGATTTTCCAGTTTTGCAAAAGACATCCTTTTGAATCTCCGTATTTTACTTTCTTAGTGAGGCTGTACCAAAAGGCCAAAGCATGACAGGTATTAAAGACATTAAAGAGGGTAATTAGTATGAGGCTTGGTTGTTCCTTACGTTCTTTAGAAGGTAAAAGGTAAGAATATGTCAAAAAAAGGGGTCAGCTGTAATCAGCAAGTGAGGAACTAATCTGCAGTATGTGCTGTGGTGTTTCAGATCAACACAGATTACATTAATCTGTGTGACCTGCCTGCAGTGACTCCTACCATGTGACACAAAACAGTCAGCACTGGGAGTCACAAGAAGACCTCAAGTTCCTGCAGATTAATGTTTTCACTGGAAGCGGGGCGAGAGGCACTCACCACAACTCATCACCTCATAAGAAGTGGAACTGACAGCATAAATAAGATAGATTTCCAAGCAAAGTACATCTTACTGAATTTATATGTCACTTGGGCATACTTGCATTCAAATGCAAGCCAACAGCAACTTGCTTTTATGCCTTTCTGGGTACAACATTCCATGGTTCTAAAGACAAGTTTAGTAACAGCCTCTTAAGAATGCAAATTTAAAACACCCTTTGTTTTCAAAGGGAACTTTCACCTCCTTCTTGAGTAGAGGCCCACTTAAGGATTTTCATGAATAAATTTTGTTGTGGAAATCCCAAGGCCATTGCTGAATGAACAGCAAGCACCTTTCAGAGGTGGTATGTCAGTAAACCTTTCCTTGTCTCCATGAACAAAGCAATACACACAGCCAAAAAGCTCCAAGGAGGGCAGTCACACACACAAGCCTGCTATTTGATTTGTATAAATAGCTTTCCATCAAGTGCCATTAAAATAGTCATAAAGAACAGTTTATATACCTGCAATGTGCTTCAATTCCTGGTTTAAACTTGGTTTATACATAAAAGGTTTTTTTCTTAGGCACACAGAGAGATGATTATCAGTTTCTTCATGGAACTCCACATGCCAAACTCTTTATAACCCAGGGACTTTATTACATGCATCTTCATGCCAGAATGTGAAATTACTGATTCAAGCTTTCTTTTTTTCTGCACTCGCCACCCTCCATCTGAAACAGATCCAACTATACAATGCTTTTCCATATTCAGTGTTTTCTAGGATCCAGCTTCCTTCGATCTCATGTTCCAGCTGGGATTTACTTTTAGTCCAAATGACATTTGTTCTAAGAGTCACAATATGCAGAGACCTGGATCTAGTGTTTACTATAGTTTGCATTCATTTCTCAGTAAAGCTTACAGTTAAGGAATATGCATGGTACAGGGCCATTTCTGTGGACAGTGTAGGACTACTGCAGAAACAAAGGCACGGCATTTATCAGCCATCAACAAAAACTGGATTTCTTCACCGTATTAAGCCCTAAGAGTATTTTTATGAAACTGCATATTGAGAATACAATAATTATAATAATTTGTGAGAACAGGTGCCTAATGAACCCTAGGGTTAAAAGCGTTGGAATTCATGCCTATTCCATTCCAGTTCAAACCTTCAATTTCCACACTTTCCAACAAAACAGCATAGTGCAAACTTTCCTGCCAGCCTGGTGTCCCATGATTACGATTTTCAAAATTCATTCTTTATCTCACTGCACAGACAACCACAAAGGTTTTTTTCTGTGAAAGTTGATCATGAATTTTCTTCTTTAAAATATAAAGCAACTGTAAAATGGAAGATGTAAATTGATAGAACTGTCAGCTTCAAAAGACAGATGAATCCTATATTGCCCTGAGGAAGACTGTTTGTGGCCAAGACTCAGGCGATTTCCCTTTAAAATATTCTTATGTCTGAATGAGTCTTTGAAAATATTGTGATAAGCAGAGCAGAGTGAGGATACAACAGATAAATTTCCTCTCCTGGGTTATGAAGGGCTGCCTTGCCTGCTGACATCTCAAAGAAAACTTTTCTGTGCTAATTTTAACCATTACAGAGCTAAGTAGCGCAGGTGAGCACAGGGCAAACTCGCCTGACAGCTTCCAACACATAAAAATTTTATTCCGTTAGAAATTCCTAACGAGTTTGTCCTGGTGTGGCCACACAGGCTGCAAAACATTTATAAGATACACACCTAATTCAGAAGAAAGCATCAAGGTCTGGAAAGTCCCAAAAACGTATTACAAAGCGGGTTACTTAACAGCTTCTTATATTTCATTGTACTGTTTCTCCACAAGCGTAGTGGGACACACAAGGTCAGTGTTCTCAGAGGTTGAGATCCCTGAGGAAAAAAACCTTCTCTTGGAACTGTGTGACTGCTACACTGCAATGTGTCTAGGTTCTCAGCTGGCATAAAGCAGGATCATTCCACCTGTGTAGAACTACACAGAGAGCCTGATGAGAACCTACTCTGTCTAAATAAGCAGTAAATAACTTACAGTATAGGGCAGTATAAAGGTTTTATACATATGTATTCAAAATGAGCTTTATAACTGACTTGCTTCATAAATTTACAAAGTGAGTAGCATGCTCATTAAAAAAAATGTATCCATTAACATTCTTTTGAGAAAAATTTATGCTGTACACAAAAAAAAATCTATTCAGGAATAGTAAGATATACTGGCTAAAATTAATTAGAATCAATTATAGTTTATTAGATTGCTATCTTTATCTATGGCAGTTAAGGATTTTTAGATAATCCATTTTACCACAGTCATCTGGATTTAACAAAGCCATTGTTAGAGGAGTTAAAATACCTTTCTCTCACCTTTTGCAGAAAATGTTTTACTATAAATCAGACTCATGCATAAAAAAAGAGTACAAATGGAATAAAACCTTTTGCATCAGTGAAACCATCCCGTGGCCACCTTTTCAGAACGCTGAATTTGGTTTCAAAAAAAAAAATAGCCAATAAACCCATTATCTTTTTCAATCCAAGCCTATGTTAATTCTTCTTAAAGAGCACAAAGAAACCAGGATGAGCATTTTGTGTCCAGACTGAATAGGTTGGATAAGTAGTGGTTGTTATGCAACTAAATGGTAAATGAAACGATGCATGAACAAGAAAATTGAAATGCAGCCATGGATCACTTCTGACACTTTCAATTAAGGTTTTGTTTAGTTAAGCACTTACAAATTTTAATGAATGATTTTGCAAAAAATTAATTAAAATATTTTCCATTTTAAGTTGTCTGACTTCTCCATAAAAATGTATTGTATTCATATTTTACTGTTTTCACACATTTCACTCCCACATAAGTGCACTCAAGAGCAATACTAAATTCTGATGCTGAATTCTTTGCAAACTAAGTGCTCTACATGGAGTTTGCTCTTCTTTTTATTAAAGACATTTGCACATCAAGATTCTTAAATTAAAAACCATGATGACTTTGCATTACTAACAGTTATTTTTTAATAATTCTATTTCAAGAAGACAGGATTATTCCATCTACATAAATGTATCTAGTAAGAATTGAAAAGCAACTTTACAGCCCAAACTCTCCATAATTAAAGCAGAACTTAAGTAAATGCCTGTGAACTTCAGCATAATAGTTTCATCTGGCAAAGATCTCCTTCCTGGTATTTACTAAGAATGTGTATCACTGATACAGGAAAAATCTTCATGCTATTTGCTCATACTCATTTTACAGTAGTACTTGTAAAAACATTGCAACTCTGTATGTGCTGCTTTGAAAAATCTCTGTTTTGTCCTTCCTTCCAAAATAATTTTCACTCCAGCTATTCCTGAATTTATCAGTTCCCTTTAGAATGAAACCTTAACTGCTGGGGGGAGGAAGCAGAGAGGCAAAGTGCAATTTTATTTTTATTTATTCCCAGATGTAATAGATATGTAGAATGCTTTCCCAATCACAGGCTGGTTTGAGGGCTGGTAATGAGATCCACCAGGAATGAGAATCAGCACAAACCACACAGCTTAGATAACTTTGTTTAGGAAAGGGATACAAAACAAGGAAACCCTACAAACAGCAGCCCTGACAATTCAATTCATGCTGCAGCATATCTCACTGCATTTTCTTGCTCTGAAACCAACACAGATGAAGCAAAAGGAATCCACACTTCACAGACCACATTAAAACTATAACTACTCTGACAACAGACATGTATAAAAACATATACTTTCTTATTACGGTAGTAGTTTATGATCTCTTGAATATGCACACACCCGATAACTAAACTTCTCTAAAACACTGAAGGCACTAGCATTACACTAGTGGAATAGGAGGTAATGCAGTAAAATACACTACGACACTGAAAAGCCTCTCTCTCCAACAGCATATAATCCCTTGGCACTTTTCCTAGACCTCAGTTTAAAGACTCAAAATTAATGGAGTTACAAGCCTCAAATTAATTAATACATTCTGAAAACTCACATCAAGATAAAGCTCTTGTGGTACACTGACAGATTAAGGCCTCAGTCTTACAATGTCATTAAGCATATCTAGATACAATATCAAGTATATAACTCATGATCGGCTTTAAGCGCCTTGGATGCAAAAACACCAAAGCCTCATCCCAGAGATTTTTACCCCTTGCCTGCTCTAAGTCCTTAACACCATGTGTTGTCATTTATTGTGCCTGAGAAGATTGAATTGAATGCACTAAGCCCATTAGAAAGTATTCGCAGTATTAGCTAAAATACAGGACTAATTCTATAATTAAAAATGTGCAATTATTGTATTTCAGTGGTAATTTTTTACTTGAAAGAAAACAACACAACACAAATTGCAGACATCCACTCCTAGGGCATTTCACAATTTCAACATTTACAAACATCATTGCTTTCAACAAGGCTTAATGTCCCTCTTGAAGTTGTTCAGGAAATTTGCCCAGGTTTCATTCACTGAAAACGCAGGGGACTCGAGTCACAGCATAAACATTTCAACAGTTTTGCACTGCCTACTAAACAGCAATACATTGCTATGCCATCAAAACTAAGAATAATAGAGTACCTGTTCTAATCAAAATGGACTGTGTTCTTAAAAACAATTACTTCACTTTTTATTCATTTCAATGTAAACTTTTAAATAGTTTAATTATATAGTGACCTACACTATCATACTTTCAAATTTACCTTTTCCTCACTATTTCTCAAACACAGCCTGAAGAGTATGCTTGTTAAAAAAGCAGGAATATGTAATTTGTGGGTTAAGTCCCTTTGATAAATCAAAGAAGAGTGCTAAGTTATTTTGCAAAATCAGGAAATGTTGTTATCTACAGGGCAATTAATTTGATTTCCCTAGAAGCATGTTCCATGACTAAATTCATGTGCATTTATGGGATGTCAGACACTATCCTGATCTATCCCCTAAATCACAATTAAATACAACAGCTAAAGATCTACGGACAAAAAAGTCCTCTCCCTGTTTAATAGCGCGATGCTATTAGTGGCACTGCATCTGTTATAGAACCAATAGCATGTTCCATGTTTCAGGGTCTCCGTGTACATTTAGGGGAAGAAAGACAGAGATCAGTATCAGAGATTTGGGCCCTCTCCATGCCTTGTTCCAACTTGGTTAAACTGCAGTTGCTTTGCAAGGTGAGTGGGTAACATTTCCTCCATGCACTATTATGTGGCCATATTACCGGGCTCATCATTAGTTACTTCCAATTAAAATGCTTCATGTCTCAACATACTAAGGATGGGCCAAAGGCCAGTCACATAAAGTGCCGGTGCTATATTTCAACCAAAGGCAGTGGAGGCCAGAGAGGTCTCTCATTTTACAGAAGGGATTAAAAAAAACAAAACCAAACAAGGCGAGGTGGGGGTGGGTGGGAATCAATCAAAAGCTACTTGAAGCTTTCATTTTGGAAAATAAAAAGTTTTCACAGGAGATAGATTTGGGCCACTTTCTCTAGTTATTATTTGCTTTCTTAGGAGCACTAATACACTATACAAATATTAAAGAATTAGTTCCACCACTAACTTTAATCCTCCTGCTTCCAGCAAGGTTGATTTCAATAAGATATTTATATTTCCTTGGAAAAGTCAGACACAGTAGAAGCCAGCTTTTAAGTCTACAGAGATTTTGCAACCATATCCAAGAACTTCCACAGTTTGGTGCTGTCTTTACAAAGCAGCCTTCCAAATTTACCACCAACATAAAATCCTCTAAACTGAAAATTGCTCCTTCTTAGCTTTGTGCTGTTTAGAGAATCATGTAACCCCTGAAATAATGCCTTCGCTTAGCTTTGAAAGACCATTAATGAAGGCAGTTAGTACAACCACCCTCAGAAATACCATTTAAGTATATCTATACATCTAATCACGCATAAGGTTGACATTGCAACTCTTATTAATACAGCGTGCTGGTTTTGCTAGTCAAAGTTTTTTGTAAGTGTTAAAAAACATACTTAACAGCTGCCTATAGGAGTCCACAATCATTTTTTTTATTCACTTCTCATTAGAGTCCAAAATTCTAACTACACAGTATCACTTTGTGCCCCTTTTTTAACCATCTAAGATAGGTTCCCAGTCTGAAATACCATACCTTAGGTTATTTTCTATTTCTGGGGTGTATACTTTAAATAACTTACTACCAGAGCTGACATATTACAATATTTTTTGCATAAAAACCATTAATTTGTCCCTTGTGCTTATGCAATTAGGCAAGTTTTTTTGCTAAGCAGAGGGTTTGTTCCTTTCTATTTCTCACACAAATCTATTAGAATTGTTACCCAGGACAGCAACTCTTTTAGTTGATGCTACTCAAAATTAAACAACCAGCCTAAGCAATGCCAGGCTCTTGGGCAGCTGAAGAATAGCTAACTCCAGCAGCGCAGGCTGAATTCCTTGCAGACCGAATAACATATTGCTTTCTAAAAAAATGTATGTGTAAATACGGTCACACCTTAATTATCTCCATTCCAGTTAAGTGTAACTCCAAATTATCTCTGTAAGCACTTCTTACATCCATTTATGCTTACTGAAAGCAACAGTGTTTACGTACTGAGTATACTCACAATGACATGAAGCTACACTTTGAGTAAGCTGGACTGATGTTCACAATTGAAGGCCGTTACTGGGTGGCCACCAGAGATCAGTTTTCTTTGAAATGATTACTGGGAGTAAGGCACCTGAGCAACAACTTCAAAGCCAGCTGAGCTCATCTCCCAGTTACCCCAGGGTGCAGTGTTTTCATGGCTGACTTTCTGATAGGGATTCAGCTATGCTTCTTCCATCAATCCTGAGCCACTGTAATCGCATTACTGAGATGGAGAGCCTAATTAGTTCTGGAAATGGTACAGAGCTCCAGAAAGAGTAGGTTGGCTTGTAATGCCCAAGACAGAGTTAATCAGAAATAGGTATTCTCTAAGCTGGTTCACTGAACTAAGGAACTCAGTCTATGGAAATTAATGGTCTGACACCCTTAAGCTGTTTTCAGATTCACAACAGCTGTTCCATAACAGCTGAATTGGCATCCTGGAATCACTCAGCTGCAAGTGACCTCAATAGCCCCCATCCTACACAAGTTTTGTAGGATTCTGAATCTTACTAGCAAATGGGACAGCAAAGCTCTGCGACTGCCTCGCTGCTGGAAATAGAAGCCTCATTTGGTCCCTTCTTCACCCTCTTGGAGAAACACATGCATTTGCTTTGGAAGATGAACAAGTCCCATGGAAATCATCAACACAGCTCATATGCCCAGTGTCTTTTTTTCTCACAAAAGTGGCAAGAACCACATCTGGAGGAGGAAAAAAAAAATAATCCCAAAGCTGAAATGGGACAAACGGTTGCTTGCTATTGAAAAAATATTAAGAGAGCATTAGTCCACTCAACCAACTCTAAGTTGTGTATGGGTTCTGGGCTGTCATAAATGGCAGATGGAATAGCTGCCATTTCTTAATGACTTAAATCATCACTGTAAACTGACACTGCTCTCACACAAGCATCAAAGACTATTATTCAGTATTATAAACAAAATACAAAAAAGTTATGATATCAGATGAGGTTTTTTGTCAATAGGCTCCAGCAACAGCAAAGAAACTTACACTTTGGGAGAAAAATCAGCTTTTGTCTGCAATGTACCTAACCAGCCTCCAGTTGAATCGCCACTCACTACTCTCCGTGCTGATGTCTTTCCACCAACAGATCCTCATTCCACTGGGAAAACTCTGCAATTGCAGTATATTGAAGAAGGATTATAGTGCAGTAACATACAGTCTTTCCTCAGTCCAGGGACTGTAGTCCTGCATGGTGGGGATGGGGCAGATTAACGCCAAAATATGAGGAGAGTGGCTAATGTAAATTTTACTGCCAAGAAGCTAAAGTGCATTCAAACAAACAGTATTCAGAGCAAAGGTCAATCAATCAACTCTTTTCAGACAAAACTTTCATATCTATTTCAGTTCAGCTCAGCAAGCTCTGGCTGACACAAAAAAAATAAGTAAGCATTGCCAAACCACGAGGAAAAATAGCAGTACCCTCACTAACTGAGGAAAAAAAAAAATCTTCTTTTTAAATAATCAATTGAAGCAAGACTTTAAGAAAAAGTTTGATTAAAAGCATTCACTAGATTTCTCTGAAACACAGACTGCACAAAACTTATTTTCCCATTTATTAAACCAACCAAGTTTTAAGTACTTGTTATGAGTATTAGATTATGTCTAACCTCCTCCCTTGACTTGTATAGCTCAAGACAGTTCTCAGTCTACACTCTGGAACATAATCTTCTATACTACTGTAAAATCAGCATGTAACAATCAACAGCTTTAGTCTGTGACCAATGTAATGTACGATTCTCACTGGCTATGTCCTTCGGTCCTAATGTCCTAGTGTCCTTTTGGTCACTATCCAGTGCACAGGGTAGCATAAGCTGAGCGGCTGAACTAATCAGCAGGTGCTTTCACTTCATCAGCTTCATCTGGCCCACAAAATGGCAAATAATGGTACAGCTTTGCTTGCGCTGCACACACCCAGTTCCTCAGATACTGGGCCCTGGCAGCAACATATCCATTCAAAAGCGCTGGAAAGCCTTACTTGACACAAGACAGTATAGCAAACACCAGGGGAGATCTGGGACACAGATACATTCACAAAAATATTTTGTTCTGGCAGCTTTTTGATTAAGCAATAATGCAAAAATACACCCATCAAACATGAATTAAGGCCTGCTGCAATTAAGAGGATGATATATTTAGATAGCAATTTGTAATTTTGCTCTTCTAGCTATGCCCAGACAGACACGGCTGGCTGTACCTTACAAAGCTGAATTGGGTAGCTAATCTAAAAGTGGGGAAATTAAAATTGGCCAGCAGGGTTGCTTCTGATGATTCCACCTCAATTAGACATAATTATTCCAGATTCTAACACCACAGTTTGAAGATACAGATCTCAACTAAGTGATTCCCAACAGCTCACCAGTTTACTTTGCTCTTATGTTTTATGAGGCATGCACACCCTATGCGTGAATGTTTGGGTGTCTTAAGAAAAGTTTCTCTTGCAATGTGCTGGCTGCGGGAAGCTGGCTTTTACCCACAGATGGCAGATGGCATCATCAAAGCAGCACAGCTGTACTGTAAGTAACTCCTACACTAAATGAACTACTGCCTCTGCTAATGGGAGTCACTGTCTCAGAAATTAAACCAACTGAATCCAAAGGATGTGTAAAGGCAACTGGGAAGCAACAGGGGGGACTGGACTACCTTGTCCTCTCTATTGCACATCTCTGTTAAATCTGGCAAATGATAAGTGTCCCCAAACTGAGAAGACTCTCACACTACCAGCTGAGGAGGTGGAGTGTTCACTTTTTGAGCCTGTGGACTGGATGTCCTAAGCTGTCTAGTGCTGCTGTATTTTTCTAGCAGCAAAGATGACACTAGCAACAGAAAAACACTATGTCACTGCTACTATAGTATGGGATTCCTGTTCTCCAATTTTATTACTGCAATACCTATCAAGAATTCTCTTAACCGCTGCTCAAAACAGTCTCCTACTGCTGGTCTACTCTCAGATACAAAGGATCAGCCTGGTCACTGCTGTGGCCACCCCAGTCCTGCCCAGTGTGCTTTGCCAGCCATATGCCTAACAACCTGCCCTGCCCCCTGACATACCTTCCACGCAGAACAGCCAACATTCACATATGAATCTCTCTGCTGGCAGGTTTAAAGAGGTTCTGATGTTTCCAATACATAACAGAGGACCTTCTGCACACCAGCATCAAAATCCAGTTTGTGCTTTCCATGGAAGACAGGTACAAAGCCAACATAGTCCACAAGATAAAACAGCAATGACATATTACCCATGTACAGTATTTTGTAGGACCAAAACAGGCAGCCTATTTGTCCCAGAGAAGATTCCCCCAAGCCACCTATTCCAATGACCAAATGGAAACACAGGGAAATTTCTGCATGCTTGTAAAATAACAATGATGCTCTTAGGCATATGAGCTACACCTGGTTAAAACTGGTACAATACATTCACAAATGAAAAGGCTAAAAGCAAGTTACTAGTATGACAGAAAGAAATGCAATCTTTTATTTTACACTGTAAAATGTATTTTAGTATATCAGAGAGGCAAAGCTGTACAAGTACGTTTTCAGAAATTATTAGGTCTGCTCTTTTCATGGTAAATAAATATTATTTAGCATTGCAAAATATCACCAGTTTATTAAGTGGTTCACAGACCATGAACAGGATGAGCCTCATTGTGGCTGTGCCATGATTTTGAAGCCACAGACAACTGGAAAAAACTGGAAGGAAAACTACTATGCAAATGTCAGCATTTCAAAATGAAAATAAACAAAAAACAAAAAGCAAAAAATGCTGACCTTGCTTAAAGGACACCTTGTGCCAGATCAAGGCTGAATGCAGTATATTATTTTCACAGAACATCAGCCAGGAAGCCAGTATCCACCCAAGATGTCCATCAAGATGATGGCTCAACTATAGAATAAACAGAATCACTAAACTCTCACTTTTTGCACTGCAGAAGCTGATGCATAGAACAGTTTGAAGGGGGGGGGGGGGGGGGAGCATTGGTAACAAATGGTAAAATTATCAACTTTACCAGAGGATTCTGATTGACTTGCAGTCTTTTTCAAAGGAAGTCAGTCAGTGTGAGAGGCTGGGGGTAGGTACATAGCAAATACCTCAGACAAGTCCAGCCACAGATTCTCAGCATGCTACATTAATCCAAAAAAAACCTCAGACCAACAGAGGACAACAGAAAAGCAAGAGCTTTCCATAGGTTGTTTGCTGCACCCTCTACTGAAGCAGGGGGAGGGGAGCTATAGAAGGGTTCCATGTATTGCAAAGGGGGAAGTCTTGCATATCACTGTTTTTGCCTAGTGTGTCTAAAGTTTCAAATTTACAAACCCAAACAGACCACAGAAGTCCCCATCCCCAGCACAAGTCAATTATTTCACTATTATGTTGAAGTTAAAATCACCTAAGAAATGCATCTTCTCTCTCTCCGTGACCTCTCTATTGTCTGCACACCAAATAAATAAGCATTTACTTTGTTTACATCTGTATCAGGAAAAAGGGTTGTCTTAAGTTTTTAAGTAGCGTGGTTTTAAATGTGACTGCTGACTGGAAAGAAAACACTATGTTAAGTGGTTCACAGGCTTTATGATTATGGATTTATATGTTTACATAAAAATCTATTTTTGCATGGAAGAGGACATCCATTGTCCTTCATCAGGAGTAAGCAGAACTCCCATAGACTTGATGTCCACATACAACTCTGAATACCATCTGAAATCTGGTTACAGTGATAGTTAATGAGCTTCTACATAATATTGTGACCAAACAAACCTGATCAAAACGGACTGCTGACTCTCAGATTTTTTTTTAATATTTTCATTCATTGAACTCATTAGATGGAAATATTACAGTTATTAAAGGAAATACTGTAAGTTTGCCCAGTAGGAGAAGTAAGATAGAAATACAACTTGCACATCTAAGAAAATAGGAATGTTCCATTTTTTTCAGTGCTACCCTATTGAAAATCTGTATTGACAGGAGAAAGAAAAAATGATCACTAAAAAGATATCTTAACCTATGGAAACAACCCATTCTCCACCTCTCAGACCTGTAAGGGTGGCGGTTGTTGGGTTTGGTTTTTAATACATCTGAATTTGCAAGTTACACCTATTAATTAGCTACTTCAGAATACACTTGGGTTATTTTAACACTGGTCTTACATAACAATTCCACCCAAGTCACAATATTTTCAAATATTAACTTGGACAAAATCTTGAAGATGCATTCGATTCTTGGCATGCCTTAAGGATACCTGATGCTAAACCATCTCCGTTATGAATTTACGAAGATTTAAACTTGACATACTGACTCCTTAGAAGATGAATTACCATTTCAACTCTGGGAATAATGTACTTTGTCCAAAGTTAAACTATAGTGCATATATTATTAATTGTAATATTATGTTCCTTATGGAAATGAAATGCTGAAACTTTTAAGTAGACTTGTCAAGAAATTAAGTGGTTTCTAAACTGTCATAATTACAATTGCCAAAGGTTTTAATATATAAAAAGCTTAATATAGTTAAGAACATCTTTACATTGAGGTATTTATATAGCTTATAAAATACAGAACAATATAAATTCTGTAGAACATGAACCAAGGGAATTTTATCTTGAGATGTCTCCCAGCAAAGTCAACTGAACAGGCACAGAAAAACACCAAACAGAGAAAGGAGACAGGCAGAAAACCCTCAGAAAACGGAGCAGCAATTGTTCAGACTCCTCCTTCCCACTTCTCGTCTGACAGAAAGGAACTGGGATCCAGTAAAGATATGAAACTATAATAACATGGTTTCACAAACTAATATAAACTCAGAGTGACTTTGTTGGTATCCTGAAGTTACTATAAGTTATTCTCACTGTGGCTGGGAATCAGAATCCCCTAGATGATGAGGAACGTAAGCACGTATTCAATGCTTATTAGTGCTAAAAAAAAAAAAAAAAAAAAAAAGAAAAGAAAAAGAGAGTGAGCCGTGCTTCTTGGCTTTGTTCCTCCCAGCTACCTGACAGAGCACGAGTCATCCATCAGTCTATACTGGTGCAGGTCACAGTTTAGAAACAGATTCTCACACAAAGTCAAGGACACCCCTGAAAAACATAGAAGATACAGAGTATCTGGCTTCTTACCAGCTTCTGTGTAAGACAACAAACATTGATGGTTCTCTCTTTACAGATACGAGAGACTGCTTTGCAGTCTCTTGATGAGATACAGTAAATCCTCTAAGGCCAACCGCCATGCATTCAGCAAGCATCCTTAAAATC
The DNA here is from genome assembly GCF_963210335.1 of Falco punctatus. Taxonomy (NCBI): domain Eukaryota; kingdom Metazoa; phylum Chordata; class Aves; order Falconiformes; family Falconidae; genus Falco; species Falco punctatus. The sequence continues at coordinate 28,599,347 of NC_137590.1, read as the reverse complement.
TTGCAGTCTTTTCTTTCTTCTTCATTTACACTACATCTTTATGTGGCTTTCCCCTTTTTCACATTAAAAAACATTATAACTTAATAATGTTCGAACAAGAGCAAGAAAAGATCAAAGAACTAGCTGCAGTAATTTGCAAGTCTTGCATTCATCTCAAATGTCAGTGAATCAGCAAATGCTCTTAGCCCAGTGCTGCTAGACACACCACACTACTCGGAAGGTATAAACTGCAGACTGAAAAGAAAGGTGGTACATAAGCTTCTTGCATTCAGTCTCACACTTCTCCCTAGGACACAGCCTGGGGTAAACCTGCAGAAAAGTCTGCATAGCAAAATTTAAGTTTGCCCCACACGTGAGTGAATCATGACATACTCTAATAACATGAGAATGAATCAAAAGAACTATAACAAGATGCTAAAAAGAACTGCTTTCACTTTGTTTCCCAACACCAATGGCCTCGGCACAAAAACCCACTGAAGGTCTGTTACTACCCTGAGAAACACAATAGGCCTAGAAATAGAGAATGGCTGAAGAGCTTTACTATACATACTGCAGTTTGGTGATCACTTATATCTCCTTGTGCATCTCATAGTAAGCTGGTGGTATCTCAAAAGACACTCCTATAGCTGCCCTGTACAAATGTTATTTCAGCAATGGATTTACATACAACTTTCTACAATTCTCTAAGCACCCAGATTTTACACAGGGAGAGCCCACTTAATTTTCCAGCTTCACAGAGAATGGAAATGGCTCAAATAAAATTAGAAGTTTAAAGTGATCAGATACATGGTTAACAATCCTTACACTCCAACTTACATGTATGTGTGAAACTAATTAATACACTCTTTCCTTGGATTTCACCTCCAGATTTGAAAGCCTCTTTCCCATGTACACTGAAGAATGGATTAGGGAGATGCATATATATATATATTCATACAAATTTTCATACACATCCATATAGAATATTCATATTCTTACAGCAGTCAACACACAAATGGGTGGGTGGTGTGTGGAGTGGGGCAAATTCTCTACACTAACCTCTACAGTCTATTACCCATTGTTGTTTGTTATTAGAATATCCATGATTCCCCTGTAGCAAACTGAATTTGCTGCTATAAGGAATATGAGGCATGTTCTAACAGCACACAGAGCAAGATTAGATGCAGGTCACAGGAAAGCAAAAACCGGGGAAAAATCATAACGTACAAGCTCTTTTTGGTCTTATGTTCCATAACCATTTTTGAGGATGCAGTGTATGATATATTGCTATCTACATAATCCAATTCCCCTGGAATATTTTACACCACAGCAGGGAACAATCAGACCCTAAAAATCCTATCCTAAAAGTCCTCCGAGAGCAACATGTCTGTCTGCTTAGAGATAGTTAAGCACAATTAATCCCCCCTCTTCTTAGATTAAATAGTAGCTCTGCAAAAAAAGGATAGCTGTGACTCTGGACATCATCAGGGTTGGTTTAAGACTAACAGAAAAGTTTAGAAGCAGTACCCAGCCAGATCCTGCTCACTTACGCTGTCATCCAAGAGAAGTCTTTGTCAACTGAGGTAACAGGATTACTTTTGAGTTATGTAGTTGGTAAAAGTTTTAGGCACCCCATCTTCCAAGATGTCAGCTGTCTGGATAATCTTCTCCCAGAAAGACAGGAAACAAATGATTCTACTTCAGCAAGTGAGGTTCAATGGGTCAGAAGAAATTTGGGAGAACCCTCAGCATGTGGGGAAGAGAAAAGTGGCATGGAACAACAAAAGGAAAACACAAAAACATGGTTAAGAGAAATGAGATATAAATCATATTGCAGAAAGAAAAATGAGAGCACAGAGGAGAAAAAGAATTTGGAGGAGACCACACACTGGCCTAAGGAACGTCTTTTTGCAACTATAGCTCACTGCATCCAATTCTGTAAAATACTCAGTGCTACATATGCCCCAAATCACCACCTGCAGTGGGGATAAAGCCAGTAACAATTCTGATGCCTTCAAGAATGACAAGAGCAGGGCCCTTCAGCTAATTTAGCTGGTGATAGTCATCTTCTTTAACCACAGCTCTCCATTTTATTCTAAATTCTAATTACAATCCAAAGAAAATTTCAGGCAGAGAATGGCTCTTATTTAACCTCCTGGGTTTGGCGTTTTGTGGGTTTTTTTTGTTTGGTGGGGTTTTTCTGTTTGTTTCGTGGGGTTTTTTTTTGGTTTCTTATTTTTTAAAAAGAAGGGAAGAAAATAGTATCTTTGAAGACACCTTTCTCCCCTCCCTCAAACTGGAACATTCTGATAGTAACACTACAAACACTACCACCACTATATTTACAGCAACATTCTGGCCATGAGGGTATGGGGATTACATGAAGGAATTTCCAGTTTACGAATCTGAACTTCTATTGTCCATGAGAAGAAAGGGTTTTTTTGCACAGCCTCCTTTTCACAGTCTCCCCATCAGAAAGTTTGGTTTAATGTATGCTTATCCACAACCTCTTCAGCCTTGTTTAACACTGAGGTTTCCAGCACTTAACAAACTAGATACCATTAACTTCACTTAAAGACTGAGAAACTGGGGAAGGTAGTGGGGCAGAAAGAGGCAGTGGCTTGTACACAGGCATGCAGTAAAACAAAGCATAGCTGGTTTCCATTTCTCTACTCCAAATGCCAGAAAATTCTGCCTCTATTTCTTCAGTCTTCTTTTATGTTGTAGAATATTTCTCTGATATATACACCACCAGACTCATTCATCTGCTCTTAGGTAAAACAATCTGGAACTAGAAAATAGTGCTTCAGATGTGTTATCAACAGCTGCTGCTGCTCTGACTGGATGAGCACTCATTTTCAGTTTGCTGGATTCCAATGGAGGGGGGTGTTTCACAGATAACTAACAGACCAATCTAATTGTGTTGGATTTTTTTTTTTTTTTAAAGAAGAAAAAAAAAAGCACAGCTCGATGCAAAGGCATGCATCTCAAGAAGCCATTATGCTTCCGGTAATATACCTCAAGGTTTTTGTTTGTATACACTATTTACTTTTCAAGACAATTATGACCTACAAAAGTTACAGCACTAGAGCCGTTCTGATGGTTAGGTAGACATTAAATTCACCACAAGTAACATCTCAGCTTCTTCGCGACAAGGACAACAAAACCAGAGCCTTTAATTTATGACATTGTTTTAACATTTAACTCATTTGGAACAGTGTAACCGATGTCCTTATACTGACCCAAAACCCCCTATATCTGCAAAACATTATACTTCAATTTCACGCACAAAGGAATTTTATAAGAGTTCTTTATATTTACAGGCTAAGGCCAGAAAGCCCCACCGCTCATTACATTTACCTCCCACATAGAAGCTCTCCAGTCTCAGCCGGATTTGCACTGACCCAAGTAACTTGCGGTATATCTTACAGTCTTTCCAAAGCTTAATCCCGATCAGGTCTTACCCTGTCAATTCTGCATCAAACTCTGTTTCAAATATGGCAGTCTTTACTTCAGGACAAAAATAATTAAGGACTGAAGTTCAATTTAAAAAATACTCCTATCATTGATCATCAAAAATTAGCCTCTGATATGAATTTACTTAGTCTAAGGTTCAAACCTTTGCATCTTGCTATACTTTTTACCTAATGAACAAACAATTACCCCTCACTCATTTAACACTCTGGTAAAGGGCGATAAAGTCATCCTTTAAACTGTGTTTTTCAATTTAAAAATAGACTTAATTTCAAGTCTCTGACTTCAAGAGACATTGCAAGTGATGATGTCTAAGCCTTTGGTAATCTATAATACCAACACAGCAAACAAAAACATTGGACAAAAATAAACTTTGATACCATAGCTACATCCTAAAGAAAAAGCTTTATAAACAACACCTTGCATAGCAAATATGTGGCTATTCTTACGCTACAGACTTGACAGAAAACAAGAATAGATGACAGTCTGACTTGGATTTATTTTTCCCTGCTAGCATTCCACAGCCAATGCCAGTGTTGGAAAGAAAAAGCAAACCAAATTCTCTACTGACCAATATTTCTTCAACAAAATTGTTAACTAGATTTTCATCACTGAGCATTTATTAACACCGGGAGACATAAAAGCCAGAAATAGAGAACCACCTCACTTGGCAAATCAGATTGTTGGCCTCTTCCAACAGACGCTGGCTAATTTTAGTTAAAGACATAAGTGTTAACAAGTGAGGCTTTCTCTTCCTACAAGAAACAATTTGCAAAATGTGCAAAGGTATTAATCCAGTACTTATTTTCAAGTCACAGATATGATGATGCAAAAATAGCTAGAGCAAAAATAAAAAAAGCAACCCAATATCACTAGCTTGCTCTTCATTTTGCAGGAATATGGGTATTATTGCTGTAAAGCTAACATTGGCAATGAGACCCATCAAAATCTCTTCCTAACAATTCAAAAATATTCCACTTTCTTTGTAGCATTACCCATTCTAAGTATGAGAAAATCAAAATCAAAACCAAGGGAAGGCGAGTAAAAACGTTGATTTGCTGTTATTGTTTTTAATGCAATCTTGGAAACAAATTATCTGTTTCTGCTCCTTAGGTTTGACATCGCATACCTCTTATTTTAACAATTTCCTTATTAGCAATTTTTCCCCCTGTTTAGTAAGCAACCATACAGTGATGACAAATTTTTATACAGCTTTTGATGTTTCTTAAATGCCATGTTTATAAATGTAACTGCAGACACAAATTACTCTTGCCACCTGTCCCTTAAAATGCAAGGCTGCCCTTTTAATGTTTATTTTACTTGACGTTCATCCATGTTCTGCAAGTTAATGAGCCCCCTGAAACTCCTTCATAAATACCTTCCTTTTGGCAACATTTCTTTTCTATAGAAAGTGTCTGGGGAACCTCTATAAAGATCAGTCTTATGTAGTAAGAGCTATAACCTTTTACGAATTTGTATGTCTTAAAAAATACGAGTGAGATTCTTTGTAGCAGTTGCGTACAAAGGGAGATAGCACACAGATAATTGAGAAGTGCCATTTATTTCCCATATTCAAAATGCAAACAATAATAAGAACACGGAGGGGCATTACCTTTATTTCCAGGTTGTCTGTTGGCACCAACCAGCTTGTACTCTTATCGGCCTGCTGAAGGCATGCATTCAAAAGCGGTTCAGCAATGCCCCTGCTCCCATTTACATCTCACAAACAAACAACAAAACCAAGGTTGAAACTTTACTAATTGTTCTCAGTGGGAACTGCTTAGAGATCTTTGTTTTACATTTATTGTCAAATATTCTTCCTATATTTTTAATGCCTGCCTTCTCCACAAGCAGCATTCGCTAGTACAAACAAGAACAGTACCGTAAACTATGCACAAAACCACGGTGGTCTCATGAGTGTCAAACATTTGGAAGTGACCCAGGTCACTGGTCACGAGGTCCATGTTGCATCTCTGAGTGTGTGTTTCTCCTGTAAGGAGCAAGATGTTGTTTGTGAACTATTAATTACACTTCAAGAAGTCCTGTACAATCTTCTTTATTTTAATTATCACAAATGCCTTCAAATCGCAAAAATAATTCAACCACTGTTTTCTACAGTACCTCCTTCACGTACCCAAGATCATTTGGCAGCAGTACCATCAGTCACCTGGTAGGATGTCACTCCATTAAAAGGAGTCTGAGTTACTAGTACTTAAAAACTGATGCATCTTGAAAGGCTGCCCATGTCACTGCCTTCATCTTAGGATCTTCCTTAGTGAGCTTGGGGGTTGAAGGGGCAAAAAAACAGCCCTAAGGGCTCTCATGAGCAAACCTTAGGAATGCCAGTCTGCTCATAGGTTGCTGCTGCAAATGAATTGAGTTTCAGAACTGTTTTGCAACAGTAAAGAAGATGAGCATCACAAACCAGATTCAGCCTGTGCATAAACCCTCTTTGGGTCAATTAAATTGCCCTCGCTTTCCTCAGTTCTGGACCAAAAATATGGAGACAAATTTTGCTTTTAAGTTTTATCTCTGCAGTCATATTCCTTTCAGTGGTATCACATGGGAATAATTACACTAGAATTTGGTTCAGTGCACAGGAATCTCAAGATAATTTTTTTCATATGAAGAGCCATCAAGGGGAACTATTTTTAAAGAACTATTTTGATAACATGCTTTTAATGGGAATAACATTACAATTGCAGACCTTCCCCCCCACCCCCCCTTTCCAGCCTTGACAGACATCTTCCCAGGCTGTAGGCTGCCTGAGGATATGTATAACGCTTATCATGTGAGTAACCCCACTGACAGAAACCTCAAAGACAGACAAGCACACGACTAAGCCACTGAAAGGAAAGCTGATTAGTGACACCTCTTTTGGAAAGGAAAATAAGAGGAATCCAAGCTAAAGAAAAGCTCTAGCATTTTGATATAAATTTTGAAATAAAGATGAGTGTATCTAAGTGTTACTACAACTATTATGGTGAGACTGCATATCACAAAAATAATGATTACAATGCACCTTCCCCTACATCTACCTAGTTTTCTTGTAACAAAGTAGGTTTTCTGCTAGTCTCCTCGTTCGTATAGTGCTGGTGAGACTATACCTGTAACCCTGCACAACAAACTGAAGGTCTCAGCCACAGAGCTGACAATAGCTTACTGAGAACACAAAACAATGTAATAAAATCTAAAGTAAACTTCTTCCCCTCTGTAAAGTACAAAAGGAAGCAAATAGATTTGCTAAAGACAGGTACAAATAACCCAGAGGAACAGGAGAGTTATATACCTGCCAGTGACAGGACTCTCTATTGACTTTAAAAAGGCAATTTGATACTATCTTAAATCCAAAGTTGACAGTCTGTACAAGAGCAGTAGAGATTCCATTGCAGCCCCTATATGAATTAATTCTGTAGTACACAGAAAATGAAAGAGAGTGTGTGTGAAACTGGGGAAAAAAAATATGCAGATGGCTTGACCTGCCAGATACTATCACTGTCTATTTTTAAAGAGTATTTACGGAACAGCAGTTGAGGGTTCAATATTAAATGAGTAAACCTAGCTATGCATGTTAAATTCATTAGTCCTGCACGTACAATGGTAACTCTTGTATGTACTCAGCACAATCTAAATCCAAGACTGTTTATAATTTATTAGAGAAGAGACCAAATTGAAAGAAACACACACACCCCCCCCCCCAAAAAAAAAAAAAAGTAAGGACGCTTGCTGAAGAGCAGTTTATTAAAATCTTTAGTAATACAATCCCAGGCCCTTTGCCCTTCATAAAATTCTACTTGCATATTACTCTTCAGATCTATTCTTTCTCTGGGTTGCTGTGGTACTGCTAATGAAGACATGCTTTTGAAGAACAGTTCACAGACAAGACTGCCTGTTTCATGCTAACAGCCAAAACCAAAACAGAAACATGAAGCACTAAATAATCCATATGCCAAATCTAAGGTACCAGTTCCACTCTTCACTACCCTGAAAACTGGTACATTTAACAGAAATTCAACTCGGTCTCAGCAATTCAGAAGGTAAGTCAACTGAAGGCCAAAACGGATGAAAAGTTAACATAAGTAAGTGGGCCCACAATGACTAGAACTAATGACACCTAGTTTCCCACCACTTTCTGTTTGCTATTTCGATTCTCTAATAAGATACAATCTCTAGCTAAGCCTGCTTGTTAGCTAAGGCACTGATAAGAGTGTATGTGTGTTCAAACTCTTGTTCTCAGTACAAGCCCACACCACAACACTTTCTGCAATAGGACAACATCAGGAGGCCATTCTACATCTGGACAACTATTTTCCAAAAAGCAGTAAAAACCTGGCAACTTTGCAATCTGCCCTTTGTAAAGTTCAGCTCAAAATCAACCAGCCAGGTTCAAAAGCTTCTATACATGAACACATGTTCTTATACCCATAGGCAACGTTACCGTTTCAGGACATTAAATTGCACTTTATCTACTTTTCCATAATGGTGAAAAATAGAAAAAACTCTCCACCCTTTTTTTTAATCTTCATTCCCATCGCATCACATGCTTTGCAATTACAGCAATATCATCTTTACAGGCTGACTTCATGAAAACAGTTGACACTGTCTGCACCTCTTAAACTTTGAAATATAAATAAAGAGAAGGAAAATATCTCTGTCCTCTACTTACATATTAAGCAGCCATCCTTGAAACAGGAAACGTTAATGTACTTGGCAACAAAATTTGAAGAAGTGAAGAGCTGAAGGTTAAGTAAATGTCTCCTCTTCTTTCCCACACCCCCTACCAGCTACACCAATAACATTTGCATTTCCCTAGCATACAGAAGTAGTTAAGAAAGGGATAAAAAGGTCTTGAGACAAAGGTGAGAACAAGTCAAATCTGAAGGGGAAAAAACCAAACAAAAACAGCCCACAAGCTTGCCATTTACAGTTAAACCTGCAGAAAATAACAAGCCATTCTGCAGAGAGATCTGATTCATGTTCAGACATCTTAAGCGCTGTAACAAGTTGTCTCTGTGTTGCTGGCTCTTATTTCCAGGCTTTTCACCACTGGCAACACATGCATTGAACACTGCAAAACCAACTGTTGGAAACTCAAGACTGTCAACTGCAAACATAGCAGACTGCAAAAACACTGCAAGCCCCTGAACATTTAGCCTTCCAGTCTGAAAGCACATAGCCCACACGTTATCATCCCTCAGACTATATTCTGTCAAGCAAACAGAAAACAGACTCTAAAGACTGTAGTCAGAAATTCAGAACAAATCAGCTTTCTCAAAAAAAAAAAAACGAATGAAAGGAAATGCTAAAAACAAAACCATCAAGTTTCTGTAACTAAAGACAGGAAACATGTTCAGCTGCAACAATAATGGACTTTAAGAAACACTTCAGTAAGTTTACAGTCTCATAGTATGCTTTTTAGTATTTCTAGTGCTTTGGTGCGCCAGATCAACGACCCACTCTGTACACAGGAGTGACAGAAGACACCATTTGATCTTTCTAAATTAACAACAAAAGTATTGCAACAGCACTAATGCTGCATTATTATTAAATTCTTCCCAGGGCAAAAGCTACTCAAAGTGTCAAGGACATGGACCAGTGTGTGTTGGGGGAACTGTACTGGCTCTCCAGCAGCCCAGCTCTGTTCAGCAGCTGAGCTGGTCTCCCCACGCATGCACCACCAAGCTCCGTGCAAAACAGCTGAGAGAGGAGTAAGAGACAAACCCAGGCTGGGGGCCTAGGCTGAGGCACAGAAGCATAGATTTATTGGTACTGCCGCAGCAGCACTGTGCATCACTGATACCATGTCATTGCCCACATCAGAAGGCACAGTACTATCGTAACAGCAGCATCACTAACACATGCCTGCTATCTCTCTGCCTCTAAGAGCCTACAAGTCACATAGAATGGAGCAGGACTTTATACCACATACCTGTAAAAGCTGGCCCTGGAATCAGTGCAGCTGCCCGTGTGACAACCAGTTCCTCTGCTAAACTGGTAACTCCCTAGCAGCTTTGAAACAAAAGCATAGTGTAGCAAGAGAGTTTGCAGCCCAGAAACAATTTCTACTGCAACTGGCCCTACAGCAACATTTTGAAGCCAAAGAAATACCAGTCCTCAAACAGATCTGATTTAAATAAGGGAGTAACCTTTTCCAGAAAGCGCTAAGCTAAGACAGAATGGAAAAGCAAGATTTAACCCACCATCACTCAGCCTTTGTTTTAGCTAACATACACTTCACTCAAACACAGCTTTCACTGCACATCATTAAATCAATGACTACTACTCCATCAGTTCCATACTAAGTTCAGAGCAGTTCACAAGGCAACCTTCAGGAAGTCATTTTACCAGGAGGCATTCAGACATGACTGTGGCTTTAAAAATTATTCTCAAGTATTATACACACAAGGTTTTTTACATCTACTTATGAATAAAAGTAATAAGCAACAAGAAATCTTAACCAGTTGGAGTATTAATTACAGTATTAATTTTAGCCTCAGACTCTAAGAGGTTGACCAATTGCCTCTGCATATGTTGTCTCAATCCAACCAACACTGGCATGGCTGCCTGATTAAAGTCACAAGGCCATTGTTTCTACTTATCAGAGCTTGTCCAAAAAAAAACCAAAACCATAAAAGACACCAACATAAAACACTCAAATTTCATTTTTTGTATCATTAATGCACTAATTTAAATATTCCCACAATACTGCTACAGTTGCATTAGTAGTCTGACTTGCCATACTACTGCTAGATCATCACTTGACTCTGAATTTCAACTCCTATTTATCTTTGGTCTCTGTACCACAGTCCACCATGAAGCATCATTACAATGTTTTAGGCCTTAAGTTGCCATTTTTGCTAAGAAAGGTATATTCACGCAGGGGTACATCAGTAACTGCTAATCACAGCAGAGCACCTCCTAGACATGCAACATATCCAGAGAACTGCCAAGTGAATTCCTACCAACAAAATGTGTCATTACTGGGCAGTTACATTAAAAGTCTCCCCACTTAAGACCATACTGTGCTGTTATTATGGGTGGAAAAACAGATTCTTCATTGCTCATATCCCCTTCAATTTACTGGAGTCACCTCACTGCAATCAGTGATGCTGAGAAGAACACAGGTGGCTACCATCTCTGTTTTCTATCAAATGCTACCCACTTACAAGCTTTTAAATTCTTAGTAGCCAGTCACCTGAGGTAACTAAGGTGCCATCCTTAGTAATGACAGAATTTTCTACATGTGTAAAAGATGCTGAATGTAGAAAACTCGGTTAACTGATGTTTTTTAACTTTGATGCTTTTGCTCTCTGAATGCCTTCAAACCCATTCTCTTTGTACCTCCACAAATGTCTTCTTTTGCTTTTTTTTTCATGATGTCCTCTATATTCAGAGCAGGTTCTTACCACTTGTCCAGTAATCTTCCTTCTTCCCTGCATCTCCTTAGCACTATTTTTTCATATAAAGCTTTCTCAGGGTGCTAACACCTAGTACTGGTCTGGTATCAGCCTGCCCAACATATTGTTCCTGTTACTGTAAGGCCAACAAAGACATTAAGAGACTTCAGCAAAGATTAGGGTCATTTGTATGCTAATAACACCTTTCTTAATTTTTTCCAACAGGTGCTCAACTTCCATGGGAAGGTACCTACTAACACTCCCAGAGAACATCTATCAATCATCAGGCCACAACCCAACCTGTTACCAAACAAAATGAACAGGAGAGCCCAAAACCAGATTGTGATCCAACAGAGTATTCTGTTACTTGTCAACATTTGACATTTCAGAAAGAGAACAAGGAGAAAAAGTGTACATTCAAGGCACAAAAAGTTAATTCTTCCTGATAACAGTCTGGCTAACTTTTTCTTGGTCCTTGAGATTAGTTTAATCCTTATTTTACTCTAGATCCTGGATATAAACAGTTAATGCTAACAGAGAAATGATGCCTCTGCTCTTTCTTAAGCTAAAAATAAGTTATACTGTAAAAAGGCTTCATAAATAAACCCTGAAGACCCTCTTAGGCCCCACTCAAGTACATTTTCTAGGACCTTAATAAGGGCATGATGCAGAAAATCTAGTCCATCAGCTTCTGCTGTGAATAACACTTAAGTACTCCACCTTCTCCAACTTTTGAGCATGAGACAGGGGCTCATCCTCCCCAGTATGTCCTGCTCACATACCTCTGATGACTTGCTAATGACCTGCCCACTCAGTTTCTCTGTTTGCATTTCATGCAATATGCTAAGCTAGAGAAGTAACAAAAATCTGAAATATATATTAAAAAAATAAAATAAAAAGGGTTATTTTAAGTAGGCACTTCATGTAACAAGCTGCTTTTGCTTAGTGACAATTATTCTTTCTGAGTGGATTTTTCCACTTATAATGCTGCTGCTAAATCACTGACAAGGAATAGCAAGAAAGGATAACTAAACATGCAGACAGAAAAAGAAAGGCATATCTTGATATCCTAAAAGATCTTAATGTTCTTTCTTTTGGCTTCACAGATGCAAGAAAGATTTCAACAAAGCATAATTGTTCTAATAATCCTGCATTAATACAACAAGCCAGTTTTAAAGTAACACGTGGTATTGTGCACTCTGATGCAATTAGCCTTGCTCAGAAAATCTGTTCAAAATGCTACACCTCTTTAAAATAGGGGGAAGAGGCACAAAGCCTTCTGCAAACTGCATAAGGGTACATTAGCAAAACTAAACAGTAGTAGTTATCCAGCTGTATGCTATTTGTTCACTGTCTTCAATGCCTCAGTCCAAAAAAACCCTTCAATATCAGCCTAACTTCACAGCTACTCATACGCTAAAAGCCAGCAAAAGCAATCTTCTATTTCAAAAAGGAGATGTTACATGTTTTCTAACATTTCATTTATCTCATCTGGGGTATCAAATGACAGGCACCAGAATGCCACAATAATGTTTGCTTTTTCAAAGAACTGTGACATCCTTTCAAGCTCACAAATCTACAGATCAACATTTTGCAGTGTCTTCCTTCACAGGTTCTCATACTTAAAAATGGAGCCCAAATATGCAGGATGAAAGAAAAAATGGCACTGCAACAAGAGCAGTGAGAACTATCTCTCAATGAAAAGCCTCCACTGCAAGCTACCAGCCCCAGAATTACATACATTCAGTGCATTAAGGCTTCTACATTTCTTCCAGGAATGAAGGGCAGCACAACAGCCTAAGGCAAACAGAACGGCATCACCAGCTTTCTCGGGCTGACACCATTGGCTTCTCAATCACATTACTACTTACTTAAGCCTTTTTTGCTATCTTTTGTAAAATTTAATGTACATCTAGATGAAATACGTATGAAGGTAATTACACAGCAAAATCTTGAGCAGGATGAGTTTCCATGCAAGCATTTATCTCTTCTATAGGAACTTTTCAGGTGTATACAGCCTTATCTTCTCATCTGTAGTGAAATCTCACCAAAAAAGCAAAAAGTTTTGTTAGTTTTCTGGCTAATCTTCTTTTTAGCAAATATATTTTCATCCTTTGTGGCAGAGAGCAGGTTATATGAAAAGAATATGTGAAGAAATGCAATTCTGAGAAACAAAGAATAATAAAAATCAAAGCTATACAAAAGCCATTTGAAATAAAAATCTAACATCTAGGAGAGACTACAGCTTAACTTCATTTACTTTTCAATCCTAAGATTTAGAGATATTTGAGCCACACAGTTTTGACTAAGAAAAATTCAGAGTACCTAGTGATATATATTCAGGAGTCAGTAATATAATTTTTATGTAATATAAAGCATCATCAAGAAAGCTACACTGAACAGTGAGTCACCCTCTTCTGCATGCTATCCTTAGCTGTCAATGCTAGCATAAGCTATATAAAGCAAGATGTAATATTTTTAAAAAATCCATTTAAATTAGAATTTTTGAGCCAAGTGTGAATAGGCACAGGCCAGATTTATATGACACAGGGATGGAACAGCAACTGAAAAACCCCAAACAAAATTATTACTACCTTAGATATTTTCACAGGTTAATGTGAACAAGATCAGTGACATGCATTTTTATTGTCTGTTAGCCAGACTATCAGATTTGTATAAAATATCACTGATCCTCCCCCCAAAAAAACTGGCAGAAGAAACGTTATGCTATAGCTTAGCTTTGGAGGGGATTGTCCAGTGTGGTAAGGAGACTAAGTTTACACAGATTGAAGGCAAGGCTGGACAAGTTCAGGGCATGGAAAACTACCAGTTATTAAACACATACACCACGCTCATCTCAGTAAGTCCATGGGCTGAACACGGTTGACATCTCAGAAGGAAATGGAAGGCATTATTTGCATGCTTGCCCTGTTCTTGTTCTTCCTTTTGTTTATAGCTGCTGTTCAAGACAGGACATCTTTTTGTCTGATCCGGTACAGCCTTTCTTATGTTCTTAGGTAATGAAAAATGGTATAACAGTAAACAGACTGGATAGAGATACTACAAAGAGCATCACACCATTGCCTACAAAAGATAAAATCCAGATGGAAGTCTCCAAAATTTCACAGAATCTGTCACCAAACATTTGATTCAAAATGGCTTTCAAATCTAATGAAAGTTGGTGGCAATTTGACAAAGCTTAACATGCCTCATCCTATCACCATCTGAAGAGACAGGTAAGGTAGCCTTCTGTGGGCTAACACGATTGTTGAAAAGAACTGTGCACATAGCAAGGTCAATAATAAAGCACCCTATAACCTTGTCTGCACTCTTTTCTGTCCTTTCACCCATCCACTTTCTTGTTTCGTTTGCATACTATGATTTGTTTCTGCAGTGTAAATTGTTCACGGCAGTAACTGTCACTGATACTTGTAAGAGGGCTTCACACAGTAGGCAGCATTCAGTGGAAGCCTCTGGCCACTACCAAAACAAGAATGATAGAAAATAAGAGAGGATAGCAGCTGAGGGTAATGGCATGTTGCTATTCTGAACTCTCTGAAAGCAGCTTTAGAGCTAAAGCAAAGAACAGAAAGACTAGCAAACGCAGAAGGCATTTTACCTCTGACATGTGGCTACATGCCTCATATTTTAGCCTTTTCTTAAAACTCACTTTTTCTGAAAGGTAATGTGTTCATGTTCCACAACTTCACTTACTCTATATTAAAAAAAATCAGCTGCATAATAAAGTCCAAGCTTAGTTTTTATTGTTAACTGAATACTCATCACCTCCAGCAACATCCCAATTTCTCTCCTGATTGCTTCTCACTTCCACATCTCTTGTTGCTCCATTTTGTCTTCAGCCTAACTGAAGACAAAATTGATTAAAAAAAAATAATCCATCAAAAGGGCTATTCTATTTCTGCCTGTAAGGTAAACTTCAAACTTGAGCCACTTTTAATCCGCTTTAATTCGTGTTAATGCACAGAAGGCAATAGAACTGGTACAATAACTGGGCATCACAGTAACACACAGGGAACTTGCCTGCCACTGAACTCCAAATAATTTTTTTTTCTTTTTTCGTTGTTTTTTGTTCTTGTTGTTGTTGGTGGTTTGGTTTGGTTTTGTTTGTTTGGGTTTTGTTTTTGTTTTTAGCCTTGTATCCACTGCGCTTCTAACTTCAACATTCTAGTTTTCTTTACTGCTCACAGAAAAGTCCAGGTTTAGCGCTTCCTCAGATCTCAGTTTGGTTTAGCATTCTTACGTCTCAAGAAGCAAGTACAAAAATTAGCCAGGGAACACTGTTTTGTCCCTGATCAGAATGTTCAAAGACAATTTACAGAAGAAACACTATGGTCTCTCTTTAAAGCACATCACAGGAAAACTGTGTTTTCAGTGTTTAAGGAAAAAAAAACCAACAACAACAACAAAAAAAAACCCCGAAAACCAAAACCACCAAACAAAACAATCTTGCTGCACATCCTGGTTTACATCATAATGTAAAAAAATAAGAATAATAAATAAAAAAAACCCACACACTTTTAAGCTTGGCTGCTTTGACAACACTGTTGATGCAACATCCCTACTTGTTCTGTCTTAGAGAATCAGAGATGATGTGAATTAGTTTCAAATCTCATATACCAGTGCAGAAATTAGGGACTGATGTAATTTCATCCATCTTTGTGAAGTTATACCAATTCATATCAGCTCTAATTTTGGTTTACAACTGAACACTGCTCTTTCATAGAGCTTTTAGATTTCTGAACAGCTTTCCTTTCAAATATTTTCAAAATTTCATTAAGTTTCTGGGCCTTATTATTCTTCAAATCCCTCCTGTGCCCTATCACTTACATGTTACCAAATAGAAGTAGATTCCAACATCTTTATATTAATGTAACATCACAAGATGTTTGATCTTACCTAGAGAATAAGGTCAGTAACACCAATTTCAAGAACAAGAGCTACATAGCAGAGAGGAATTAAGCTCCCAGTCGGAGTTCAACAAAACCCATATCATCTTCCCCACCATTCTTAAACTCTAAGATTTGTGTACAAGTCATCTTTTGGACATGATCCCTCAGAAAGCCATTCTCAAATCCTCTGATATACAATGTCTGAAAGTAACGTGGCTAAAGAGAACCTGTCTGATTTGTCTCCCTAACAAATGTGCTATTGTTTTTCTTCACTCTTACTCTAGTTTCTTACAAAGCTTTCTTTCCAGTGGCGTAAAAATTAGTGCATCTTCTTCTCTCATACATGGCATTTTTAGCATACTTTTAAAGTGAGCAGAAAGGGGACTATCACATGGCCTCTTAGTTATTAGCAGTTTTTAACTCGCTCTCTATTCCTGTTCTGAAGACTGTCCATAACACCTCTCTGAAATAAGTGCAAGCAACCAGAGAGGTAAAAAGTTTGATCCTCTTCACCTCTCAAGTCTTTACCCTCTGCTATACAGTCTTTTTGTAACACTTTGAAGAAAAAATCACTTTTATTTAAAAAATACAGGGAGCTACTGTTTGCGTTTGGAAAGCAATTAGACAGCAAGAAGCAGCCGCCATAGGGTCAAACTAAGAAACATTATTTTATGAACAGCCAACTGGCAAATGAAGCGAGAAGACTTGGTTACCACATGAACAAAATGACAAAAATAAAAGCTTTCAAAGCAATATTATTAAAGCTGAACAATACCTCATGCTATCAGAGGGAAAATGACAGCAAGGAGAAGCATAAAAACAAAACAAACAAAAAAAGTGGACTATAATTAACACTGACAACTTGAAGGCTGTTGATACTTCCAAAATAAAATGTATCATCTCACTTGATTTAGTGACATTCATCACCAAAAGGAGTAAATAAATAAACCAAACCCTGCACTAAACTTTTGTTCTTCATCACTCACCCTCCCTTCTGTACAGAGAGCTCTGGCTCCCTCCCCAAGCTTGCCGAAGTGGTAACCAAAACCGATTTCTGAAGCCTCAGGCAAAACACTCACATGGATTTGTTTCCTTATGGTGGCAGAAAGTTGGGATAGATGTCCTAAATGAGCACAGACTGCCAGACCAGTGAACAGCTATGGAATTTGCACCTCTATTTCACTGAACGGTCTGGGGAAGCTTAGCTGACAATACAGCCTGGATCATTTGCCGGGGCAGGGGGAGCAGAACAATAGGCACCATCTGTTCTGTCTCATTCAGAAGTGCATCTGAAATGAAGGATCCAGTTAGAGCACCAGAAAACGATTGCAGCGGGGTGCTGAATCCTTACTGATTAGCATAGTAGTATGGTTCACCTCATTTAGGTACTTACTATGGGCCTGAGCTGAGACTTTCTATTTCAGATCAGTGATTCCTGGCTGTCCTTACACCACGCAGCAGGTTTCGCGCTAATGATGTATAATGAAAAGTCTAACACCTATAATGCTTGTCAAATCATATAGCTGGTCTGTCACTAGTCACACCAGTGATCAGATTGGATGTCATACTTTTGACAAAAATACAGACAGACAGTAAGTGATGTGTAAAAGGCAAGAGTTTTTTTAAATAACACAAAGCACTTCCATAGACAGGAATTGTACCCATTTTATGGAGTTAAAAATTTACAAAACAAAATCCATTTGGTCTGTGGGTGGATACATTGAGAAAAGAGTGTATTTTACATAGCCCTATGATAACACAGAAATCAATAATTAATCCAGAGCATAAGAAAGCCACAAGAAAAGTCAAAGATCACACTAACTGCATTTACTTGTTACAGCGGCTATCAAGATCTTGATCTTAAAATTAAAAAGTGATAACAAGAAATTATTATAAAACTAAGGAAGGAAAATGTCTGTGTTAGAATAGGGTAATTTTAAGACTCGTTGCCTACAGCATATTCTTAAGCAATGTTATGCAATAAATTTTGTAATTCAAAAAATATTAGCAAATAGTAACTTTCCTTAGCCTCCCATTTCATCATCAAGATTTCCTACTGTAGTCCAGATATTTGTGTTGCAGCGTCTCAAAAGAAAAAAGTACACATAGCCAAAGTATTCAGTCTTTGGACATGGATCTAACTACATCTCAGCTACTGATGTTTCTGTCTCCAGCTGACTGCTGCTAAGGAATGAAACATTAGACCTTATAATGAGAACCCTAAAGGTATTTTCAAATACAGGGCTACCTCTGCAGGGTTTTTTTGCATCCTCACAGCAGGTTTTTGATTTTTTCTGCATGTGGTCATTCAGTGCCCTTACTGAGATGAAGCAACGCAGTAATTAGGACATATTTATCCAACCAAAGGAAGGTAATTTGCTTTCATTTTTCTTAATGGAAGGAGAGGGGCAACAGTTGAGGAAAGAAGTGAATACGGGCCCCGCCAGAACTTTTTTTTTTCCAAAGCAATGAAAAAAACAGTTTCAGAAAAAATACGGAGTTGAGCCAGCCGATTTAACATTTGCGTAATGAAGTCCCAGCAGGTGACACATTACAGAGTAAATGACTATAAGGAAATACTCCATATAGATGACAATTTTGCTGAAATACTCTCTATAGAACAACTCAAGAGTGAAGATACATAAAAGATGTCATTATTCATAGAAATTATGTGTGTATATATATACACACAGATTAAAAGAAATGTGAAGAAATAAATTACAAAACCCTATATTATATAGGAAAATATATGTATATATTAATATTATATGCATGTTATACTATACATGCAATGTAGTATATGTATTTTAAATAAATGTACGTAATTTATGCTGATACATTGTGTATGTGTATTATACATACAAAATATATATGAAATCTGTGTGTAACATGAAGAAAAGTGATGCAAAATTGCAGTACAACAAGCAGTCATTTTCTATGCAAAGGCCCAGCAAGTAGAAGATATTAAGCCCCAAGAAATCTTAAAGAAAAGCTCCAGTACATTTTTTCACACCATCACATTAGATTAGCAGTGTGAACAACTGCAAATAGAGAAAAGGTTGAATGTGGAAAACAATATTCTCAGCCAAAACAATAAGAAGAGACTATCAGGCCTGTGGAATACAGCTGCAACTCTGTGTATTAATTCAGACATGCTGCTGTCAGTGTCCAGTGACACTGAAAACAAGGATTGACTTGTTTTCCTCGGCACTGTCAAAGACTGGCTGTTATTTTACCCAAGACCACTGTAAACCTTTGAGAAATATGCTTACAGCACCTCTTTTAGTAACTCAAAATCTGAGGAAGTCAGCTTTTCAGCAAGGCAAAAGGATGACAGAATAATTTGTCAGAATATTTAATATCACGTACAATTAAAAAAAGTAATCACACATCCCTCCTGCAAGCCTGTAATTTATACACCTGTAATATACCTTCCAAATAATTTGCTAATATTGATCACAAAAACATCATCAGCATCATCCTCAAACTACAGAATCGATTACCACATGGTAAACTTAAGATGCGAGATGGAGTTTTCTATTCCATTTTCTTCCTAAGCAGTATCTTGACACTAGGTGCTGCCTGGCACTGCCAGGTTAACTCCCATGAGAATGTCATTCAATTTCACAGATCTCTTAATGATTTCTGTGAAAATCTTTTATGTATGTGAATCTCAAGAATCAGTTTAAACACAGCTACAAATTTACACTTATAACTGGAAAGATTCTCATCTATGAAACTGTGGGAGGAAAAATAACCCCTTCACCACTCCGATCCTCCCATCGAAACCCCAACAAACCCAACCTGACATTTCCAATTAATCCCTTCTTTCCTCAGAAGCTGAAAAATCACCAGTCATAACCAAATAAGGAGTTCAGTTTTCAAATACAGACTGTGGAAGTTTTGGGAGTTCTCCAATTTTTCTGAAATTTCTACGATTATTTACAATTCCCAAGTATAGAGTCAAATACTGAACAAGTGAAAAAGTAGGCTGATTTTCTTCTTACTAATCACGTACCAAAATTATTGTCCTGGATATGTACTAACATTTTCAGAGAAGCTGAATAGATCAATTATATTTTTTACTTTGTACTGAAATTCTCATGTTCAGGAATTGAAAAAAGTTAAATAGTAACATCTGGCAAGAAAACATCGCTTTTTGTCCACAAAGTTTCATTTTTGCAATAACTTCATTTTAACTTTGTAATATTTCCAAATAAATACCATAAGAAAGACTGCAACATTCTAAGTACCATTCTTTTGCAAAAGTTGAAAACTAAAAAATGGCCCAACCATTTAAAAATGTTTTCTTTTTAAAAAAAAAACATATGCATAAGTCTATGAAATGGAAAAGAATGCAGACCATCAGAATTTTCTTCATAACATTTTTTCTTTTTATTATCTTTACCAAGCATGAAACTTGAATTGTTTGTTTAACAAGTGCTACTGGTTTTCAATCCCACTAAGATATCTGTATCATCAAACCCATTCCTCTTTTCTAATACCTGTCATCAGGTATTTCACTCACTGTGCAACCGACTTTTGTGTAATTCTGTGTAACCAGGGAACACACTATTACAATGATATTTTGGAAACAGAAGCAAGGTTGAACTAAAAAAATCCCAAACTCCAGAGCTTCAGCAAAGTCAGGATGCAGGTCTGGGGGACTTCTTTCTTTGTGTTTTCTCTTTGTTTTGAAACACTGGTGTATTTATGGTTTCCATTCAACTCGGTTATGTATTCACTCCTGACTACACCTTTGCCTAGCCACTGCTCTATTATTTGTCACCACCATTTCCTAAACAATACAACAGTCAAGGAACATAACACTAGGAGGTTAAAGAGAACAAAGCACAGAAGGCCTTTACTCCTAAGCCTGTAAATGATCTGTCCACTCACTGATATGTGAGATCTGCCACTATTTCTCACATGGCATCACAGATGCTCTGTTAGCATTCAGCCTGCTTTCAAGAAAGAACGCTTTCAGATAAAAGCATATATGGAGTGGACTGTACTTTCTTATGTCAGCTTAGCTCTATCCATGTAGATCTTCTGAGCAACAGGAGAGCAACAACTCAGTTGTTCTAGCAGTCAACCATGCTCCTCTAGCCTCCACTCTGCATCCTCAGCTGTTACACTTGGAAATGATTACACACCCAGGTACAACTGAGCCTTTTCTCCTTCTTTGCCAGGTAACACTGTCACAAGGAAATGACTGTAAAGCAGGGCAAAACCAAGCTGGTAAAAGCAGACTGAACAACCCCAGACTTAGTCTGTTAGGCTACACATTTCAGATTGCAGCAGAACACGAGTGGTCAGTGCTCGCTGTTCTGGCTCAGCCTACAAGGCTTAGCCAGGAATTGGGTTAGAGTTACATAAACGCGAATTCAAAAAGGATTTCAGCCGCACTGTCTGGTTCAACTAACACAATTACAGAAAAAGCTTTGTCAGTACACTGAAAAGATTTATTCTTTGCAAATGTTCCTGTTGCATTTAGAGTCAGAAGGGAATTAGGACAGAGACAAATGATGCCAACTTTGTAGGCAAAGCTTCCAAAAAAAGATGCTGTGATGCAGAGGAGTTTGGGTTCATGTTAACAGACCACAAATGATGAGGAAGTGAACCCTACTGAATTTACCATGGGGAAAAGGAAAAACCCATGGGTTTTTTTTCCCCCAAGAGCTCTCAGCATTTACTCTGTTGACTGAAATACAGGGATTACGGCATATAACTTTGAAAAAAAACAAACCAAAACTTTGAAAAGAAAAGCTGCTATGAAAGCCTAGAGTAACTGGCCATTTACCTTAAACCGTAAAAGTGTTTTAAGCAAACTGATTTGATTAAAAAAGCACAAAGAACAAAACAGAAGCCTATGGTATTCTCAGCTTTCATTGGTTTGAATGCCTCAGGTGTGCAGCTAAGCAAAAGGCATCAAAGAAACAGCCATAGACTCTTCTTTCATGGTATGATCTGCCAGCCCACACACCTTAACACACACATATATACTGCCCCATAGGACCTGCAGGCAGCATACTGTCCCAAAGAAAACCTGTCTGATCACCACTGAGTGCGGAAAGGATAGATCCCAACTTCAGCACGTTACTGGACTTACAAGCCAAACCTAAATGTCTCCTAAGTTGTCCATCTTTCACTTACTCAAGGCACTGTCCACAGTGTATTCCACATCAGGAAGGAGCTGGACTCTGCCTGCCTCAGGTTACACATACAAGGAAACAGGCAAAAGCTTTGGTTAAAACTTTCAGCATTAGTTAAGATATAATATCCCAGAACCATCAGGGTTGGAAGGGACCTCAGGAGGTCTAGTCCAACCAGCTGCTAAAGCATCCAAGCAATTATCAAGCAAAAAAAGATTATATTGGTTATTCATATATATTCAAATATATTCAAATCCATAATGCTGTTCCCTCTCACACATATGATATAAAAGCTATTTTGACTAGGAGATGAGGAGTTGTACTGTTTTATGGAAACATACAATTGATTCATACAAGCAAGGTCTGCTTGATCTAAGAGAGTACTGAGCACAATTTTGCAAGTAGGTTCTTTGAAAAAAAAATTTATACCTGAAAAATCACATATATCAATCCCAATTACAAGGGCTGAATCAGAATTCATGTATCTCCAACCTTTGGCATATTTGAAACACATAGCATTGCTATTTCTAGTGATACTTCCAAGTGCCCTGGATGGTCTACACATATTTATACACCCATGGAAGATGCAGATTATTAACTGACACAGAATGCTAGTCAGAACAGAGAAATTGCTTCACAGCAGTTTTCCTTTAACTTTCACATCTGCTACATTCAAACAATTGTCATGCATGCAAAACTGCCTGTCATGCCTCTCATTAGGGGCCTAGAATGAGCTGGGGGAACACACTCTTACAAAAATGCATTAGCACATTTATGATTGGTTTCTTGAGTATTCTTTCTCAGACTGTAGAAGACAGTTTTCAAATTTCACATACGATACTTTTAAAATTCTAAATTGATTAACATTCTTGCTGTCCAGTACTGGTCATAGAACAGCTCCTGATGACCACAAAGAGATTCATCTGTAGCATGCACCGAAATCTGTCTCCTGTTCAATCATTACTACATTCCTACTTTACTATTCTTTTCCAACCAGAACCATATTTAATAGATTTCTGATCAGTCAGAACACCTGGGGGGTCTGATTGACAATGTGAAAACACAGAACTGAGAGAAGAGTCAGCAGCTAACCACAGTAAAGGCACACTAGTGAGTCCCATTAGGACATCATGCAAGAATTCAGCATTCTCTCATGAAAACAAGCACAAATTTAACATGTGGAGAGTGCAGGCAAAGAGATCAAGGCCTTTAAAAGTCTGTGGCAGAAAAGAGAACTAATGTAAACCTGAATACAGACAGACTCTGTCATCACTTGAACCAATCTTTGTGTTTCTGGTTTGGGATCTTTAAAATTCCTCGGAGAAAAGAGAAAAAAAAAAGTGGAATTGCCTGGATACCTCTGAGAATAGTAGAATGACATGTAAGGCAGCTGTGGGAGTATTAACAAATACAAATAAAATAAGAAAAATTACACATTACTCTGAATCTTAGAAAAGTCTGTGTTTAACTCAAAGGAAAGAAGGCTGAGGGTTCCTAGTGACTGTAATAGAACTATGTTAACTAGACTATACAGCCATGAAACATGGTTTCTCTACACACCAAAGCACACTACGCATGCATTTCACCATGGGATGAAGTTCAGCTGCTTAATCTACAAAGCAATGTCATTTTTTTGGCATTATGTATGTACTGCCAAAAACATTGTCTATTTAATTTTAACACATTTTCACCACCTTGAAAGCTTGCAGGAACGTAGAGTATCAACTTGAAAACTAATGGGCTCAAAACACTATGAGCAGGGTAATCTTTTGAGAAGAATAAAGCTCTGACTGCATTTTTAGTTTAAATATGTCTGTATTTGTTTTCATAAATCCACTTACTTCTCCATAATGTGACTTCCCGTACCCTACGTGTGTTTTCAGTGGTTTCAGCTACATAGACATATTCCAGGTATAAAATGCAGCTAATTAGTAGCTAACTACCCCAATGCGATAAAGGAAAATAAAGGAGATTCGTTAACAGTAAACAACCATGAGAGAAGAGTTTGTAAGAAAAATAAATAAATCTTCAGCTTAAAAAGATAAGAGAGTGAACTCTTTTTCAGATACGAAAAAATACATTTCTCAGAACCCCACAATGTGAATGGAAGTAGCAGAGTACCAGGATTCCTGTGGAAGAAGCCTTACATACAAGTGTGAGATGATCACTGAACTATGGATGGAGTCCCAATTCAAGCAGACATCAAACTAGGCCATGTTAGCCATTTACTAAGCTAACAGTTGATCTCCAGAAGCCAAGTTTTCCCTTGATATTCTGCAGTCTTTAGGATCAAGCTATTTGAATTTACTCTCAGAATTTTTAGCCCGAGAGCTTTCTGGTGTCACAGCTATTTAAAAATAAGGATCAGCACTGCTCAGAGATAATGCCACTGCAGCATAAACACCTGACAGCTAAAGTGACAGCTCTACAAAGATGTCTCTGGACACTGATACCAAAAAAAG
The DNA here is from genome assembly GCF_963210335.1 of Falco punctatus. Classification (NCBI taxonomy): domain Eukaryota; kingdom Metazoa; phylum Chordata; class Aves; order Falconiformes; family Falconidae; genus Falco; species Falco punctatus. The sequence continues at coordinate 28,574,970 of NC_137590.1, read as the reverse complement.
CTAATAGCAACTGAGTTAAGCTGGAGGCTCACAAATGGACCACGTGAAGAGCCCAGCACATACAGACAGCTACCTCTCTCAGCCTAAATCTTCACTATCAACAAGGTTCAGAAAAGCCAATTACATATGATCGAATTCCTGCAGTTTGCAAATAATTTCTCATATAAACTAATTACTCAGTAAGAATCTATAGATCATGTCCTAAATTTAATTGATGCAAAAATCTTGATTTGTCAGTCATATCAGTATAGAAACACCAGCCAAGCATACATGTAACAGTATTATTGCTACATAACCAGCATCAACCACCACCATGACTTTTCTAAGCTAAATAGAGAAACAAATGTAATGTAATGTCATTTGGTTGATACCAGTGGTGTGGTATTATGGCCGAGCTGAGCAATGACAAGTATTTATTTTCTGTACTGATCACAAAATATACCAGCCTATGAATCTACAGAGAAGTGCAAAACCAAAATTAATAGCATCTTCTCGTTATACTGAGTAACTTGCTGCAAAATGGTCACATACACAGTCAATGAACCCAACTATTCTGAACTTCCCCTTAGCATTTTTAATTAAACAAACACTTACATCAAATTAAAGGGAAAAAAGTTTTTCAATGTGAGATAAATCAGCAAGTCCTCCATATAACCATAACAGGGAAATTATGAGATTAGTGTAGCACTCCCTGCCTTCTCATATTTTTTGTTAAATCAGTTAACTTCATCACATGTAAAATGAGGCCACACTTCTTCAATCAACTCTTTTCAGAGATCACTACCTACTTAGAAATTTATGCAAGGATATTAAGTTTTGCAATGGTCAAAGGGTTACAGTTCCATAAAGAAGTCATCTGCAAGACTTTGGGGCAGAACTCACATACTTCAGTTATTACTACCAAAATAATCTCAATACACAAAGAAACTATTTATTTAAGCCAAATTAATACTATTTGTGTATCTTTTAAAACAAACGGAGCCTTTAAATTGCACACTGCCTTTTCTGTTTCTTCATTATTCTCCCATATCATAGAATAATTTACATTGGAAAGACCTTTAAGATCATAGTCCAACCGTAAACCACTGCCAAGTTCACCGCTAAGCCATGTCTATATTGATACAGAGAGATGTAAATCCAGTGAGGGCAGTGCTACTGCATCTGGGATACTGTAAAGAGGTGTAAGATAGGAAACAAAGGATTGGTTAGTATGGTAACAAGCAAGTGACAACACAGAGCAGATACAGAATTTCTCAGGAAAGAAGTTTAAAAACCAAAATGGTTTCCTTGGGTTCCTCCCTGATACAGACATTTAAATAAACTGGGTGTTAATAATAGTATAATTTGGCAGCAAAAATTAATAAAAAGAGAGGCTGATTGGCATGAAACTGAAGACCCATCAGGCAAGCAACTGCTCCTCTCACAACAGCAGACCTAACCAACAGGGTCATTAACAAGAAGTACATGAGCAGCACTGTTTTGTTACTCTGCTTATGTAGCCAAATGCAACTGGGTTGATCAATTTTCTTTAATCTGGCAATGTATCAAAGCATTCTGTATGACTGGAAAAGTCCAGAGTCTTACTTGTTATTACTGCCCATCCATAATGATTTTTGTAGCAAATGACCTGGAACACCATGAAAAATAGGACTCAACAGGGCTGCCTTAAATAGGAATGTAATACTACTTTATTTAACCAAAGTAGAACGTGAACATTTAGGCTCACTTCATTATCCTGAGGTACCCTACCACAGGTACAGTAGCTGCACATGCACCCCATATGTGAAAATAAATGTTGAAGCACAGGTCTGCTTTGGGAGACCAGAGAGTAGCTCATCCAGCTATTTGAACACATCTACATGATGGTGAGCATCTTTTTGTTTTACCATCTTCTGCTCTGCAAGTTTGATGATGTGAGCATATCAGGGCTCAAAAGAAATTATTAATAATGTGGAAAAAAGGTAGCTATCTCAAAATTTAGTGGTTTAGAAATATGAGTTAATTTCATTAATAACTGTTTACATTCATTTCTAAAAGTATATCTAGAGTACTAACTCCTAATTAAACAAACTCATGTTGCTGTGCTATCACTAGCGACTTTTATGGCTCAGTTACAGCAGTCAAAAATCCCCACTGTAAGGCTGTAACAACAACAAAACCCCTACATCGCAAAAACATTCTGTGCTTTTAATAGGTTGCTATGGAAATATTTTTCCTTCTGTAATATCAAAGTAGCTTCACACACCCAAGCAGAAGATTGGTTGCTCAGTCATTAATTTGATTCACTTTCAGAAGCTTTCTCCATTGACAGGTTGGTAACAAGCTGAGACCCTCATTAAACAACAAAAAAAAAAACCTGTTACAAGTTAGTATGAATAAATAAATCTAAATTGACAACTAGGAAGATAAAGCAGGTAAAGACATAAGTTACAACCCAGAAAAGTGGAATTTCATCAGCCAGAGAAGTTCTGCAGTTTGGTAGAAATCTACTAAGTTCACAAAAGCTCAGTGTAAAATGTGCATTTCAAGGTTAGGTTCTCAAAAACATCTAAGGGGAAAAATGGAATATCAGATAACATATCTTGGCATGAATCATTTTTTTGACTCTAAGTACTTCAGCAATGCTCAGGTGCATGCAAAAAGTTTAGAAAGCAATAGAAAAACAAGCCAGCTTCAGCAGGATTACAATTTCACAACAACACAGGATAGCTCAAAGGTGGAGAGATGTGACAGCAATTAAATGTATCAAACTCAGAGTCCAGAGACTTGGATTCAATTTGCAGCACTTTTATAGACATCCTCAGGCATACGACATCTATATCCAGGAATCTCTACTCCCTTATCAGAAAAATGGCAATGAACAACATCTTCCTATTTCAGGATGAATGGTGTGAGGATAAATACATTACAAACATGTGAGGCATTCAGACATCATAATAGCAGGAATAAACACAGCCCTAGAACAGGCAGAACAGTTAGTGTTGTACTGGGACATACAGTGCTCCTTTCCCTTCCTATACTTCTAAACATCTAAGCATGTGTCAGAGAGACACCGTGTCTCTAAAAATAGGGCATGATTTCATGTTGTACAACTTTCCAGCATCGCTTGAATTCATCTGGGTGGTTTCACTACAGAAGAACATAACCCAAACTCACAGACAGTATTTCTGAGATGGCTGAAATTGTTAGAGAACCCGTTGTTCTCCATGTCCCTCTCCTACCATTTGTTACCCTCAAAGAGTCCATGGTCTCTCAGGACTGAATACACCTTCTCTTCCACCATTCCTGTTAAAAGCACAGTGACCTCCACAACAGGAAGAGACCATTACTGCTTCAGCTATCACATCGAAGCCTGCTCTTCAAAAATGTAGGCCCTGTCTTCTTTGGGCTAACCTGAACATGACATAGCAAGCACTGCTGCCCTTACTGCTGTCACGCAGAAGTGGTACTAATCTGTATGTATTGCCCCTTAGTCGATCTGCAAACTTACGAAAGCGCATATTTAATACCTATTACAATGTTCTAGAAGTTACCCAACAGGAACATGGTCAAATACCTTTGCAAGGTTCCTGTTTTACCTACTAGTGAAGGATATTTTGCTTTGATGACTCTCCCCCCCCCCCCCCCCCCCGATTTACTTTCCTTGATGGTGTGAAATGATTATATAATGGAGCACTACCAAGATTTAAATGGAAAAAAAAACCCACCAACTAAATCAGAAAAACACTGCACTGTTTACTTATGGAACTTATGGACTTTTCAAAAGCCAGACTCACAGATACCTGCTACTATAGCTACTATGAAGCCTAATATATTAAACACCTTTTTCAGCTGCCTTTTTTAATTAGAAATTGGAAGCCTACATTAAGAGAACCACTCATTCAAATTTCAACAGAGATCAAGATGAAGCAATACTTTTGGAAAAGTCAAATATTTATTTTTCAAATTACTACAGACAAGTGCAAGATTTAAACATGCATTTCAATAGATATCAGAAGCAATACGTTGATGCTTTTGTAATATTTAACACACTTCACATCAAAACCACTAGGAAAATATATACCTTATATTCTAATTAAATAGACCAGTCACCCCACCATCCACTGAACCTAAGAACCTTTGCAAATGAAAATGCAAATAGACGCAGAAGAGCAGTAGCACCCTAAAACACCCTTACTAACAGGGCTGCTCTTTGGAAGCCCCGGAACTCAGCTCTGACCCAGGTCTTACCTTCCTGTGAGCAATTAATTCAGTCAAGTGCTTGCAAAAGTTTGAATGCAATGATTGCCGATCAGTATGAATGGCAGCACTTCCAAAAGTCAGAACCTCAATTTACCTCAGAAGTACCTCATAACTAAACCACATCAATCTGAAAGATCTGCTTCACCACAGGAATAAATGAAGATGATTTTATAGATTTGATTCATAAACTGAATTGTTGCACGCTTTTTTTTTTAATTATAATTTTCCACCAAAGTAATTTACTTAAACATTTTTCTAATAGTTAGCAAAACCAGAAGTCATTGGCTGAAGTGACACATCTAAGATCTGGTTCAGCACTCCCTGAACTACACAGAAGGAACGTTTTCATTCTTTCAGTATGCTTTGAATCATACCAATGGATGTAAGATAAAAATACGATTACTAGAACTGAACTCTCTACTAGTAATACAAGGAACATATTTCTTTTTTGCTAGGCCTTCCACGGAAGAAAAATTGGAGATCCATAATCATGTTACCTGTCTTACTCCAGAGTCCTGAAACAGCACTTTCAAAAGGGCCCCAAATAATCAAACCTACCAACCAGCCATCCCACGCTGACTAAACCAAAGGCAGAGTAACCTCTCTCTACTTTTTCATGCACAACACAGCAATGAACAGAGCTTAAGTGATTTTCCCACTAGAGATAGACACAGATTGCAAGAATAGTGTAAGTGGCTGCAACTAATAATCTTACCTCTATCCACACTGACTGGCAGCAGAAAATTGTAAAGCATGCCCTAAGTATCATAATCCTCCAGTAAACCTCTTCTATTCATCAAAATCTCTGTTTACATAAATTTTGTTCAGTCACCTCTGTGCAAACACTAATTAACTATTTAAAAGCAAGAATGTTTTAATATACTGTTCTATTTATATTGCTATAGCTATCACCATATTTAAGTGGAGTTTTTCTTTGTTATTAACTATTTGAGTTCTCCACAAATGGTGTAACTGTGCAGTTTCTTCAAATGCTCTTCCTCCAGCCTTCATCAAGTGTCTACTTCTACTTGAAATGTTTAGTTTCAAGTGTATGTATTTGTATTTTTAATGCTGCAGATTTTCTTTCAGTTCTTCAAAGCCATCACTAGCAAGTAAGCAGCTTTGATGGTCTTGAAAAAAAAAATCTTAAGGACTGAAATCCAATCTAAGTGAAAAAATGTAAAAGGAAATCTGAGCAGAATACCATGCAACAGAAAGACCTGTGCACAGACTACTCAGCAGTTCTGAATGCAATTCTCTTTTTAAAGCCACATTGCTCATTTGTTAGGAACAGAAATCTCAATGATTTAACAGGTACTATTCTAAGTTGCAATGCCCTGCAAAGAAGGTACATCTCTACCCGATCTGGCTGAACAAATGTAGAGCCTTAAATGAATTTCAATTACATAAAATTAACCATGCAGTCTTCTCAACCTTATTTTTCATTTGCCCCCAAGATGTGTGTCTAATACCACAATAAATTCAAAGACAGGCCTGAAAAAATGGCACAGTACATATTTTTGACAAATAACACTGAATTAACACTTTCTCTAGCCATCTGAATCTGTGAAATTGAATACAAAGTCTTCATAGCATCAGCAAACTAATACACGCTCTCTTGTGTATTAGATATATACTCTCTTGTAACTAACCAATACCAGTTAAAGGTATCATCTTTAACCAGAGCTATCATTACTTTAAAATTTTATTCTGTGTTACTCCCTAAAGAAGATTTTTTTTCCTAAAATCTTTCCGAATCTCTCACAGGCAACCCCTGCTGTTTGTTAGTATGACCTACCAGAAGAATCCAAACCCCAAACACCTGAATCTTGCAAGTTAAATTTCTTCCAAACATTCAGCAGCTTCTCAAGTAAGCTGCATCTTTCTTCCTTTCATATAATGGGGTAGGTACCAATACCTACAATACATGGCTCATAGCGTAATTGCTTACGCTGTAAACACTGTTTATACTTACAGAATTAACTGAAGATCTTGGTACTATATAATGAATTTGGTAAAACTACAGATGTCTGTCACACAGGAAACGCTTGATTTATGAGATTTGTTTTCACGCCAGACTGAGTTGAATTGTAAGGCTGAATAGTTGAATGAAGAACCAAAAAATGTTTGACACTACAGCTGTCAGTAGCTACTCCCATGATGCAGAGCAGTATTCAGTCCAAGGAAAAAACAACACCAGGGTGCAAAAGCTTCTCTAGTCCTAATTCTTTAACTGTTTTTATTTTAAGAAGATTATTCTGGTCAAATTAAGGGAACTTTTAAAATAAAGTATAGTTTCATATAAAAAATATGGAGTGCACGTGCAGTAAGTGTGATGTGCTATACTTCCTGTTCACTGTAGATTTTTTTTCAAATTACCATTCCAGTTCTGACCCCTAAGACCTGGAGGATGCTTGCTCTACTTTCAAGCATCTTTTGCTGAGATTCAGAGTTTACTTTTGGTATAATAAGATTTGAAGCTAGACTGCAGCTGAGAAAAATCTCCCACTGAGAGTTGGATTACTTGAAGTTTTGAATCATGACTATTGCGAAGCCCTAAGCAGGAAGCACAGTCTTCATGCTCTCTACTCAAGAGCTGCACGGAGGACAGACTGTCACATCACAGGCCTGTTTTCTCACCAGGCTGGGCTGCTTCCAGAAGGGTCCCACCTGTCACTCTGGGCACTGTAATAATTTTTTAAAATAAAACTAAAATGTGTATGCCTATATGGATAATATGTTTTGAATAACAAGTTTCAGCACCACACAGTAAAAATTAAAACAATTCCATGGGCTAATGCTATACAACATAGACAACTTAGTTTTTTACTTTTCCCCCTTCAACTTACTCTGTGGGTCCCAGTTGAAACAAAATTATTTCCTAAGCATTTAAATTTAAGACAATTTTGCTATATTTGCTTTAGAGTAGGGTTATGTGAAAATACTTATTTTATGTGGTGATGACCAGAAGTAAGAGGATTTGTAAGGAGGCTTGAGATGCAGCTGAATGTACAGTGCTAAATTCAGAAGTAGAGATTTAAATTTAGGGAACTCCAAACAGAAGCTCTGTTGTGTAATTCCACTCCCCCACCTCAATTATTCAGATGCCAGATAGGACAGTATAATCTCAGCATTAATTTACATGTGAGTATGAATATAATGATCCTGAATTCAATGTATGCATGTGAGAGGAAGGGATCCTCAACTCAAAATGGTACAAATGAACAGACAGACAGCATTCAAAACCCAGTCTACCAATAGAGTATACTGAAATACTATGTTGACCAATTCCAGAATACCACCACACTTTCACAGCTGTTAAGCACAATGCAAACATTTTTACTCGAAGCTTGCAAACAAGAAAAATCACAGAATGACCAAGTCCCTGCATTTCAAAGTAGAAATACTGTACCAGTGCAGGCAACAGCCCAATAGTGTAGCCCTCTTAGGCAACAGAAGATCCAACAGGTCAAGTACTTGCTACAAAACATGAACAGAGTTAGAGGTCATGAAGGAAAAGCAGCTCTTCCACAGGAGAAAACATTCCAGAACTCGACTCCAAACAATCAGAGACTGAGCTTGGGTAACTTTGCTGAAGCCCAAGACCTACACATGATAATTTGGTCCCATGGAACACGCAACAGCTGCAGACTCTTACCTGCAGGTTTACGACTGAACCACTAAACATATCCAAATACAGCACACCCAGTTCAGATGTATTTTTAATATTCAAACAACCTCTACCTGCATTAAAAATATTTCTTCTGGACTACCTATGCTCTGATACTCACCACCTTTTGCACATTTATCAGTAGCATGTTTTTTACAAAGTTCAATCCATGCAAGCTTGTCTATTTTTTTGTCCCACCCTCAATAAGTCAATTTGCACTTCTTTACAAAACTGAGTTCTGAAAGTATTCAAATAAAAAGCTTTCCCCTCTGAGCTAAAAAAAAGTGCATGTTTTAATCAAACTCAGGTCCTCTTTCAAAGTTTTCTGTTTATTCTTTAACATTCCATTCCTAGACAAACCACGCCCTTTACAAACATCCATAAATTAAGTTGCAAAAGGTCCCTCTGAAGCAGATCACTACTAAAGCACTGTATTTTAACCATGAGATCATTCTGCACCAGACTAAGGTCATAGTAGTAAACTGATCTTGTCACACAGAAATATTAATACAGCATAATAAATATAGGTAAATGCTTACATGTTTCATATATAAATCCATAATGTATATATTAAGTATTTGTAGAATTTATCTTTTCTGACAAAGTAATTTCATTACACATTCAGCAAAAGATGTTATTGTCAATTTTGTTTCCATCCATAATGCTGTGGTAGGACCATACAAACAGTTTAAGAAATCTAATGTCACAATAATATTAAGATTTCTAAAGGGACATGCTGACTGATGGGCCAGATATGACTAAAAATATTGTCCCTAATTTTAATTGGGTTTACAATTAATTTTCCAGTTAATTCTTATTGACAGTCTTTTAAGAGAACTGTTCTGTAATCAGTGGCTAGCATGCAGAACAGTTGCCATGATAACCTCAAGTAGGTTGCTAAAAGATTTCTAATATTCTAGTTAAGAAGAAGCCAACACCTTCAAACTTTATACCACCTTGAATTTCTCTCTTCTTTTGTTTTACAGTTCAAATCACCTACATTTAATCTGGAATTCAATTTTTTTTTTAATTGTTGACTGCTTAATGAAATCAAGATCATTCTGTTTTGAATGCTTGTAAATAAGATTAATATATTCTATACAATAGGAAGCATTTGTCAGATTCATTGTACAACATCTCCACTATATAAAAAGGTCTCCATATTTATATGCAATTTTCTTTTACTTTATAAAAAGGGATTCAGACTGCTTTAAAACCACAAACTGAAAGACAAGTCTCTCATTCTCTGTGTGTACAACTTCCATGGCAGATCACAGTGAGACTTTAATTGCAAGACTTGCAAAACCAGACTCTGAGAAGACTGCGTACAAAGACAAGGGAAATGCAGGTTTCAAAGAAAACTGTTGCTGTTACTAAACTAAGGGCCTGGGGGTTTATGTACTCACCTAGATATTGCAGCATGTAGAGTTCTAACTGATTTGCACTCTAGAAATACCAAAAATTGGCAGACACTAACTGAGGACGTTTGTTTTATTACAAGCATGATTAGAAGCCAGGTTTTGTTTTTGTGTAGTCTTAGCTGCCAGAAGGATAGTGCCAATTCTGTAATAATGGTGATGTTTTGCAAACGACCTGAAGTTCCTTTTAAAACCAAATATGTAGTCATACATTTTTCCCCCCCTTGACTTTATTAATGATCAATACCATAAAAATACTAACATCTCTGAAGCTTTGGATGATTTCCTTAGAGAAACCACTTCCTTCCCAAGCTCATTCTGCAAATGGGAAGGATTTGATTTTTCAGTTTGCTAAAACTGTAGCATCAAACTAAAACTAATTTTCTTAGCGAATTCATACCTTTTTGCAGGTGAATGCAAGTTATTTGTTTAATTACGTCAGGAGTCAAGATGGGCAGGTGCTTCAAACTAGCACTGCCCAATTACCTAACCTAAGAGTATAGCAGTGAGGTGAGTATCAGCATAGAGTAGTCAAAAGCAAAGTGAACAAAAGGAAACCCTACATCAACCACAGCACGTTTTTTTTATTTCATCTTTAGTGGCCTACATTATATTTTACATCATTTTGAAACTCAGAATTTACACTTGTTTTTCAGGTGTTGCTGGGATAAAAATCTCAAGGGCTTGTCATCTATGAATATCTCTGTGCACTGACAGCTGGCAGGACTTAAAGGAAGGATGAAGGACGAAAGAAGGAGAAAAATTGCAGAAGACATTAATCTCCAGAAAATCCCATGAGGCAAGGTCAGTACATCGGTCACTGTCTGTCTGAGGTGAGAAATTCAATAAAGTCAGAGCATAGCAAATCTCCTGATGAATCTTTGTAACATCTTTCATTTCAATAACAACTTTTATGGCTGGCACAAGGCAGAACACTTTGTGATAAGCAGCTCTTGGAAAGCCCCAGACAACTGCAGTTGCCAGCCTCAAAATAACCAGAGAGTAGCTCCTTGCCTTGAAACATCTACCAAAATTTGGCAATTCCACAAGATTTTCATAGGAAAGCCCCAACTGTGCAGAATTAATTTCTTAAAACAAACTGGTTTATTTGTATCACAACACTCTCAGGAATCCCCATCACATTCAGGGAGAATTGTGTTTTGTCACGTATGGGTACATAGGTGAAAAGTAGCTACTCTTCCTTAATGTCATATGCCAAGAGCGTAACCTGTTTCTGCACTTGAAAACCTTTTACTACCACTTTCTTCCACACAGAGCTCAGAAAGGCCCGTGTTTCTTCAGCCCCATCAAACCATGAAATTCAACAAACATTCCTTATCAGAAGTAGAATTTAAACAATAGTTCATTCCTAACCAACCTGATTTCTGAAATGGCATCTTGCTGTATCTTCTAAGAACAGGCAGCCAATTAACACACAAACAAAAAGAAAAAAAAAAAAACACAAACCACAAAAAAAGACCACCAACAAAAAAAAACTGGTGGCCTAAAGTACAGATGCATAGTTAGCCCACAGACATACTTTCCTCCCCCTCCTATATCAGACTGGTGGGGCAGGAAGCCTTAACCAGAAAACAGAAGGGACAGAATTTAATAATCTGACCTAATCAACAAAACTTTTGAAATTAAATGAAGCCATGATGTCACACCTGTCCCTGAAAAACAGGCTGATTGTTTTCTATGGGACTGGTTACCAATTTCTTGGATGGCCTTAATTTTACACCAGCAGACATCATCACTTACTTTTTTTCCATTGATGATTGATGTACCTAATGCTCTTAAGAGTTTGGAACACTATGAACTAAACTAATTCTGTACTGAGGAAGTCCTGAAGAAAAGAAAGATATCAAAAGCTGCATGCTCACAGAACTTTTAGATTAAAATTTTGGCAGCAACTCTGGACAATCACCTGTGCAGTGACGACATATAAAAAGTTCTTAAAATTAATATAAATTAAATCATTCTGTGATGTCCATAAATTAAATGTTCTTATTAAATATTAAATGAATCCTATAATGAGAAAAAACTCCTTTAGGTGTTATTTTCTTTCCCCCATAGTTTAAGCACACCTAATTAGTATCTTTTGTATAGCAAACAGCAACTGTTTAACTGTTTGTGTACACCCACAGTTAAGTGGATAGAACCAACTCCAGTTTGCACAATATCTCAAATTATGTGTCCATTTAGCCTGAATGTGTACAATGTGCAAGAATCTTGCTTCTCGCTGTGTGCTTGCTTTCTTTTTTTCTCCTGCCCTGAATCTTCCCATTTTATGTGGAGCCATCCTAGAATTAAACAAACATTCTGAATAAAATTAATTTGACACAAGAAAAACCTTAAAATGGATCTTCAGGGAAATAAAAAAAAATATGAAAGATAAATATTAAATAAAAAAGCACTGAGGTGAGACTTGCATGACCTTCCAGCTCTCTCCTGTCATAAACACATCAAAAACTGTAATCTGATGTTGCCAAAGCAGGTAACAAGTTGCGACAACCAGCTGGCATCTGTGCATAATGTTATGCTATTCTAAAGCACAGGCCTATTTTTATTCATCTTGTCTTTACCCAGTCCAGCTCATTAGATTGTTTTATCTGCAGATTAAAAAAAAATATATACACACCTACAGAATGTAATTAAATTCAGGCTTCGTAAATTGCAGGCTAGCATTGTAACTACTGGAACCACCTTTCTTGGATTGCATTGATTTTAAAGGGGTATTTAAAACCTAACACAGAGAAGCCCAAGCTAGCTGTGAACAGGCTGGTCTGCAGGTATAGCACAGGGCAAGGCTGGATCTCGAGAAGCAGGCATGTCACCCCCCTTAGGAAAGCAGCCTGTCGAGGAGTAGGTCTGGTTAGTCCAGCAGCGTAGCAGAGTCCCTCTCCTTTCGTATCAGAGCTGCACAGCCAGCCCATGTACCCTATCACCACTGCATTGCAAACTGAGGGCAAAGCCTAAGTTCTCTGGGAGCAGGTACTTATCGTATGATTTCTGAAGGCCTAGAACAAGGAGGCCTGACCCAGTTAAGGCTTCAATTTACCACCACTCAGATGACTGTAATATAAAAACCTGAAAATTAAAAAGGCAGAGTGATTTATACCAAGCATAATGTACTCTTAACTGTGTAGACTAAAATTTATTTTTCTCTTGCTCTCAAGAGAGTTGGAGACTATTTAAAGACTTTTAAAATACGTTAATTACAGCATATCAGCTGCTTCTAGTTCATCTTGGTTTTGTGGGGTTTTATCCTCCTTAAAAACAATATGCACATTCAAATGCCAGCATATGGTATCCACTTGAGTAACAGCTGCCCTTTTGGATCTCCAGTGGGTAAGAGACAACACACAAAACACTAAAACAACCTTAAAACAGGTTCAAGTTATCTGTGTAACAGTTGATACTTCAAGCTTTTTGTCCCACTTTGGACTTAAGATAAAGACTTTAAAAATAAATAAAAAAAAAATCCATAATCTTTACACTGCAAACTCCTTCAAAATGGCAGCATTTAAAAGCTTTCTTTTTCCTGCCACTTTTATTATTTTTCCTGCTTTCATCTTTTAATGGAATAAATCATTTAGTGTTTGTGAAAGGCACCAGAGCAGTAGCCCTGGAGACTCAAGTCTAATTAAGTTGTTTTCAGATTGTGCGACTTCCTTTTTCCGTTACATAAACAGAAGATGGCAACCACCCAAACTGCAGTGAGGTTACCCACAACAGCCAGATTCTGCTTCCCACTGAAGTCAAGGGTCCTGATCCCTTGTGCTTTGCATTTTCACTTTTCCCACACTATCAGAGAAGGGATAACATGGTAACTTCATATAGCCACCACTCACCAGCAGAAATGATCACCTTGCTAAGAGAAGCGCGCTTCAGCTCTAAGCTACAAACCAGAAGCCCACACTGCCTCCATCCCTGCCGTCTCACAGACTAAAGACTTCCTATTCCTAGTAACTTCCAAAATAAGGAATGAAACACAACAAATCCCTCATGTTCATGACTAGTTCTTTATAATGCTGGGATTTTTTTTTTTTAACTAAGCTGTAACCTAACTGTAAGCTTGTAACAATATGCTGAACTGACCCTGAGACTACCATAACACTCCTGCTAACCCACCACTGGGCTCCTTTCCATCTCACCTCTTGCATGAAGTTGGAAGCTGTCAAACTGTTGCTACTTTAACTGAAAGCTCATTAGGTTTCAAAGGATAATACCCACCATAAAGATCTATGCACCTGTTTATATATAAATCTCATGCTAAATACCACCAAAACAGCTTTAGGATTCAAAATCAAAGAGAAAAAAAAAGACCAAAAAAAAGTGAGAGAGAATGTGTGCCATGTGCACAACCTGTCATCTCTGTGATGCTGCACTGAAATCCACACAAAATAATGAACCCAATTTAATACTCCCACTACCCAGTGGAACCAGCAGCCTAAAGGAAAAGCTAGAACAGAAGCATTACTGTAAATTGCTTTTTAGCACTCATAATGGCTTGTCATTCCGAATACCAAATGGCAATAAAAATAATTTCCTGTAGTTCTCATATAATATAAATTAATATCTCTAATCTGCACAGAAGTATTTTGTTTGCTTACTAGCCTCCTGTCTTATGTATGATTTTTTGGTCCAGATTCTGCAGCATTATTGCAACTGTGCATAACACATCCTATAAGAGGATATATAATGACCCATAGCGTCCCAAGTAAAAGGCTCAATACAATGAAGACTGTTAACTACCAGTGAAATACCGAGATAAACATCTTGGGACTGTATTTATTTCAACAATACAGCTTATATATGGTCAGCTGAGCCAACCTACAAAGGCTAAATCTAATGTAACACACTGCAAAACATTGGTTAGCTCATACAGAGAAGAAAGAGCAAGCTTCATTCACTTGATAGAAGATATAGCGCAAAACTGGCCAACCTCACTCATATAATTAGTTCTACTGATTTCAAAAGATTTAGACTGACAACCTTTAAAGTGGGATTCACCTCTGAAACATTTACAAAGTGGGTAAGCACCTGAGGGTTTGTCAGCTTAAGCTCCTTTTAGAGCAGACATCTACATGCAGGTTAGTAAACTTTAGAGTTTGTGGAGAGAAGCTGATGCTTTTATGGAGAAACCTAGATGCTTCTACCTTGGGTTGAGCCGAGCCTATTTGTTTACAGGGAGTCTTGACACAAACTTTCAGTCAGCGAAATCCTTCTCCCACTCTCCGTAATATTCAAATAAGGGGAACGGAAGTGAAACACAGAGTGCTATTTAGGGTTTAAGTCAAAACAATTAATACAAAGCATAGCCTTTTCCCCTTTCTTTTCCATTATGAACAAAGACATCTCTGAGTAGGAAGAAAGATAAGCAGAGCCCACACTAGACCTGTGGAGGCCCTTTTAAAAAGTATCAACTTTGGGCATGATTCTGCCCCTTTTCATTCTGCAGAATAAAGACTGCTGCTGCTTCAGAAGAGTTCCTATCAAGCAGTGATTTAAAATGAGTAATTTTAAAGTTATCAAGCAAGATAATTAGTTACTCAAGCTAAACAAGATAGTGAAATGTTAGCGAGAAGCAAAGTCACCCAAATTGCTAACCAAAACCACATTAAAATTAAAGCGGAAGTATATATTTCCTCCTAAAATTAAAAAAACAAAAGAAACTCCAAGAGCTTAAACAAGAAATGAGTTTTTTTCATTTCCATGATCTTTCCTATCTTCTATGTTTTCACACAAAATTCATCCATTTAGGATAGCATTCAGCAGACTCGTGCAAGAAAGTAGCAAAAGACCCAAGTACATTTGTCACTGGAGTATTATAACAAAACTTTGCATTAAGGTAGGTCTCGGTGCACAGAAACTTTCAGGAAGAAAGAGATGACAGAGAAACTGAAGACCCTCGCCACGCTGGGACTTCCTTGTCTTCCTCTTCACTTTTACTGGACTACACCATACAATATAGAAATGGAGAGAAACACACTGTTTTCCTACTGATAATATTAATTCCACACTTGCCTAGAACAGCAAATCATGAAGGACCTCATACATGCAAGCAATAAAAGTGAGAAATGTTAAATGCATGCCACGTCCAGAAAACTATATACTGTTCCCAAGCTACATATAATGGCTTTAACATGCGTTCAAGGCAGAAGAAATTAAATTCTAAAGATAACTCCAGGCTAAACAGACTTCTGAAAAATATCCTGGTCTTCATCAAGTGGTTGGGTGGGTGGGGGGGGGAACCAAAACAAAAAACCCAAAAGGATGGGACAGACTCTTGGCCAAATTTGTGGACTAGGGGGATGGGGAGTGTCTAAAGTTGTTGATTTAAAAACCTAGAGCAAAATTCTAAAAGATATCACAGTAAAACTATTGATTTGATTCTGTAAATGTACTAGGTAGAAAATAAGCTCCTAGTATGTGTTTTTCTCCATTCTGTTATACAAGTACATTTGTGTGTGGTATTTTTCTTTCCTTCTTCCTCTCAGCTGCACAAGTAAATAAAGATGTAGAAATGCTGCACTGGAATTCTCTCTTAAGATGGCTATCACATAAAAATGTTTTTCAAAGTTTACTGTGGAGTTTTTTCAAGGGAATAAATGCCTTTTACTCAAGGTGAATGACTAACATTTGCCCTTTCCATCTTAAGTGGCACAGGCGGATAAGCTGAACTCATCGATTCGACTGTCATAATAAATTTTAACTTAGTTCCGTACACACATTAGTTTTCTTATTCTTACATGACTGAGAAAGGAAAACTTGTAAGAAGAAGGAAAATACTACATGTTCATAGTAATATGGAATATACAGAATAAACCACCCAGGCTTTCCCATATTCATAAAAACACCAGTGACTTCTCCAGCCACACCTTTCCAAAAATTAGTGAAGGAAGAGGCTACAGATTGCTCTGGAAAAGCAACAGGGTTAGAGTGGAAATAATTTCTATTAAAATGTATAGTGGAGCTGATTATACTAGTCTCCCTTATGCTGACTACTACTTTACTGACCAAGGCAGTAGGGATTGGAGGAATTTAAAGAATTAAAGAAAGAGTAAAGTACTATGCAAAACAGAAAAGAAAATATTTTGTCTTGAAAACGTCCAGGTCCAATACAAGGAAAATAAATTGGAGTAAGTAACTTTTAGTAGGGAACTGTGACTGACAGGATGTTAATCTAATGCAGCATACATTTTCCAGATCAGAAAAATCAAACATGCAAATCTGGGATGCTTATATTCTGGAGAGTCATTACGGGAAACTCTATGTGTGGAAAATGAAAAGGATGCACAGAATAAACATTTTCATTAATTAAATTCCCTTCTCAGTAAAGCACAATTATTAAACTCCTGGAGCACCTAAAACTTAGTAAAACTTGGGGGTAGACACATCTGACTTGAGATAATTACTCTGAACTTCACAGAGGCGTTTCTGGAGTAAATCTATGGAACAAAGAGCTGACACCCCTGACTTTGTACATTATAGCATACAATAAAGTCAGCTGAAGAATCAATAGCTTGAATCGTTCTATTAGAACGAAAGTGTTCAAGGAGCTGAGGCCATCAGCACAAGCTTAATCAAATTAAGATAATAACAGAGTAAATGGTAACCCAGCTCTTCTGTAAGTTATACTGAAGTTGAGAGAAAACATCATCTTAGATGAAGGCATAAGGGTCAGTGCTTCAGGGATTTCAGAGGCAGTGGGAGGAAAGAAAATTTTTCCATTTAAGCACACATTAGAAATCAGTGATTCCTGGAGAGAGATGTACTATTCATTGAACAGAGCTTCTGTGCTGAAAAAACCAATCAATAATATACATTAAGATAAGAAATTCCTTGAAAATTTGGCAAACATGGATTTTAGAGGTTATTTATTCACACATAAGAATTTCTATTTACATCTCTCATATCTGTCATTACTAGGTGAAATTAATGCTAACCTCAAGACACTTTAAACTGTAGTTCCTTACACTTTTATCTTTAAAGATAGTGGTTACTTACAAAATATACCTAGCTATATACCAGAATTTTCTTTCTTGTTCCTCTAGCCAAAGATTTGGGGTTTTTTGTGATCTACACGTAAAGACTTTTTAAAAGTGAATTTTAAAAAGAAACACAATTGCCTTCTGTCAATAAGTTGCTAGGCTATTCTTGCTAAGGCATGAATTAAATTGGGATTTACTGTGACAAGCATCAGCTTACCCTGAAGAACAGGAATTCTTGTTCATGTATGGTATGACTACAATTCTTAATAGCTTTGTGGCCTTTACAGTGATTTTTCAGACTTCATTTGAGGAAGTTCTCCTAACAAGATATAAATCCTTTGCTATATCACTAAATTAAATTGCAGGAAATCATAGAAAGCATATGCTTTACAAAGCAACCACAGTGTAGTCAGCAAATGAAGTAGGGTTTTTTTAGAAGTTACAGTCATTGTCAAGACAATTCGTAACACTACAAAAGCTTGCTAGCTGAAATTTTGCCCATGTAAGACAAAGTAGCAGAATTGACAACACCTATTAGGGCTTTCCTTGCTATGCCATACTTCACGATTACTACTTTTTTTCTGAACCACACATGGTAACACTACCCTGCAAGTGTGCCTCCTTAACTACCTTGAAGTGTAGAGCACAATTTCAAAAATGGAATAAAACTACCTCTGTACCATAAAAACTGCTCTCAAATAGAAACGCAGCACCTTTCTTGCAAACCCTTGTTATTTACTGATTTAAAAGTATAAGGTAGTATTTCCTGCACAATGCAAAGCAAGAAAAGGAACTTCAGCCAACATAGTGACAGAAAAGAACAAAAGTGCCCCAGTCCCGATGCCTATATTCACAATGGTCACAAGGTGAATTGTCATTTTACCAAAGCAGTTAGCATATAATCTGACCCTAAGCAAGACAAGAGAAATACATCCCCTGACAAAGAAGATTCCTAACAAAAACAGGGACAGAATTTCTATTATGGAAGTAAAAAATGTACTTATTAAAAACGTAACAACACGTATCTTCTGACTGCCAACATTCTTTCAGCAATTCCATACATTGCAGAGGGCCCCTAACTGCATCAAGTTTCTGTGCTTTGTTTCATAAAAATATTCATACACAGGATGATTGCAATATATCCCAAACATAATTTTCCACATAAGTATAAGGATTGATTGGATTTGACAAGCCTCCTCCTAGAACAGTAAACACCGAAGCTTTTGTTTAGGGATATTAATCAGCTTAGCAAGCCAAACATGTCACCTGGGCCAAAATGAAAGAAAAAATCATTCCCACCTGCTGGCAGAACAGCCATCAGCAATACCAAACCGAGGCAGGACCATTAACTGAAAGAATTAATCCACATCCCTGCTATTCAACATGGCAAGCTTTCACCAATCATCTTCCCTGTAACTGATCACTCTATTAGCAAAAATGGTCCTTTTCTAATGGCTGTGGGGATCCAAACTGAAATGTGGAACAGCTTTCTGCAAATGAAGAACTGCAAATCCCGATGCTAATAATTCCCCTCCAAACTGGTCCAGAGGCCTGCATTTGCACCTTAATACAGAGTGAAGACAGTGTTGACTACACTGAAAATATCCTTATGTCCTAAAAAGCCAAGCTTAATTTAAGAATAATTAGAAAAATTAGATGTCAGGTAATAGTACATCAAACTTTTTAACTGCAGATTGGCCATCAGCAGGTCCTATTGACATTCTTGCATTCTTCTGCCCAGTGGCAAAGAACATTACTGAAGATCTGTTCTCAAGTTCAGGTTCCTGTAGAATGGCAAATGATTACATAAAAATCAACTGGCTAACTTAAATGGTGAAGTAGTGGTCTGAACCATGCCAAAATGCCATCCTCAGCTGTAAAATGCTGATTTATTACAGGAGGGTATCATACATCCTGGGCAAACAGGAAAAATCTTCAGATGATGAAAGAAATTGCTCTCCACGAATTCAGACATTGAAACTTTTATCTATCAGACTCACCTCAGACCACAATGTGAGGCTTAGCAGACCACAAAGAAAAGTAATTAATTGTGATAGTAGCTGTTCTATCTTCTAAAGTGATAGGTCTACACACTCCTAAAGCAAAACAAACCCTATATAAAGTATTCTGCAAACCACTGAACATCATGTCTGAAGATTATTTTTTTTTCAAACCAGGTCTTCTGAAGTTTCACATCTGTTAAATGTATGATTTTTACATAGCTATTATATATATACATATATTCACACATATAAATATTCATGAAGGCTTCACAATAGTTTCTGCATAAAATGATTCTTTGCGTTTTATACATCTTACCTACCACTCTGAAAACCTCCCTCCCTCCAGATTGTATGTGTCCGTACCAACACATACACTAAAGATATCTAGCATGATCATCAAATACCAGTGAGATTCTGCAACAATACATATGTCTCAGCCTGTACCCAGCAAGGCCACACAGAGAATCAAGTAATTTGAAGATAATCTGTCTATAGGGACAATATATATTTTGACATTTCCAAGTTTACAATAATTAAGCTCAAAACCTGTCAAAAGCACACCCCTTTTCGCTGACTGATGCCCCCAAGCTCTGCAAGTATGCGCATGCAGCCTAGCAATTTACTATCCAGATTTCATTTATTTTTACATTCTCATACTTGCAAATGGGGCAGTGGGCTCCTGAAACTACAACTAGAATGATGAAAGAACCAGCTTAATGATTCACCACCCCACCCTCTGAAGTGCTGGACTCCAACAGCCACTGTACTTCCTCATCAAAGGAAATCCTGAAGCTGAGGTAAATGGACAATCATATCAGAAGATGTTCTATACAATATACGATGATAGCAAAATACACTTTCTGTCTCATTTATTAATACTACTGCTAATTTTGTTGTGTTCCAGTATTTTGACCATCTGCAATCAGAATTCACTTTAGCTGATAAAAAAGCAAATATACTGCAGTACAAACCAGGAAGTTGCAGTCATATTACGAGAGTGAATAGTCCCTCTTCTGCACAGGAATTCTGTCCAAGAAGCTTAAAAAGGACCTAGGACACAATTAAATAAATTAGAGCTCTGAGCATAAGAATACCAGGTTTCCTTTGGACTTACTTCTGGGGTTATTTGAGCCCTTTTGAAATTTTTTCAATGTTTATGAAATTATTGGGAGCAGGTGGGTGTTCTCTGATGGTAGATAGTAATAAAGAAAGCTTTCCATTGGCACAAGGAGAGTACCTACAGAGTCTCCCTCTATTATCTGTAGGAAACTCATATGGATATAATTATTGACAAGATTTTAAATTTGTTTCCCATCAATTTGACTACTAGATTCCAAAGTTAGTAGAAAGGTGCACTGATGAACGAAACATTTTCTTATTAATTCAGATTCAGAAGTAGAAGATGAAGAGGTTATGACATAACCCAGTAGGTATTCAATTCCTCCTTTTAATGCAAATATTACTCAATGATTTTAAACAATTACATATTAACCAAATGTTATTGGGTGTATTCCTCTAAATTTCTATTAGTTGGTCTCTCACCTGCAATTCTCTTAATAGGAATAGCTACATAGCATGGCAATATAGTACATTTACAACTTTCAAATCTGAGATAAAAGGATTATCTCTGAAGTCAGCAAATAAGCAAGCATTGAATGTGAACTGGCCATGGGCAGATGCACCTCCAGTGACACAATGGAATTATACCATACTGCTGACACAAGCTCTGAATTTGTCCTCGAAAGCAACAATATTTAGCACAACTGTCAGCCCTTGTGCTCTAGAGAAACGCAACGATGTAAATTTTATCACTACTGAGTCACAGTTCAGGCAGCTGCTGAAGCAGGAAAAATACATAGGCTGGCTAACTGCGTGCTAACTAGACTACTGATAGCCACCAACTTCATAGACAAAAAGCCCACCTACTGGGATAGGGAAATCACTCCTCTCCTGTTGGAGTGACACTTCTACTCCTGAATGATTTAGTCCAAAACAAACCAAATATCTGTCTGTAAACAGAAAGTTCATCGTTGTGTTACTAGGACAGCAGTGGAATCTAGTATACTACATCACAGTTGTCCAAGGAAGCATCGACATCCTTACAGTAATTTTTAAATCTTCTGTTTATTTTTTTTTAATATTACAGACTATATACAAATATACCTATACACATGTGTATACACACACATACACGTACGTAAGATAGGGAAAAAGAGTACTGTAAATGGTTTAACTACGGGGGTTTCTCTCATCTGAACTGCAACACCAGTAACGCATGTGGAAAAATTCTGAGGTATGCCTTAAGTAATTTGAGAGATTAATATCATTTTTTTCTTGGAAAGGTAACATGCATTAAAGGATGTTAAGCAGTTGAGGCTTCAAAGTAACTCACAGAAAAAAATTTCAAAATGTATCTAAGAGACTCACAGAAATGGGTTTTACAAGTTTTTAAAAAACATACTGAAAGCCTGCTCCTCTGACAGCTGTGAGTTTTGTCATCATTTCTGATCTGAAGATGTTTACTCATACTGTCTACTGATTTGACTGCACTTTTTCTGTCAGGTAAAAGGCAGTGCTAAAACATGTCAAGACAATCAAAAACCAATTTAAAATGTATATATAAACAAACAACTTCATTCAAGAAGTTGCATAAACCAAGCAACTAGGAAAACAACTTTGCATTCCGACCTCAGAGTATTTGTTGCAAGTAGTTGTTTACACAGGTCTTCAAGACCGAGGCATTTACAGAATGGCATTCTTCGGGAAGCAGAAAGGAAGTGTGTTGGACAAAGAGGCTGCTTCCAGACTTCTGGAAAAGGAGTTGTAACAAGAACAAAAGACAATCACACAAGAAATTACCTTCAAACACACAAGAAATAGGAGCTTAAATTTTTAATTCAATCCATGAATAATGCAAGTTATGCACTTATTTTGCACAACTGGAAAGAACCATACACACATGCACCAGAATAATTTGACAGTATTGCATTAAAGCCAACCATTTGTTGATACATGCATGAGTCCATCCTCCATGAAGGTACATAGAGGAGAGGGGCAACTGCACTGTGGCACACAGAGTAAGGCCCCAAACAAGCCCATGTCCACCCTGTCCTTTTCTCCCTTTTTAGAATACAAGTGAGTTTCCTGGTTAAGCAGCATGCAGTTACTCTGGCTGGCAAAGAACAGTAGACTAAGTACGAGGGGGCAGGCATTTCTGTTACAAAAGCTTTAGAGTATTCAGACATTCTGCCTGTGAGAGAATCTACCAAGGAAGACCTTATCTATACATACAGCCTGTTTGTCCTATAGAAACTATGAACTGAACAGGGACTTAGCTATCTTGGAAGGAGAACTCACAATCTGAAGGTAATCCTAAAGAAAGAAAGTATGTTGAAGAAGCAGAATTAACCTGAACACAAGTCTCACAGAAAGATAATTTATTAGAAGTTCACACTATAGCAAGATCCTTGTCCCATTCATAAGATTCTTCAACTGGAGCCTCCAGTACCACGGAGGAAACCTGCCACCACTTGCAAGGGTTAACTGTTATTTCTGGGTCCTTTTTTGGTTTGTGTTTTTGATAAAGTGGATGAAGTTGATAGAGAAAAATGAATTTTCATTCCCACTTATGCTATTTGCCATTATAAGTGTTCACTGAAATTTGACGGATTACATAGTTTAACATACCTTTTCAGCAGCCACTTAGTGTTTTTTAAAAGATCTCTTTAATCTTTTTTCAAACAGACAGGCAGTATGGGAGCTCCTACATGTTTGTAAGAGACATCCCATAGCTGAACTTACCTTTTCCTAACTGCTTTTACAGGTTCCCAAAGTCCACTAGCTGAAAACTCCTAACTTATCACAATACGGGTCCACAATGTTTAAAGAGTAGGGTTAATATAGAGGTGAAAATAACACTCCTAGAAAACAAAGACAGATATTAACAGAGTCTGGCAAAATAAATAAATTAAGAAGAAGAAAAAAAAAAATGTCACCAAGCTCTCCACCAGGCCATAAGCGCATCCTGCCATATGGTACTGCTGCTGTGTTTTAAACAAATTTTCACCCAAATCCTAATTGTTTGACTACAACCTTGTTTGTATATTTCATATATATGTATATTATATATATTGTAGCTTATAATTTGGTTTTGGATGTGCTAAAGCAAGCTGTAACGCAACACTGCTACACATGAGGTATCTTGAAAACAGATAGCCTGCACAGTGCTGGGAAAAGTTGTGTGGACGGAACACTACACTCAGGTCTCAATTTTCCTAAAAGTAAATACTGTGATTGTTACTGTCATTTGTCCCCTTAAGGAGAATATATGACTTCCCCTTACGAATTTTTAACTGAAAGGTGTGAAATTAACATGTGTAAGTTCATTCATTCGTTCAGCCAGGGCCTTCTACTCCCAGCATTACTCATACTGTTTGAGGTGGCTGCAGGTTCCGGACACTGCGGGAAGGAGGGGCTGTGCCAACAGCATTAAAGCTATGCCAGAGTTGTTGAATATCCCATCATTCTACCTCAAGAAGGCTAATTCCCGTCTCTGCTTTCACTGTTCACTGGTGTAAACAGGAAATGACTCAAGCATTGTTTTTATACAGGTGTGCAGTTCAGTGAGAAGCAACACCCTACAGAAAGGAAACTTTTGTTTATCCCAAGAAGCAACAAAAATTTATGGTTTATTATGTTTAAATTTGAGTTTTGAGAAAATTATTCAGCTCCATACACTTCACATACTGAACAAGGGCATGAGTACAACTTCCTAAAATTGCCTCCCCCTTTCTTTTTTAATCTAAAAGACACAGCTACTCATTCTGATGAAATGAGTAAGATTTCTCTTGAGTTTGTTTTAAATTCCACGAAAAGAGTATTTTTTTTCCACCTTGTGTTGAATTGGCCCTTGTAGGTAAATTGCTTGAATAAACCCTGCTTGTTGGATGATAATTGAATGAGCTTGGGGAATTTTGCCAGTTCCAGGTGTCGAGAAGTTGGGAGAAAATAACATCTGTTCTCATCAAATAGCAGAAAGGCAAATTCAAAGTCGCTCTTAATAAATTTGTAGCATGAATATTAAATAGACAGTAAAACAGATATATTTATTTTTTTAAAAAAAAGGAATATATAGGGGTTTTTTATTAGCTTAATGTATCAAAGCTAAGCTGATACAGCCTACATTGTTAATTCATCATTTCTTTCTGCCATACCTTGCACTGTCACAATTTGTCATTGTGGCTAGAACTCTCATTCTCTGCACCATGCTCACTGTAAAAACAGCCAGACAATTATACGGCTACACACTGACATGCAAGAACAGCCTGGCTAGCTAGGTGCTAACTAAGCACAAGTTGTAAAAATAGATAGATGCCAGTGAACGCACTGCTAAGTATTTACCATTGCCTGTAATTTGACACACTGTTTTACATAACCCCTTCAGTAATTACATTATCTTTTATACTTGTGGATACTTTGATTCTTCTTTCCCATCCCCTTCTTTAAGCTTCAGACCTGGTCACTTACATGGTGATATAAGAAAGGTAACTCCCATAGATGTGAGGCAAGTAAGAGTCACCCTTCTTGATCCCACCCTGGCCTATGGGTACCCAGGGCAGAATTCTGAGGTGGCAGATAGGACAGAGAAAATAAGTTATTGCTTTTTATAGGGTTCTGGACAGATCATTCCGCTCACTTCCAAGCCCTGCAATACCTCAGGTGTATGACTTACTGCAGCATGGCAATGACAGCAATTTATGCGAGTCCAACAGAGGAAAGAACTTAGAGCAAGAACTTTGAGTACATTCACTGGTTGAGAACTCATTCCAGGCACCCTCTGTTATGTGGAAAGAATGTATCTATCAATATTTTAATTTTTTTAACGTAAGGAAAAATCTCAGGATAGAACAGCCCCTACCAGGGCTTCCTTGTTCTCACTTTCACATAAAGACCTCATATCTTTTTCGTAGCAGGCAGGGTGCAAATGCAGTACCTGCATAAATGGCTTTATTATTTAAAGTTTGTCTTAAATGAACAGTGAAGATGATAATTTAATTGCTGGAGAAGCAAATGTCCAGAATTATCTTCCACTGAATCTGTGCCGAGCCACACACAGTATTTGGGTAATCCTTCTTCCTCACTGTACCTTCTTTCCCTAGGACAGCTAATCGACTTTTTAATGGAAGCTAGATGGCATTCCTACCTGGCAAAACTAGCCACAAAAGCTAGGCTAAATGCACAAACTCTTTGTCTTAACCTGCCAAGAAACTTCTTCCCTATATCATCCCAATACTGCAAACATACTGAGAATTCTTTTTCACCTAAGCATGTTCTCAACTTCAGCATAGACACTCACAGCCTAAAAGCTGCTCACACAGATAAAAACCAAAGGGTAATCAGAAAGTCATTGCTGAGTATAACAAAGAATAACTAAAGAAAAATCACTCTCCATGATCATACCAGTCTTATATTTTCCACCTCGTTATATTAACAAAACATGGGGATTACTCTGTAACCTACACTTGGGTCCACAGAGCTAGTGACCTGTGATCAGCCTGTTTCACTGCTGGCAGCCATACAAAGAATACTGTGGCTGAACGGCTGATTACCCATCGATTCCTGTATAGCTGATACAGGTGGTAAAGAACGGCCATATGGGACAGTGTTTGCAATGACACTTTTACACGATGTCATCTGGTACCTGTGTGCTTTTTTTGCCATGGTCAATGCCTCTTTCTCCACAGTATGAAGACAATACCAGTATTTGACCAGGTACTGCAAGCTCTTGCCAGATTATAACAGAAGATTTTGTTTTCTTCTTCATCTCAGAACACAAATAGGAAGATTCTTCGAAATATATTTAGACTAACCTTTTTTTTTTAAATTGTTAATTTTCGGGAATGTTGCCAATGCATTTTTAGCAGATGGTTTGCTATTTAATGTCCCTAGGCAAGGCAGAAAAGCTTTAATCAATAGAATCAAAAGGAATGTTGAGAAATTATATGCCATTTTACAAAATCAAAGGCACTTCCTACATATTGTCATGCAGACAAAAACTTATTGACATGTAACTGCAAGAAACCAAAGAATGTTTCATGCATTATAACATGAAATTTTCTTTTACGTGTTTTCAAGCCTCCAGGCTTCCTCATAACAAGGAATTTTACTCTTACACAAATTTTAAAGTTCTCCAACAGCAGCTTATTTCTTAATTATGGAAAAAGAATCCAGAGTTGAATGATTTAAAATCTACCCTCAAGAGCTACAAGTTGCAATGTAAAAAGCTTTACCTTTGCTTACTTCTTCAAATGAGAAATCAATAGTGTGGCTCCCTGTTCTCCCTACGACCCAGTATTCTACCTGCTTCTACAGAAGTCAGTCATCCTGAAAAGAATCTCCACTAATAAGTCAGGAAATGTGCAGGGTTCACTCTAGCCATAAGCTATTACTCATTTACTGCAGAGAGCACTAACAACTGTTTGAAAACCTGATTCTAACACACTTCAGGCAATACGTCTGTCCTTTGCATTTCCAGACTGCAGGGGTCTGTTCCTGTTGCCACCATACTGAGATATTGTGCAAACATGCTCCTATTTTCTCTAATAATGTTCTTGCTTCAGTGCTTGTATTACCATTTACAAACTCTTCTATGTCAGCCCGTATCAGGCAGTAGTGAACACCCTTTCCACCTTTAAGATGAGACATATGGATCCTTAGCATAACCACTAAAAACACATACATACATTTATAGAGAGATATTATTATAAAGAGAATATTTTTTTATATTAAATATTTGTATATATATTTCCATATTCATTTGCATGCAATTTTTTTCTCAGTACTTAAATGAAAATAGAGTAGTAGAATTAGTACTATGAGGGTGCTTTTAAAGTTTTCATGTAAGAAAGACATAAGCTGTGCTGAAAAACTCATGCATGTTGCCAGAATTGCACTTCTATGAAGTATAACAATAAATCAATGAGATTAAAATGTTTCTATGCTAAAAGCATTCCTGTTACGATGCCTGCGTTTAGAGAAATGAAAGCTCCAAGTGGGAACGATCTATCCAAACATAAGTCTTCTGTCATCATTCTGCTACTGCTTTTTCTGGCCTTGCTAGTTTGACTGCGTAAATTCACTAGTCTTCCCGGCATTATGTATAGCTTTATACATCCCTTTGGAACTTGTGGGGGATTTTTTACTGTTGGTTTGCTTCGTTTGTGTCTAACTGTTTGAAATCAATTTTAAACTTAAACAGTTTTACAACAATGTGAAAATATTAGCTAAACAAAGGCTTGAAATATCTCAATTACATCTAAGTTTAATGATGTCATAGTCCTTTACGGCCGACATCATGTTCTAAAGTCTAACTCTACTAACTCTACTGCCTCTTGAAAAAACAGAAGCATAAGAAAAACACATGTTTATAAATTTTCAAAACCAACAGCAGTACAGTTTTGGTGCCAAGACCAGTACCTTGCTTATGATATTCTGACTGTAATCAAGCCAAATATTTCTTACTTCATTAAAGATACTGTATGTTTTAAAAGGTCTATATAAACTAAATAAATACATATATCTTGCATTTTTGAATGCTAGATTTCGTTCATTTAACAAGCAAATATTTGTAATAGTCTATTGCATGAAACTGGTTTTAAGAGCAACAAGAAAGTAAAAAGCTTTCAGAATAGAATCAGAAATGGTGCATCACTTCTTTCCACTCCATGGAAACTCAGTAACACTAGTTCCACCTGTTTCAGAAACACTAGTAGAAACTTGAGACTTTCCAGTCAATAACTGTAGTTTCATATTAACTAAAAAGGGATAAAACATTCAGGTATACTTCTGCAGCCTTTAGCTTTTCCTGTACTTCTCTCCTCCCTGACTCTTCTCATCCTCCAAATAATTACACATGAAGTGAACATGTCTTCTAATCAGAAATACCTTAAGAATTACAGCATACTACTCCCTCATCCTTCATCTGGGCAACTTGAAGTATTCCTGTTAGCACAAGTAGAAGGAGGAAATGCTGGCATCGTGTGATCATACAATATACAGCTGGTAAAATTATAAATACCTCAGAGGAAAAAAAAAAAGAAAAAAAGAAATAGAACAAAGTTATTTTAAAAGCTATTCTGTGCTCTCTGCTGCAAGCCCTATTTATTCTGTGCACAGAGAAATCCCAAAAGGTGTTTTCTCTAACCATAACTTTATTGCATTGATAATACTGTAATGGATGGGTACAGACTCACTGAGCCTGCTGTGCTGGAAAAGTTTATCTGACAGTTTTTCTTTCACCTAAAGCATGCCAAACCTTCTTGCAAAACCTTTGGCAAGTCATGACTCGATGCAGAAAGAAAAGCTTCAAAGGAATTTGAATCCACCATGAAAGCAGGGACAGGTAATTCACTGCATTAATTGCACGATTCATGAAACATCTCTAGCTAGATCCAAATTACATACAAACAAGTAACACAGCCTAAAAATCTGTATCATCCCCCTAAAATGAAGCCTAGAATGACCATCTATGTATGAAGAAAAAAACAGAAACACTATCTCTTTTTCTTACATTCTTCAGAAAGCTGCTTATAGAAATCCTCTTTTCTCACAGATCACCTGTGACAGCTCTAATAAAAGGAAAATTCAAACATTCACATTTAAAATAAGGGGTTTCATTTAGGAGGAAGGAAATAGCAATACGAAAATACAATAGGATTTCTACACCCCCGCTGACATTACTGACAAGGTCACTGAGACCATAAATTTTCAAGATACAGGCAGAGAATTAGGCAATTATGTGGTATTTAAGATATGCCAATTATAACATGTATGGATATCTAATTGCATACTTCAGAGCTCACATCAGTCTCTCATTCTTATCAGTGAGGCCAAGATCTACAGTGGGAGAACAGACATGGCTACTACACGACATGGTGACGTTTGCCTACTGCAAGATTCTCACAGTCTTTCTGGGCTGTTACTAATGGGAAAAGAGACCTTCTGTCTGATTCATCTGAGCAGCTCCAGCAATGAGTCAAAACTGCCACCAACAGTCCGTATAAATTTGCCCATATCATCCCTCTATATGCCTCTCCTCTGCCCAGCTCTGGCCAATGTTATCCATGGAGAAAAAAAATCTCCAAGTAAGGGTTCTGCTACACATTTCTACAGCACTGATCACAAGACAGCTGGGACTTCAGCTACCTGCACACAGTGTTATTGTCATAGAAATAATAAATTTTTAAAAACATAATTTAAATGAAGAATATACTAAGAATCCATTATGGACTTCAGAAGACACATTCTGGCATTTTAAAGGCATTTCAAAGTAGCAACTTGGACCTTCCATCTTCATATTATAAAGAAATCAGAATATTCTCATTTATTCATTTTCAAAGCCAAGTATAGAAGGTGCTGGAGAGCTGTAATAATTACAGTCATGGTTTTGGCTCCTAAAGATACCAGCCTTTGCCTCAGGAAACTCAGATATGGTGTTAAAAATAGCACCTTGGTTACAAAACACCAGTTGAGCAGAGGAAATTTACAAAGAAAATGGAAACAATGTTGTTACACAGAGAACATCCCTGCATTGGACAGCTGTAGTCAGATTTAATGGTAACAGCAGCATAGAGACAGAGCATTAAGTTTCTAGTTATCTGGCAATTTCAGTGACTACTCAGTGTATCTGGCCACATTGTCCCACCAAACAGCCTGTTTCTGAGCTACTTCTCAAGTCCCTAAAATAAAGGAGCCCAGAAGTTTTTGAAGAGGCTACAGAACACTGGAAGGCCAAGGGCAGCACAGAAAGGTTTCTCCACAGATGATGGAAGTGCTATTGGACTCTCGTCATAATATGGCTTAGTGAACAAAATAAGGAAGACTACAACATTTTAATTTTTTTTTTTTTTAAGGGGGGGGGGTTAAAAGGAAAATAATACAGCAGACAGACAAAAAAGAATTCATCTCAGGGGGCATGACAAGATCTGAAGTTAGTTTTCACTTCTGCATTAGACAAAAAATTAATTTCATTAAAGAAGTAGTTTTGCTAGTTGTGGACCAATAAATTACTTGACTTATAAAAAGCAGCTACACAACATCTACTCTGGACTCAGGGACAATCCCAAAACACCACAGCATGCTGCACTAAGTCCAGCCTCCAATCTCCAGGCCAAGCATAGCTAACAACATAATCCCATGGCTGCAATAAATGAGGACAGCCATCAACCAGCTAATGCCCCATTACGTCCCTTGCCACAATCCATTCACTAAGAGCTGATAATCAAGTTCCTGGGCTGTTCTAATGGCAACCAAGGATTCCCCATCATCCTTGGGAAGGCAGCTAAGTCTGCCTCCCAACTTAAGCTTCACAACTGCCACCACTGTCTCAAGATCTGAGCCCAACATTCACTTTTTAAAATGACAGTAGATTTTCTTTATGTATCATGTCTTTAACATCCAGATAGGTAATACTAGCTTGCCTCATCATACTGCAGCTTATGCATCTTTCATAGTGTAATGTTGACACCAGGACCTTGCTGCTGAACACAGATTTAAACTAAACAGCTTCTGCGGCTGGTCCCAGGCAAGGGAGCAATGTTAGGTAGAGACATCAACCTATTGACTCTAGAGACAATGGAGAAACCACACAGCCCATGCCAAGCTCTACAAGTGTTTGTAGTCTCCTTTTGTAATACAATGGAAAGAAAGCCCTGTATTTTGCACACATGCACTTGTAGGTCCAGATCCTGTACTACTGGCTGCAGAGTGCTAGACTCTTTCATCAGCACTCAGCTCATACAAGAGAAAAAAAATAAACTACCTCAGCCACAAACAAACACTGAGATGTGATTCTGGAGTTCTGTCCTGTTCCTTAAACACTGAGAGTATAACTAGCATGTCGGAGCCACCTCTCAAAACGTGTACAGTAACACTCTTGCATATGTTTCAGAAATACAGACACTGTACCTTGTGTACACATACAGCCATCTTTTTCTCGCCCAGTAAACAAAGAGATGTATCACATCATATGGTGGCCTCAGCACCAGGCTCCTCTAAGCAAAGGCTCTTTTGAGTTTTAGGCCTTGAGAGACATCACACCTCCCACTGCTCTCTTTGCCTGCCCTTGTGTGCACAACAGTTAATTGGCAGATCAAAATCAATCCCAGGCTATGGTATGCCCAAGTAGAAGAGTGTTTTTTACACTGGACTGCTAAGGCAGATATTGCCGTAAGGGAGTGTGATACTGGGACCGAGCTGATCTCACGTATAATACAGAATTTCCAGCAGCTATGCATAGGTCTTGCTTTATTCATGTGTATTTATTTTTTCACATGTATTTATCCGTAGTTTGGTCATGTAGATAAAATCACTTGTTAATAATAAAATGGGCGTAACAGTCTAGCAGAAAGTCAAAAGACCTACGTTTGAATTCCTGCACAGCTGAAGGCTGCTTGTGTCAATCAGAGCAACATTTTCCAAAGTGACACCTAGCCAGCATAAATGAAGCACTGAGCTGATTCCAGAACCTTAAGCAGAATAGCTGTCTCCATCTCCACACAGCCATAAATCATCCGCTCAAAGATTGTAGTATGCAATCCACTCTTCCCAATGAAGCTGGGCCATTATGCAGAGATAAAAAACGTCAACAAAAATGAACTTTTTCAGAGAGAAAAGGCAAAATTCTTTAGTTTCACAATAAGAGAAGTTGTGGAGGGCAGAGAAGTCAGTTTCCAGCCTCTGCTCCCAATTCATTTTTTAACCTTTCATTGAAGACTTTCATGTGAACTACAGAAATTGTCTAGACTGAAGGAAACAGAATCCAGGTCAATTCCCTTTCCGACTACAAAGCTACCACTCGTCATCACTTTGTAGCCAAATAAAACTTCTCATGTTCCTGGCTCAAAAAAAAAAAAAAAAAAAAGCAACTGGCATGTTATTCCCATTGTATAAAACTGAAGAATTCATAGAGCAATCTAGTTGACAATCAAGAAGACAAGAGAACTCACTCTGAAAAAACAACTTTAATATTAAAAGAATCATTAAATCTCCAGTAATAAAATACAGTTACTTCAATAAAGCCAGATTACTAGTCCCCAGTTTTGGTCACTGCATCCTAACCACAGCAAAATACATCCTTGGTGGAAGAGCCACCAAGAAAGATTATAATTAGAAAAGAACTAAAGATATTAAAACCATGAGAAATAGTAATAATGTTACCAAGTTGTGGTCAACATAAGCAACATCATTAAGTCTTCAGTACATGGCCCTTGAAATACCTGCACCTCCAGCAATGCTTGCAAATTTACAGCAATTTAAGCCTTCCAGCTGAAATCACTATATTAAGGTTCTCTTTAAGGCACCCATTCCTAAGCATGGAAGAACATGACAGTTAAATTCAAATTAATCTGTACCGACATGCAGCAATCTAGAGTGACTTCAGAAGTCACAGCCTAAGGAGAAAAAATAATGGGATTAATCCTGCATGTCTTACATATCCAAGTAGCTCCTTCTCTTACAATTAGTCACATTGGGACAGCATTATTTAGGGAAATAAGCTGGCGGGGGGTTAACAATTAATCGTTCCCAAAAGGAAAGTAATGCAAGTCTGATACATGGTGAAGTGCCCATGCAAATCCTAGGGA
This sequence comes from Falco punctatus, assembly GCF_963210335.1. NCBI lineage: Eukaryota > Metazoa > Chordata > Aves > Falconiformes > Falconidae > Falco > Falco punctatus. The sequence continues at coordinate 28,542,000 of NC_137590.1, read as the reverse complement.
GCTTGACTTTAATGAACCCAAGCTGTCTAGCCAGGCTGCAAAGGATAGCCATCACAAACCAGAGGTTTATATACCAACATTTTTCCTCATGTTTGAGATCAAGAAGTAAATAAAGGGTAGATAGCAAAACCAGAATTTACTTACCCAAACCTTTAGATGGCCAAAATTAAGAATCTGGGTTGACTTTTCTCCCAAACCTCAAAATATGCAACTTCTGAAAGCAAGTTGTTCCACCCTAACACCTGTACAAGAACCAGGGAATTTATCTCACGCTGAAGATCTCTCTCTTCCCCAGCTAAACCACAGAGGGTGACTGCATATCCAGCTATGGGATAGCTAACATTAGCTGAAGTAAATCCACAGAGCAAATCATTCTAAGCAGCAGGCTGAGAGATAACACATACATTTCCCTTCTTACAAATTTTACCAAATAAGTCCACACAGTGCTTGACATTCCATTTATAACAGATGCAGCAGCTTGCAAAGATGAGCAACCAAAATCCTAGTACAACACAGATGTCTTGGTAATCATCCATTGATCTTAACTAGGAATCCAATTCATCCAGAAACAAACCGTGTGTTTTCAAATTTAACTCAGATCTACTCTATTTATTAACTGCATGTAATTTATTAGAACTAGGAAGTTAACATGACATTGCATAATACAACAAACAGGATGGTACACATGAGGTGTTTTAAGTGATATCAGCTTAACCATTGCATAGCTTTTCAAGAAACAGGTTAAACTCACCACCTACGATGGCCTAAAGCTAGGCTGCAGAAAAAAATAAATTGCTCCCTTCTTGCTAGCGTTTTTCAACTTGTCATTGTTACAAACTAAGTATCTGATTATAAGCAGCCTGCCTGTTCATGTGCGCTTCCAACTGCACATGCAACTTAGGGCAGTTTTTTAGTGACAGAGCCAATGCATGATGCCTTATTAAGATGAACAAGGTGTTGTGATCTGTCTGGAGCACTCTTGTATTGATTTTAATAAAATGAGAGTGTGGGGTGGTTTTTTTTTGAACCAGTATGTTTCTTGTGAGCTCAACATAACATACTATTTTCAAATGAAATTGAGAAAAACTGATTTCAAATTCTAGGTGGAACCGCAGATATTTCATTTTACACGATATTCATTAACCTTAGTCCTTTAAGGTATTCTTTCTGGTAAAAAAGCTCAACAGAACTAGATTACACATGTGTCACACACCTTTGTAGACATAAAAAAAGACTGCACTTAGCATAAAACTATCCATCTGCTCTTTTCCTTGGTTTCTTTCACACACATCAAAACACACACATAAAACTAATCTCAAAAAAATATACCACCTTGTTTGCAAACTCAAAAGGAACTGGAAACTGAGTTTCTCAGTAGATATGTTCTCGGAGCATAAAACATAGGGGAGTGGGTGGGAGAGAAGAATCTCTGTAGTACTAGCAAGGTAGCATTCAAATATAATTAACACCAAATCACCACCACCCACTGCCACAGAAAAGCATGCAGGTTGTTATCATCATTGTAAAAAGGTAAAATGATTTGACCAAAACTTATCTTGTAAACTGTGGCAGGACGTAAGCCAAGAATTCATGATTTCCAGGCTTGAGCTCAAGTTCCAGCATCATGCCTCCACTCCACCAAATATTTCTTCCTGGGGTCCATATTGCCCAACTAGACTGCAGTGCTGCCAGTCCTGCCCCAAAGTGTCCTACCACAGAAGTCAGTATACAGATGCATGACTCTTGTGCAGCACACCCATAGGCTACACAACATATATTGAGGAAAGAAGGAAGCAGAGAAGAACCACACAGGCAGAGCAGACATACATGCTCTTATTCCATTTCTAGCATCCAGCAAAAGTGTGCAGAGAAATTATTATCCTTCAACATTTGCAGAAGCAGCATGAATACACAGCAGTGTAAGATGTGCAATATGGCAGGTACATATATGTGCATTCAAAGTTTTCTATTCTTAGCCGATATTGTACCAATATTTCCCTTTCCATACTGTTCTTTCCAAACATGAGACACGCATACTTTCATTGTCTCTGAAGTTCTCATATCTGAAAATCTCTTTTCAGTCTGATACTTTTCTTGCCATGAACATATCTAAAAAGACATACTTTAAAAAGTGTTTTATATGAGGGCACCTTTTACTCCTTCTCATTTCCAGGACACTTGATAAAATATTACAAGACTGCAATTTATATGCTAAAGGAATTCCCAGATGGCATCTAACTAAACAAGTCAATCAGAAAACAAATTAAAATGAAATATTACCCTAACCCCATGTGTAAAATGTGGCAGTTAAAGCTCTCTGGTATTTGCAGGATATCCTACAGAATGCAATTCTATTACCCATGCTAATTTCATGCCTGCGCAGCACTGTAGAACATCTGAGCTATTAACACCTCTCTCCAACATAAAACTAGAAGTGGTCCAAGGAAGAGTTTAACAACAAACTACAGATAACCCCTATAACCTTGTCCAGAACCATTATGGCAGCTGACCCAATTTATGGCAATGAATCTCACACTTATTTCTTAAAACTGACCTTCAAGCTCATCCCAAACCCAGTAAAGCTTGGGATATTCCTTCCAACGACTTCAGTGAGTTTTGCACCAGACCCAGAACTCACAGCATTTCACAGTGCTAAGCACAGTCTGATTAAAATAACATCTTATTCTGCAATATCTGCCACAGGAATTCTTTGTGAACCCCAGTTATTATGATATGGCAAGTAAAGCATAGAAAATCCACTTAGGGATAATGGTCTGTGCCTTTTATTTCATTTATTTATTTACCTTAAGTGGTTTCAATAAGGTATGAAAACTTTGTAAACTTTATTTTTCCCCCCCTTAATATATTTTAGTATTTATTGCCAAACTATTCACTGAAGTATTTTTAGAAGATTCTTTTTAACTTTCACACAATGTTATTTAAAGAAAATATCTTCTGGTTTGGTTCATGCATAGTCACAAAAAGTCACAAAAAAAGTTTATGCTCTAAGCCGTACTACAGTCTCCCCTGATTTAAGTATATCTTTTCTCTACTGCCCTGAGAAGAACCACCGACCAAAAAACAGGCCAATATGGACATTGTTATTTTCCTTGAAAAGAAGTAAGAGCATCTGAGCTTCACACCAACAAACCTGAAGGAGTTATGCTCCAAATTCATATGGAAAGCCAATTAATTTCACATATCTAACTCCTAAGAGCGCCTTGTGGAAAATCCCTGCCTTCATACATGCTTCCACAGTGCACTCCACTGGCACACAGACAAGAATATATTTTCTTTTCAAAATCCATTTCAGGAATCAAGAGAAATTTAGGGACTCCATAAGAGAACCTAAAACTTGAAGGAGCTGCTGTAACTCATCCTTCAGGAAAAAAAAAGTAGTATTTCACTGATCTACCCAAGATGACAAGACTATCTAAGAAACGAAGGCATACACAAACTGAATGGTGATACATCATATTTAAAAAATTATTAATACAAGTCACAGAAAAATAGCTGGGCTTTGATAGTGCTGCAAATTTATAAGCACTGACAACCAGGGGAAGCCCAATTCACACAGGATTAGCCACCCTGCCTGCTCCAAATGTCTTCATGTTCCCAGAAGCCCAGCTGGCAAAAGCTGCATGGAAGCAAGTGAGGTTTTTTGCACTGATAGGTATCCTTTGCCAGATAGCTTGCTCTCCCTTTTCAGATTTAGGAGAAACTAGATTTGGGATTTGAACACTCAGTAGAGGTTACATAGAAAGCAGAAAAAGATGGTCCCTGTAGATTTCGTAAGAGCTCTCACCTACCCCCACCCCCAGTCTCCTTACTATCCAACCCACTTTAGCAGACTGTGGGAATGACTGTATGATGCCATGCAGATGATGAAAATACAAAGGAAGACACTAAAGATCACCCAGCAAAGCAAAGTCATGTGAAATCCCAAACTCCCAGGAAACAATCATATTCTTCCTCTCCGTTTGCTCACTTCAACCCTTCTCCTAGAGCTCCCATCAAAAGCAGATCAAATTAAAAAAGCATTACACAAATGAGAGATTGCCCCAGTTATAATCCCAAGTGGCTCCCAGCATTATAGCAGCACTAAGGGAAAACCTTCAGCACACCCGGACACACACAGACTCTCAGCACAGATTAACGGAGTCAGGTTTACAGGGGGAGGAGAACGAAAAATCCCCTCGCAGCAACCCATTTTGGAAAAGAAAAACAACAAATACAAAACAATGACGATAACAGCAAGAGGGAAAGAGGCTCCCGTGCCCTTCGCGCCGAGCCCTCCCCGCGGACCCCCTACTTCAGCAAGGCACAAACAGGCACGGAGCTGAGGTCAGGTTTATTACAGCACCAGGCCGAGCCCAGCCCGGCGCGGCTGCCGCCGCTGCCCAGCGCCCGGCTGCTCGGGCCGAGCCGCCCCGGCGCCCTCCGCCGCCGAGCCCCCGCCGCTCCCCGCCGCCCACGGCCGGCTCCTCGCGGCATGGGGGCGACTTCCCGCAGCCAGCGGCCCCGGCACGCCGCCCCGCGGGAGGGAGGGGAGCGGGGCAGGGCCCCCCCACGCCGCCCACCTCCGCCGCTCCTCTCGCCAGGCGCCGGGAGGGGACCGCCGGGGACTCCCACACGCACCGCAGCCTCCGCTTAGCCCCCGGCTCTTCCGGGCTGAGGAATGGCTCTCCCCGGTCGCGACAGATATGTCACACACACACACACACACACACACACCCCAAACGCGGCGGGAGGGGATGGAGACCGCACACGGCAAGCGGCGGGGCGCGGTGGGGAGGGAAGGCAAGCGGAGATAAGGTGGTACCTTGGATGTGCTGCTTGATGACATTTTCCAAATGGTCCAGTCTTTCTATAATCCTTAAAGTGTCCCCTTTGTCTTCCTCTAACTTTTTTTCAGAGATCGGCTCCTGCACTTTCACATAAACACTGGCAATGTAGTTGGTGACCCAGCCCACGTACAGCAGGCAGACGATGTTAGTCATTCCACTCAAAATCACGCAAGTGGACACTAAAGTTTTGGTTTTCCTGGTGCACACCATCCTGAGATCCCTCCATATAGCTCCAAAAATCCTGTGATCCAAAAAAACAAAAATCAACTGCGATGAAAATAAATCCGTTCCCCCCTTTCCCCGAAACGGAGACCACTCCGAAGTCAGTAAATTTCCATGCAAAAAGTTCTCTAATCCACAGAATAAAAATATTTGTCGCCTACCTAGAAGGAGAGGTGGGGGTGGGGAGGGCTGATAATTAAGAATCCTGGATTTTAGTACATTAAAATAGCTGAAACTTTGCGATAGCAGTGCCGGCAGCAGCCCGGCAAGGCGTGCCAGCCGCCCGGCTGCCCGCTGCTTTTAGGCGCCGCCTCCTGCCACGGGCATCAAGGACGCGAGCAGCCCAGCGCCCAAGTGTTGCAAACTTTGTTCCCTCCGACGCCGCTTCCCATCGCAACCGGCCACAGCTCCAGAATCAGACCCCGGGAGCAGCCTGCCGAAGAGCGGGGCTTGCTCGGCCGCCGATTGACAGCCCCCTCCTCCAATAAAGCGCCTGCTCTGGCACGGAGGTTACTGCCATCACCGTATGGCCGACGGGGAGCCGCGCGGGGCGGGGTTACGGCGGGGCCCACCTGCTCCCCGCACACACACGGGCGCCGGGGCCCCTCCGCCGTGCTGGGAGGGCGGGGACGGCGGCCTCCGTGCTATTTCTGTAGCTGGCTGCAAAGGATTTGCAGCCTAGATAGGAAGAAGCAGCAGCCAGTTCCCCTTTGCTGCTAGGTGAACGCTTGGCTGGAGGGAGCAGCCGGTATCATCAAGATAGATGCTCACACGGACAGTCATCCATTTGCCTGGAGGGGTGAAACCGGAGACGTGCCTCTGGCTCTTCGGAGATATCGGTTCCACAGCTCCAGACACAGCGACCACCCACTGTTATAGTATGTTTGTCTTTCAGCCTGCTGGCGTGCCCCCCTCCCCGAGGAGGTTGTATTCTTAATAGCTTAACTGATGCTTGCACCCACACCAGCAAGCTCCCCAGTATCCATCCATCCCTCTCCTCCACTTCCACAGCCGTACGCTCCGTCAGAGCACACCCCGCCAGTGTCAGGGGCAGTATCCGTAACTCACAACCTAGTTCAGTACATCCATGCTGCTTTCCTCTCTTCACCTCAATTTTACGTACACTTTTGGAAACACACTAAAAAGGCAAACTCCTCTCAATATGAAGCCATATTGATTTGAGAGAAGGCACACAATAAATTAATCTCTTCCACTCCTATTAGACAGGGACTTTTGTACTAAATAAGGTAATTTTACTTTGATAGTCTCAAGACAGAAATTTAACATTAGCATGACCAGTATTAGGAGCAATGAGGCACCCGTTAATTAACATACTTAAATTAAGTACTTATCCGTTGAAAGCAAGTAGTAACAAATGCTGTGGACCATACCATAGTATGTAGCCACCCTCCACAACTGACCATTACACTGGGGTTATCGTGTGTGTGCAGAAAGCACAGCAGATACCAGGACCTACTGCTCTGAAGCATACACGTATGAGCATTAAAACCCTGTGATACCTTGAACGTACATTTAAATATATTAAAAGAAATACAAGTAGATTATTTGTCTTAGGGTTTGGGGTTGTTATTTTTAAATTAATTATAAGCAAGACCCAGTATTCAAGACAAAAGGCAGACAACTGTCCTTTCCATCAGTTGATACCACATAGAAACAGTAAAAACTACAGATACTCAAACACTTACAAAACCAACACCAATACAAGTGGCAGTAAACTCTGCCAATGAAGCTCAAAAAAACCCCTGCCTCCTTAGTCTTCTAAGCCTCTCCGACAATTCACTGACATTTCAGTCAATCTGTAAGCATTTCCCTAGCGATAACGCTAAAGGAGGCTATCCCGAGAGAACTCATTTGGAAATTAGAAAATATAAAACAAAGTATTTGAATGGAAAAAAAGAGTATACAGTTATGTTTTAAGAAAAATAAATATTTTTAGTAATACAGGGAAGTTTGCTCAACAAACCAGTCAAAAAACAATTTCAAGCTTTATAAAAGACAAAATATTGACAGAATACACCAGTACAGCTCCATCACAACAGTCAATTATCCTGCTTGGCCCGCAATGAACGTTTGTCTACAGCACCATTTATTTCCTATCTTTTTACTGAAGTGTTACAGCTTTGCATGTGGTAGCAACTGACAGCACCAAGTATGTATTGCTGAAGTCTTTAATGATAGTGTTATCCAGACTTGCTTTAATCTTTGTAAACTCTGCCTGTAGTCACAAAATACAAATTCTTCAGCCCAGGCAATTTAGGCAAAATCCAGGACTTAGCCTTAGACTTCTTGATTTAAAGCAAAACTTATCTGAAATCAATCCAGATAAGAGATGAGTAACAACCATTAATAAGTCATATTGTCCATAGAAGTTTATAAAATATTAACAAACAACTAACTGCTTTTATAAACAAATATGAACAGTACTTGTTACTAATGACTGTCAGTACATCTGTAAGCGATATAAAGGTTTGAAAAAAAGATGGCTAATGTGCCTCAGGCCTAATGGGTTGCTTATAACAGCACATAATTGATTAACTTTTTTTTTTTTACAGTAACTATTAATAGTTCATTAGATCTTTGCTCCCAACAGTTTTCTGATCATGTTTAAAATATAATTTCATTTATAACTAGAATCTCCTACTACCAAAGCTACACTCCTCAACAGTAGAACAGTAATTCCCTGTCTCTTCATCTAAGCCTTGATTTTACTGAAGCTAGTGTTAAAACTCTGACTTCACAGTAAAAAACCCAGATGCTTTAATACATGAAAAATAAACTTGCTTTCTTGTCTCTGGTAACAATATTCTAGACTGATCCCCTTTAGAAGTCTTCTTGTACAAGTTTATACAAAGTTAGAGGTATTCAAGTTTATGCTGTTTAGAAATTGGTTGGTTTTGTCACATTGATTTATTGTATAATACTATAACCCAGATGAGACCCCTTTGTGCAAGGTATTATACAAATACATAAGCAGTCCACTTTTATAATTTAATTGGAACAAAACAGGAAAAGGAACAACAGGAGAACAGAAATACTGCCAGCCTCACATTAAAGTCAGGGAGAAAATTAAGTGATAACATTCCTAAATGGTTATTTTTTTGAATACTTAAATTACAGGGGAGTGCAAGATCTATGAAATTTGTTCTCTTAAATCACAGTGCTGTTTTTGAAAGTTCTACTTCAGGCAGTTAAGCTTAAGGCACTACAATCTACTGCATGGGTCATTAAAATAAGTGTCTGATTTTATACTTGTCCTGATACTGATCTGCTGTGTCATGCTATGCAAATTATTTCACTTGTTTCACTCTAGATAACGGAAAAAATAATTTCTTAAAATTTGTATGTATCACAGGCTTCAATATGGATTGCTCCCAACTACATTACTGTAATAAGACACTATATCAACCAGTGCTGAGGAAATATTAACCTCATAACCTAGTAAATACCGCTGCCACTTATCTTGCATTAAAATGTCCCATAAGGAAAGTAATTCAATCAGTATTTCTTACCTATCATTAAGGTTTAGGGAATGGAAATAATCAAAAGAAAGATGTGTTTAAGAACTACATTATTATTGGTGCATTTTGATGCAGGCTAAAATATATTTTAGTAGTAATAGGGTCCTTCAAGAAAGCAGTAGCAAAACATCAGAATCGACAGTATTTACACGCCATTTTACAAGAACAGGTTTCCTACACCTGGTTAGAAATCAATGGAAAATCTTAACTTTTTAACATTTTTGATTGCATTCTAGTCAGATTCTTAGCTGAAATCCTAGTAGTTGTGAGGGTATGATCTTCATTATTATCTAGTACAAGTAGATTTTCTTCTATTATTCCTTCCCTGTCACCCACAATGATCACATTTTTTGTTTGGAAATTCCAAAGGCACTCAAGAAGCAACGCAGCATTTTATATTGTGGAAAGAGATGGCCAAATACATGTAGAAAAATCTGCATTACCCTGAACAGGTAATTATTTTTGAAGCTCTGATGTCTGGGTCTGCATACACATGAATCAAAAACTATCTGTCTCTTGAGCAAAGATTATCCCTTCTGCAGATAAGCTCTTCCCAACAGTTCAAGTTATGAAGCTGTTTTTTTAGCTACCCCAAAGAGGCAGCTTTCTGTATTTTGAGATAAAAGTCATGAGCTCAGTCCCCAGGAAAGCAATCTGATGACCTTTGGTATCTATTGTCCCTAATCATCTCCTCTCACTAAATTTAAACAAACCTCAAAACTTTTACTAAATCATAAGGCATATGCAGATATTGCAGAGATACCTTTCCATATTCTGGAGATGGGTTTTGTAGCAGGGATTTGTTATATGGATGTTGTAGATTATGAACATTAACTGAATGCATAAAAAAAGGTGGTTGGGAGGAAAAAAAAGGCTTAGGAAATGAAAAGTGGAGTGGAGGAAGACAAGAGAAAACTAAAATTGCTTTTTCACTGTTATGCTGGGATACATTATCATAATCCTCACTCCTCTGGTGTTCTCTCTCTTCCCCACTGCACTTTAACTCTCTCGTGTGCCTTCTTCGGGTCCACATTTGCTCTCTTCCTTTCCTATTATTCCCTGTCATCTTTCCCATCTCTCATTTAAAAATAACCACTTTTAAGTTTACACTAGTTGTGCTACACATCACCCTTTGTGACATTTTTATGAATCATCAGTTCCTTTAGGTTACGCAGGACTCCTCACTTTTCACTGCTTGGCAAAGACTGCTCAGCAAAGCATCAGCTACAGCAACATTCAGCCCCATATTATCATACTGCCGTCTCCTAAGGAGGAAAGGTAACGCGGTGCCCAACTCCCAGACATTCAATGGCATTCAGATAGCTAACATCCATGAAGCATCATTTCAAAATCATTCACCTAGCATTGAAAGGAAGAAATTAAACAGCATAGAAGCTACAGAAACAAGAAAGAGAGCGTGTACTATTTCAAGTTGAAAACTGAACTGGATCTTGTCTTCTGCACTGAGCTGTCACTGCGTAAGACAATGAGAAGACACCTCATGCAAAGGGAACAGAACAAAGCTAACAGGAACATTAAAACATCTAATGGAACCTATGTACAGAAGCAACCTGCAAGAGATAGGGGCACATGGGTGCATGTTGTCTTCTTCATCATCAGATTCATGCCTTAGAAAACATCTTCCATCCCCCTTATACAGTTGCTATAAAATTTATGTCTGTCTCATTTCCAGATGGCATTTTCCATTGTCAGTGTTTGCCAGGCTTATCTTGTCCATTTGTCCTTCCAAAATGTTTTTCTATCCGAAACATCAAAAATCACTTTATACTTTAATTGATCTCTGCTATGCTGTTTTATTAATTTTATGTGCTGGTGTGATTCATTTTTTTCTGGCACCATTACACTGCACTCTTTGCCGCAAAGCTCTCAGTTAATCCATCTCAAGTGAATTGTGTGACCAGCAATTCACCAGTATGAGTAAAAGACACAACATATGGTCCTTTACAAGTGTCATGTCTACAGTTACTCAGAGAAGCATTATGTTCTGTTCTTTACAAAGCTGTCATGTGTCTACACCACCCCACCACCCCCCAAAAGACAACTCTGTCCCTAAGCAACTTCAAGGATCTTCCTTTTTTTGTGTTAAACCTCGGATACACTGAAGTCGATTTCCAGAGATTGCAGCCCACTCAATCCCTGAATATTTTTATGTTCAGAACCAAAAAAATTAGTAAACACGAAATCATTTGTGATATCTAAAAATCTTGGCTTTCTCAACCCAGTTCTCAGTGCTGTTTTTTCTATCTTTAACTATAGTTAAAGTAAATATATTGTATAATAATACAAATCATTGTACTATGTCAACCAAAAACTGATGTAGCTGAATATCCTATTTCCAAATACCATCTAGCTCTGAACACTGAGGGACAAGACTAGTCTTTTGACAGGCTTTGCCTGGCAAAGCTTCAACACATGTAATGACTTAAACCCTTCCTGTGTTGGAGGTTGCAACCAAGCGATTGCCTACACTGGCTATGTAAGCAATTACAAATTCACAAATTAATCCCTTTTTGAACCTGTACTTTCTCATACTCCAAAGAAACGCGAACTATCACCTTGCAGTCATCTTTCCATCTGTGATTGTATAGGTCTATGTATGGCTATTGGCTTATCTGGGTCTCATATATGCAGCCCTTTCTCACATGACAGGAACTCCATACTTGAATTACTTTTTGTCCTTTTCTACTTTCACCTTTTTTTTTTTTTCTTTCTTTCTTTCTTTTTTGAGATGGGATGACACGGCAGCCCAGGCTGATGCATCATTTCATAAGCTATCTTGTTCTCAAGCTTATTCCTGTTCAGCTTTCTCAGCTGTCACCAAGACTCAAGTTAACCTCAGTGAACTAGTCACAAAGATCTCCTCCTCAGCTGTATACATATAAAACCCAGTAATAAACCAGATGTAGTTTTGCAGGTCTTTCTAGGTGTAGGCTGCCTCACATCTTGCTATTTCATCAGCTTGTCATTCAGGATTATGGCTTCTCCAACTTTTTGCAGTTAGCCTTAGAAATTACTATAGTGAGTATGGTATCCTAACTATTTACGTGCTTGTCTAATCATGTCTACATATGCTTAACAATGCAGATCCCAACCTCCCCTATTCATGATTCTCCTTTTTGGAAACTAATGATTTCTTCCTATTCTTTTTTCTTTCTGTCTTGATCAGCTTTTACTGCATGAGTGGAGTTTCTCCCTATGCATGGGTATCAAGAGCCTTTGGAAAGCAAACTCCTAGGAAGGCTTTGCAGCCCAAATGCCAATTAAATCCAGCATCAACTGTATCACCACTATTCATATGTTCTCCCAGGTCTCAAAAAAAATTCAGTAAATAGGTGTAAAGTGATTTCCTTCAATTGCTCCTAACAGAACTATTTATCTAGATAGAATATGGAAGAAATAATCATCCTCTGTCTTACAGGTACAGGAGAAAAAAAAAAAGAGTACTGCAGATTTTTAGGCTTCTTACAAAGATTATTTTTAATTATTTTTTTTCTTTCTGGAGGCTTAGAACTTCATTTTGTTTCAGAGGAATGGATACAGAGGCATTCAAGAGCATTATGTCAGAGTAAAGACAGGTAATAAAAACCACTACTAAGTTAAGGGTTGGAACCTCATACGTGACTGTAAACCCAAAACAGAGATTCGAGAGAATGGAACATTAAAGTAATTGTCCTTTTTAATCTGAACTGATGCTTAGAAAAAAATTATTATGTCTGTAGGCTCAGTTTATTGTTCCACCAGAAATTACAAAGAACCTGGATGATTCTGCTTTACTGGTTTAATGCAAGGTAGGACAGACACCCTTGAAGGACAATGCTGGTGAAATCAGTTGGTTTAATTCTTCCATTTCCCAATCAACATTATCCCAGTCTTTTTCAATAAAAGTTTTGGCCAGATGCCTTTCAGCCAGTGGTCAGAGTAAATGCACAGGACCCTCTGCTGATGTGCTTTTGCCAAATTCATGGCCAACCATGTAATTCTGCTGAAAGACGGATCCTACAAATTAGAGGCTGTTGAAGCAATTTTCTGGATAACACCTTCTTTCATCAGGTACAGCTTAAGCAAACCACCACTCTATGTTAAAATACCTAGAGTATGTTGGTAACTCATTATCTTTTTTTTTGGTAGATGAAAAAGTCTTCAGATTTAGGTGTGGTTTTGTTTGGTTTTGTTTTTTAAGGGGTTTGATGATGTCCAGGAGTAAACTGTTCTCTGATCCATTCACTGCATAAAGAGGAGTAACAGCCACCTTGAAACAAACAAAAATATTCTTGTGCCACTTTTAAACAAAACTCACTCCACAAGAAAGCTTTCAGTCCAGCTTGGTATTTTAACAACTCTCACAGTATGAGAAGAAAAGAAAGTTTTTATTTGGTTGGGCCTGGAATATCACACTGGTCTATGCAGCAAGAACATCTAACAAAAGTAAGCAACATACTAATACTTCCAAAAAACTTTTCTTTCTGTTTAAAGAGACATACACTTATAAAAGTTAGCTAAGTAATCAAAAAGGAAGCCCACAGAGGAAGAAATGGATTAGATCCAAGAGCTGTTTCAACAGCCAGTACAGTACCAGCTAATACAACTCACCCAGTGTATGATTCAGGAATGTATACATCTTTAGTCCCTCATGTAGCACTCCTGATTTTAGAACTGCTGAAAAGAATATTTCAAAGAATAAACTTCAGACAACTTCCAACCTTTCTTTGTTTTTAAATAATGGCTCATACTCATAAAAAAATATTAACAATCTCACATGCAGTTCCAACCGGATTTTTTCCTTACTAAATTACAGTATTCCAGACGGTATACATTTGAGTCATATGTTACACATGAAAAGAGTATGTGCAATCACATCTCTTGCATATTTTTTTTTTACAGTGGAATACATATGCTTTATGGTCTTCAACATAAAAAAAAAAATCAAGCTTACCTCCTTCAATGTTAGAACTGTTCAAAAGCGTGGAAGTATTGAATTACAACATGGGAGTAAGTTCATTTTTAATGCAGTCCCTTATCTTAACCTATCATACTTGGGTAAGCTTATATCACTTGCATTTTCAAAAAGCAGGTCAAAAAAGGATTTATGATTAGATTATTAAGAGCAATAGGCTACCATATAACCCCTTGCTTCAATATGTTTGCATCAGTTAGATACAAATTCCTAGTTTACATTTTCAGAATCCGTGGCTCTAAAAAGCGCTTTAAAAACACCTTTAATTAAAAACTTGCATTCCTCTGGGAACAGAAATATTTCCTCTGCCATGCCTTCATGAAGCCACAAATCAAAAGATCTCAAGTGTTTGATACAGGCATTGAGAAGTTCAACACAGATTACAAACATCCTTCAACACGTTGAAATGAAGCACAAGTAAGTTCATGTTTCAAGCAGGAAGATCAAGCATGATGCAATAGTTCATGAATCTGAACAATTCAGATTCAACAGATCTGAATTCTTACTTAAATAAAACCTACACCACCAAAACCTTTGCAGTTACTTCTGAAACTTAAGTGTCTTTGTGTTCCTGAAAAATCAATCTTCCGTTCTACATCATATCCAGCACAGCTAGCAGCAGAGCCACAATACGCCCAAGGAAAAGGAGCCTTCGAACACTGGCTGAGGAAAAAATAACTACCTACTGAAAAGCTTCCTGAAGTCTGCAATGCAATTTGGAGATCTTACATAAAACCAGTGACCACAGCCCCATCAGACATTAGTTTCAAAAATGAAAAACAGACCATAAGTGAGAATTACTTGAATAAATGAAGAAAGGCCTGAGGGACCTAGGGTTAACCAAATCTCTGGATGGTCCATATAAACAATCAAATTCTCAGTTACTGAGATAATCAAAACCAACTGGGCACTAGCAAAGGGATTTAACAAATCAAAGCAAGCTTGAAGCATAAAGTAGCATTCACTTTTATAAAGACTTACCGTATCTCTTTGAGCCTAAAGAATTATAACTGTTCAAAAAGAAACAAGGCAAGGAAAATACTTTGGTACCTGCGACATAAGGAAATGGACCACCAGTTTCACTGACATTTGGCTCAGATTAAAAGGAGCAGGCCACTGAAGGTGTAAGCATCAAAAGTTGGAGTGAAAACAAAAAACATGAGGATTTGAGAGGGAAAAGTTAACATCCAGCTGGAAATATTGCCATAACCGTGTAAAAACCTCTGGATGACAACTTGAGATGATTGTGAGTTATTTGAAGCAAGGAAGAGTATTGCTTCATTGTACTTCTGTAGGTTGATGGTACAACAGGTAGAAATAAAATGCTGTTACATAATTTGGAAGATTTCTAGACTAGAAGCTGGCTTCAGATACAGTCAATTCTAGCCTCCAGTTGTAACATTATTTAAAGCTTAATTTACAGCTTGAATTTTCACCAGCAGAACACACACAATCCACAGGCTCTTTAGACCAAAAAAAAAGCTTCAAAACTTATTTTGTAACTGGCGCCCAGCAGTTCACTATCATACAGCTTTTACTCTTAGGATCACATGACTGGATTACAAAAATGCCTAGGCTTTTTTGACCGGAAGGCTACAAGTAAGAACATTTATTTAATTTTTTTTAAAAAAAACTTGTTCAAGTGGTTTCACCCTTCCTTGTATTGTCTTTTCTAGTCAAGTTCAGCAGTAAACAGCACTCACATTGTCATTATGACAACAGTTCTGTTTGTTGCTAAATTCATACCGGATGTCAGAAAAATATCAAGCTATTTATTCCTTAGTTGGTCTTCAATAGCCTGCACACTAAGAAAAATAGTTGTTTTATAAAACCACCTACTTTTATAAAGCTCAAGACAGGAAAGGGCATGAATTTCTAGTCACCTCTGCTGCTAATGCAGCTCACAGTATGTCCAGTTACAAAATTAAGTTACCACCAATCAGCAACACTACAAGATCTTCTAAAGAAACAAGCAGCTGAATTTTCCCATGTAGGCATCCCAGTTTACCTTCCTGTTTGTTATACTATTTGCTTCATACATGCTGGAACAGTCTCTTCCAAACGCCCCTTCTGCCCTACAGAGAAATTCCTTAAAAACATTACTGGCTCCTGGGGTCCAGAACAGAAAGTGAGAGCTCAAGCAACTATTGGAATCCTTCCTGTTATTGAAATACTAAGCACCACATGTTTAAAGAATAAAGTCAGCTACAGATCGATTTTCCTATGGAAATTTCATGAGCAAAATTTATTCAGAAGTATAAATTTATGCAGTAGATCTGTAGTACCAATCAAAGGATGGGATCAGAAAGCATCAATCCGTAACAGGAGGGGGTATAAGAGTTCCACAGATTTAAAAAAAATCTATTTTTATTTTTTAGTTCCCTCAAAATAGTCCATGTAAGAGACATTGGTTCAGTTTTTTAGGTTGCCAGAGCTTTAATGAATTAAATGGCAATTATTGAAATCCAACAACCTGACCAACTACTTATACAAAGTCTTAGAAGATATCCAAATAATTATTTCTCAGCCACTGAGATGGCATCCCAACACTTTAAAGGCTTCTGTTGCTTAGGTTTGCCAATTTACAGAGTTTCAAAAAAGCTACAAGGTAACATGGGTTTAAGAGCAAGGTGCAATCTGTTTAAATCATACCATGTCTCTTTGTCCTTAGCACCTCTTAGTTGTGTATTTTCAGCTACCCAGTTTGATCATGTCAGTTTTGTTAGACAATTTCCTATATAAGATTACATTCCATTGGCTTCTTGCCAAAAACAGACTAGGAAAGCTGAAATTTTCAACCATCAATTAGAGCAGTGTAGCAGACCTATCTTCAGGCAACTGCAGTGTGACATGTACAAACAGTACTGTGCTAACACACAGATTTCACTAATTGTAAATACTGCTTCACGTTGAGACTTAGATATCATTATACCAGCAATGAACATAAGCATGAACTGTTGCGTTTAATGCCATCTTCCCAGCAGGAACTCAGGTTAACCTCAACCATAAAACAGTGCTAACCACAACAGCCTTTTTCTACACAACGGGGAGATGGGCAAAGAACTTCAGCTGAAATAAATTAGCATAGATCTATTGAAACCATAAAATAATATGAGTTTCTACCAGCTAGCAATCTGAGATCCTTTATTTAATGTCCTGTTCATTAAAAGATTTTCTAATTTGTTGTAGTTATTGTCTCAATCGTAAAGAAACAAATTGCATCCTGTAACAAGTCCCTAATAAATGTAAGGTGTCCAAGCTGGCTGCGTTTCCAGCTGGTGAGGTAGCCACAAGATATTGCAAAGTCAGTTGTATAGGAATTGCAGAAACAGGTTCCCAGTTGTAGTGGTTTGACCCTGGCTGAATGCCAGGTAACCACCAAAACCACCCTAATACTCCCCTTCTCAACCAGACAGGGGAGAGAAAACCTAACGAAAGGCTCGTGGGTTGAGGTGAGGGCAAGTAGATCACTCAGCAATTACCATCATGAGCAAAACAGACTCAACTTGCAGAAATTAGTTTAATTTATTATGATTCCAATCAGAATGATAGAAAAGATGACAAAGTTGAATCCTGCCATAAGCCTTTTAACTAGTGGCAACTACTGAACAGACTAGAAAACCTGGTGAGGACTATTCACTAAGGCTAAATAATTTGGAAGTTGCTTCTACCTAGGTGCTGATAAAGAGGTGCAATATAGACCATCAATTCCAATTTGTAAAATGTGGAAAATGCAGTAGGCACTGCTTCTCTGTAGCTTGTAAATAGTATCATTATTTTAGCAAGAGAAATTCTGCTCAAGGGTCATGTGTTACTTACAATAGCCTCACACTTTCCCCCAAGGTCTGACTCAGCAAGCTTCTGTTTCTTTCACCAGGGTGTTAGAAAGGTTCCACTGCAAATGCTTCAGAAATAAAGTTAGAGCTCTGAGAATTGTCAATTCTTGTTGAGTCTTGGTGAATCACTAATGCCATGGAGAAGTAGTGTAAAGCGTCACTACTAGTAACTTCCTAACTTAGAACAGCCCTTCCTCCTCCTGCATCTGGGACTTCTCGCCTGAAGTCCCTTGAGAACAAGGTGATACTCAATCAAGATTCACATACTGATTTGCATGGTAAACAACCCATACAAAGAACATTTTAAGCTATTGCAGTTGAAAGTAAAGAGCCAAGGGTAGACAGAAGGTGGAGTATTATCAGAAAATTAGAAAAACTCCTCAACCTGTAAGCAAAGGGAAAAAACCAAGGTGCAATAAAAAAAATATATTTAGTATTAACTGTTCACCAGTGACACAAGATACAACTCCATGCTTTGTTTGGTTTTTTCCCTCAAGGGAAGGACCACTGGAAGGACTAAAGAGAAGCATCTAATCTGCTGTTTATTTTCTGGTGATATTAATTTATTTTACTTCCTGCTGTAAAAGACATGGGAAAAAAACCCAGTCATGTTTCGATGTAATTTTTCCCCCAGCTCAAGCAATTTCCACCAGTTTTAACTTAGATTTATCTATTACGTGTCAAGCATTATTTCATTAAAATGCTGTGTTCTGAGGATGACTCATCAGTCAAATAATATTTCCGTAAAATATCTGCAGAACTCAGTGATGTCAAACTGCAGAATACATGGCTAGCTCTGAAGAGCAGTAATAACTCTAGCTGCCATTTTTGATGATAAGAAAAATAGGTAGCCATAATCTGGAAGTTATCATCATTAGGGTTTTTCTTAGGCAGGACCTTCTCTTCACTACACAGCATCTGAACACAAGTTCATCATTATCCATTTCTCTCAGCAGATCTGTTTTTATGCTTGTAAACGCATTCTGATCCATTCTAATAATCAAATGGCATTTAAAACTTGCAGAGTGCAGCAATAAGGTGACTTTGGTGTTTTGTAATAACATGTTGGTAACATGTTTTAAAGCTTGTTTGTAGCAAAGAGAAGAACTTGTGGGACAGGCAATATTTCTTCTGTGGTGTTAGCAACTTCCATTTGTTGCATTTTCCAGAAAAGTAAAACTGACATCATCCTATAATAGCTCTACCATTTTGAAAGTTCAATTGCAACATCCTTTTTAGGCGGCCTGACCATAGAAGTTAAATGCCCTTCAATCTTCAAGGGCAATATAAATGCCAAGCCCCTCAGAAGACTTTGAAAAAAGTGAGCCAGTCCTCCTGGACTTAACTTTTACTGTATTTTTTCCTTGTTATTTTGTCTTCTTTTCCTTAAAGCGAAACAACTTAATAGCTGTGACTAATGCAAAAGGAGGAGTAAAAGCAGAGTGCCACAAGCTTCCTTCACTAAAGCATGTTTTCCAGTTCTCTGTGTCTGCTAAAAGAGCCCAAGAATATTTCTACAAAGCTAACACTGCTTCATTATTTTTGTTTAAATGAGGCAATATGTATCAATCCAGCAACAAGAAAGAAAAAGTCCTCTTTCTCCTCTGACTTGTGGGTATATGCAATGAAATAGCTTACATCTTGGCTATCGGATAAAAATTTTATCATTAGCACTGTCACAGGGAGACAAAGTATCACTTTGTTGATCCAAGGCTAGAGAATATTACTAGCTGGACAACAGGGAGCCAGAAATATTTCAAACTAATTCATGTCTACTGTTAAGAAAACATATTTATTCAAATAATTAGAAAAAAAGAAATAATTAAAGAAGAGGCCCAAATAACTACATTATTTCTTTAAAGCCATTAACTTTAGGCAACCTGCAGCACAAACACAACTAATAGCTCATTGAGAACTATTAATTACTTCCCTGAAACAATTTCAACAAAGATAGAAAACATTAGTCTCAAATCTGATTTTAAAGCCTTTGCCTAAAAACTAGGTGTGGATTTAGTGTTTTGGGTTTTTTTCCTCAAGCTTTTCCACAGAAAGCATTCCTTTTTGTAGGAAAAGGCATTTTAAATAAAAAAATAATAATAATAATTTATTACCACCATGTTAACTTACAGGTTTTTTCCAGTTAAGTGATACTTTTAAGCCACACTACTTTTAAACTGCTTGACATTCTTACAGTGAATTAAAAAAAAATCAGTCAGTTAAAGAACATACTTGTTTGCAACAAAGAAGAAAGAATCTATGGACTAGTTTAGAAAGAAACTAATTCAACAGCAGGTTCACAACTCTGTAGGATACTAACAAGGCTTCTTGTAATTGTAGTAAGTCTATCACACTTTTAAAAACAAAAAACAAAACAACAACACCAGCAGTAAAAAAGAAAAAAAACCCACTCCTTTCCTGTATCTCAAAACCAATGCTTTTAGAAAATAACTGAAACATTTACTTCCAAACTTTAAGCCATCTTTAATGGATATCCTAAATCAAGACATAAGATGGCATGCAATTCATACCCATCTTCATGAACCACAAATAGAGTATCTTTTGTATCAGATAGGCTAAAAAGTTACTTCACTGTTTCTGTGTTGGAGAACATTACAAAGTTGAATACCTCTTGTTCTGCAGCTGGAGTTTAATTAGGTTACATAAAGTTTATTTCCTGGGTTTGCTTACTGGGCAAGGAGCTGAATTACAACTCTTACAGCAATACAGCCACGCACAATCCACAGAAGGGGTCACCTTAGGCAATGCATGTTCCCCCATACCTCTTAATTGTTACTTGATTGCCAAGCAAGGCACCTGGGTCAGATAAGTAAAGTAAAACCCTCCCCAGCCTGTGTGTTGGTCTGTTCTTCCCTAAAGATGGCACTGCCTCACAGAGAGATTAATGATCCTGCTTACTGCTTTGATCAACAAAGTAGGCTCCTCTCCCTCAGGCAGCAGAGGTTCAAACAGCTCAGCTTAGTTTCTGCTATTGACTTAGAGAAGGAGCATGATATAGCCATTCAGGGCACAAGGATAAGACTTCCTTAAGACAGAGCTTACAGCTAGAAGAAAGAAAAAAAGGGCAAAGCTTCTCCTGATTTTAGACAGGATTTTAGGGAGCACTGAAGTTTGATGCTGCAGTAGGAAAATATACAAAACCTTGTTAAATGGGCCTATCTCAACAACTGCTAAGGAAAAAATTTATCCCTACAATAGAGAAAGGCTTTATTGAGGTCTACAGGCAACAGCACAAACCCCAGAAGTATTTATAGAGGTATAAAGGGTGTTCATGGGACAAGATCAGGAACTCCTACAGCAAAACTCTCATTAAAGTAAGGAACACCCCCCCACCCCCCTTTTTTTCTTTAATATACGGGAGAGCAATTAAGAGGCACCAACTACAAGAATTAGAGAGAGAGATAGTATCAAGATCAGAGGAGAGAAAAGATCTTCTTACAGACCATGCAGGTGCACATTATGCCAAGATTCAGTCCACACTGGAATATTCAGAGCAACAAAGCAGTGAAGTTTGCTTGAATCCTCCAGTGAGCATAACTATTTGAACAGAGCTAGACGAGTTTTGCCTTGACTGTACTGAGTGGGGGAAAAGAAGGGCAGGGGTTGTGAATGAATTTTTTTGGTTTGGTTTTTGGTGGTTTTTGGGGTTTTTTTTTTGTTTGATTTTTTTTTGGGGGGGGAAGGAGAAACCATGCTATTTTATGACAGCAATCATGGCATATTGGAATAACCCTACAAATTGCAACTGCTGTTGCTCTTGGCAGATCCATAATATTGGCATGAACAGAATCTTTTATGCATTGTTTACTATTGTCCATCAATGCTGCTAGGTGGATAGGTTTCAAAAAATTGTGGAACAGTAGATAAGGTAAAATTCTTACACAATGATTCTTAAGGCTGACACAGCCTTGTTAACCTGAATGGACCATACTGATCCTAAATTAGTGGGCATGTTCCCCCTCTGAGTGTGAGCTTTCACGGAAGGGTGGAAGGAGCATCAGCAGAAACACCCCGAACCGTAGAGATCATAGTATTTTAGAGCAATTACGCCACCCAGTATTCTAAAATTTGTAACACTATTCTGAGAGCACTCATTGAGAGTAACAGGGATGAGCGGCCCCAGCTCATGATCCTGCCTCAGCCACCACTTACACAGGGCCTTCTCCGCAGAGCTGCCTCCAGCAGGTCAAGCCCCGGCCCGTGCTGGTGCCCGGGGTCGTCCCTCCCTCGGTGCAGGCCCTTACCCTGCCTTTGCTGAACCTCATGAGGTCCCTCTCCGCCCAGCTCTCCAGCCTGTCCCGGTCCCGCTGAATGGCAGCGCAGCCTCTGGGGAACCAGCCGCTCCCCCCAGGTCTGTATCATCAGCAAACTCGCTGCGGGCACGCTCTGCCCCTTCACCCAGGTCATGATGAGCAAGTGGAACAGGCCTGGACCCAGCACTGACCCTGGGGGGCACCGTGAGCTACAGGCCTCCAGCCAGGCTCTGCCCGCTGATCACAGCCCTCTGAGCTCTGCCATTCGGCCAGTTCTCAATCCACCTCACTGTCTGCTCATCTAACCCACGCTGCCTGAGCTTACCTGTGAGGGTGTTGTGGGAGACAGTGTCCGAAGCCTCACTGAGGTCAAAGTAGACTACATCCACCGCTCTCCTTTCATCTAGGCAGCCAGTCACTCCATCATAGAAGGTGATCAGATTGGCCAGGCATGATTTCCCCTTGGCGAATGCTGAGTACTACTCCTGATAACCTTCTTTTCTTCCCCAAGCTTAGAGATGACCTCCAGGATGAGCTCTTCCATCATCTTTCTAGGGATGGAGGTGAGGCTGGCCAGCCTGTAGTTTCCTGGGTCCTCCCTCCTGCTCTTTTTGAAGACTGGACTGACATTGCCTTTGCTTCAGTTCTCAAGCACCTCTCTTGTTATTGCTAAGCCACTCCATCATCTTTGAAAGCTGGTGGAGAACATCTGCCAGCTCAGAGTTTCTGTTTCCCTTTACTCTTCAAAAAGAGGATTTCCCTTAAAATTCTTGATCTGCTCCTCTCTCTGTTTGTCCACTACCATTAAGAATTCCCCCAATATTTTAGGAGTTTTAATGAGTTCCAGCTAGACAGCTAAATCAGATAAAACCTAACTATAGCAATTACTATGTCGAGACATAAAAAACCCAAAACAAACACACAAAAAACCCAAACCAAACGACAACAACAACAACAAAAAACCCAGGGAAAACCTCTCAAACCCTGCAACTGCAATTATGTCACTACTTTGATTCATTAATTAGAAGAAGCACTGAAGCTGCTATGATTTCCATCTTCTTACTTGTGTCACTGGCAGTAGAAATCTAGAACCCCTACTGTAATTTTGCTAGATGCCATCGCCAAAAGCTGCATTTTTTTTTTCCTTCCTGCTAGATAAATATCTAGCAGAGCTAGAAGATACAGATGGAGTCTAAAGGAGGCTTAACACCACCAATTCATGCATCACTGCTGTTGGACTTTGCTGAGCATTTCACTAGACTGCTTTCTTTCCAGTAGGCTAACACAATGAATCTGCATCAGAGACCAATAATTTCATTAACTGGTTGAAGCTGGTTGGGTTGGAACATGAAAGATTTGGTAAGACTGGAAATTAGAGAGTATATATTTACACAGTTTTCTCCGAGTGAAGCAGAGTTCATTCACCAAGAAACTTAATGGACAGTAAATTTTATCACATCTATTCAGAAAAAAAAAAAAAATCCAAACATGTTTAGCTGACGGCTCAAGTATGAAGGAAAGGATTCTGCAATCACTAAGCTGCAAAATTACTCAGCAATCTAAGGTTACATGTTTGTCCTACACTGCTTACAAGAGAAGTCTTAATCTTGTAGCATTTTCTTTCCCAGAGGGCAGTTTCCGCTAACTACATGTAAACATAAAATCTATGTATGCTGGCTGTAAACATTGTTGCTTTTCTCTCCTAGTTTGGCTGACAGTTAGAGAACTGCAGTACTATTAAACCTAGGATTGCTCAGAAACACCAAAGAACCTATTTTAATGGAATGCCCTTTCAGATCAAGCCTGTAGCATCACAGATTGAACCATTACTTTCTTAGCTTTTTACATACTATGTTGCTTTTGTGACACTGAAGCTTGCCTTTTGTGGCTATTACTCCTCAAACAACAACGAATTTACAAAACTTGCATGGAATTATAACAGGAAAAACATATGACTACATCGAAGTTACTTACAAAATTAAAAGTAGCTTCCCTAGTGTTTGTTGTATTTGGTATCCTATTCATTCAGGCAACAAAGCACTCATTTTTACTTCCACTTGCCACAAAGATTATTTGTGTTTTGAGTGCCCATTTACACTGTAGAACAGGTCCAAAGATACAGAGTATGCAGCTCTTTGTTCCTCGAACTAATTTTATGCACACAGTAAGGACTGACCCTAACTGACAAATCCGCATTGCTCAACTTAGTTTTCTTTACCCTTCTTGTTTAAAGGAAACAGAAAAATTAACATGTCACTCAGATTTCAATCAATTAGATTTCTCTCAGTATTGGTTTTAAGACTCCCCCCTTTCCATTCCCTCTACAGTTTTTGACAGGCATCATAGGCAAAACAACCCAGAAGACTGTTAATAAGAATCTCAGCTTCACAAAAAAAAACCCTAAAACACTGTCGTTTTTCCATATTGTGAAGTCACTATGATACAGAGGTGACACAAGCAAAAAATGCAAAGGGACTTCTCTCGGTAAGAGAAAATTTTCCGTTGTGCCAGGGAAGACTTCATTAGTTCCAATTAACATGTGTGCTCATCATAGACCCACAGTGCAGACTCTTGTTACTTGCACTGCATGCATGTCCATTCATGTATGTTGAGATTACTTCAGCGCTGCTGTAGCCACAGCATATGGGAAAAACTGACCCACTACTATGTGGTTGTTCTGTCTCAGATCCAACAGACCCAGGTTGCTTTATGTTTTCAGCCTACAACAAATTAAGACTTTTCAGATACAATGGCTTAAGAGTTAAAGTTTGATGAGCCCTTTGGCACATTTTAACATGAGCTGCTGGAAGTCCCCCTTTCTTTCAGAATTTTTATTACAATTGTGGATGTCTTTTCACCATTGCATATGCAGTTCTAGACAAAAAAAAAATGAACCAACATTAGCCACAAAGTTCACTTGAATAATGAGAAGCTGATGAAGCATGAGTCAATATCATGAAGTTCCAGTTTGCAAGAACAGTATTTAGCAATTTTTTTTAAAGAAAATGTTATAGCTTGCTCAAAATTGACAGCATATACTGTTTTGAAATTTTCCCAGTAGAATCAATTGCTTTTAATGTTGCTAAACCTGTCCTCAATATTATGCTTTAAAAAACAGTTTCATCAAGAGAGTCCAAGCACTCTCCAGGAAAGAAAGTCCCCTGAAAGTCTTGGGTTCCTGGCCTCCTAAGAGCTTGAAGCTTATAGCAGTGTTTACAGTTGGATCCAGCACCAGCAGAACACCACAACTGGTCTTGGTGAATGACCTGTAAAAGCACTGATCATTACATGGGATGTTTGTTCACGGTCAGCTAAATTCTCAGTAAAATAATTGACTACTTAGTGTTGTCACCTTATTAAGATTTCAGCCAAAAATTGACTTTTCTTCAGTAAATTTTAATAGAAAGTCTTCTAAATACCTTCCTTGCACACAGTAATGGGATAGAACAGCAAGACTATGCCATCTTCTAGGATGTGATTTTTGTGTTTAGGTGTCTAAGGGAAACTGATCCTAGCCATCAAGACTTATTTTCTGTAAGCTAGTTTTAATTTTGGCAGCTTCACAAATGAGAACTATTTGGCATTTATCCTCCAAAACGAAATTAAAGAAACAAAATAAAGGAAAACCTCAGTTAAGCCCAGGATAGCTTTAACCATCAAGTATACTACAGGTAACACAGCACACTTGTAAAGCAGAAGTGCATGCCCACCGCTTAGGGTGATGACTGCTCGTATTACCATCAATTCCCATCTGCTTTCTGTTACCGCGATATGCTATCCCATGCTGAGTGCAGACCTGTATAATACATCAGTTCAATCACAGAACGATGGCAGCACACTGTGAGCTTTGCGTGAGGAAGCCAGCCTCTTGGAAAATGAGCAGGTGCCTCATTCATCCAACGTCCAATGCCTGATAAATCAAGTCTTCAAATGCTGCCCCATTAACACATCTCACATGCTAATAGCCTTTAGTTATTCCTTGCTAACATTCAGAATCCAAATCAATATATGTATCTGGTTTTTGTCATAAAGCAGATCTTACCACACCAGTCTTTAGAAAGGCAAAAGACAGAACATACCCTTGCTTCCCAAAGGCTTCTATTCACAAGAACCATCATTGCAGCGTTGTGCTGCTGCTTCACCTCAAAGGTTTCAGGCAAGTTGAACTCTTCTACAAGACAGCCACAGCTGACAATTATAATATCAACATGGACTCCTCCCTCATCCTTCCCTCCCACTCCAAATTAATCAGCTGGAATACCTAGGTTTTGACATTATAATATGGTGATGGCTGAAGTCTATGCATGTACCTTCATTCCTCATCAATGAATTCACTGCAGTGAACACAAGATGCACCTAAGATAGATACATCTACAATTTAAGACAGCAAAAGAGTTTCATTTCCTGCAGGCTGTTAAAGTCTTATGAAAAGATTTTGCCTTTGAAACCAGCAAATGTGAAAAAATGAATACTTAGCAGCCAATAATTAAATACAATTACACATTGACAAGCAAGATGATCGCATTTCATTGATGTTTTTTATACAAAAATGAAGACAGAAACCCAAAGAACTTCTCCATTATTATTTTAGTGTTAGACTTGGCACCCTTTTATTAACAGACATTTTCTTCAGCAGATATTAAATGTGATAAATGTCATGTTCTCAAGTTACTGAAAGCTGCTTTTCTATCACTTGCAGATTAAGTTCAACTGATTGTTTGGCAGATGGTGAGAAAGAGGGTGCATAAAGTATTCTTAATACAACTGACACAGATCATACTTTTCAAGCAGTAATTGAAGCACTCTGATATACCATTTCTTCATCCAGGGCCATCTGACAAAGAGGGTTTCTTAGTTACATTGATGATGGCTCCCTAGTAAACTGTATTGCAATTATAATGCAAGTCACAGAAGTCTATTTTAAGATTCTTTGCTTTTATTACAGTACATATGGAGAAGGTTCTCTCATGACATTTGAATAATCTGTCTTCATCTAGCAGGTGTGTTTTCCTTTCAGATTTTTTTTTTATAACCTCCTGAAAAATAATCAAGAGAATTGGAAGAGGAAGAACTAGAATTAAGCTGATGGGCATATGTGCTATGTTTAACAGTGCCCAAGAACAGTGCCATACTGAAAAAAAAAAAAAAAAAAAAAAAAAAAAAAGCAGAATTACAACCCACACTTAATGGCAGAGCAAGCAAATCAAGTGAGAACATCCACACATTCTATTTTCAGGTCAGCACACAGCTCCCATACTCCACTCTTTCTTGTCGTAATGGTAAGTCTAAGAGTTGAAGCAACCTTGGTATCATTCACTACTCCAGCTAGAACCTGGCTTCTGGTTGCAGAGATCAATTTAAACCAGAACAACTGAGATGCATGACTTCACTGCCTTGGAGGAACACAGTTACTATCAGACACGTTTCCCCTTCAGACATGCAGTGAAATAATCCTACCACGTGCAGCTAATTTGCATTCTTCAGGATCTTAGAAGCATTTGGCATTTTTTTCTGACAAGCATTTCAGAAGTCAGTGAACAGGTCCCAGCTGAAGAAATGTTTCAAGAAGCAACAGATGTAGCCCACATTCTGATACAGTATGTGTGACTGTTACCAACTAGTTGTGAGGCATCTTGTTCAAAATACAACTCATTGTGTGGTCCTTCTGCAAGTCCTCTGCAACTTCATGGTTCAAACTGACAGTAGGAAAAGGAAAGACAGCTTAGAAAGCTCTGTAGAAACATGAGCTTGGCTGGGCTAAGGGAATATACCACAGTTTCTCATATGAATCTAAGCCAACTTGGTGACATTCATTTCAAATAATCTCACATCCAGCTTTATGACAACCTGTGACCTCCAGGCCTTGCATCAGCAGGTGGTTCAAGTAGGCTGAATAAGGATAAAAATCCATAAATGATTTGATTTTTCCAGCTCAGAGCTTTGGCCATGTGCCCAGTAAGCTCTCAATTATTTTAAGTCATTCAGTTACAGCAATGAAAATATCTCCTCATTAATAAGATAAGAACTAGATGTTTAAGTGCCAGTTTACAGTGTTAGGAAGGACAGAATATCACCAATGTACTGACAGGGGAAACACTGGAAACCAACCTCTGCGCCTCCTCTGAACATGATCAAGGTGATCTTACGAATGTTCAAAGCCATGAGACTGAACAGACCATTTGGGCTCAAACATATTCACTTCCTGAACCAGTGGAGGACTTGATTGTACCTGTACTATTAGCCAAACTGACATAAGTGGATTCACTCCTTCAAGATAAGGACACTATATGCATGGTAACCATCATTATCAGCAGCACTACCAGACACGGTGGTCAGGTTACTAAGAACTACGAGAACAACAGCATGAACCTCTCATAGGGAATCCTTGAATTTTTTCATGCTTAATATTTTGTACCAGTGTTGGGAGGGGGTGTTAAAAATCTGTAGACATCTTGCATACTGTAGACCCTCCTTCTTCTCTCACTTTTGCACTGCCTACTTTTGCAAGACAACCATTGTGCCTTTTCTACAATCTCTGTGTTGCTATTCCGTGCCAGATTTCAAGTGACTGAAAGGCGTGCTTCTACCTCAATGCCATATATATTCATTTGATGCCAGAGGCAGTATGGACTTCTTTCTCTTCCAGTTTGGGTACAACTTACCTAGTAAGTGACTGTAGCTGCAGGATCTTAAAATTAGCCTCCTTCCAGAGATGGTCTTAGGCTATTCCTAGATGCACTGTTTGACACTTGTGCACTTGCATGACTTGGTCAGTATGCCTATTGTCTTCTATCGCACAGGTATGTTCAATCATGTAATCATAATAATCTTTAAAGGGATGGAGCCAATACAGAATGAAGAGGCCCCCAAACTTGCAGATTTCAGTGTTCAAGGAAAGGCAAAGCTAGACAACTATTTAGGCAAGACATGAACACAAGGACTCAAAGACCTGAAGATTTAAGAAGTTTTATGGTATGGTTTAGCTAAAACTAAGGACCTGAACACTCACTACATTTTCATTACTATAGGATATTATTAGCTGAAACACAGAGGAAAACAGTGCATTCTTTATAAGGAGTCACACCTGCCACCAAGGTAAAAACACAAATGCAGCTGAAACTGGTATTTGAACAATTAGTTACATAAAACACAGGCACCTGTAAGGAGGTCTATTTTAAGAATGCTTGCTTTAAGAGTGAAGATTTTTAACATGATGTTATCCATGCTTTCAGACAACTCCAGTTTCCCCTCATGAAGAAAAGCTTCCCTTTACCTCCTGCTAAAAAGATCCCCAAAGATATGTTAATTTTTCTTTTATGTATTATCTGTTCTATCACCACAGCTGTCTTATCTGCTTTTTCCTCAAGGACTGATGCAGTTGCAAATACTTTTCTGCATCCCATGATATATTTTATTAATGCCATCAAACACAGTTTCATGCTTTGCGTTGTTCTGTGGTGGTAGAGAATATTGCATTCCTTTGTGTAAGTTCTGTAATTTTTCTGAGTTTTGATAAGGCCATTAATCACAACATGACTATGCTAATCCAAGCTATACTGGTGTCCAAGACAATGCTAACAACAACTGCTCTTTAATAACCATTCTCCTTTGCCTAATATTTACCTGTACAGATTTTCTCTGCTTAGGTAGTAGCCTTTTTTAACAAACTTTGGAGAAGATGAGAACTAAAGTAACACAGTTGCATTTCAGTAAAATTTCTTCTGAAGAGTCAGTATAGGACTGACCTTATGAGCTCAGCATCTCGTTATGTCTTAACTGACCTCACATCCAACTGAGAGTTGAAAATATTCAACATCTGGCAATACTTTGACTTAAATGATGCAAAGCACTTAAACATTCACAAATGAAAAGGAATATAAACAGCAATGCATTCTTTGCTCCTCTGCATGGTAGCCTGACACTGCAAACCATTTGCTGACTGCAAGTATCTGTGCTCCTTGCATTTGCTAAGCAAAATGCCGGCTTCTTTCAAAACAGCTTCTGAAAGGTCAACACCTACAGAAATCACCTTGCCAAAAGCACAACTGAGCAGTATTTGGCAGGCTGCTCTTCTTGTTTCGTGTTTTTCTCTTCATTTATCTCAAAGATTTTGGGTTTTGTACTACTCCAATTGGGTACTGAGTACTATTCAGAAGTACATTTCAAATTTATGTATTTTAAAATTTTATTCTGCCTGTATACATATCTGTATATAAAGCACAGGCACTGTTACATATGACCCTCAAAAAAACAAGGGACATGGTATTGGGAAAGAAAACACAGGCTGAATCAATTTCCTTCTTGCAGCCATGGTTTTCTTCCTTTGTAGCACCTACAGCCTCCTTTATTTTAGATGCCTGAAGTACAGAGATTTCTCATCTCTAGATAAAGTGCACTACAGCACTTCAGAGGATTAAACCCCAGCAGATGTTAACTGCAGCAGGGTACAAAAGGAACCCCTTACATCATACTAGCATATAGCCAGCCTACCACAGGAGATCATCTATGAGTAAGGCAGTAGAACTCCTGGAACTCTAAGTGTTTAACACATCATGTCTGAACAACTTGGGTCCAAACAAGTCTTTGACTTAGTACCTGTCCTCTACAGCAGCCAACAGCAAATAGCCCAGAAAGTTTGTGGAGCACACAACAGAGTATATTTTCTCTAAAATATTGTTCCAGCCTCTAGAGATTTACAGTAGGCAGAGTTTCCGAGTCAAAGGTGGTGCCCTGGTGTCCTACAACCCTGAATCTCCCAGAACTACAGGAAATTATTAAAGTAACCTGGAACGTAGAGAAGACTCAACCCTTGACAAATGAGCTCAATGCAGATGTACAGAATAGCTTTCCTCCTTAGTTGTTTCTTTCTCCCAACCTTCTACCACCTGATGCATCTAGTTGTACTAGGGGATAGTCAGCAAGCACTCTTTATTGACCATCTCAGTCACCTCTCTTCCATTTTAGTCTGATTAACCATTTTTTGACAGTGTTTAGGGCAGATAACACATGTCTGAATGCAGCAACTGCCTACCCCAGGGTATGCGTATCAGCAATTTTTCTAGAACTGGTACCTGTCTAACCCAACAATGAGTGAGCTCAGGAGGATTTCTGGCAGACAGTTTAGTTCTCAGAGTCAACCTGATGCAGTCAGCCAGGGTGAGACTGTATGGTGACAAGCAGTAACAAAAGCCACAGCAATTAAAAGCTCAGTTTCTATGGAATGGTGTGGATTTGACTGCTCTGTAACCTGGCTACTACTTCATATACCAGGCACAAGGAAAAGAAGCTCCCCCCATCAGGGGATGGGTATAAGTTACATTGCAATCTCAGGTACTAGTTTACAAACAAAGCTATGGTCTACCTTTTTGAGTGTGAAAATGTGTGGGTTTGCAGGTACAGCATCAGCTATGGGTTTATAGCAAGCCAAGAAGTGCACTCATCATGTACAGTTACCACGTAAGTCTGTAACAGTCAAGCAACTTCAGTGCTCTTTTATGAAATATTACAGCTTACTGTGCTTGGAAACGGACAATATATAGTTTCCCAAGTTTCAGTTAACTCTGTTACCCCACGTTTAATTTGTCTTCAAGGAGCTCCCTAATACCAGCTCATTTTAGAAGTTTCCAGATAGATGGCTTTGGTTTTGTGGAAGGGAAGAAGAAAAATTGTTTGGTTTGCTTCATTACACAACAAAACTTACTATTAAATTGCTTTTTGACTATAGCGTTCACACATAATATGCCTAGTGTTTAATACTACAACAGTTAAAACACAGATCCTTCTCTGGCTCTCTTTTGGCTGTGATTCTGTTCTTAGGCAGCCGTAAGTACATTAACTGTGTGACTGGAAAAAGGATTAGGTGTTCTGCCTGTAAAAGAGTAAAGCATGGCCTTCCTGCCACATTTCATGAAGCTATCTCTTCAGTAAAGTTGTAAGTAATATTACGACAGGCTTAAGTTACTCCAAGAGTAAGTGATTCAGAAGACAGGGACAGGAATCACCTGGACCTAGATGCCAAAGAACTGGGCATAACACACCAGGGAAGGACTCGGATCCAAACATTGCTATTCTTTCTGTGAAGCTTCAGTGCAACTATTAGAACATAATATCCATATCTATTTGGATACAGTAACAGGAAAACCAACTTAAAAGATGGTAGGTGCAATTCTGCAAGAAATACAGGAAATTATTACAGTAACCTGGAACATAGAGAAGATCCAACCCTTGACAACTGCTAGGTTAACCATATGTGTTCCATACTGTTATTCCTCTGGCATGTTAACCTTGCTAAGCATTCATACATTTTGGAAATCTGCCCATCAGTTGTGCAGCTCATGCATTCATTAACAGCAACAACATCTAAAAAAGAGAGAGAAAGAAAACCCGGAGCATATCCTTTTATCTGGAACAGTCTAAGTGTTTATGATAGCAGAGCACTCTTTCTGGAAGTCAAATCACCAAAAGCCATACAGAATCAGGCAGAGATTGCCATGACTTATCCTCCTCTCACTTCCCTTTCAGAATAATAAAATGTGCTACTTAGAACTATTTCTTAAATTTGGGAAAAGGGAAGGGTGAGAACAGATCTCAGAAACCTTTTCTGTTCTGAGATCACATCCTGAGGTACCCACACAAACTATGAATAAAACCAAGAGGATCGCTTAGTGACAGAACATGGAAGTCCTAGAACATAGTTTTCTGAAAATAAGCCAGATTTATTCCAACATAAAACAGAATTAGAAAAAAGGCAGATGGCCAATTGCAGCACCACTGAAATTCCAACAGCTTGTTTTGAAATGTTGAGTTAATTCTTAAAATGAGGGTTTAGAGTTGGAATAGATTCTCTAGGTATGACAGGAAACTTGGTTCAGACAGCAACTCAGATTAAATTGACTGGACACCATTAGCTAGCTGCATTTTTTGGCATTTTCCTCACATCAGAAGGCTGCTTTACATGTTCCTCTGGCAGTCATAACTGAAGATTATTTTTTTTAAGCTATTCTCACTTTAGACCAGTTTCTTTTAACAGGCTCAAAAGAAATCCTCACTCTCCTCCCTAGCCCTACCATCCAGCTCTAAAGTTGGTTTTACTTCAGATGTATTAATTCCATAATCTCATTGCCACTCTGTGGGTCCCTACATTAGGACAAGATTCCTCATAAAGACTAAGGAATAACATTAATTTGCTTTATAGGCCATATCTGCATTAATTAAGAGGGTAAGAACAGGAATAAAACTACTACAGATGGAGATGCTTGGCTTTAGTGTCCTCAGTAGAGAGAGAATTCAGCCAGTTCCCCATAAGCACCCTGCTTAGGCTGAACCACCTATTAGAACTGTTCCCTCAGAGTCTCTTCTTGTGAGGAACAAACCCTTCTTGGGAGCAAGGAAAACCTAACCTTCCATACCTAGCTTCCTCCTCTCTCAAACCTGTTAAAGAACTAAGAGCAAACAGGATGGAAGTTCTTCTCTCCTCCAGGAAACACTTTTCCCCGACAGACAAATTCAAGCTACTCCATAAAACACCCCGGGGCACGTCGATACGACCACGTCTTAGTGTAAGGACAAACAAGACAGGAAAGCCTGGCTTTAAAGCCGTGATCAAGTGCTTTTCATGGCTCTTAGAAACTGAAGCACTTACGTTTGGCAAGCCCTTCAAAAGAAGCTTGCTTGCAGCTTTAAGGCAAAGGGGCATTAAAAATGGAAGCTGAAGGCAGAATCCCTGGCTAGAATCCAAACGCAGCTCTCTGAGTGTAACGCGGACTGTGCTCATACACGGTGCAAAAGCACAAAAGCACCGTTCCAGAAGGTCAGACTTACGAAGTTCAACAGGCAACGCAGGTCCCTCCCGCCGGAGCTGCCCGGCGAGACCGGCGGCTCCCGGAGGCGGCTGCGCGGGGCGGGGCGGCCGCCCGCCGGCGCCATCTTGCGGCCCTCG
Source organism: Falco punctatus (assembly GCF_963210335.1). Lineage (NCBI taxonomy): Eukaryota > Metazoa > Chordata > Aves > Falconiformes > Falconidae > Falco > Falco punctatus. Next base: position 28,508,372 of record NC_137590.1, on the reverse strand, counting down.
TCCGGATTTACCGGAGCCGGTATGAGGAGCCATTGCTGGCGGCCTTCCCGCAGAGCCGCCGGTGTGCGGAGCCGGAGGTGCCCGGCCCCTGCGGAAGGCTGCCAGGCCCCTCAGATCAGGCCGTGCAGGCACTGTGCCCGGGGCAGGTGCAACAGCGACGGCAGCGGCCCGCTCCCAGCGCCTGGCTGTGCCGCCTCACGAACCCGCCTGGCGCGCCGCTGCGCGGGAAACTGCCTCACCCGCCGCCTGTCGCCCGCTGCACGCAGGGGCCTCCTGACCGCAAAATAGCGCCAACACGTCAAAGCAAAACACTCCACTTCCACGCTAAGGGTTAAAATCTTCCTGCCCCCCATTATTTAGCCACATCACCTACCAGCTACTTTTTCAGGTGGTGTGGCAGCGTATCTTCCTCTTCCAGAATCACGTTTCTCCGATCTTTCTGGGTCAAAAATGTTCTTCTGGAGCTTTAGGCAACGCAGCAGCTTTCTCTCTTCCAAAATCACATTTCTCCATCTTTCTGGGTCAAAAATGTTCTTCTGGAGCTTCAGGCAACGCAGCAGCTTTCTCTCTTCCAAAATCACATTTCTCCATCTTTCTGGGTCAAAAATGTTCTTCTGGAGCTTCAGGCAATGCAGCAGATTTCTCTCTTCCAAAATCACATTTCTCCATCTTTCTGGGTCAAAAACGTTCTCCTGGAGCTTCAGGCAACGCAGCAGCTTTCTCTCTTCCAAAATCATATTTCTCCATCTTTCTGGGTCAAAAATGTTCTTCTGCAGCTTCAGGCAACGCAGCAGGACTTCCGACAACTCTCTTCCTCAAGGCTACCCTCCCTTCTGGAGCAAAAGCAGAGGAGCCTTTCCTCAGGCGTTGCCTTGTGACAGGTGCAGGGCAGCCCAGAAAGTTCTAGCAGCCGGGGCCCAGGTGGGCCTGAGCAGCAGCCAGCGACTGCAGGCCCACCTGCGCACCCTCAGGCTCCCCCATGCACATGTGTCGGCATTTTGCTGGATATCCCTAAGCAAACACAAAGCACACAACTTAACTGCAGATGAATGCAAAGCAAAAACAGAGTTGCTTTTTTCTCTAGGGCAGTTGTTGAAGTTAGAACCTTGAGCAAGCCACAAAATGGTCCTGTAGCAATAACAGAGTTTGTACAGACTAAGTGTCATTGACGTGGTAATATTGCTTGTTACTTCCAGGGTCTGGCACAGGAGAGTTTTAAGGCTTTTCTCAACAAGTTTCTTGCTGTTCTGGTCCCACACTGGACTCTATAAATAATTACTTGTACATGTGTTTTCTTTTTTGTGTGTGTTTCACTGCAGACAGATTTGTCATAGTATTTCTTAAGGTACAACTTTTTCAGCAGACAGTCAGCAAGACGAACATTAAAGTCAGGTCACAATTTCCATTACAAACACTGATTTCCAGAATCTTACCACCCTTGAATAAAAATGTCCTGCAAGCAGAAATTAAAACTCTGCAGAAAGCGAATAAAGAACTAAAACAGAGGCCCAGTTTTGCACCTACTACCACTGGTTTTCTAAACCTGTTTCCAGTTTTCACCAGTCAGTAATCTGACCCTTCTAAAAATCTTATTTTCCCAGTGCAAAGCAAAGCAGACACATTGTGCAAATGACGTCCAAGCACCTATTGCAACAGACTGGCAGCTGCAACCAAACCCTCACAGCCACTGTTCTGCAGCAGGGACAGGACAGTTTGTACTGTTTAAACAAACATGATAACGAAGGTTTGTTTTAGAAAAAATTAGAAGCATTTGAGTACCGCAAATGCTAAAATCTCATTTAATGATGGAAAGTGTTGTATGTCCTGCCAATGCCCAGGCACAATGCTGCAACTTTAACAAGCTGCTTAATTTTCTCTCTAACGCCTAAATGTATGTGATAGACTTGTGGTGCCGTATCACCCTCAGCTGGGAATTGCTTTAACTTTATTGTTTGCTGTCACAGTCTGTATGCTCTTCCATGTTTTAGTGATTGTGAAAGATCAGTAAAGAAGGATTACTTAGAAACTCTTTGAAAAGGAAAAAATCCACTAGGGAACTTGAAACAACAGTAAACCTGAGACCTATTGTACAGCACAAAAGATTTCATGAGAAAGGGAGAAAGCCTTTGAATTGTGAAAAATAATGAGAAAGAGGTGACGCTGCAGGACCGCTGCCAGAAGATATTTAAGGAAGTATCAGAAAAGATAAGTACCCACCTTTTGGGCAGCACTGTGTTCCCAGGGTCCCATCCTTGTGGACTGATACAGTACTTAGTGTCGGCAGAGATTATGAGTTACTGCTGTTGCTGTTACAACAGACATCTCAAATGCATTTTCATTGGTCTTTCCTTCTAAATTAAAATTGGTTTGTAAAGACTGTGGTCTGAATTCAAGAGGCACATAAGCAGCACAGTACTGTGTTACCGTGTGTTTCAAACACATTAATGATGAAGAAGGATCCTTTGGGCACAGTTTCATTACATCCACGAGGCCAATGCTGGCCCAAGGGGCAGTACCACTCTGCCAACTAGAAATTTCCATCCTTTCTCTGTTTTCAGTATCAACATTTGTCAATTGACCTGCCAGTAACATAATTTTTTTTTTGGTCAAGTTTCACCATAAAGCACTACAAATGATAGAACTAGCCTTTGTGAGGTGAGTAAGAACTAGGCCCCAGATTTTGGCAGTAGCACAGAAGCCAGTTGTGACTCTGCGGTTTCTCATGCCTAGAAAATAGGAAGCAACGTTTGTCAAGGCAGATGACACCTTTTTATGAGATGACCTAATGCAGCTAGGAGAAAAACTAGCAGTTTCAAACACTCAAGCCCTTCTTCAAGAAACATACCTCCCGAGGAATGGATTTGCCAATCACTTGAACACCAAGAAAGGTAGTTACCTGTCAAAACCAACCAAACAAAAAGTTTGATAAGTCTTTGGGCCAGAAAGAGAAAATGACCCCACAGCTTGGTAGCTGCGTGATTAGTTTGTAAGACCAAGTGCAGTTCCTGTTGCAATTAGTATTAAGTTATTTTATATATAGTAAAAGTATTTCAACTGGAGAATACAGAAAACTTGCAACAGAGTATTCTTGATCCTATTTGCTAACATACTCTCATGAGAGACTCAGATTCTGTCTTCAAATTGGATGGGCAAGTGAATTAAGCCTCTTTTCTTCTTGTGCTAAGTAGGTAAAACAAGCTTGTGCTATTCAGCGTTTATTGGATGTTGCTACCTCCCTTGTGTTTCCAGGGGTCTGTGCAAGTAGGAAAGACAGGAAAATATATAACTTGTAAAAAAAACTGCATCAGCTTTGATTTGGTAGAAGCCATGATATTCAAGATGTAAGCAGTTTTTCACATGAATACTAACTAAAACTTAGTGGATCCTGACCTTGACATTGTCTCATAGGAGAAAGCTCTTACGAACAGTCTGAAGTGCATGAACCTCTTCTCTCAGCTACTGAATTTCTACTCTTTTATCACTAGCCTGTCCTCAAGGTTATTCAGTTCCTCTTTATCATACTGTAATTCTCTTGCACAGTAACAATGTTTCCCAGCTGTATGCCAAAGCAGGTTTCATTAGCAAACTCTTTGTTACTGCACAAATATCATTAATGAAAGCATCACATGTTTGGCCCCAAGAAAACTCCTTGAAGATCTCTAGTAGCAAACTCTCCCTAGCCTCATAATGCCTCTTAAGGAGGTGCCAGCCTCACCTTTTCATCCTTAAATCCCAAAGCTTCATTATAATACCCAGTGTGTGATTTATCTTAATCTGCTAAGTACAGAATTAATAAGGCATTGTAATGCTATAGTGAGCTATACTTGCAGAAAAGTGTAGACTTCTTCAAATGCAGCATGTCTATCCTAATGCTTGCATGTAAGCAGGAAAAAGATATTGGCCTAAAACAATAACAATTTACCAGAGGACAGAATAGGAAAACATTTGAGTTATATTAGAATCAGACAAAACAAGATGAACTTACCTGAAATATAGTGGTCCGAGTATAAGCCACACATAGAATCTGATTCCAGCAACATCAAAGAGGTAGCAAAATACTTGTTATTAATTTATCAAAAAATAGTAAAACAAGCAAATGCTTGTTTTTTTGAGAAGCAGAAATCTATATGTTTCACACTTTAATTAAAACAGTGGGTATGGATTAATGAATTAGTCAACTGCATTAATAAAAAAGAATGTTTTGTGATCCAAAATTAAACAAGAGGCTTCTCTAGACTTATGTTGCATGCTAAGTAATTAGCACAACCACCCTCCAACTTTGCCAGCTGAAGAAGGGAAAACTCACCAACGAGAATGCCCAGTGGAGGGAACATTTTTGGTCCCAGTCACCAGCTGTTTCTTGGAGGTGTGCAAAGGACTTATCATAACTGGGGTGAATCACTGACCTGGCTTGTCTGGAGCCCCTAAAATGAGTAAGGTGTCACATCAATTACTGTGTGACAGTTATCAAAAGTACAAGATACCCTGAAGTTACTTAACAGCTACTGTAAGTAATCAGGCAGACCAAGTTCTTGTGTTGTTTCCTGATGCTGTTAGATCAGGATCTTCTTCGCTCCACTTTCTCCTCCACTCCCTCATCATTGTTCACTCCTTCAAGATTCCCAGTTACTGTGCAGAACCCATTTCCTTTCTCTAGCCAAGAATTCTGTCACGTGCACCTTCGTGTCAAGCCTTATTTCCTGCTTGTTGTGCTGTAGCACCTGTTCCCTTTTTCTGTTTTGCTTCATACCTGGCAGATTTTTGAACTGCTTTATTCTATATTATATTTAATAGTAGAATAGCTTAATAAAACATGGTTGATTTGCATTCGCAGGATTAGGTCCTCTTTCCAGTCTGTTGTCTAAAAGGTATCTGTCAAGTTTATTTGGGGCATATAATCCTAAAAAGCATGGTTTATGTTGTACAAAATAGTAAGTAACCCAAGATGAACATAGCTGTATGCAAAAAGTACATCAGAAAGCTTTATTTCATTTGCAGTTCTGTATAAGGACACACATGTACCTGAGGACAAGAAAAACCATGCAAATCACTATTAAAAAAATAAAAAAAAGTAAACCATTATGAAGAATACAGTATCATTAAGCTTTCTTAAATATGTTCATATATTACTTATAAGAATAATTTACAAGGATATGAAAAGTATAGCAAAGAATTAATTAATTAGGAAATACCAGGATTCAGACTGTGCATATTTTGTTATGATATACATCTTTACTACATGTACATCTACTATTTCTTCTACATGACCCATGCCTTATTCAGAGTTAAGACAGATTGATTGCTGTCTTATTGAACTGCTATCCACTATTTGATTTTGTTCTTATTTGTTCACTGGGCAAAAGCCAGTAGTCTACTTAGCACACACTATTCCATTACTGCTTTAAAGGAGGAATTTACCAACATACCCAATTAGTGGGTATGAATCTTCCTCCCTCTCCTCTTACATACAAATGATTTCATAGCAGAGAGAGGATATGTCTGTACTACGCAATGGAGCATAATGCAGAGTTAATTGCACTATTCCAGTAACTCCACAGCAAACACAGCTCACACTGTCCACATTAGAGGACAGACTAACTTGGGTACCAAAGGCAGGTTAGAGCGGCACCACGCCCATAGTAAAACACTTGACTCCTAGTACAACTAATCAGAGCTGACATGCTGTCTTCCTTGCAGTGCCAAACGTGGCTGAGAAATGTCTTCTGGGCTGCACTGACATGAGAGGGCTGACAGGCTCTTGGCCTCAAGCCTGGTTATTATAGGGAGGATGAAATCTACAGGAAGTTTTATCCCTTAAACTCTATGACCACGCATCAACTTCGACACTGTTGACACCTACAAAGCAAATTATTTTAGAAAAAAAAACATTATTTAAGGAACAGATCAAAATTAGTATGCTTTCATTTAAGTGGTTTAATCCAAATGGCATTTCTGGTGGAAGTGGTGAGATTTTCCAGTAGAGCTGTAGAACTACAGACTTTTTTATTGGTCTAAACCACAGTAAAAATTACTGGATAGACACTGGGCAGTAGATAAGACACTTTGCCTGAATCAGGCCTTGAGTGACCACCTCCAGATGCCCTTGAACAGCAATCCCTCTTGATATTACACCCTATGGTATAATACCAGACTTTTTTTTTACCGGTAAATCTAAGAGGTCCTCTTAGTAAGGCAGTTCCTTAAAACAGGAATTTCTTGCTTCTTAATAAACAGATAAACATGCTTTAATGTCTGAAAGCCAATAGAAAATTGTGGTATTTGGTGACATCTGATGGAAGAATCAGATTAGGCTTTTCTCATCCCATTTACTGTCACATAGTAGGGGGGTCACACACCTGGAGTTTTAACCCAGTAAGGCATAGAAGGTAACTGTGACTTTCAGTCATGTCTTTGTTGGCAATGCCTTTATTTCACAGAAGTGAACATAGTACTTTGCTAAAATGCCTGAGTTTGTTTAAAATAATAATAAAAAAAAGTGTTGGGAATGCTGTGTTCATGTTAAAGGTATTCCTAAGGTCCTAAATAAAAATTAGTATGCTTGTATGTGTTACACACTCCATTATCTTCACAAATACAATTATAATTTATAATATATTGTTTGAAAATAGGTACTGTTTGAATGAAAAGCTACAGACAGTAGATTCCTGCATATGCTAAGAGAACAGAAGGTCAGCCTGTAGCGTCCAGAAGATCCTGTTTACTAATTCATGCAGTGTTTCACAGACATGCTATAAGGACACAACAGCAGCATTTTTGCTTCTTGGTATTCTGCAGTGGTGGAGAGCTTATTGGATTTTTTCTCACTCGCCTGTCATGCCCTAAGGGTTTCTAGACCATTAATGATCAATAGATCCGTTTAGATAAGAATGATAATTCAGACGATTGAAAAACATATATGCTTCCTTGATGGGCCTGTGGTATTATTCGCAAATGAATTCACTGTTTAACCCTCCTGAGAGTAACAAATGTGCTATTTGAAGAGCATGTTTAGAATACCAGAGATGCTAGCTTTGACGATTCCATAACTGCAGTCTAGTGTTTGGTTTATTTGTCCAAATACTTCACAAATATGCTTCCTTTAAATTTACCAACTTCACAAAGATCTTGAGCTCTGTTTAGACCTTATGACCTCATTGTATATTTAATTACTGCAGCAGCCTCTGCAGTTACAAATGTAAAAACGTTCTTTCTTAAGAAGCTGCTCAGTGTTGTCAAAGGTTATTTACAAGTCCAAAGCAGGCAAAACCCAAGATCCAAGAACGCAGTCCTCATCCATACATTTAAAGCCACCTTCATTCTCTGCTTTATGTTCACCATCCTTTTTGCCCATCATCCATGCCTCCTGCATGCATGCAATAATGACAGATACAGATCTAGAGTTACACCAACTGGGAAAGAAGCAGGCATGGGGTCCACACGTAACAGCCTAGGAGGACAGGACAGGACAGCCTACCTACATGTAGGACAGCCATGATAGCCCCGCACAAGAAAATACCCATCTAAGGAATTACTTTCCTTCATATATTACATGTACTTCTTACTCCTGCATATGCCACAGACATTTCATATACACACAATTCTGTCTCCATCCATCCTTCCAGCTGCTTTGCTGCTTCCTATGTACAGGGTGCATTCTCCAAAATTCCTTTGACATCTGGTCTGTGCCCCACCCAGCCCTTCCTCACCAACAACATGCACACCCTGTGTCATTACAGATACTCTCCTATTTGTTCTCTTTTTATTTGACCTTCTTCCTGGAGAAATATTGTAATTTATTACCATAGCGACTCCTGAAAGTACAGATTTTTGTCTTGCTTTAGACTAATGAAAACAAGACAGACAAAAGTCATCATGGGTGAGACGGTGTAGCAGGTGCAAGAACCTGGTACAGTAACCACAGGGACCTTGAGCCAATTCAGACAACTGTAAGGGTGGCTGGGAAACTCAGATTTCTCTTATTTCTTATGCTTATCCAGCTCTGATGGAGATCTTTTTTCCCACCAGTTTATCTATATGCTCAGTAATCTTATTCTTTATTATCAAGTTTACCATCTCTTGAAGGATCAAAGTCAGACTCATGGTCCAGCATTCCCGGCATACTTTCTAGAGTAGTTTCGTGGACAGGACAGACTTCTGCATTCTTACTGCTTTTCTGGTATTGAAGTCACTTTAAACTATGGTTGGGGGTGGGGGTTTTGGGGTTTTTTTGGAGGGGGGGGGTTGTTGTTTTGAGTTTTTTTGCATCCTATGCAAGCTGTTCCTCAAATTCTCTCTTAGCCTTCTTAATTTCCTGTTTACATTTGGTCTGCCATGAGTTATGGTCTTACCTGTTTCCATCTGGAGGACAAACTTTCTGTTATAAATGCCAGTCCTTTCTACATGATAATAACCTTGATTTTCTATTGAGCCATGTAGGGTTTTTACTGGACCACTGTGTTTTCAAATTTCAGCACAAGAGTTTGTCTTGAATACTAATACAGTATTTTTGAAAAGTGCCTAGGCTACCTCTAGGGTTCTTGCTTTTTAGCCTGCTTCTCCCTTAATGCTTTCTCTTCCTTTTGACCAGTTGCCTCATTAGTATGCAGTTCCCTTTCTTTAAAGTGAACACTGGTGTTCTGGATTTATTTTGTTTAGTCTCTCCTGCTGCAGTGTTAAACCTAGTTGTATTGTAATTGCAGTTACAGATCAGTTCTCCCACATGCTTCTTGAGCTGCTCCTGTGCAATATTCAGGAAAGCAGCTATTTACTAACTCCCAAAAAATTATTTCTATGTCCTGTATAGATGATGAGGCATTAATTCTATTGGTAGATGAAATATTCCAATTACCTGTCCTGAACTTGCACATCCTCTAAACACTATCTATATCCAGATTGAGGGTGGGGGTAATCACACAATCCTAACACTACATTTTTATTGTTACAGTATGATACTTCCAATCACAGGGATTTCATATAATTTTCTCTTTTTCAACAATAGTTTCATTCTGTTACACTTCATTTTAGACTCAAAACCCAACACAACCCCTCCACATGCCCATGGCAACTTCTGTAAAGTTGATAGCCTGGGAACATCACATCCACTGATTACCTTCTTTCTGCAAGGTCTCCAAGCCGCCTCTCGGTCAGGCTCATCATATGAAAGCAGTTCTCTCATTTTCCAGGCTTCTAGCACTGGCAAGTTTTGCCCTTGGTCTCTTGCCAACTGTATTGGACACATTGTCAACTGACATAGGAAGGATCCTGATTTGCTTTCCCTACTTACTGCAGTTGTGCTGCTTTCTTCCCAGCCTTTTCAGACATGCACTGAACATGAGCCACAGCCGTTCGGGGGGATCACAGCCATCTGACATCTGTGCTCCTCTACATCTGTCAGATTCCTTCCAGGTTTTAGCACTTTTTCAGGGCCAGCAGCCTGGCTTATTTCTAAACAAGGTTTCAACCCTTCCTTCCTGTTCCTCCTCTTCTGAAATGTTCCCCGGTTCCTAATGTATGCAAATCTCTTATCCTAATATCTCAACTAAATGATTTCTAACTGAATATTATGTTAATTTCTGTTCATGAACAACAATTGATCATCATCATCTTAAAAACTCCTCATCTATCACAGATTAGACTGCTGCCAGAGCACAGAATTTCTAAAACATTTGAATTTTATGAAAGGCTATTAACAGGCAGCTGCCAGACTATTAGCAGGCAGCTCAAGTATCCTATTTATCCAGACAATAACAGTATCAACACTGTAGTGCAAGCTTTTCCCATACAACTCTTATCAATTTATCTCCATCATGCCCAAGAGAAATTCCAATAGGGAAAAGGGATTGTAATGTGTTCCGTGAAGCCTCATTCATGCCAAGCTGTTACAGATAATGATTCAGAGAGGAGAAAAGGATGTGGGGCAGCATCCAGAACCTGTGGAATAATAGGGTGTTAAATAACTAGCGCCTGTTTGCAAAGTTCAGATAAATATCAGGCAAAAAACATTTACTGGTCCTTCAGCTTCACCTTACAGGATGACAACCACGCTCCAGCACGTGTAGAAGGGGAACTTCAGGTTAGTTGGTTAATAATAATAATATTAAAAAAAAAAAAAGAAAAAAGAGAAAAAAGTGTATCCCATCCTAGAAATGGTTCCTTAACAGTCAAGCAGATACATTTTAACCGGCTGCACATCTGTGTTCTCATTTGGACCTTCACTTCTGAAATCACAGGCACTTTCAGCTGAGGGAGAACTCTTAAAGGTATAGCTTCTATACAAAGGCATACCACAAATGGTAATTGCTTGTAGCCAACAGCAGTTCAACCCATAAACAAAATCCTATCTCTGTATCTCTTGAAAGAATTACCGCTCCTATGACTAGAATAGGCGAGTTATTTCACCCCTTCTTCATTTTGTCTCTGTAGTTTAACTTGTGGGGTTATGGCATATCTGATTCAAAATGTGAAAGATACATGGTAAAAATCATCTTATTCAAAAAAAAGTACATCATTTGAAAATATCCAATCACTTCCCAGCGCTGCTCAGTCATATGGTAACTGTCATGGGCTAGATGAATGCTAGGAATGAATACATACACAGAATCACAGAATCATTTAGGTTGAAAAAGACCTTTAAGATTGTTGAGTACAACTGTTAACCCAGGACTGCCAAGTCCACCACTAAGTCATGTCCCTAAGTGCCACATCTACACATCTGAGATACATTCACATTTAAAAACCCTTAAAAGCTCTGAGGTAATTTGTCAGAACTGTATAAATATGAATCAAATATGCAATCATTTTATCATATCACAAAACCCCAGGAGTGTAGTATATATAATCTGGGTGACTTACTAATGAGGATGAGCCACATGAGAGTCTTGTTTAAGTACATCATGTTGACCAGGAGCCCTAATTTCAGTCTTTCAAGATTTTTCTGCCCTCTGAGGGCAATTACCCACAAAATACCAGATGCATGTTAGAATGACTGCAGGTCCAGATTGGTGCAATTTGCGGTTTGGAGTATCTGCTGCAATATAAAAAGAATTTCCATAGCAGTCAGATCAGATCAGTGAAAACAGGTAAGGGAAGTCAGAGCTGCAGAAAGCATTCTAAAAGACAGGTGAAAGTTAATGGTCTCATCTTCATGTCAGAGAAATGTCATAAAGCCCTCATGACACCTGGAGGAGGCATTGCTATAAACTAAGAATCAGAATGGGGAAAGGTTAAACAAAACATTGATTGTACTGTCTGGTGTGACAAGCACCAGACAGTGACTCCTTGTAGGAATGTGCCACAGATTCCGTGACAACAAAAAGTAAGATATTTATAACTTTGAAAGCAAGTCTGTGTCTTAATGCCACAGTTTGCATTCATGGCCCAAGGATAATTTCCAAAAGTTTTGCAAGAAAATACCATGACTGTTTAAGGGATTAGGTGTGCTTTGATTCATGTATGACCTGCAAACTGGCAATGTATTTGAGAAGTGACATTTTCCAGGATGGTAACTGCCAGCAGAGCTGGGTGCTTTAAGCAATGGTGACTATGAAGCCTACAGTGCAGGAAGACTGATCAGTTTTGAAGGGCCTGTTGTGCAGAGACATACTTACTGAGCCATAAAATGAAAATAATCACAATCTGTGCCCCTTCCCTTCAAGTACCACACATTTAATAAAAACAAATATCTTGGTGAGTCTGCCATCTCTCACCTCTGTAAGGCCTGCATAGAGCATGTGTGTTTTGACTTCAGCATCATACCCATATATCATAAAGGAAGGATTTTCTTGAGAGTTTAATGAGCTGAAAGTTTCAGTGAAGTTTTCAGTCCTTCTGCAATATTCATTTTATCCTCAATAAGCAACTCTCACTCTCTAAAAATTAAGTCTTTCAATCCAGATTTAGAGTTCTTGCATATCCCTCAAAATCCAAGCACGCTTTGCATACTGTCTGTCCTGAAACTGTTAGTGACATAAAGAAACAGTGATGCTTGATACACTGGGCATTTTCACATATTTCTTCCCAATGCCTTTCCTTGCCCAGCCAAACATGGTATTTTTCCTGCCACAATGACACAACTTCCAGAAGTAAGATCTTGTCACCTGGGCCCTTTGCCTTCAGCACAGCCACTCAGTCCCATCACCTACTCTATGTAAGCTCTGGTATTCATGTGGCTCGGAGGTGAGCTGAAGCCAATTAAATATCCTAATTTCTCAACTTGTTTTTCAGGTTGTTGATTACTCTGCACAGCAGCTATATATAGCATGTAAGCTCATGCCGGCACAAAGAAAGTAACAGAATGAAGTGGTCAAGGCTAAATTCTCCTTTGAGCAACAGCTCAGAGAAGTTCTATTAAAGAGATGGGTCATCACTGCCTAAATATTTAATCAGAGCAAATAACATCATGTTGTCCAATAACAAGACCTCCATTTATGAGTTCCCACCTGTGGAAATGGTATCTCCAGTAATGTTAGGAAAGCAAAAGATTTTGGTTTAGTAGCAGAATAGACAGCAAAGATGCAGCTCATACAGGTCTTCACACACCATGGCCTTCGGACAATTTCACTGGTGATATGGTTGCAAGGGCACACCATAACCTGGCAGATTTTTAAAATATCAGTAGAATAGGGTTTCTCATGCTTGATCTTCAGTGAAAAGGAATGATTATATAATTCACTGCACAGCGTACAAAGAGTCAGATTAGGACAGGCAAAAACAGAGCAGCCAAGTGAAGAGGCAGAACAGAAAAAGGTTTCAAAACAAATCTTTCTCTAAATATGCATTTTGATGTAGTGAAATGAGAAACATTCAGAATTCATAATCGTAGAATCACAGGATTGTTTGGGTTGGAAGGGTCCTTTAAAAGTCATCTAGTCCAACCCCCCTGCAATGAACAGGGACGTCTTCAATCAGGTCACGTTGCTCAGAGCCCCCTCCAACCTGACAATGAACGTTTCCAGGACTGGGGCATTTACCACCGCTCTGGGCAACCTGTGACCGTGTTCCACCTCCCTTACTGTAAAGGATTTCTTCCTTATATCTGGTCTAAATCTACCTCTTTTACTTTAAAACCATTACCCCTTGTCTCACTGCAACAGGCCCTATTAAAAAGTCTGTCCCCACCTTTCTTATGAGCCCCCTTTAAGTACTGAAAGGCTGCCACCAGGTCTCCCCAGAGCCTTCTCTTCTCCAGGCTGAACAACCCCAACTCTCTCAGCCTTTCTTCATAGCAGAGGTGCTCCAGCCCTCTGATCATTTTTGTGGCCCTCCTCTGGACCCGCTCCAACAGGTCCATGTCTTTCCTGTGCTGAGAACTCCGGATCTGGATGGAATACTCCAGGTGCAGGTTCACCAGAGCGGAGTAGAGGGGCAGAATCGCCTCCCTTGACCTGCTGGCCACACTTCTTCTGATGCAGCCCAAGTTACTGTTGGCTTTCTGGGCTGTGAGTGCATGTTGCCAGCTCTTGCCCAACTTTTCATCCATCAATACCCCCAAGTCCTCCACAGGGCTGCTCTCAATCCCTTCATCCCCAGCCTGTCTTGTTACTGGGGGCTGCCCCAACCCAGGTGCAGGAACTTGTACTTGGCCTTGTAGAACTTCATGAGATTCACATGAGCCCACTTCTCAAGCTTGTCAGGGTCCCTCTGGACAGAATCCCTTCCCTTAGTCATATCAACCACACCACACAGCTTGGAGTCATCTGCAAATTTGCTGAGGGTACACTCAATCTCACTGCCTATGTCACTGATGAAGATATTAAATATTGGTCCCAGTACAAACTACTGAGGGATACCACTTGTCACTGATCTCCATCCGGACATTCAGCCATTGGCCATTACTTTCTGGATGCAACGATGCAGCAATTCCTTTTCCACCCAACAGTCCATCAATCAAACCCATAGCTCTCCAATTTATAGAGAAGGATGTTTCTGCAGAAGTTATACAAAAGTTCTTACTAATTTTATTTAAAGCCTATGTAGGCACGAAAGGATTCATCCTGACATTATGATAAATGATGAAACATAACATTAACATAAACTTATTTATATAAGAAACCCTGCTGACATGCTTCTTCATTTTATGTTTTTACATTCTGTCTTTCCAAGACACTCAGCCAGGTCTCCCATCAATTACACCCATGCAAAAGAAGAACAACTTCAATAAATCTTGTATAAATTCATCATTTCTAACTAAAAGGCAATATGTAATAGTAAGCTGATTTTGACAAAACTAGTAGATCAGAATAATAAAATTTAAAACCAAATTTATCTGTATTGTCTAAGGAAATGACTACTAGTTTTAGAACAGATAGCACATTATATGTAATTCTTTCTACTTGACTATGCAAAATTGCATATGCTAACAGAAGGAATCTGGCTGTGTTTGTTCAGTTTAAGTTAACAAGATGGGACTTTTCCTTTGCTGTATCTGTTCTGTCCACTGTCAGAAAACAAGCTCCAACAGGAACTTTGCTTTCCAACAGACACCCCTCTGCTCTACTTCAGACCCCAGCACTGCTGTTCTGCAACTTATAACTAGAGCTTGGAAGTCTTCTGCACAGTACAGTGAACTTTACCTACTTGACTCAGGTAACCTCACTGCTGTGCGGTTTAAGAGAAAAAAAAAAAAAAAAAAAAGTCTACAACTACTTAAACTGATGGCCATACAATAGAGCAACTTAAGCACCACAGACCAAAGTCTCAAGACAATGCTAAAAAGAATTGCCTTGACACTTCTGTTCCAGAAGTAAGCATACACTCAAGGAAAGACAAGCAAATCCCAGAGTACAGTGGTAAGGCAACTTTAACAGTGGCAAAAATATTCTGTGTAACTCCCCAGAATACTTGGTTTGATTTCTCTCCTTTGGGAATTAGAATTTTAAAATCCTAATATGGACTTTTTAAAAAAAAAAATGGCTTTTACCTTTTAAACTATAGTGCAGCTGTTTTACTAAACAGCAATGTAAAACCAAAGCAAGTTTAATATTGGATTATCAGATGACAGTTCTTAAAAAATACTCTCATTAAAGTTGCTCAGAGCACCAGGTTTTATGTTTTAAAAATGAAGTTACAGGGAAAGCTTCCTCCCTCTTACCATATCCTTGAGGACCTGTGAATACTGTTGTGGGTGGCAGTGTGCTGGCAAAGCAAACGGCAGCAAACTGCCTCCCCTCACACAAGTGATTGATTTATCAGTTTAATAGAGCTGTAAATTGAGAAGAATGTTCCTCAAACCTTAACAGTGAACTACAAGCAAATAATAGGCAACAAGCTCTGTCACAGAATTGAAAATGTAAGTACTTGTAAAATACAGCATATGTTCCTTTTTCCTGTCAGCAGGCCAGAGAAAATCTGACCACTATGATTTCTAGCTACATGCCACAGTCCTTGAATTCTGGTGACACAGTCTTACAACATTAATGTTGGGTGCCCTTGCTTTTGTCTGCAGGGAGCATTACATTTTGCTCAACTTAAAACAGAAAGAAGCCAGTACAAGGGAGTTAAAAACAGTGCAACTGCACTAAAACATGAAAGGATGCTCCCAATATATAGCAAAACCATAATTCTTTGCTATCACTTAGTGCTTCTGTGTTTACAGAATTCGGAAAGCTACCAATGTCTATAATTGTTTGTAAAAAATATAAAGTGCTGGTAAAATGCATAACTCCTCCACAATTACCAAGATTTCTTAAGTACTTTTCTCGCTCCATCTAAATACATCACTGTCATATTACCCGCCTTTATTTTTTCCCTTGCAAGACTCTGTTCCTGGCATATCATGCTATTTCTGTCTAGAGTTTCTTCTTCCTTCTTCCCATCCCTGCAAATTCAACAGGACATTTGCTAGTTAACTCCTTTATACTGTGAAACAGAGAAAGCAAACTGCATTGGAAAAGGATAGATGTTATCTAGCAGCCTGCAGCAGACTATTGCCAGCTGCACACAGGCTTGAACCTGTAAACACCTGTAAGCTAGTCAAGGTTTTCAAATGATAGAATCAGTTCTCACTCATGAATAATCAGCCATGACAAAAGTATTTGAGATTTTGTTTTCAAGAGTTACTAAAATTGGACAACTCAAGGTATTTTGGAGATAGAAGTTGGGGTAGGGAGACTCTAACTTTAGATGAGCATTCTGTTTCAATTACCTGAAAATATTCAGCTTGGGTTTGATGCATTTTTTTGCTCCAGTTTGTTTCAACATTGAAGAAAATACATTTTTTAAAATTGTAAATAATAGTAGGTTTTCCTTCAAGAAGAGGTGGTGGGATGGATTTCAATATCAACATTGTTAAAAATATAAATTTCTTTGTTGTGGTTGAAACTGTGTCATGTAAAATATTTAGTCTTTCATTGTAAAGAAAAAGCATTTAGTTGAAAAATTTCCAACTGTTTTTAAGTCTTACACAACCAGAACAGCAGACTTTATTCCATCTTTCACTAAATACTGGCAAGGAAAAGGCCAAATACTCACAGAGATTCAGCAATATCACTGTAGGCCTTCAAATCCTTTCCCAGCAGCTGTGACTTTAGAAACAGCTCAGACACACCTGCAACCTTGTCTGCAGCCCAGGGGAAATAGAAAGACACCAGTCACATGGGACTGGCTTCATAATATATGGTCTTGTGGTTGCTTTTGCTTTTAAAGCAATTGTCCTTACTGCAGCTGTTGTAACAGTCAAGAAGACACCACTGTATGGCCTTTGCCCTATCTCCTGCTGCAAGGCAAAAGCAAGGAAACAGAAAAGAGCAGGCAAGAGTAGTGAGGGGGAAGCAGCTGCACCTTGCCAGCATACTACATCCAACAGCTTGTTTAAATTCTGCAATGCCATTTAAATATCGACCTTCATTAGCTTTTACATACCCTCTAACCTCTTGGAAGTCTTTAATATGCTCAGCTTTATCAAGTGTGGTCTTTTCACTATGATGTCAACTCTCTATCCCTTCCTACCACAATTTGTAAAAAATTTTTACATGATGTTTAATTAGAAGTCTGAGCTCAGTACTCACCAGAAATAGAAGTCAAATAATACCGATCTGCCTCACAAGAACAACTTCTTTTTACTACTGAACAGAACACCACAATCCCCAAAATGCAAGAGCTTCCAAGTCCCTATTATGTCCATGAAAGTCAGCAGTCTTCTGCGTTTGAAAGCAATTCAACATATTTCAAGAGTGCTGAAATGCCTCTTTCTTCTTCTGATAATCTAGAAGCATATGCATGTGCAATGTCTGCCTACTGGATTAAATGCACTAAATGTTTAACATGTATTAAATATTACTGAAGAAGCAAACACTGGACTCTGGCCTTTGATGACTTTGCCCCAGTGTTTTTCTTGCCTTGTCTTTCTCTGTTAGAATTAAATCAGTAGTCTGTACCCTCAGCCTTTCTTTTATAGAAAATAATCAGGCTAAAATTAGTTTTTATATAGTGGAGATAAATATGATCAACTTCAGTGAGAAGACTACATCCCATGAAATTAAACTTGTTTACTTGCTTCAGTCTTTTAAAACATTGTAACAGCAAATTTTAAGGTATTGATACAGGAAATGATCTGCCAAACAGACAGCCCAAATGAAAGTGATGCGTGCCATAGCTTTATAGTGATACAGGCTGCATACAACTGATAGTCTTGGCTACTGCTGACTCATAGGACCACATGCTACTTGTAAGCAGTATCTCAATGTAGCCAGTGTGAAATTCTCTAGTTTCTTATATTTTTGTCTTGGGAGCACATTTAAAAGTAATCAGTTAATGAACTTGAAAGATAAAAGAAACTCAGCTCATTCTAGAACCCTATTTACCATAAGTTTAGCAGTTTTTCAGAAAAATGTCATTTTCCTGAATCAACTTACATACTGGCTAGACCATTACAAACTTACAATCTCATTTGGACTTGAAAAATCAAACTTACTGAGCCAAGTCAATAAATAATGCTGTTCAGGATGGTCAATAAATAACCAATTTAGCTCCTTTCCAAATCCACTTACAAGTAATCATGCAAACATTAAACCGTTTTATAACTGATATCTAATGGCTACATAATAATACATTTATTAGAGTTAATAATTCCTGTTACGCTAGTAAATGGACTAGCATGGTTCATCACCATCCCTAATAGTCTCTTTATGAACTAAGAGGGAGGCTGCCAGGGAGTGATTGGTATACCACATGAACAAGGCTTCTTTAATGCACTGTTTCTCGTTTCTAGAGAATAATGTTCATGTCCAGTCATGGGCCTGTCTTGTCACATTATGACAGATTCAATTTCCCAAGTTTTGTCTGAAGAGTACAGTGACTGCAGTAGACTGGAACATGGAGGCAACTAGAAATCTTTAAAAAAAAGTACAAAAATAGCATATTGTACAACTTGAAGATTCTACATTTCTACCATTACATTTCCCATAGAAATACGCAAAAGTTAGTTTTCATCTGTCAGATAAAGCTTTCAGGTCCTCTACACACACTTGATAGCTTTCAAGCAATTTGTTTGGCAATTAGACTTGGATAAGAAATTGTTTCTCTTCCAAATGAGGTGCTCAGGACAGAAACCAAGCAGGAAAAAAGTGATTCTGAACCCCGCTTTGTGTTTCTCAGGCTGTGGGTGAGGCCGTGTTTCCTCTTAGACCCTGGCAGAGGCTTAGTTAGCCCTACCTTACGCTTTGTTTCTCAGAACCCCTTTCCAGGCACTGGGAAACAGCTGCAGCACAGTATACTTCAGCTACATCCCCATCTCACCCTTGAGCTATTAATTTTCCTATACTGCCATATGTTTCTTATGTTAGGGATAGAAGTAGGGCTGGTGTGAGCCATTTCATGAGTTACCCTCTTTAGTCTGAAAAACAGCCATGGGCAAGGATATTTATTAAGCTATTTCTTCTCTCTAAGGGCCCTTTTATATAGCCAGACCTGGGGATTTTGCATACAAATCCTTTCTATTTAATTTCTAGAGAATGTTCCTTGGCATTGATTATGTCAAGATACCATTTTTCCCCTACTGCCTGCTAAAACTTCTTTAAAAATGCTTAAAAATCCTCCTCAGTTAAGCTTCTCTTCATATATCACAAAGTGGAAAGAAGAGCATTTTTAAAACAAAAGTCATGAGCTTGTGGCCATTTAATTATTATATTGAATGTAAATACTATAGATGAGAAGACTGATTGTTGTCTGCTATCCTCTATTCTTTTAGCTATGTGCATCCTAAACAGAAGCCTGTAACAGCCCTTCATGTCATCAGTGCAGAACATCAGCGCAGAACATCAGCGATATCCTGGACATAGGGTTGTTTAGCCATGAGTGCCCACGCTGCTGCAAACAAGGAAAGTGACTCACCATCCTTTGATGCACTTGTAGAACCACCTCTGGTGACTGAAGTGAATTATCATATTTTTTACTGACAAGGCATATAAAGGATATGAGAAAGAAACAATACCGCATCAGTGTCAATAGCAATAGAAATGACTTGCTTAATCTGCCAGTAGCTTGAGGTAATGTCACTGAAAGCTTACCTTCATAATATTGCATTTGCAGGCAAAGCCTTGTCAGTCGACAGTCTCATTT
The DNA here is from genome assembly GCF_963210335.1 of Falco punctatus. Taxonomy (NCBI): domain Eukaryota; kingdom Metazoa; phylum Chordata; class Aves; order Falconiformes; family Falconidae; genus Falco; species Falco punctatus. The sequence continues at coordinate 28,488,818 of NC_137590.1, read as the reverse complement.
ATGGTTTCATATCTCTAAACTATCACTGAAGAAAAGTTTTATTAAAAGTAACTGACAATATTATTCCCTTCCTTGTCACCATCTTAGCCTGAATCCCTGTCCATTAGGGATATACTGAAATCATCTTTATTTGGATAGAATTTTCTAAGGAAAAAACTGTACAATTGCTGCCCATACCCTTCCTTCTCCTGCTTCACCTGGCTGCCTCTGAGTAACCATTCATAAGAACACAACATTAAGCCAAAACATAGAATTTAAGGCCTGTTCATCCTTCCTTGAGTAAGTCCCAGTGAGAGGCTGTAACACAGGGGTTAAGCACAGGCTTGCACAGCTCCTGCTCCAGGCCATACTCTGATAATGACTGCTCCTCTCTCTCAGCAAGACCGGGGCAGTCATGGGACTGGCTGTCAGCACGCAGCTTGGGCCAGTTACCAGATGGATTTTGGTATGGGGCTGGCCTGTCTCCTCCTGTCCTCCTTGGTTTGGGTCACAGACCTGAACAAAGGCTAAGAAATTCAGTGGAAAGAGATGTCCTGGGTGTTCCTTCCTGTCTTGCAAAGGCAAGTAGAAGGAAAGGTTCCCTATTCCTTCTTTTTTTCCCAGCTAAAACATAAATGGGATTTTGGCTTCACAGTCTTTGCCACTTAATGCCATTAGTACAGATCAGTGAAGCAGCTTTTCCAAAAGCAGCAGGACATGGTTTTGCACTCGCTGCTCAAGCTAACCTCATCTGGATCTGAGCGCTGCTAAGCTGAACCGATTTTGGTGGAAGTTCTGCCTGAGTGAAGAATACTGTCTAAGCTAAAGTTGAATAAGCCCTTGTTTTACACATCCTATTTATTTGAAGCTACCTTTTAATTAACAGTGATTAAAATATCAGAAGCTTTTAAATAAAAAATGCGGTTATATTAGCAATATACATTGATATCTATATAATATATATATATATGGTTATATTAGCAATAAATATAGAAAACAGCTGAATGAGGAAGAATAGGAGCTTCATGACAGACAAGGTCCTCTCCATGTTCATAATTTCTGTGATGCGATCGTAAGATGGTGACTTATGACTAGCATGTCTTTTAAATAAGAGACCCCCTTTTTGTTTTAAAGAATAATACTTCTTAAGATGACTCTGGAGTACCTCCCCAGAAATGTGTTTCTTATGAGCTGAATTAATTTTTGCTGACTTTGTCACAAATAGTCATCAGTCACCCTAAACACGTCCCCCAAAGAATCAAACAGCCAATGAAACTTCACGTAGCTCTGGAATTTATGTGCTTAAAATATGCATCAAGTATTTCAAACCAATTTCTAGGATGTTTTAGACCATAAAGTCTGCTTTCAGCTATTGTAGATCATTGCTTCTCCTTTACAAGAAACACTGTTTTACAGGTTTAGAGCTCAGCTATAAGAATGTGCTCCAGGCTAAAGCTCAGTATAAAAGGTCTCAGCTAAAGGATAATTTTTTTCATTACAACTTTTTTCTGCTTTGTTTAGCTATTTAAGATTACAGGTGCCTTAAAAAATCCCCTTCCACTGTAGGATTATTCCCAATACCAGGGACTGATTTATAATCTAAACTGCAGGAAAGAGAAAGGTAATCCAAATTTAGAAAAAACAAAACAAAACAAAAAAAACACCAAACCCTGCCCCCCCCCCCACATAAATGTTGGAACTGTGAGTTTTACATGGTCAAGGGTTTAGATTTTTAAGATAATATATGAGCAGACATTTTAAGGAGCCGTAACTTAAAGTGCAACTTCAGACCATACAAAAGGATGTAACATAATCAATGTATTACTGTTCCATACTGCGAGATATGTGACAGGGTGCTGCATCAATGCACCTCTACATATTGACAGTTTGGACTTCTTCAAGACCTGGAAAACAACCAGCTAAAGTTATTTGGACTGTTTGTTCAAGCCAGCACAAATTTTACAGGTTATTTGACCTTAATGTATGAATACATACCTAGGGTTAACAGACCAAGAATCTAGTTCAAAGAGGTATGCCAAGTACTAAGAGGTATGCTTAGGGACAAGGCTGAGCATACTTAGATTGTACCCAAAGTGCAAGGTGTGGTGGTTTGACCCTGGCTGGACACCAGGTACCCACCAAAGCTGCTCTATCACTCCCTTCCTCAACTGGGCAAGGGAGAGAAAAATATCACAAAAGGCTCATGGGTTGAGATAAGAACAGGGAGAGATCACTCACCAATTACTGTCACAGGCAAAACAGACTCGACTTGGGGAAATCAGTTTAATTTATTAACAATCAAATCAGAGTATGATGATGAGAAATAAAATCAAAACTTAAAACCACCTTCCCACCAACCCTCCCTTCTTTCAGGGCTTAACTTTACTTCCAGTTTCTGTACGTTCTCATCATGAGTGGCACAGGCGGATGGGGAACAGGGGTTGTGGTCAGTCCATCACACATGGTCTCTGCTGCTCCTTCCTCCTCAGTGGGAGGCTCCTCACACTCTGCCCTGCCCCAGCGTGGGTCCCTCCCAGGGGGTGCCGGCCTCCAGGCACAGCCTGCTGCAGCCTGGGTCCCCCGCAGGGTCACACGTCCTGCCAGCAAACCTGCTCCAGCCTGGGCTCCTCTCCCCATGGGGCCACAGGTCCTGCCTGGAGCTGCTCCAGCACAGGCTGCCCAAGGGGTCACAGCCTCCTTTGGGCACCCACCTGCTCCAGCGGGGGTCTCCATGAGCTGCAGGTGGGGATCTGCCCCACATTAACCTCCGTGGGCTGAGGGCACAGCCTGCCTCACCGTGGGCTTCACCATGGGCTGTCGGGGAATCTTTGCTACAGTGTCTGGAGCCCCTCCTGCCCCTCCTTCCGCACTGACCTGGGGGGCTGCAGGGTTGTTGCTTTCACGTAGTTTCACTCCTCTCTCCGGCTGCAATTTCCTGCACACGGGGTTTTTCCAACCCCCTTCTTAAATACATTATCCCAGAGGTACTACCACTGTCACTGATGGGCTCTGCCTTGGCCAGCAGCGGGTCCATCTTTCCATCTTGGAGCCAGCTGGCATTGGCTCTGTCGGACATAGGGGAAGCTTCTAGCAGCTTCTTACAAAAGCCACCCCTGTAGCCCCCCTGCAACCAAAATTTTGCCGTGCAAACCCAGTACAAGGTTAACTGAAAGAACTAGCTTATGATTTTCCTGCAACTCAAGCTTTCATTCTTCATACACAGGTGACCCAAAGCTTTTACAGAAGTTTAATGCCCTACAGAGAATACAACATTTCGGGATCTCTGAAAGAAGTCCTGGGATGCATAAACAGAGAGAAAAAACTCTGAGAAAAGTTCTTTGCATATAGACCTACGTTCAGAATGAAACCATACAATACTTCACTCAGAAACTAAACTCTTGAGATTCAATCTAGTACTGCATGTAAAGCATCACCTTTGCAAACATACACGATTTTTTCCATCTCATAGGCAACCAGTTTTAGAAACATTTCCCTAAATATAATTGGGAAGAAGGCAAGAACTCAGACTGAAATATCTGCAGCCTTCCCAGTGAGCACTGCTTGGGCAAGCTCAGAACTAATTTAATATTCTCAGAAGAAGAAAAACATCTAGCTCAATGATTATCAGTGAAGTCAGATTTGGGGCAGGCAAAGTTAAACAACTTGAGCTGTTTTATGTTCAACTATTTGGCTCATAAAAGGAAATAATGCCTGTAGGGAAAAATAAGAATTGTTAATATTAAGTGATATGAAACTGCTATAAAAATACAGTTGGATTTTGTTGAGGGTTGGTTTTTTTTTTCTAACTGCAGAAGGGATATTGTGGGAAAAGCAGACATATGATTTTTTTTCCCAGTCTTATCCAGACTGAGAGGAATTACTGTATTTTGCTAGGTTTCTGGGCAAGTTAAAGCTTGACTGTTGTCTGGAGGGTACTACACAAGAAGTATACTCAGAGGAGAACGTGTGTCTCAGAGATCCTGGACATCCACAGCACATGCTCTGGTTGTAATACTATGTCCATATTCATTAATTGTGAAACCTTTGGGGCTTACTGTTCTCTTACTGTATAGTTGTTCTTGGCATACAGGGTAACTCTACTTGCTAGTGTGATTTCCTAGAGCTGTTGCTTCTACATTTAAGATGGCCCAGAGAAAACAATTCTAGTTCTACTGGCTATATAAATAGTTCAAATGCTGATCAGCTTCCCATTCCATGAGCCTCACAAGAGTATTTCATACATCTTTCAGAATCATATGGTCATAGGTGTTACAGGACAACCCATTTGTAAACTGTCATTCATATTCTCTACAGTAGTGTTTTCCTGATGTTTACTACTCGCCGTAAAATACCTGGCAACCCACCACACACCATAATCATCTAAGTATTAAATAAAAATACAGAACAGCAATATGTTTCCATGGATCAATAACAGAGTGCTTATGCCTTCTTAGGCCAGCAACATTATGAAGACCATTATGTACAGCCAATTTTGGCTAGTGTAGTCCCCAAACCCCACAATTAAACCAAAACAAAATCCTGTGGATAGTGTGCAAATAAAATTACTTCTTTATGAAAAACTTTCTCCTGATCTGTGTGATATTAACCTGCAAAAGAACACTGGTGATGCTCCTTTTACTTTTCATATATAGTCATCACGCTTTGACTTAATAATTATTAAAAATAACAACTCCAACTAAAACAATACATTAATTATCTATTAGTTGCTATCCACATGTGAATGACAACACTGCTGATTTCACAAGTGGCATGTGCCACACCAGATCTAGATCAGACACTACGTAAGGATTTATCCAAAGAGGTTAACTTTGTCTTTGGGTGTTCAAGAACTACAGGAACAGTATTAAAGGTTGAAGTCTACTGAAGCAGGAAAAAAGTTAGGATTTTCAATGACAGTTTAACTTAATTCATGAGTGAAATTTACTGATGATTAAAACTAGAAAGGAGAAAAGACATTGTGGAGCCTTCCTGGTTTCCACCTTTACACTCCATCAGCCTGGTAGCAGCTAGCTCTTATGAGTCCCACTCAGAGCAGTAAAACCATCGTTTTTAGAAAATTTGGACAGAGAATGCATGACCCATGTGATAACTGTGGTTCAAATGTCTCTGGTTAGTGTGCTCACTCCAACGCTCTCATTGAAAATAATAGCCATACAAGTTTCACAGATTTATGTGGGACTGTTTCCACAAACAGTAGCACAGGATGATAGATTTCCCCAACATGATTAAAGAAGCTAAAGATAAAAAGAAGGGAGAGTAGGAAATATTCCTCATTTTATTTATCATTTCTGTTCTTTCTGTACATTTTATCTGGACAATGTTTTAAACCAACCTGTTATTAAGCCTTTTTCTGCTCAGTGAGTAGGACATAATTTTAATCACTGGGATTAAGTTACAGTTAAGTTAAAACAGCTCAGCCCTGCTATGTGTGAGAAGCATTTATCTGATAATCTGTCAGAGGGAGTTCTGCAAAACCACTGCTCCCCTAACAACAGGACTAAAATGACAAAGGTGCCCAGACTGCAATACACCCTTTCTGCTTAATTCAATTTCTGAATCTCATCAGGAATGGGATACAAGTACAGGCTCTATTCGCACCCATGTGAACAGAAATGCACACAAGAAGAAATGACTCATAGGAGAGACTCAAGGACCTAGGAGAGATTGTAATACTGTATCTAATTTTGGAAACACTTGATGATTTGTATCTCCTCTTTCAATGCCAATGGAAATAATGAAAGTTAATACCAGGTGCACGAGCGCTTCCTAGCAGTTTTGACCTTTAAAGAAAGAACTTGGATTTACAGATGACAAGATTCATTGCAAGCGCATCACACAACAGCAAGCTTCGGACTTTCAGACTCACTACAATTTACTGGAATACCCCAGTAACATTTCAACACCCACAGGAAGGGAAGTTTTACTAAGAAGCATTCCTGTCTGCAATTTTTACCAATAACTTCTGAGACCTTTTTCTGCCTTCAAAATCATATTAAACAACATGATGTAAATGACAATATTTTTTTCTCACAAGACTCATTAGCATTGCACATTGCAAAAGTAATACTCAAGCCTTTTCAGTTACACATAAACAGTACAAATATGAACAAGAAGCAAATGTGGACCGTCTAGTGCAATTAATGACTTCTGGCAAGCAAAACTATTTAAGCAGTTATCCAAGAACTTGATTTTCTGTTGATCCCTTTTGAATGCCCTTACCTTATTGAAAGTCACCTGAGTTACAGCAGTAGGTATTTCTGTACAAATATATTGTATTATGGAGTCAAATGTTTGGCAAACTCATGCTACAGTAGAAATTTTACTACGTAGAAGACTTACAGGTTCGCAGCAGTTCAGGCCCAAGTCTTAAAATCTTTAACTTATATCTAAGCACTTACATTGCAGGAATAGCCAACCAACTTTTCTGGCAACTACACACATTGAAGTATTGCTGTGGGGTTTACATGTGAGAATCACGGAGGCATAGAATAGTTTGGGTTGGAAGGGTCCTTTAAAAGTCATCTAGGCCAACCCCCCTGCAATGAACAGGGACGTCTTCAATCAGGTCACGTTGCTCAGAGCCCCCTCCAACCTGACAATGAACGTTTCCAGGACTGGGGCATTTACCACCGCTCTGGGCAACCTGTGACTGTGTTCCACCACCCTTACTGTAAAGGATTTCTTCCTTATATCTGGTCTGAATCTACCTCTTTTACTTTAAAACCATTACCCCTTGTCTCACTGCAACAGGCCCTATTAAAAAGTCTGTCCCCACCTTTCTTATGAGCCCCCTTTAAGTACTGAAAGGCTGCCACCAGGTCTCCCCAGAGCCTTCTCTTCTCCAGGCTGAACAACCCCAACTCTCTCAGCCTTTCCTCATAGCAGAGGTGCTCCAGCCCTCTGATCATTTTTGTGGCCCTCCTCTGGACCCGCTCCAACAGGTCCATGTCCTTCCTGTGCTGAGAACTCCGGATCTGGATGCAATACTCCAGGTGCAGGTTCACCAGAGCGGAGTAGAGGGGCAGAATCGCCTCCCTTGACCTGCTGGCCACACTTCTTCTGATGCAGCCCAAGTTACTGTTGGCGTCTCTGGGAGTTTCACCAAGATGTTTCACCATGGCTATGGCAAAGACCAAGAACAACTCATGACGCTTCAGCCTTGCTCATGCTCTTCCTGGAACACAACACAGATGAGGCTCATGGTCCTGCAGCATGGAATAAGCTTGGCTGTGGGTTAAGGGACCATATGAATTTTGTGGTCTGTAGTGACAGCAGTTTCTTGGGCTTACGGCAGCAATGACACAGTTGAGAAAGAATCATGTGTGAATATGGTTTGTTTTGCCATTCAGGTAAGAGAAAGAAAGCATACTTTCTCCTTCAGCTTCCAGATAATCTCCTAAATATATATGAATTTGATTTATTTTCATAACTGGTAGCACACAGATATTTTTATAAATAGATAAATATTTTATAATGTTATGTTTATATAGTTAAATATATAATTATATATTTATCTATTTATAGCATGGTAGTATATAAATATTCTAAATATTACGTAAATATTATACAAATATATAGTTTTGTATGTAATTTGCATAGTGTACATTATGTAAATATATTTTTATATAATATAAAAAAAAGAGAAAGTCAGAAGAGACATTTGGTTAACTCTGGGATGATAAAGGGCAAAACAAGGGCTGTTGTTCAGAATCAGAAAGGAAAGACTCAGAAATATTTAAACTGAATAATCTGCTCCAAGATACCAGCAAGGAAACAGTGCCATTGGCAGCACTGTAGTAAGCCAGGACAAGACTGCACTTCCAGTTCAGGTAGATGATACAACTGATTGTTACAGATTAACAGAGAAACCTGCCTTGCTAGCCTGCACCCAGAATGCTTTTCCAGCACTTCATATCCCAGAGAGCCATTCACTGACTGTACTCTGTGATCCAATGTGAAGCATTTCCTTTGAGCAGAAAGAAACCCCATTTTATTAAAAACAGAAGATTATTTAACTTTCAGTGGTGCAGTGCCACAGCAAAAAAAAAAAAAAAAAAAATATTCTGCCTTCATAATATATCACTGCAATGTTTTATTTACAACAGAATTTGTTCCAGAGATCAGTGATTAAAATTTGCTGTAGGCTAGAGAGTCATAAATTTTCAGATCTCACCCAACTAGTTTTAAGATGTTATGTACGTTAAATTTTTAATTAAAAAGCAGCTCAACTGCAATTTCATAATTTCAACAGTCCAGAAACTTTATGTAGTCCAGCTTGCACTGAATTACACTGAAAACAATACTCTGCATTTCTATGTATCTCTGAATTTGCCTCCAGTTACCCTCAAACTTGTCTTCTCTTCCAGTTAAATACACTTTCATGGTCAAACCTGAAAGAAGTCCCAGAACAACATGCAGCTTCTGAACTCCCAAGTCAACAGAAGGCTTCTCAGTGACTTTAATACGCTTTAAATTAAACACTATAAGAGACTGTTGATAGCCAATTTTTCATTGCCATAGAGTGGCCCACAGGCCTCTAGAACTAAAGTAGCATTAAAAAAATAACCCAACACAACTTTATTTTCACATTTATAAGGGATATAATTTTTCATATATTAAGGCATTTTAAAAGTAATTCATAAATATTTTTAAAATGCAATTTATCTGATGTTAACTGAGTAAATACGCATGTAACAATGTGAAATCTTTACACCTTGGACTGCTGTGGTCAATTTATATCCAGTCATCAACTGCAAAGGAAAAGTGTTTTCAAGACAACACTGTCTCAATGACTTCCACAGGATTTTTCTTTAAGCCTCACATCTTTACAACACAGATATACATGCTTAACTTCAAAAAGGCAGGCAGTATAAGGGAAGTCAGCAGTAACACTGTGTCCAGAATGAAATACATGTTTAAGCACTTTTCCAAAAAGGTAGGTCCAGCGGGACTCTATTGGTATTTCTAGAAGTTATTTGGATGTCCTGGGAACATTGCCTTCTGAAAGAGCTAAACCTCAAAATTCCTATCCTTTATTTTCATTTAAGGCTGTATCTCTCTGCTGATGCCACCATTAACATCAGTGACAGTGATGCAAAATTGTCTTTGTGTCAAAGATTTTCTGGACATGGTGGTGTCCTTCTGTACCATTTTCTAACTCCATCACAACACCTGATACCGGTTCAGCAGAAATAGTTCATACTGGTACCAGACACTTTCTCAACAGAAATCTTGGCAGTAAGAGAATTCCTGAATGTTAGAATGCCTTAAGGTAATGTTTAGAGGGATGTTCACATACCTAACTTTTTCCAAATCTAGAGTGTTATTCCCAGAGCATACCATGTTTCAATGTTCAGCAAGATATCATGAGGAGACATGAGTTTTCAGAAGCAGCATGCTATGTACCAAGCGCTCCCCAGGCTTTTGAATATTAGTACTATTAGTATTTAATTGTAAAGACATTCAGTAGCTATTTTCTTAACTCAACTAATGATTCCTATGGAAAAACTGCAGAATTATGTGGATCCAATATCTGTTTCCAAAGTTTATCTTAAGAACTGAAGAATACACTAGCTTCTAATCAGCAAAATTAGCAGCATGGTCCTAACTTTGTCACAGAAGCCTGATAATGTTCTCTTGAATCAGATCTAGAGTTAACCTGAGGCAAACTTTGTTCAAGGAGTTACAATAGTGATAGTGCTATGAACAATCTTTGAGCACGTAAGAAGCAGAATGTTTAACAACTTTTACTAATATTTACCTATTTTTGCACTATAAAAATATTCCCACAATGTTGTGGGCCCTCAGCTGTAGAATAGTGAGGAAGCACTTCTATAACAATGCTTCCAGGGTGAAATAAGTATTATTTATTGTTTGATAACTTCCACCGTTTAGTAAATAATACATAACACTTCATCCTGATTTGACTGTATGACAGAAAAATCTTATTTGGAACCCTGATTTGATCCTGTTCATTAAGGAGCAGAATCTGCTCTCCTTAGAGGTGAGTGCACATGTTTATTCCTTAATAACTCTCCAAAGAAGGGCAACGAAGCTAGAGACCAAGTCTGATGAGCAGCAGCTGCGAGAATTGGGCTTGTTTAGCCTGCAGAAAACGAGGCTCAGGGGAGACCTTATCACTCTCTACAACTACCTGGAAGGAGGCTGTAAGTGAGGTGGGTGTTGGTCTCTTCTCCCAAGTAACAAGTGACAGGACAAGAGAAAATGGCCTCAAGTTACACCCGGCGAGGTTCAGACTGGATATCAGGAAAAATTTATTCACTGAAATGGTTGTCAAGCACTGGAACAGGCTACCCAGGGAAGCGATTGAGTCACCATCCCTGGAAGCATTTAAAAGACATGTAGATGCAGTGCTCAGGGATATGGAGTAGTGGTGGACTTGGCAGTGTTAAGTTAATGGTTGGACTCCATGGTCTTAAAGGTCTTTTCCAACCTAAATGATTCTATGATTCTGACTAAAGGTAGTCAGAAAGACTATCTGTACTAACTGTACTGTACTGTTTGCATTCAGATACAAAAATGACACTGTTTAGTTCAAGCCAGCATACAACTCAATTATATTTTACACTAAAATCAGGCCCACAAAAGTAAATTAATGCCATTCTCACAATCTGCTTCACCTTCTGTAGCATGATGCACAGATCTACCTTTCTTTCTCTTGTTCCATGATACTGATTTGCAAGTAGGGATTGCTCCAAGTGCAAGCCACAGCACAATCTTATTCTTCTCCCCTTCACAGGAACTTAAAACCCCCAAAAAGCTATAACCCACAAAGATATTATTTATTTCTTTAACTGACTGAAAAGTAAGATACAAGGTGCCTAGCAGCCCCTGCACCATAGGAGAAAAGAGACTACTAAAATAGATGCAAGGACCAGCAATGAAAAACACTAAGTAATGAAACAAAATATATAAATTAAGTAAATCTATAAATCAATATACTGCTTTTCTGAAAGACTGTGCACAGTTTTAAAAACAAAGTAGGTTTGCTGAATGTTTAATTAGCTATAGGTTGTTAAAGAAGGATTCCAGACCATCTGGAGCCTATTCTGTAACTTGATCTGGAAACCTCTAGCTCAAAAATAATCCCTGTGGGAAGGCACAAACATACATACCATAACCTCATCAGCAAGCTCCTGGTATATATTTTAGATAAAAATATGCCATCTTTACCTCCTGGGAAATCTTGAGTTAAAAAATAAAAACCAAACAACCCAGTGAAATACCAAAATACTAGAAACAAATAGAGAAGCAAAGTATCATTTCTCAAAAGATGAGAAGAGGAAGGTTTTGACCGAAAAGCCTGATGAGCAGCTTTACCTTCTAAACATTAAAAGATGCATTTATTCAACAATGTCAGATAATCATCATAATGATAAAGATATATCTTCTGAGCTTTTGCAGGAAGCTTAAAATAGGACTTACAATACCAGCAGAGGAACAGAAGCCCCCATCACACTGGGATGGGGGGTGGTGGAGGGCGTGGGAATAGAGCACTGCAAAGAAACTCAACAACAGTGGTCCTAAAATAGAACTCGGAATGATGCCATCATTAATAGCTATAAATACAGAACATGCTGACGTATTAAACATGGTCTTTAAATACAGTTTTAACCAGAAGAGGAAAAAAGGGCAAGTCTTGACACAGATTTTGGTCACCATCAGCAGTACAAAGAAAACTGAAATAATTCTAAACAGTGACTAGTGAAAGATTTTTTTTTTTTTTTTAAATTATGTTAGATCAGACTCAAAGGCTTCCTCCCTGCTTCTGTACAGGAATGGATGAATTAACAAGATGTGTCTTTGAACAAGAAACACAGTTTATGTACAATATTTGATTTACAGTCCAGCTCATGCAGTATCTCCAAGGGTGACCATCAAATAATGTTCTGGAGTCAGTATAAAAAGCCCTTATTAAGCAGTTGCCATACAGTCTGCATAAGAGATCTTTGCTGCTAAGTATCAAAGCAGACCTTTCCACAGTGTATTTTTTGGTTTTAAATAAAGGTAGTATTCTAGAAATATAAAGAAGGAGGACTGAAAGCATAAATGAGCCCATTTTGGCATCAGAAAGGGTTTCCAGAAAGACAGTAAATGAAAAAAAGCTACAAAATACAAACTAAGTGCCTAACTATTTAAAAACCAAAACACAATCTGCAAGTCAGAAATGAAGATGTATATCTAACTTGGCCCATGACTGAGTGATATCATCAGGCAGAAACTTACCACAGTCTGCTAGATGCAAACTTTCCATCCTCTTCCTTCCCATCCAGAAGTGCAGCCTGTGCTCACAGCATACAATACACATGTGGGTACATTTTTTCCCCATTTAGACTAGGGCTGCATCTTGCTCTATACATGGTGACACGGAATATGCATTTCCTTATAACCCTAAGTATGTTGTGAATTACAAATATGGTATTTGGAGCTGTTCAAGAACTGGGAAACTTTAGTAAAACCTTTTGAAAAATTCCCATTTTCATAAAAAAATATTGACAATATAACTGATAAATTGAGATCCCTTTCAAGCTTTTTTCAAGGCTTAGAACAAATTCGAAATATCCCTGTGCTACAGCAATTCACCTACATCTAAATGACCGGTTTTAAATGGCAAACAAATGATCTTTAAGGCATGAGTATATACATAAGAATAAAAGAATGGAGAGGATAAAGCAGAAAGTGAAAAGAGGGAGGATTTAAACTATTTCTCCTCCAAGATGTAGGCAAATTTGCCTCAATATTTTTAATACAAAAAGAGATTTCTGCACCACTTCTACAATATTCCTTAATGTTAAATAAGATTAAATATCTGTCACAGACATCTTTGTAGATTATTTTAGCTTCATCTAACACATTACTATGTGTAAATATGACACCACAGACCCCACAAGCAAGTTTTTCTGTTTCATTGATTTGCAAGTATGATGCACATTACAATTAATTTATAAAATTAGTATTTAATAATAAAGTTATAAAAAATATTAAAAATAAAATATTTTTTTCCAAAACTGTTTCATACTAATTCCATTTCCTTGGGAAAGTTCACAGAGGAAGCATTACATGGGTCATCCCATACCGACCCTTTGTTTCCACAGTGCTCTGTGCATCACATCACTAAGGATTCTCCATTTTACTCATTCTTTAATTTCTTCAGCAGTAACAGTGCCACTGAATCCAACTTCTGAACTCCAAAGAATTCAGAGAACAAAAAAAACCCATCACAATATTCAAGTCAGTTAGTTACATGTTTAACACAAAAAGGAGGAGGAAAGGCAGATTACTGTTGCTCTACTAAAATTCAAGGAGGGGCAGTCACACGCTACCTCCAAACTTGTACCCATTTCAGCCTCTTTATACAGCATAATACCTCAAGTAGCAAAGTCCTAGTTCTCAGCAGCCCAGTCTCCTTAAGTATGTGTGGACTGAACTTCCTCCAGAGAGCAGTTCTTTGTGAATCTTGCTCTGACGCTCAAAAGAAACTTTTTCGATCTGTGGCACCAATCTGCAGTCCTTCTGTTTTAGCTGACATAATCACAGAATCATAGAATCACTTAGGTTGGAAAAGACCTTTAAAATCATCGGGTCCAACCATTAGCCCAGGACTGTCAAGTTGTTTAGGAACTGTGATCCCTGCATCACTTCAGTTTCACAGGGGCTGTGAAAATTTGATCTCCCCACTGTTGCAGCTCCCAGGCCACTATTTTTTATATATAATGTCATCAGTGGTTGTCTACATTATTCAGGCTAGAAATGACAGCAGCCCAGAAGTCCACACATGGCCCTTTTGCCACCTGAGCTGCCCATACTTCACAGAGCTGGGAAAAATAACCTTTTAAATATCCCCAGCAGGAATGACCAGAGCTCATGAGTGAGCACACCAACACTTCTGAGGCACTTCAAGTGCCTTGGGAACAGTCACAAGGAAAACATATCCTCACAGTTAAGCAGTGCTCAGTGTGGAGCCTGCAGATCTACATGTTCAAAGGTGCACAAAGTGACAGTCAGATACCAAGTGGCTGAATCAATGTATATTGGTTTTACTGGGGAGCCAGTAGTGATTTTTCTTTTGTATTGTTCTCATTTCTGTATGAATTACAATTGCTTACTTTGGCTTTCCAGATACCTATTGGAAAGTTGTCATGGTTGGAGGCATTTTGAAGAAACAGAAAGCTTCATTCATGTGGTAAAACCCCTGCCTATTACTTTAAAAGCTTACCTGTTGCATCCCATAGATCTGAGTACAAAGGCCAGCAGAACTCACCAAGAGCTGTTGCTAGTTTATATTGGCAATACAGCCACAAATATGGTGCAAAGGAAGCAAGCATTGCTCCTCTCCTTAGCAAAAGAGCACAGTCATTAAAAAAAATTCTGAACAGAAAGCTCAAGTATTGGAACTAGCCTCATGTTACAAAGGCCCGTATCACTGGTGTTACGAGACATCTGCATGGAAAACAAATCTGACTACAATTTTTTTGACATTCACTGTTTCTCCTTCTTTAGCACACTACAGGAAATATTAATTCAGTGAGATTTAAAAAGCAATAATAATATTATACGCACAATATTTAAATCAGGTTTTGCTGTTTCTGAAGGAATTAAACAATTCAACTTAAAAGCCAGTTGCAAAAAGACAATGCCTACACAAAGGACATAAGGAAAAGAAAACTAGAAAAACAGGAGCCTTAGGACTCATTTTTGAATCTTGGGAGAAACAGTTTGGTGATTTTAGAATTTATCTATATATATTTGTATTTTAGTAAGCTAAAGTCAAATTGATGAAACTATATGGCTTGAAGTAAAAGTAACACTAGCAAAAACTGCTAAGACAGTAATAGAGAGAATCCAAAACATCTCACTTGGGGTGAGCCCAGACATTTTCTCCAGCAGAACCATTTTTTTCTCTAAACATTTTTAAAATTGTTTTCTTACACTTACAATGGATCTGCTTTTGAAAAACATCAGTTTCTGCAAATACATGTTCTATTAAAAAAAGAGACCAAAGTCATCACCCAAGTAAGAGAAACGTAAAACATAGATGCAAAAATGTCAGTGTGAGACAGACAATACTATTTTACCTACTTGCCCATATCTCTCTAGTTTTTTAATCATACAAATCACAAATAAGCAAAGGCACTATGACAAACCCAGCAACTGAGAACAATTGACAGCAAATGCTCCACGCTCAGAAACATTTAATCAGAGGCCAGTCTGTCAATGGGATATTTACTTTTTATTCCTACCACATAAAACTGAGCTTCTACCTAAAACTGTGTCTGTGCTTAGGAAGTGGAAGTGAAAACTCCCTCCTTTAAAACAGTGGTTGAAATTTACTGTGGCCACTTGTGAATTTAAATACTTTAAATTGTCCATTAAGGTATACTTGAGCGCAAGAAATGTCCACTGCCTTCATTGTGTTCTGTTAAATCTTAAGTATTCGCAAATAATCTCTGTGGCTTCTACAGCTCTGTGATGCACTGAAAGGGATAGCAATATTCCCATGATCTAAGCTCACACTCTCTTTTTCTGTAATAAAAGTAATGGACAAGCAGCCATGTAATGCAAAGTTATAATTCTGCCAAAGGTTCTAGCAATAGCAACCTCAAGAACAAAGCCCTGGGAGCATCATAACAGTTAAGAGTATCTTGGTACTTTTGTGATAAACTCTGATGTTCAGGCATGCTAAACTGCAAGAGGCTCCAGCTTCTTCTAAAGGACAGGCTAGATGTAAGTCCTTACACAGAACAGAAGAGCCACAAATAAATCAGTTTGTTTGGAACTGAGTGTTAAATAAAGAACATACAGCTATTTCAAGGGCATGGGCTTTGGAGGGAGGGAGAGGCTGCTTTCTTTTGGTTGCATACTCCCTGTAAAATTAGATTATTTTTTAAAAAATGAAATGACAGTTTTTCTGTGCTATTATGTCCACACATAATACTTAGCAGATGGTCAAGGCATCTGTAGCGTTTTAAACTTGCTTCAGAATTTTAACAGGTTCACTTGATGGATCTGCATTCTTCGCTCTTCTTTGGCAAACTACTTTTATCACTCCCAGCAATAGTTTTACTCAGCATTTCATAGACATGCCACAACTTGACAGCTATACAATTTACTCTTACTAACAGCAGAACTAAATACATTTATGTCCCATTATGCTCACCAAAGTCTGTCTTGGCCTGAGATTATGGAAGCATTAAAATTTCTATTTTGCTGCAAAAGAGCACACTCAAAGTTGACTATTTTTTCTTCTTTTAAAAGGATCTTATTTCTGGTCCTTGATTTAAGGACCAGTTTTCTTTTGTAAGGCAAGCTGATGCAGACTACCATCAATGATTGTTTGGTACAGTGCCTTTCATTGCATTCATCTTACCATTTGTTTTCTTCAGCATGTATGACAAATAAGCCCAAGTCCAGAGTGGGACCTTTACAACTAAACAAAGCAGCAAACAAAACCAGACCAAGTTCTTTTCAGAATGTCATGATACAGCTCACTAGTGTCAGTGGAGCAGCATGCATTTTCATCAGCAGAAAAGGTAATCCCAAGGTTTTAGCCAGAGGATAGCTGCAGGATTGTATACTTAATGGGCTAAACAATTCCGACAGTACTTTTGGTTCATTCTGTACTGGAAAGGACATTCTTGCAGGGGATGTCTTCCCACATGTATTACTACAGATCCATGGGGTGAACATGCACCTTCATTTATTGTGTAACCGCAGGTAATGAATACTTTCACATCTTCACTCATTAGGCTCATTGTATTTTGAAATAAAGTTAAAGTGGAACCCTAAGAGATAGTCTATCAATCTCATAAACAGTTTTTTTTTCCCTGTTTCAATGATAGATATAAAAAAAAAGTGGATGTTTCCTGGGAAAACTTTCACTTCTCATTTATTCTTAGCACTCTCTCAGCACTTTTTTTTAAGATATGATCCAAACCCTACGAAACTTAACAGAGAGATTTCCATTGGCCTCAGAAAGCTTCAGACCTGTAAATTAGATAATGGCCCTTTTCAATAGTGTGCATGGGATTTATGGTTATACAATCTATCCCTGCAAAATTAGGACATTGTGAACTCAAGTGCTTTATGCATCTTAAAATAACTGCCCACACACAGCGCAAACTATGCTGTTCATTTAAGCATATATTTGAACCCATGGTTATTTGCCTATCTACTTTCACTGTAACTGACCCCTCGCCCCTGATTATGCTTCATTCATCACAGTAGTTCTAGGCCACCTGTATCTGTCAAGGTATGTAGCTCAGACATGAGAGAGGAAAAAGAACTGTTTGGCCATGTAGTCTCAGATTAAAAATTTAAAATGTAGTTTTAGCTATTTTTTCTTATATTACATGAAAGGAAGCAAAAGATGAGTGGTTAACAACAGTCATCCTTAACTATTATAATATGGAACATTTGGTTACTATTTAAAGAATATACATGCTCATATGCAGAGAGGAAAAATGTTTGTCCTTCAACTGAATTTTTCCCTAACTCTCCACAGTTCAGCCACAACCTCAATTTATATCATACTCAGTGATATCATGGTTGCTTCAAACTGAAGTGACCAAACACTGACATAAACCATAAGTCTGTAAGTTCAAACTATCACAAGAACACTGTAATGCCAGGCTAGGTCAACCTCAAGCAGGAGTAGCTGGTTCAGTACTCTAACCCCAGACCCTCACATGATGACAGCAGCCATTTAGGGAAAAGAAACAAAACCCCAAAATCAAACAAACCCCATTGTGAATCTCCTAGCTCAGCCTTTTTCCATTTTGGAACTTCCTCTGACAATGAGCAAATTCCTCTTCCACCTGCACTTCTCAGCCATAGTGTTCAATGCCCAAAGAAAAGGTGTGTGCTGGAAAAACCATCACACTATTTATAGCCAGTTGCACAGGAGAACCACTGGAATGGAGAGTAGCTTCGCAGGGGACACCAGCCAGTGCCAGGTGTCTGACTTGATATTGTAAAAGGAAGATTTAACATTGAGCCACCTTTCAGTAATTCATAGGCAATTCTACAATGTAGTATCCTTACTGAAAAAAGTATTACAGCCCCGTGCCCCATCATCACACTCATAAAGTTACTTACCCTCATGCTGCCACTGGTGTAGCCAATGAGGTGTTCTGATTTAGTAGCATCTTAAACACTCTGTTTGGAAGCATAAGTGACTCCATAAACAGTGAGCCAGTGAGAAGTCAAGGCTAGCAAACTTCTATCAGTATTTCTACAGTTATGGAGAGACTAGTATGTTTTAGCCGGAAGCCAAATTCATGCTCTGTTCACTAATGGCTAATAGAACACGTACCATAAACTCAAGACAGTTTCATAGTGCTCTCATTCAACTAAAATTTTTTTACCATTAATATGATGTCATACTTGGGGGAAAACGTAGACAGAACAGAATTTTTGCAAAACCTACAGTTACTGAAAAAGAATAGATAAGTACTTCCTGTTTGAGTAGCTATTTGACTGGTATATTTGATCAGTGACGTCATGGGATAAACTTCTACTTGGAAAATAAAACACTTTACTGGACTCAGCTGGCACAGTAAGAAAACTCAGGTTCTGTTTATATCTACTTGCAAATTACTGACCTGTCAGGGTGACACTGATACACTTTGATAGCTGCAAAGATATAAAATGTTTTGAGCCTCAAAGTTTCCACAGGGTTGCAGAGAGTTTCTGAATTGGAGACTCCCGTTTGGTGCCTCTAGGTTTTCCACAATGTTTTCTAACAAATATATCTCATCTTAACTAAGGGATGTAAAAAAACAAACCAGATGCTCTATAGTCATGTACAGATCCCTGGTCAACTATTCTGTCAGAGGAAACCCAGTGGCAACAAAATTCCGGCTTAAAACTCAACTGCAGAACACAATCAGGATTATACAGGTGGGCGAAACACTCCCTTGGTTCACAGAGTTTTGTGACACATTTTGATTCACTTACATCTCCTTCAGGTAAAAAAAGTAATTTACTAAAATTCTAGTGATACACTGGATGAATCTTCTTTCAGATATGACTTACTCCTAACTCTTTTGTAAGGCTGTAGTTAAAAAGGTCAAAATTGACCTAGAAGCTGCCTTATACATGTACCTATTTAGCACCTGAATAACTTGTAGTTAATTACAAGTATATTTGACTAACACAAGCATTGTGATAAACTGAGGTGCTGCTGGAATTTACACAAAGAGAATTATTTATAGCATTCCCAAAAGTAGAACGAGAGCAGGAGAATGATCACATTTAAAATAAATGTTGTGGCAAAAGAGGAAACTGAGCCTATAGAGACTGCCTTGCAACCAAAGTTTTCAAGGCAGACTTGACAGCTGTCTACTAGTGGGGATTTACTGCTGTGTATGTACAGAATGAATCTATAATTTAACATTTTGTTAGTATACATTTATTTAAAAGTCCTCCTTCCTACTTGATTGACTGACGTCGTCCCTTTCCTCAGATCAACCAGGGAGATCATAATTGATAACAACCTCAATTTGCAAATTACTTGTATCTAATGAGGCTTTATTTCATTACCATACTGGCTGCAATTCCAAATCAGCATTCATTACTTGCATAGTTCCATTGTAATGCAAACAACTATGCATTGCTGAGAACTTATTTATAGTATCCTAAATATTTTACTCTGAGACAACATGCACTTTTGCCTGGAAAAAAGTAAGAAAAAAAATACCCCGTTCTATATTATATAAAAACAGGAGAACCTGAATTCAGGACTTCCTTGCCAACAATAATGTAGGACATACAATTTAACAGCCATCTATCCAGACAACATTATATGCAATGAGGATGTATTATTTCACTTACACATGTGCTTCCTCACAGTATCAACAGCCTATCTAGCCATGAATTTTGGTGACAAAATGTTGCTTTCTTCCCACTTTCAAGTCCTAAAGATCCAATTACTGCAGCCTGTCATTAAACCATTTCCAACCTGAGCCCTACAAACTTCAAAGTCAGAACTCATTTTTTTCCACACTGCCCTGGGGGCTGATGAGACTTAAGGGAGCACAGAAAGACAAAGTACATGGTTCCACGGATCTGTCTCAAATCCAACATTTCTCCAAGTCCAAGTGATGCAAAGTCCTGCATAACAAACAGGATGACATATTCGTTGTTCTTTCATATGTAAGGACAGTAAAAAAATCACACAACAATAAACCAAAACTAAGTAGCCCTATGAAGGTCACTACTATTTGCAACTCCCCTGTATTTTTAAGATGGATATCCAGCAAGCCTGGATAGCTGGCTTTTGGGCTGACTTTCAGATTTCTCTTGGGGATTAAGGTCTGTACATTAACCCAGAATCCGAGATGTGACCAGCTATTTTTCAAATATTTTTTGTTCTGCTGGTCTGCTTTCAGTGTTAGAACAGATAAACATTATAGTTCATTGCTTCCAGTTTTTGTCCTTGTATGAAGAGCTCCTGTTTTTCCTACTTAATTGCATCTTTGTGGACTAGTGCCCTTTAGCTTATATCCTGGTTCCTCTCTCCAACAACATGTTAAGCTCAAACCTCACCAGGTTGGTCTGTCCCAGTCGAAATAGTAAACTGATAGCAAGGCGGCAGCAAATATAAACTTACAGTGTGCTTAATAAACTGTAGCAGATCCCTTTCCAAAAATTTTTTAAGCGAGTAACACAAGTGAAGTACTTAAATTTAAAACCAAACACTGACAGTTTCTTAAGAAGTTTTTCTTATATGGGTCACTGCCCATGAGCTATTAAAAAGTAACCCATCCAATTTATTTTGAATAAGTCTTGGCAAACACTCTGTCAGGAACACTCAGAAATCTCATCCAGTGCCAGAGGGTCTTTTTCATTTCCTGTATTTGGTACATTTCACACCTTCCAGAGGATGCTTACTTAAGGATAGGACATCATCTCAAACTACTTTATCAGGAGCCAACCATTCTCAGACTGAAACTCCAGTGCCAAAATTCTGCAACCAACAAGTTATAAGCCAAGGAATCTGAACTAAATAATTCACTCAGTAACAGTGTTAACTTTAGCAAGTGCACAAAACCACCAGAATCCAGACAGGAATTGTTTGCAATTCACCATGGTAACAGTGCACCAAGGCCAGCTATCAAAATGCACCCCTCCCCACCAGATGGCTTACTTTGCAGGAATAAACAGGATATCAACAACCCTCCCCCTAGTCCCCTTTAATTGTAAAACAGATTTCAGTACCATGGTTTGGAAATAACACATAGGTTGTTTGTGATGTTTTGGGGTTTCCTTTAATTTTTCTTTCTGTACTTAACTGAAACACTGAAGAGCTGTGTAGCCCCTCTATAGATCAGAAATAGGCCAAGCCTGCTCCCATTAACGTTAATAAAAGCCTTGCAACTGACTTCAAGGGGGAAAAGAATCAAGCCCTGTAGAGTGCAGTCGTGTGTTGGTAAGCACTGTAACCTTTGTTTCACCTTCACCCATTTTAACCTCTTCAAAGGTTTACATTTATGGGCAACAGTGTCTGCTGTATTGCAGACACATAGCATTAATCTGCCACTTGATTTTCCACTTGAGCTAGTATACAAAATGAGGCAAAAAGAAGTTGTAAGGTATGTTGGTAAGGACTCCCCCTGATAAATCCATACATATTTTACACTGGAGTGTGACCACTACACAGATTAGGCTCTTATTCCCACAAAAGCGGATTTGCATCTAGTTGGCTTCATTCCAGACGGTGACCAGAAAGTGCTCCAGGGAGACTTACACAAGACACCCTCAACACTGTAACATTCTCAGTATGGCTTTTGGATTTATGACCAAATCATCCTATTAGTATACAGCTCTATTGTAATACAACTGTAAATGTAATTATGTGAGATAAAGGCTATCCTTCAGCAAAGACAGCTGTATAGCACTAGCAGTTTATTCTTACCTGATTCAGCATATGTTATTTTATTCATATATTTTGAACTAGGACACAAGAAAAATGTCTGTCACATCATAGTACACATTAAACATCTGCTACATCATTTTCTCTGATGAGTCTTCTTGCTCTGAGTCCATGCTTATCTTTCAGGTCTGTGATATGTATACTTTTGGTGTAGTCATTTATTACAAGAAGTATTTCAGTGTTATCACACGTCTTTCTAATGTCACATCATCAAAGATGAAAGCAATAAAACAGTTTCAAGAAATGCATTCTTTTCTGCATCTATGCACAGAATCTATACTTGCTGCAAACTGTAGTTGCAAAACGCATTGTAGTGATTCTAGTTCAAGCATGTTTAAAGTAATGCATCTATTAGTGTTCAAGTATAGTTTTTCTGTAGGTAAGTCAAATAAAACAACTTCTCTGGGTTGCCAGGGAAATGGCTGAGCAATAGTTGACTCTCTCCTGCCTCTAATCCATCTCCTCCAATAAGACTGGAAAAAGCAACTTCTACCTCCCTGTGCTCTCTCTCAGGTGGGCTCCATGCTCCCAGGCAGCAGGACTGCAGTTCTGCTTTGCCCTTCCACTATTTCAGCAAGTATTCAACACTGCTGCTTCAGCTGTCTCTGCTCCCATACTGCATACCTGCACACTCACATGAGGCCCAAGAATTTGGTCCTAAACTTCTGTCAGCACAGGCGTTAGGTTATGCTACTGCTTCTTGTATAAATGCGCTCTTCCCTTTCGGCTGCTCATCAGGTTCCTCAGGTCCTGAGTATCCCTAGTTCCTTTCTTCCATGCTCGAACTCACCAATGTCTCTGACTTACCTAACAGACACATGATGTAATAGTTTTCTGTTTGCAAATATATTACTGCTCTGAAGCATCCTGTGTAAATATGTTTTACATTAAGATGGTCCCTCTGGGCTACTTCCATGCTAGCCAGTAGCTGGCACTTATCTTCATGCTAGATCACACTGCAATTCAATTTGTAGTTCCCTCCTTAAGTTTGCCAGTTCTTTAGAGAAGAACTTGCTAATTCTCAGATTCCAGGCATCCCTTTCAACAGAAATTACTCTGACTTAACTGCAGTGAAATCAGTCATACCTGATCTGCAACATAGGTTCTTCCTGCTCATTTTATCCTATTTCCTCAGTCTGGAAACATATCAATGTTTATTGGTTCTAGTGAACAAGTATTACAGTCACTAAAGACCCCATTTTTCTAAGCACAAGGCTTCTATTTGCTGGTGGTTAACTGAGTCTCATTCTCTAATTTATGTTTGGGAACTGAGAAATTTTTAGTGCTGCACCACAGGTTCTCTTTAGCTTCCAGGTCGCACATGGTGGCTGTGCGAAGCCAGAGCAAAGTTAGGATTTCCTGTCATGCAGCATCTTTGTGTCCTGTTCAAAGCTCCATGACAACAGTGGTCTCTCCTATTCACTGTCTCAGCACACTGCCTGAATAAGCACATCTGCACATTAGAAGTACAACAGATCATACTGTTTATGTTATAAGAGAATGAATGCAAGTATAAAAACAGAATTGCTGAAAGCAGAGCACAAAACCATACTTGCTTTCCCCCCACTCCTGCCTAATTGCACTATGCTTCAATGTAGCAACACTGGCAAAGGAGGTACTACCCTACCACAGTGCTCTGCAACCTCCTGTACAACACCCCAATATCACCTTACATCTCAAAAATTAACTCCATACTGACAGAGACCATTAAAAAATTAATGTGACTTTAAGCCATTCATCAATAGTCACACAATCCCTTATTTTAACTAATGAACCTTTTTTTTTCAATTATGTAATGTTCAATGCCCTTTGTGTTGAAATATCTCAATTTGCATATTAATCTTTGCTTTCTAAACCATACAGAAAAGTATTTGAAAGGCTAGGAGTGCTTTGATCTTCTTGAAAAGTAAAAATGTTAGGATTATTAGATTTTGACAGCCTTTTGGGCAATAGTTTTAAGATCATTTATCCTCATATATCTTCTCCCTGGAAGTCTAGTTCCTCTACTAAGAAATCTGATGAAGTAGTTCGTTTCTATTACCAGTGCAATCATATAAACCAGATTGAGGGTGTACAGCCTACAGTATTGCATAGCAAAGAAATAGCCTAAAATAACAGATTTTTCAAAGCAAAATTTTAAATGCATTCAGGATTAAAGCACAATATTGATTTTGCTGCTTGCATGACTGTGGCGGAGACATTTCCTAGCAGAAAAGGAGTGTAATGATGGGAGGGACTGCCTTGATCACCAAGTTAAGTTTTCACCAAAGTCCTAAACATATATAGTAGATGTTAAATTAGAATTTAACAACACCCATTCTGCCCATACATACATATAGAGCAGTTATATCTTTAGTATAAAAGATGAAAAAAACCCCAACCTTCAGACATCACACAGAAATAAAAAGCAAGAATATTTAGCAGCTCTATAGGTCTTGCACTGTCAGGGAGTTACAGTGAAGCAGTTGAACTAAGCCCAGGAACTGAACTTTACTCCATAAAACAGAAAAGCATGGAAAGATAAAAATCCCAACAGCCTCTGCCAGCGTAAACAAGGATGAGAGGGTTGGGGGAGAAGAGAGTTCCTTAATTCTCTCAAAGCTGTCAACTGCAAACCAGGTGGCATTGCCAAGCATGGACAAGGAAAACAAACAGGATCCTGAAAATTTCCCATAGGAATGACTGTATAGCATGTTCAGACTACCATCATTAGTTCTGAGCAAAGAAAACAAAGAAACAACAAATGTAATTACGAAAAAAAATAAGAACGCATGAGGGAGAGATATGAGAAAGAATCCTTCTTGGACCCTTGAGGTGATTAGTGGCAATCATCAACTAATAGATAGATACTTGATTAAAACAAAAAGACACTAAATTGAACAACTATTCCTAATCCATCTAAAATATTCACGAACATCCCAGCCAGTCAAATAACAACTTCCTTGAACTCATCAAGATCCATTTTCAAATTCTATGTTCCTTAGCCTTTTGCTCTATTTGAAGTTTATTTCATAACTTCATTTCTCCTGATTACAAATTCAGTACCAGTGCTGAAATAACTGTGAAAACATTGCACAGATCACAGAAGCGCAGTTCTTTCATCCTTACTAATGGATTATAATTTAAGAACATTCAATAGCACAGAATACTGGAAATCTATAAACATATAATTGTATTTTAAATTAACAAGAGGCATTTAGTTACTATCAAAATTTTCCACATGGCTTCCAAACACTAGGTGACAGGACTATACATGTTACCTAGATCAATGCTTTAAAAACGGACCTCAGGAAGTACAAGACATTATATAGAAAATATGGGTAAGAGAACTAAACAAAACTCCCCCAAGGACCTCACTGGTTACTGTTTTCAGACAGCAATCCAATCCAATATAAAACCTTCCTATCATCTGTTCTCCACAAATCCAACCAGACACATCTATCAGCCTGATTTCTTCCCCTGAAGAGAGGTCAGTTTTATCTTAGTTTTTCATCCTCATTGTTTTACACTAGCTTTATCCTGAGTAACATTATATGAGTAATGTTGCTTCTCATTTCCTCTTCCCTAAATAAACAGAAAATTAGGTTCTCAGTGCAGATCCTAAGTCCTATCTTCTTTCTTTACTGCCAAAAATAACTTGTTTCAGTGAGCTCGCTGGAATCATCACAATGCTCAGATTTAGCAAGGCTGGTTTTATAGCCTGTTTAAACAATATATTTGATGGTGTCCCATCTGCAGCTGGTCTGCACCAAAACAGAAATATTCACATGATCTTTGTTAAGCTACTGTCTCCACCGTTAGGAATGTAAACTATATAATCCACACAACATTTTCTTCAGAGCACCTTCACCATTCATTTCAAATGCTTAACAATACCATCCCATTCATTTACAGTTCAAAGACAAGATTTGCCACGGAATCAGAATGCAGTCGGTAAACTCTTTATTCCTCTCAACACAAATTAGAAAGGACTAATTTTATTTTTGGTTCCAGCACTGAACTTTTGGCTGGTCAATTAGAAGGTATATTTCCTCACCTGCGAATGGAACAAATCATAACAACATGCTTCAATTCCATTGAGCAACACATTGCAGAGCTGAACTGAGTAACATGGAAAACACATGGAAACTCTGCCTCCAGAAACATTAAATGGTTTTGGAAAGTCCACTTCGTATTCAATGTAAGTATCAGGTGTCTTAAGTCAGGACCTCGACAGTAAAGCTTAACTCTGTATGTCAGTATTCAGACAGGATTTCAGGTTATTATATGCAAACACCATTGCAAAAGGTATTTGAGATTGCCTCTAGCAACCTGTGAGCTAGTGACATACAGACCTTTCACCACAACATGTTACTCATTCGAGAAATCATAAAGGTGCTACAGTCTTCTTAAGCCAACTAATTTCTTAGCAAGGGATTAGCTTGTTACACAGATTGTTACAAATCTATATTGTATCACGCACCTGATACTCTTGAGCAATGTCTCTCGAAAATGTGAAGTCAAGTTGTAAATGAAAGATACAGCGTTTTGCTTACTCTTTGCTACTATACTGAAAGTTATTTACGATACTGGATGGTTTGGGGATTTTTTATCTTTCAGGAAAGCACAATTAAAGGCTTTAGACTCACAGTAGGTGTCAGAGCTTGTTTTTATTACAATACAGTCAAGGTTTCTGTTTCTCAGCTGATTGTTCTTTCAATCTTACTTCAAATATTTGCCACAAAACATGCTGCCTACAAACTTTTGTTGTTGGTAATGCAAGTATCAAGGTCATGCATCAATATACATCAGTTGTACGCAGCTCTGTTTCTCCCCACTCTGAGGCTGGAATTACAAAAGATATTCCTGCATATGTAACACAGCTCCACCTTGCAGAGATGTTTTCAGAGCCCACATCTTTTGTTAATTTCAGTAACTTTAATAACATTAGCTTAGTTAAATATGCTAATGGGAGTTGAATAACTGAAACACAAAGGTGTTCAGCTTGTGTCAGAACTGTTGCTCTCTGTGGTAGCTCCATTTCTGTGTACTAAAACAACCTATTTCCTCCATTTCCAAGTGCACACAACCACACGATTAGGTACCTGAGACACAAATACTAGCTGGAGAATTCCAGAGGACAGAAGCTGGGACAGCAGAGTTAACCATAAGAAACCAGAAATTAGTTCTGGGGAAAAACAGGGGCCATCCTACAGCTACACTGCAGGAATGGATTCCCTGGAAATCAAAACACAGCAGGAGAAGATGCCAGAAGCAGGAGTGATATCTACAAATGTACAAAGGAAAGTATGCAGTCTGGAACTGTTTGACAGTACATTATTATAG
Source organism: Falco punctatus (assembly GCF_963210335.1). Lineage (NCBI taxonomy): Eukaryota > Metazoa > Chordata > Aves > Falconiformes > Falconidae > Falco > Falco punctatus. The sequence continues at coordinate 28,461,541 of NC_137590.1, read as the reverse complement.
ATGCCCCTCAATCCAGGGACACTCTCTGGGTTTATCTGACCTCTTCTCCTTTCGGCAGGTAAAAGTCTTCATCATGTGAAATCCTAGCAGGCTTTCCTTTGAGCAGACAATCAGGATTTTCATGAGACATCACACACTATGTTCCATGACAGACCTGGGGATTACAGAGATTATAACATCTTTGCTTATTGTCTCCTTTCCATGGCTTAACTTCCTAGTCACTTTTCATTGACAGTCACCATTCCATGACGATTCTAGTTTTCTTTCCATTTCCACCAAATTTCTGATTCCCATTCCCATCCTCTTGCCTCCTACCCATATTTACTAATTCATCATTCCTTAACAGTTCATGTACCACTTAGTTACCCTATTTCTATTCCAAACTGTTCTAATTTTTCTCCAGCACCTATTTCTAGTACCCTCTGCCTCTGAATAGCCATACTTATGCCCTTCACTTTCAAAAACCTCTATCCCAGGGGTCCTCAAACTTTTTAAACAGGGGGCCAGCGCACGGATCAAGTGGCAGGCAGTCATCTGCGGCTGCTTGGTTTTCCCCCCTCAATCCCTGGCAGGGTGTGTGTGTGTGTGTCTGTAAATACTGGAGGGCAGATTGAGAACCCTGGGGGGCCGTATCCGGCCCATGGGCTAGTTTGAGGACCCCTGCTCTATCCACTTAAGCTTGCTATTGACAGTGGTGGAAACTAATACAGCCCTCCATATTTAAGTGCAAGAAACAAACATCCCTATCTCTTCTGACTGCTCCTTCTGTGTGCACCTTCTGCTGACCACTCCTGGTGCAAATACTCCAAGTAATTTCTGCTTTTCAGCTTTTAATCTTGCACAGGGTTTTGAGAAAGAAACAAAGAGAAAAATGCCCCCAGGACATTGTAAAGTACATTGGGTTTTTAGCCTACTTCTACAAAAGTGTTAGGATACTGTCAAATGTTTTACCTCAGTTTTGTCACCTACAAGAAAATTCATTGAAAATATCTTTCAGTGACTTCCGATAGAGTAGGATCAAGCCCTGAAAGAATTAAAGCAGTCAGTGGACAGGAAGGGAAATATACATGAATCTGAAATTAAAATTCTTGTAAGATATTTCTGCTTAGTGCAACTGAAGCAATCAAATTCAAAGTTTGCAGCTGAAGTCTCAGAAATGCAACTACAGTATTAATTAGAGTCTCTATAACAACAACAAAGAATCAAAATAATGATACAGTTTTAATACAAGTCACAAAACTCATTATAGTCCTGGTAACTGTAACTTTTCATCACAAAGCCTGCAAACATAGCAGCAAACTAATGAAATTCATCCAGTCCCACGACTGATGTTGATATGTAAATTCAGGTAACACAAATGACTGAATATGTCACAGTTTCTCTCTCATACTGGACAGAACTTAAATATTTAAAACTTCCAAGATTTCCTCGATGGTGCAGGCAATTTTGTTCCCTGAAGCAATGCTGCCATCTTCCGAGGGAAATGCTTAGATCAAAATTTTAGTTTTCTAGATTTATCCTAAGTGACTAAGGATATATGAGACATAGAGGGAAGGAATCCACAGGGATGTAAACTAGACATTTACCCTCCCTCCATGTAAATATGTCTTTGAAAACACCAGCGTTTGTCTGATAAGCCATACTGGCCAAGAACTAAGAATTCTTAAAAATAAACTCTATCTTAAGTTGCAAGCAAAATATTCAACTTTGCAAGAGTAAACTCAAAACTAAGTGAACTTGCATTTCAGGTGAAAACGAAAGCAAAGGAACTACAGAAAGTTCATGCCAACAGTTGGTGAATTCCAGTTTCTTTCTCTTAGCTTTCACTATGCAGCTGGTGCCTTGTATTACTGGATTGGAAAATCCAAGCAATTTAAAAAATGGATTTTGCAAGGTCAGATATTTAACTCATTTCTTAAAGTTACATACATACATCCTTGACATTAGGGATGAAGGGACAGACTGCAGTTTAAGGGAACAAAACCTTTTCTTAAGTCATTGACCAAATAGCAGGCCATTGTACAGAGAGATGTTTTCACTTGTGCTTTCTCCAGGAAGTCAGGAGTGTGTACTGACGTCCTTCCTCTATATTCTGTCTCTAATTCTAATATAGTAGTCCATATTTCTCTAATTCTCTATCTTCTAATTCTAACGCACACACAGAGATTTCAAGACAAGAACTATGACCACCTACAGTTGGACTGAATTTAATAGCATGGGCTAAAGAAACACCAACTGCTATGAAATCGAGAGCGAAATTTTCTAATGATGTTTTTACAGCTGAAAATCTCACTTCAACAAGTGTTACACACCCTCAGCAGGAATCTGTTTCGAAAACAAATAAAGTCACTCTAGTAAGACCAAAATATTCTGACTTCATCTTTGTGAATGGACTATTTCTATTTCCATGTTTAAACTGTATAATGAAGAATATTTTTTAAAAATATTTCATTTTCTGAAAGTGAAAGTAAGAAGAAAAGTTATAGTGTTACAATGACCATATGCCACAGAGTCTGCATGGATATTTAACTTTCACCTGGGAATACAGAAAATCTTCCAAAATTAATTTTATTAGTATGCCTAAAGATTTCCTGTGTAGCTAGAAAAAAAATCACCTGCTCTTCTCGGTAGCAAAATCCATGTTTTCCTGCAAACGTCTCATATCACAAACAGCTTCATGCTATCGGTTTTTACAGTTGTAGCTATAGACAGTAACTTCTCCACTCTCCCAATATGTAGATTCATTTTAAGATATTACAAGGAGTTATTAAAATAATTCCTTGCCGGTGTTACTAATATGAAGCTGTTACTCTGCAGTTGAAGCAACTGGCTACTAGACAGAGGACTACTAGTTTCCATCATTGCTGCATAATGTTACGATTTTATTCTTGCTACGTCACGTCTATTACAGCTCTGGGTCTTCATTTATTCCTTGGAAAATAGTAATAAAACACCATCTTGCTATGCATATTTGAGTAAGACAGCTATTTACATAAATGTAAAATGTTTGGATATCTCTGAAGGAAAGGCACTACAGCCTCAATTTATCAGATCTTTTGGCACTTCCTAGCTGAAAACTAGGTGTAATGTTTATTAGCTTGCAGCACCACCACAGCATGCATTGTGTGAGCCAAGAACACCTTTTTTTACTTCCCGGCTCCTGCAGAAGAACAGGCAGAGGAGGGAAAATTCTACCCTAGGATTCCCAAAGAAGAGCTCTGTGCTGGGAAACTGTAAACCAGAAAATCTGGACCTATGTAATTAGAAAATGCTTTTGTTGTTTGAATTAGCAGCAAGATCAGCTCTTAGTAATTACTTGGAAGTATACTGAATCCAGAAACATTTTCTACCCATTTCTCTGTAAAACACATTGCCTGCTATTTACTACAGCAATACTCCCTAATTTTATTTTAATTCAATATACTTAGGGTATCTGGAGTCTCTAAATCCTGTACTCATTTATTCAGTCTAAAACCACTGTCTAAAACAAAAAAACCAAAACATTTAAGGAGATATTAGAATGTGCTACATTTCTTTTCCCTCTGCAAAGTTGTCTTGGATCCATGGATAATAGGCTCTCAATCCTGTGATGCTCTGCATCACCATTTTCATTCTTGTAAATATGAATGCTTCTGTCCTAAGAAAAGAGCAGGTGTGGGGAGACAGGAAGGATGATGTGACAAGCACGTGTGAGTTTACCCACATCTGCAAACAAAAATTACTCATTCTATTCCCTCACATTGGTTATCCAGTTGACAATTTGAGATATTTTTATTTGCTGGAGTCTGAGAGCTCTTAAAAAAATGGACTCAGGAGATGTATGTATTGCACTTGCAAAGCATCCTTATATTGTCAGTATTGACAATGTCCCTTTACAGTTAAGAGACTTTGGTTTTAATGTTTTATCTGTATGTTTCACCTCTGAATGTTAATCTGCCCTCATATATTTTGCCTCTCCTACACTCCTGAGCTTACTTTGCTTTCTTGAATTTAAAAAAATCAGAAGCATTGTAACTGTGGGGTATAGAGGACATGCTTGCATCAGTGAAGTGTTTTGTAAAGTGCAAGATTTCTGCTACACTACACATTCACATAGCTAAGTAGATCAATTAGCCTTCTAATGAGAATCACATCTTTAGAAGTGGTTGGGATCTGGAAAAGCCCTTGAAAGGAAGGGATAATTGCAATAGGAACTTAGTAATAAAGGTTATTAAGTGAGAAGAAATGCATTTGTCTTTTCTGATTTTTTGCAGATTTTCTGTTTATACAGGGCACATAAAAAAAAAAAAAAATACACCTATTAAGATGCAGTCCAAACTAAGAATGTCAGAGCTTCACTGCCTTTGTAGTTAGATCGGTTTTACAACAGTCCCAAGACATGGCTCCTGGTACATATACACTGTGCTTCCTTCAAACAATGAAAAGCCATAAACCTTATCTAACTGACCAACTAAGAACATCTCAAAAGTCAGAAAATGTCCAGCAGAGGAGTCAACTAGTAGAGTCTGGCTGTCATTATGCCACCCCACCCCACCTCTGCAGCCTTTGGTTCGCCATCAGCCCCAAAAAGCCTCCCAGAAGTGCCATTAACAGCTCTTAGAACCCAGACAACCCAACCTTTGCTCCAAACAGTGCCAGATGTTTTGTATCAGAACAAGAACTGGGAGGTCTGAGTCCTTGAGCTCCTCTGAGCAGACCTGAGCTTCCTATGTCAATTCCCATGTTGGAACCACAGGGTTTTTTTGCAAGTGTTGAAAATTCACAACTCCACTTGAAGTGGAAAGGGGCTGAAAAGATTAAGCTAGTTCCAGTGTAACAGAATTCTACATGACTTCTTTTTTCTTCAAAACCTTGGGTGTTTTTTTTCTTCTTTTGAAGGAGAGTCAGTTATAATTGCATGTTCATTGGTGGGATCTAAAAAATTATCTACAGGCTGAGTTCAACCAAACCTCCAGCACACCTGCAGTGAGAAGCAACTATAATGAATATTCAGATTTCAACCGGCTGGGTCTTATTCTAACTGGACTTCTTTACTATCAGCAAAATGAAAAATCACTGTCTAAAACTGAAGGAATTCTTATCACAAAACTGTGTAGCAAGAGAGTGTTTCTAAGCGTTTTTTCAGCTATGTAATTCAGCAATTTAAAATATCCATATAATTTAAAATATAGCTCCTTGCTCACCCAAAACCATGACTCAGTATGATGCATCTTATTCCAACAGAGTCACAGAGTACATTTTGAGAAAACCGTAGTCAGAATTTTCCATACATCTATTATCTGATGTACTGTGTATGTTGAAATTATTTTTAGTCATTTATAAGAGTATGATAAAGAATGCAGAATTTTAAGAAGAATCTCCATGGGAGTTTCTGAAAATAAATTATTTCCTGAATCAAAAGCTAAGTATTCTGATCTAGTCAGGGTATAGATGGTCCTCATTCAAAGAATTAAATTAAAATACTAAGTATTTCACCTTGCAGGTATAGTTTAATATATTGCAAACATCAAGTAAAACATGACTACTTACCTAAACTGAGGTTTTTAAAAAGATATTTTCTTACAGATCCTTTGAGCATGTTCACAATTATTAATGCTACACACAAACGGTATCACTGCTAAAAAGAACATTATTTACCCAAAAAGAGATTTAAAAAAAACCAACACACTCTAAAGACAGGGAAGTACAAAGAAAAGTTTAAAAAAATCAAGACAATTTGTATTTTTGACCACTAGGCTGCTCAATAACATTGATTCCTAGAATAAATGACTTTCACTTGAACTATTCCTCATACTTAGGCTTGTACTGCATACAGAACTACTTTCTCTTTATTAATTTCTTCTTTGATTACCATTCCTAGCTGCAGTATTTCTCCACAGCAAGTAAATATTTTGAGTACACAGAGAGAGATAATCACAGAGGAGCCAAAAACTGTTGAAAGGTTTTACTATAGAAGCAAAGGGAAAAGGAATCCTCAATTACTTTGAATTTTGGGGAATGTAGGTTATTGCTTGTAGAACTTCTCTATAACATTAGGGAATCTGCAGACAGTGCAACCCATCCACAGAAGGTCTGCAGAACAAATCAGTGGTACGGAGGACTTTGCATCCACAGATTATATGCCTTTGAAGAGACTGCCTGACAAAGTGAGCCAAGCAACAGCAAATAGTAATAGCAAGGAGATTTATTCTTTAAGTATATTCCTGCTCTGAACCAAAATGTACATGCATCCTGCATATTTTGTAACTTTAGAAACTGGGGAATAGGAAGAGATGATGAAAGAAACTCTCTCTATAGTACTTTTGTTCAGCCCCATATCTGGTTCAGTCCCACCAGATAGGTGGAAACGTGTAAGTGACTTTGTATTGAAAAGACCATATGACACATTAGTGACTTTATGCTGAAGAGACCATCTGGACGATCCTTTACTTTTAAATGAGATCACATCCTTCTGACTTTTCATTTCAAAGTGCTCCAAATTAAGTGCAAAGTCTCTGTAAAAAATAAAAAGGATGAATAAGCATTCCTTCCTACAAGGTGGGGGCATCAAGCTTTTGAGGAATAATTTAATGGCTACTTACAAAAACTATTAGAGGAATAAATTCTTAGTTATTAAATTTATTACAGGATTATCTAAACATCCGAATTCCAGTATGTTAAGTGCTAACTGAACAAAGGAAGAATTTCTACTCTGAAAATGTTGCTATATAAGAAATGTAAAATACTATCTCTATGTAAGAACTACCAAAAGTAGATCAAGAATAGCAGGCAGGCACATAAGCTGGCATACTGGAAGTAAGCAGGAATTAAATTATTCCCACCTCAGAAATTATAAAAAGGTATATATATCAAAAAGCTGATGACGCAGAATGGAGCACAGAGATCTCTGGACATTATTATGCAGAAGGCTTTGGGACAATATAGACCTCAGTAAGGTAAATCAAGCATTCTTTATCTCTGTTAGAAGTGCAATAATTTCAGTGTAAGAGCATACTTCTTTCTAACCCACTCACTACATTCTACTATACTGAAATCATAACTCAGCCTTAACAACCTCCAGCGAATCCACGTAAATACATTCCTTTAAGCTTGCTCAGCAGCAGAACTACAAGGATGTTTTAGTCTTATTAAATTTGTGGTGTGTTTGTTTTTTGGTTGGGGTTTTTTTCCCCTATTTTCTGGCACTGGATTCATGTGTGGCATTCTAGAAAACTCAGCACCTGAATCATCTTTCACTGTAAAGAAACAAGATCAATTAAGCAATATCTGAACATAGTTTATTAATTATCTGTGACTTCATGAAATCACAATTTTTCCCTTTCCTGTGAAAACTACACCTGCAGGAAGACATTCAGTGGATCCAAATGTTTACATATACTTTGACAAAATGTGAAACCAGCACCGGTAGCTTCTAAGACGACAGGCAGTCCTGTATTATCATCACTTGTCCTAATTCCACAAGGCAAACTGAGGTCCAGTCACTGTCTTGTTGAGGAATTTTTTTTCCCACCTTTCTGTTACATTGCATTGAAAAACCTGACTCTCCATCACACGTTACTCTGGCAAAGACACCCAAGAAAACTGTAGTTTTCTCTACAGCATAGGGGAAGAGAGGAGGGACATGTTTTTTGGGGAAGGTAGGGTGGGACAAGGGTTTCAACTTCTATGTTTGTCTATTAGAGTTTTGTTTAGAGTGATACTGGCAAAGACAACTTCTGGATTTAAAAAGCTCTTGTCTGTGAACTACTGCATATTGCTTCGGTTTTCCAAGTCATATGACAAGCTCCCTTATCCCTTAGGCTTCCTTCAGTCAATTCAAGACCCAAGCTGTAAGTTTTCATCTCCAGCGCTGCTAGACAAGATGACAAAGAGACACTGTACTGCCAGTACAGCTGTTTATTCCAGTGGCATTGGCTACTAGTAAACAACCAACAGAGACGTCCTTATGCAATTTTGTTCTTCTCAAACCATGCTCTGATTCCATCACCAAAACAGCTCACAGCAGAATCACAAACCTCATGTTTGCAAGGTATCTGACACCTAGAACTGCCTCAGTGATTCAGTACATAAGGCTCAGTTTTCTCATCAACGAAAGATTGTTGTGATAAAGGAGGCAGAGAGATGCTTTTGCTCGACAATGTTGTAACATTTTTATTTTATAGTAGGTTTTCTTATCAAAAGCTTTCTTAATTACCACTATCTACTGCGGTACCAGGAAGTAGCGTTACTGCTTTTTTCTTCTTTCCTATAAATGCCTGTGGAGAAGTGCTTTGGTTCATCCCAGAATCTCTTTGGATACAGAAACAAAACAACAACAACAAAAAAGGAAGCTTGCTCTTTTAAAGATATTTATTCCTTTTATGATCAGTATCACAGCTACCTATGCATCCAGGTTCTCTCATTTTATAGATAGTAGATTTTCTTCTGCCTTAGTTTCCCATTCTTGTCCAAACTTTTTGGATCTGCCTCTCACTTTGCCATGTCTGGAGGGTTCTCTATCATTAAGCTAAGCTTCAAATTTACATAAAATAAGTAAGTTTAGTTCCTTCTTTCAGGGTTAACTGTGAGAGCTTAGGAAAAGAGAAAAGTCTTGAAATTAATGTGAGAAAAATCTAGTATATAAAGTAAAACTTGCAAAATTTTAAGTGTCATGACTTACACCATGCATAGTGAATTCCAGTGTTCACAGGCAGCTATGTCATGCTGTTCCCACACCTGTAATTTCCATATTCTTTCCACATGCTTAAGCACAAGGAAACATTGCTAATACGATGCTAGGGCATACTATTAAAATGAAAAGTGTCTCTCTGCATACCCAGAGAGATGTTAATCTTCTTACATTGAGCCTCTTAGGAAAGTGATAGAGGAAGGTCTAATGGCGCTCTCAAGAAAATCTTTCATTCGTTTTTTTTGTTTTAAGCGTGATTAAGACATGCTATAACTTCAAAGAAACAAAAGGACACTATGCTGCAGTTAACCATTTCACAACAGGATTCTAACACCTAGCTTCTTTTAATGCATAGATACATCTCATTTACAGTAGAAAAGATTGCCAGTTACTCTCAATTTTAAAAACAAGTTATTTCTTCTGTGGTTTCAAAATAGGACCACTCATCCATACTCTATCTCTGGATTGGCACACTTGATACAAATACACTTGATACACAGTTTAGATATTTCAGCTATGACAGAATATGTTTGTTAAGTAGTATTAGCTAATGTTAATAAATAAAAAGTAGCATATAATAAGTACACCACCTCCCCCTTAAACACATAAGAATATGAAAAATAGCTGATTAAATTTAAGCGGACAGCTCAAAATCATAAATCTCAGCTACTTCCAAGATTCAAGGCTGCAGAAACACTCAGATACATTAAACATCTTCTGTATATAACAAAAACAAGTTACAGGCTCCTGAAACATACACAAGTAAATAGTCATGGGAACAACAGGACCAAACAACAGAACCATGTATTCAAAATCATACTTTTCACTCCTCAAGACTATACAGATGCAGTGAGTACTGTATATGAAATATTGGCTTGGTTTTTTACTTTGTATCTAGCTCTTCAGTTCTGCCTGTGAATGTCCCGTAGCTACTACAGTTTTAACAAGATTTCCTCATTCTGCTTATTAGTACCAAACTAAATGTGTGGTTGAAACTCAACGTCTTACCCAAGTACTGCTTTACAACTTAACATCACCTAGAAAAAAGTCATGAAGCAAGCCAAGTGCATTGAGTGACCTCATTCTCAGTGACGTAAGTGATTTGAAATAGGCACCATAGCACAACTAACTAGTAATTACTCTGAAATTTTCCAAAATAATCACTTTGATTGGAAATTTTAAAAAATAGCATGTCCACTTTAATTCTTACTGCTTTCACTTTTTCCCCTTCTTCATACTAAAAAAAAAAATAAAAAATCTGCTAGTTACTTTATCCTAAGGTAAAACCACTGTTTAAGCAGCCAAAGAACCAGAATCCAACTAGTACTGAGGATTTCAGAATTGTTTCTTATGCCATGAATTTCTTCTTTCCAAAAATTAAATCACATCTTCAAAACACCTTTCAAGGAACATTATTTTATTCACTTTACCATAGGAGTTCTTGCTTTGATCAACTGTTTACTAAAAGTTGCCCTTTCTGTTTTCAAAAAAGGCACCATGAAATTGCTGTTACTGCTGAGAAACATATAAAAAGAGCCTACAGATTCTGTTCAATCTAGTTTGGCTATATAGAAATGCGGCAATCAAAAAGGATAATAGTCCTTGTATGTGACTGCAGGCAATGACTACCATCCCAAGGCTGCCAAGAACATGAATTTTTTTATGAGGTAGCTACAGCTTCATTAACCTCTTCATGCCTAAAACATTAGTGCCACCATGGATAAATTCAAAGACATGAAAATAAGCAACGTGGGAATACAAAAACCAGGTTAACAAAAGACAGGCCACTATAGTTTTATCCTGTCTCTGAAAACATCTGGAACCAGAAAGAAGAGGAATAGGCCGAAGAAGCAGCAATAAAATAGGGAAGACCAAACTGAAGGATGGTCAGGGTATTAGCAACAGTTTTGCAGTTAGAAAAGTATGTTATAGTCAGGCTTTTATTCTTCCTAGAATTCAGTGGTCAGAACAGGCAAAAGAAATATGACTGACTTTATCTTTGTTTATAGCTTCACAAGCAGTTTTGATGGTAACCCTCTGATGATCTGGAGGCTTGCATTTTCCTATTTCAGAAACCCTCCTAGACTTAAAAATCTGCAATACGACACAGATCTTGGATGCAGAACAGAATGAAGGCTTTACTGTATATGAATGTTTTCCTATACACAGAAATAAACCTAGAACATCAAAATTTCATGGGTGCTTTTGGCTCACTATTATCCTAGTAGACAGCATTCCCATCAGCAAGTCTGGCATCTGGTTTCCAGTAAGTGGTGGTATAAAAAGCACAGCTCCATATGCCTGTTAGTATTTAAAATTGGTTTGGCCTGCTTAATGTAAATCTTTTGTTACCACAAGAACACAAAACCAGCATATATACAAAGACATATAGCATGAAAAGCACACATTTCCAGCTCAAGGAAGGGCATAGATTAATCCCATATGTAAAACACTGGTAAATACTACAGTACCCAACCTGTTACTGTATCTATGAGCATGGTATTGAGACCCTTTAATTCACACCCCCTTGTATTTCATGGATGTACCCTAAGTTACTAACCAGCCAAACAAAAAATCCCAAAAAAGACGACTTCTTCCTTTAACATTGCCATATAAAAGAACCTTCTGCTGAAGAACTAAGTCTCATTAATCGATTTGGATCTAATCCAAATGATCTGGAATTTGTCTTCACCTATCTGGGCATCTGTGGTAGACAAGCTTACATCTAACAGGTCCAATTAACAAGCCTGGTTTATATCACAGGTGCTAAGCAAATGGATATGAATCTATCTTATAACAGCTGGCACAATTCATTGCAAAGAAATAACAGTATAGAAAGAAGTTTACTTCCCATGCTAACAGTAAATAGGAGATTCAAATTAGCATAAATAAGCACACATTTCAAAGCTCTGCACCCAAGCTTTCTAATCAAAACACTGAGGAAACACCTGCTCTTCTGAGGCATCTTCTCACAAAGCCAATGATGACGAGCAAGGACAGTAGTTAGAAATTTTTGGTTTTATCATTTTCCCCATGTTAATTCAGCCCAAGCAACAGAAGAATTCCAAACACTTAAAAGAAAGTAAATTTTAAAAAACCTTAAAATTGAGATACATTTATGCAAAATTATTATTTTTAGAAACTACACTCTTTCTTAAGACTTTCACTACCTAGTGCTTTGCCTTAATCTTTCAGTCAGAAGACAGACTACCAGTTTTGCAGGCTTACTTTATCAGTGTAGATACCATGCTCTGATGGGCTACTTACAGTCAGGTCTGAATGTAAAACATGAGAGTCAAGAGCCAGTAGCATTTCCTTATACAGGATCCAAGTAACACAGGAGACAACTTGCTCGAAGATTTCAAAGGGCATTTTACCAGCATCAGGATACTCTGTACACAATTCCCTGCCCAGCCTGACTCATGCTGTGTCCACACTGACATTCCATGCACTTGCCCTGTGACAGCATTTCCCCTGCCAGAGCTCCAGTGCTGGCAGCTGTTCTAGACTGGCAGCTGACATTTTAAATGCTATGCAAGACCTCTGGCGGCTCCCTTTGCTGCTGCCAAAGGTAAAGCTACATTAATTCATGCAAGAAAGAGCTTAGCAACACCCACAGCAGTCTAGCCCTTAAAGCCCAAAAAAGCTGCAGATGTTCAGGGGACAGCCTATTGCAAAATGAGGACACAGTTGAGCACATGGAACCACAGAGCCAGAAGCAGGTGTTTAGACCAAGCCTCCCAACAGCTATGCGCATACTACATAAAAGCTACTTCAGAGATATCTGAGTGCAGGGCGCTCTGAGCCCTTGCCATTGTGGGGGCACAAAGTTTGCTACGCTATGCAGTCTGCGCAAGCAGGAAGCTACTTGTACAGACACACAGGCCTCATGTGATACACAGGAGGGAGCCCTGGCGCAGGTGAAGAGCAATGCCTCTCCCCTCAGCAATCCTAGAACAGTTTATAAAGTAACTCAAACCACCCCAATACTCCTCAAAATATAAAGTTCTTCCCATCACCAGTGGAAGAAAATTATTAGTGAAGGCACAGAGCAAAACAGAAAGAGTGATGTCAAGCACTGTCAGTAAGCAGCATTCACAGGGAAATGGGAAGAGAAGTGACAGCCCACTCCTGCTTTCCACTCCTGCCCCAGCAGAGAAGGCTGGCAGGTCTCGACTCCTGGGCACTGCAGAGGCAAAAAGCAGACCACACCACAAGGCAGTCCAGGGCACAGATCCTGCTGCAAGTACTGCCCTTGTACTCAGTTGTGCAACCAGCACATCCGAAAAGTGCCAACTGCTGCAATTTTGACCCAACCCTGTGTAAGGGGATGGGATGAAGCCCAGGCAGCTGAGAGCTACCACTTGACACTGATAATCAAGACACCTTACAAGGAAAAGGTGAAAAAACCATGTTTCATCCAGGGGAAGGCCATCTAGGAACTTAAATCTGGGATGAAGGAATGTTTCCTATGTACTAGGGCTTGCTGAGTATGGGAAACCACTTCCTGCTTGCCTAAGGACCTGTTAGCAGTATAATTAGCATTTGCTCACAGTATTAAACTTCACCAGGTTTACTCTGAAGGGTCACTGGGAACTCCTAATGCAAATCTGAATATTTAACTCCCCTGGACCCAAGGACAGCTATAAATACTTTTGAGCGTCCACACTGAGAGCAGTCCCACATGAAGCTAAGCTACTGTTATTTTTGTACATTACATAGTCTTACTTAATGCTGCCTTTGCACTCTTACAGTGACTTTTCAACAGCAGTTCCTCATGTGCAGTAAGTGTTAATTCAATGTTTTAAAATATACCGGCTATGTCACTGTGAGTTTGTTTTGAACCCCTGAAATAACTGAACTGTTTTGGCGAATGACATTACCATCCTGGTATGCGTTCAAGGCAACTCTTCTTTCTTCTTGCTTTCCCATAGGTAAGCCTTTGCTATGTTGCTGTGCATAGAGATGGCTTCCTGCCAGCCACCCCAAAGCCTTAGACGAGGGGGTTGGATAACATACTAGCTCATATTCCAGAAAGGATGCATCCAGTACACTTTACTAGTCTGCACATTTAAAAAGACAGCAGATTTCCAAGCTCCTGCACACATTTTAGATAGACAAGTTACAGTCTGGCCACGAGCCTAAGGCAGCAAACTCTGTGTGAGAGTTGCTTTGATGTCATAAACTCTACATGATACCAGCCCACATCTACTTTCTAAACTCCCACCGTACCAAGTGGAAGTTGGCCTGCTAGTGCATGTGTTCTACTCCCAATGACACCAGGAAGGTTTCAACAAGTGCGTCAAGAGGTCAAACACTCTGAAATCTTATTTTGTTTAGACCAGGGGTCCTCAAACTACAGCCCGCAGGCCAGATATGGTCCCCCAGGGTCCTCAATCTGCCCCCCAGTATTTACAGAACCCCCGCGCCGGGGGTTGGGGGGGGAAACCAAGCAGCCGCAGATGACTTCCTGCCACTTAATCCGTGCGCTGGCCCCCTGTTTAAAAAGTTTGAGGACCCCTGGTTAAGACTACTAATGCTAGAAGCTGCTCTGTAGTTTGAAGTACACAATGTTGAAAATCAAAGTAAAGCTGATGAAAGAATTCAGTGTTAATAAAGGAATCCATGGTCCTGCAAAACTCTGCATGATTTCCATTTCTCTTTACAACTGTAATTTCAGCCTCAAACTCCTTTGGGAATTCATACATAAGATTAATGTCATCATGGAAAACTAACTTCCTACCTGAACACTCAGTGCCTTGAAACCAGAGTAAAAAAGAAAATAATCTTTAACACAAATGTCAATGAATCTTGGCTGCTGATTTATAATTAATTAAAATAATCCCCTACCGTTTTTTATTGAAAAGGTCTTGGCATGAATTACCATGTCAGAGGACAGCTGCACGCTCATATAGATTATAGCACAAAACACTATTTAAGAACAACAGAACACAATGTTTAGCACTGAACTTAAAAGTGACTTTTTTTCTTATCTCATGAAGTTTAACTTCAGAGGGCTGCTTACCTACCTAACAGACCTACAAGACCTACCACAATGGTCTTTCTAAAGCTAGAGAATACTTTTTCCATAGTAATTCTCCCATGTAAAAGCTTTAAGTTCCCACAGCATTCTCAACTCTTAGAAATCAATGTTTTTATGTGTTTCTGCATACACTTCTTTAGACATGGAAGACTATAATATCTTTTTTAAAGATATAGATAATAGAAAATTATTTAATGATTCCTAACCTTTAAATTAATACCTTGATTCCAGTATTTAACACACTCAAGCAACAACAGTCCAAAATGCTAAAATATGAAAGAAGAATTACAAATAATCAGTGTTGTCTTTTTAAAGATCTTAATATACTCCTCAGTCTTTTATTGGCCTGCTTCATATTTAGGGAACCCAGATTAAAGAAATGGAAATCTAGCAAAAAACACCTTTAAAAATGCAGATTTCTATAATTTTCCCTTCTTTACCTTGTACTAAATCTACCTGTTCTCCCTTATAATTCTCCCCTGTTCTCCCCTTCACTCCATCCATGTAAGGACCAAATCTACTGATTTATTTGCCACACCCCCCCTTATTGAAAGGGCTGGATGGTGCAGTCACTAGCTGCAGATTTTCAGAGAAATGCTTCAAAACTCCCCATGCAATTCTGGAAAAGTTACTTGAGGCTCAAACAGCAAAGTAATCAGCAGTGCAATGAACTGCTGGACTGTGATATCCTGAACTTTCACACATCTTTTATCAGTAGACGTGGACTTGCCAAAGATTGAAAAGGGGAGAGGCCTTCAGCTGTTTTTCCTTGAAGTGCTGACAATGCAGAAGAGCTTTAAAAGAATATCAGCATTGGCTACATTTCTACTGTTGGCTAATATGGAATACCTATGTAATTTTTATAATTCATCAGCAACTTGCCAAGCATTACAAAATTCAAGTTTGGGATTTTTGGGGAGTTTTTGTTTTGGGTGGAGTTTTTTTGTTTCTTGTTTGCTTTTTTAACAGAACAATACAGAAGAAAACAAGCACTCTACAAATACAGCCACCAACCTCTGGAACAAGAAATAGATCTCCCACCAAGAGCCAATTTGAAAAATCAGAACTGAAGTGTTTCAGAAAAGACATCCCAAATTAATGGTACTAGTCTACGCAATCCTCTTTCTATTTCAAACAGGTAGGATAATAATACTTTGCCAAATACAACAGTTTGTATTCTGACATGTTTTCTTAAGATTTTGTACCCCTAGAGTTCTTAGCATACAACTGTGCATATGAAAAAGCTAGGTGGCAATACTCCCTCCATTTAGTTTTCAAAACTTTAAAAATCATTTGTCAAACCTTGTTTGTTGTGACAGGAATGAGTGAATTCTCACAGAGCAGGAGAAATGATTAAAGCATAAGCTTCAAGAAGCTGGGGGGCGAGGGGGAGCTATCCTGTTCCCACAGAATAATTTAAAAGTTCATCATCTCTTATAATGAAGGCCTGGTATTTACTCTAGCACACTGATGTTGCTTAACTACATTTCCATTAATACAATGCATACATAAATGTGGTAAATACCATATTGACTAAAACTAGTCAAGTGTCACTGACTGAGAACTGACATACCTCAGCTCTCATTAATACGTTTCTGAACAACAGTTTGACAATCAACAGCTTCAGAAATTTACTTGTAACTGCAAATCCAGGATCATTTTTAGCTTGAGATATCAATTTTTCTTCTTCACACTAATAACAAGTTAAACCTGTGGTATGTTAAATCAGTCTTTACATAAGGCTAGGATTCCTTTTATGAAAATAAAATTCTGAATATTCCGCTTTAAGAAGTCTCATGTAAAGAGATTAAATACTGTAGCATCCGCAAATTACAAAAGCTCCTGGAGATTTAATTATTAACTACAGATTATTACTTCATTAAAGATGTTTCATGCACACATGCTACACTAGATGTTTGCACAGTTTTAAAAGCTGGCAGGAGGATCTAACAGAATATTTCTTTAAAAAAAAAAACCCTCAGATTCTTATCTGCGGTAGCTACCTCTTTATCCCAATAGAACAATACATTTTAATTAGTCACTGCATCCCACAGCTTTGCCCTTTGTCAAGCACAAATGGCAGGAAAAAAAAGCCCCATAAAAACATAACACTTTAGAAAGTCAAAGGAATTTTCAAAAGTAACATCTCTGAAAGCTTCTTGTTCCTGAAATCCCCACCCCCCCCACCCCGTTCCAGAGGCTTTGGTGTGCAAGTCCCCCCAAAAAAGGAGGGAGGCGCACATTACACCAGGCCTATCAGTCACATACCACTGCTGGAGGCTCCCAGCCAGTATGATGATTGTTAATACCTTCTACTGCAAGCTTATGTCTGTGCTCTGGCTTTTCAACTCAATGCTTGCGAATCTCATAGATCTTTGGATACCACTGGACACCAGATCACCAGGCAGCTGCACTTCTTCAAGTATCTATAAATGTTGACACCATTTTTCATTACTTCTGCGATACCTTTCCTCACACTAAGATGCTTACAAAAGTACCCCCCCAAAAACACCAACTAAACCCCAAACCTTTTAGTGAACAACACAGCTGATAAGCATTAATTAAAACTCTCTTTTCTAAATGACCCAAGTTCATTAATTCCATACTCTCCTTCCTATTACCAACTCTTTTTTTTTTTTTTAACACACTTTTCCCTCTTGTAGAGGGATAGCTCTACAGAACCCGGGGCTTAACATGAAGTATCGTTAAGAGCAAAGGACTCCCTGGTTCCTGCCTTGATGCTTGATTTCGTCTTACTAGAACTCAAACGTCTAAGGTGAGGGGCTTTCAGGTACAGAGTATTTTAAAACTAGGGTGGCAAGAGCTCCTGTCTCAAAGAACCTCCTAACCTTTACTACACAAATCCCATTAAGTTATGTAATAAAAATCTGGTCTGAAATACACTTAAAAACTGCTTTGAGTAAATTTTCGATGAGGGGATTTCTGTGCTTAGTTCAAGAAGCAAAAGAGGAAGGAAAAAAAAAGAGAGGGGGAGGAAACTTAACACCTACCACAGCACACTTTAAATGTAAAGGTACTGATGTTTTTATTAACAGAAATTACCACTCTGAAGCCTTTTAAAAAGTGTTTAGATACTATACTAATATAAACACTAATAACATGTCCTGACTCCAAAATGTGCTACTTATCTCACCTTTGAGAAACCAGGGCGATGGAGAGGAAAGCGAGAAGTTACTTAAACATAAAAGCGGCAAAATGGTCATTTAATTTTACAAAATCTTCACAGTAACCTTCAGTAAAACAGGTTTCAAAAATTACCCCAAAACACAAAGTTTCTGGGACACAAAACCAAAAAGAATCCTCAATTCTGCATTTTTCCACAAGAGGACACTAAAATAATGAGAAAAATAGTGGTACAACAATGTACAACTGCTACATACCATTCTTCTTCATTCAGTACAATGCTTGTCACTTAAAAATTATTTTGCAGTGAAGTAGACGTTAATATAGAAATAATTTTCTAGTAATGTGTATTGTAGTCGTTCTAGTGATTAGGATTTGGCTTTTAGCAGGCCTCAGGTGCCATGAAAACCAGCAACATTTAAGATTGTCATGGACAAAAATCAACACCTAAGCAATGCCTTCTATTTCATTTGAAAACGAACTATTAAACCTAAATTTACAGAGAATCAAGCATGTGGGATCAGGCTGTGCTTACTCGTCGACTCCTGCTGCTGCTCTTCTAACCCCACAGCCAGGCACCAGAAAGTTACAAGGGGGAAAAAAATTGTGTGAAACAAACTGGAAGAGCAGCGCACAATCCTTTGACTCCGGCAAGTTTCCCTCACAGACAGCAGGGCGGGAAAAGCTGCGTGAGGCGAAGCAGCGCTCCACCTCCCTCCCCCCCGTTACCTCAGGGCAGCGGCTCACTCATGGGAGGCCCTTCCAAGCGCTCTTCCCCACCTACAGGCCACGACCTCTGGACACACGCCTCCTCACTTACCTAACGCAACTTCATTTTAATCACTCGCTACTCTAGCCCGCCGCAAGCGCCGCGGCCCCTCCCGCCTGCCCCGAGGCCCGTGCCGGCCGCCCACCCACGGACGGTGCTTCCCGCCGCTGCTCTTTGGGGCAAAGAGACGGGCGGGGGGTGGCGGCAGCCGAGTGCCATTTACGGCCCGCGGGCGGGAGGACGGCACGGTGCGGCTCTGCTGTGGCCGCCTCCGGGGGTTATGCTCTTTGTATTTAGCTCCTTGTACTTGTACTACACCGCTCCTTGTACTTAGCCAACAAGCAGGCACCTCGACAGCACAAGCCCGCAGCAGCCGACTGGCCGCAGGCGGACAGGGCGGCCAGGCGCGCCCGGGCGCGGCAGCTCTGTGGCGGCTCTCGCGAGAGCAGCGCCGGCGGCCATTTTCCCCATTGATTGGCGGGGGCGGAGCGGGCGGAGGCTGTGGCGCTGCACTCGCCGGCTGGGGCGGTGGCGGAGGAGGATGAGCCGCTGGCGTCCCCCCGCCTCCCGCTGCTGACGACGACGCTCAACTCAGCCTGCTGCGGGGTTGGGGTTAGCGTCGCGCCACCGGCCATGGTGCCCAGTGAGGAGAACCAGCTCGTCCCCAAAGAGGTGAGGTGGACCAGGGTTGGGGCGGGAGAGCCTTGGACTGGGCGCTGCCGGGGGAGGTAGCGGCGGCGGCCCCCGCGGCGTGCGGGAGGCCCGGGGTGCCGGAGCCGGCCGGGGAGGGCGGAGGAGGCCCGGCCCGGCCTGGCCTGGTTCGGCTTCGCTGTCTTCCTGCGAGGCCCGGCGGGAGGGAAGGCCCGTCTTTGTGAGGGGGCCGGGCAGCCTTTGGCCCACGGAGGGCCGGGCCTGGGGTGCGCGGGGGGAAGGGGCGGCTTTTCCGCGTGGGCTGGTGTGGGGAGGAGGAGGCCGGGGCCGAGCCGGGCCGCGCAGGGCCCCGCAGGCGGCCGGGGAGTTGCACCTGTCCGTGTCGCGGCATGCGGGGAGGCCGGCCTGCGTGGCGGCGGGGCTGCGGTCGGGCCGGGCCGGCGGCGCCTGCGCTCGGCCGCGGGCCGGGCCGCTCCCCGTGTCAGAGGTCTTGTGCGGAGCCCTGCGGGCGGGCAGCCCGGCCCCGGGCTGGAGGGCAGCCGGGTGAGGGTCCTGAGCTGATGGGAGCAGAGGAGAGAGCAGGCCCCGGCGGCCGGGCGCGTCTCTGGGTGCCCTAGGACGTCCTCGGTTGAGGGAAAGGGGCCGGCGTGCGAAATGGCAGCCGGGGGGGCCGCCGCGTTCGTGGGGCAGCTCCGTGCCTCCCCGGCGCCGCCGCGAAGCGCTGCAGATAAACGGGCGGTAGTGCTTGCGGGGGGTGCCGGAAAAAGTGTGGCCCGGCTCAGCAGTGGGTTGAGTTTCCTTAATTGTGGGCCCCTCATCTCTCCTCTGCTGCGGGAGGAAGGGAGAAGGCTTGTTTTTGGCCATAGGCTAAAGATAAGAGCCTGCGTGAAAGAGGAAGGCTAAGCCTCTGTCCTGCAGCGATAGGCAGATGACACGTGTCAAGTAAAAGCGATACTGTGCAGGGGAAGGAGTCTTTTGAGTGATGGCGTTAAATGTTTGGAAACAGTTGTTCATAGAGTAGTATTAGCAGAAACTTTACTTCATGAGCAGGTACGCTTACATATTTAGCCAACTTTTCTGACAGTTTTACTGTTCTGATAAATTATTCAATCCCTCTTGTTTTTTTTTCAAATGTCTGTGGTTCGTTACATCTGCCTGTGCCATCATGTATTCATATGGGAAGCTTTGCGAGGCAAGGACTTGAATTTTGTAGAATTTAGCAAAATGAGATGCTGATCCTTAAATGGTATCCTTGATCAGAACTGTGAAACAAACACTGACTTCTAGAAACAAATTTCATGCATACAGTTGTACAGGGAAGTACAGAATGTATGTAGGGCAAAGGTAACTTCACCGCTTCTTTGCTTTCATAAAACACTAAGGTTTCAAGGACTGTGTTAAGTTTTTTTGCAGGGAAGAGAGACCTTCAGAAACTTCAGACAGAGGATGGAGTGTAGTAGCTAGTATGCTTAAATATTTGCTTTAAAAAAACCCCAAACACCTACAAAAACAGAAGACCAGGGATAGAAGGTAGTAGCTAGTATACATAGATATTTCGTCTTAAAAATAAACAGAGATAAAGGAGACTGGCAGGAGAAACCTTGTGGTATTAGTTGTAGTTAACTGGAACAGACAAGGTGATTAATAAAAGCAGCTAGCTGAGGCTGTTTCTTCAGTTAATGTATTAATAGAATCCTTGTTGGCTTTAAAGTTGTATTCAGAATATACATATGATTCAGATGTGTATTTTTAACTGACTCATTGGACTAGTATTTTGAATGCACTTTCATCTGTAGGGAGGGGAGGTATGGGTGAAGGAAAATGAATACATGTTGTTATAGATATGGATATCTTGAACACACAGTGTGAAATCTATAAACTTTGTACATTGATAATGCTAGTGCAAGTTGCTTTTTCTCAGCAAGTTTTCTCAAGTTCTTTGTTCTGTACCTATGCATGTTGTAAGTAATGGCACTGAACAGAATACAAGAAAAATTGATGGGGAAAACAGATTAGCTATTTGTATTAAGCCCATCTGGTTATATATACATATATATATATTAATAGAAGTTTATCTTCAACTTTTCCAATGTTTTTCAGTATATCCTCATTTTTATTTCATTGATAGGAAGTTAATAAATGCATTCACATCAAATCCTTCTGAGATTCATTAATATTCTATTCATTAATACTTTTATAATGAGCAGAGAACACTGTGAGGTACAGGTAAACAGAATTCTCCAGGTCTCCGAGTCCTCAACAGCCTTCTTCAAAATATTCCTGTTATGCCGTTGTCAGCAGCTGGAGGCTAAGCAGATCATTTGGAGTTTCATTTCTGCCCTTTAGGGCTGGATAAAGGGTTACAGTTCATGCGTTTTGTCCCTTCCCAATGGGCTGAGTAGTATTGCTTGTATAGCTCACTGTCTTGTGCTGTTTCAAAGATTAAACTGGGATGTGAATCAATGGCTGCTAAAGACGAGTACACAACCATATTTTTATTTGCCTTCCAGTGTAAAAGAGCAGGAAGAAATGTAATGTTGTTTGCTTTAGGCCAGTCTGGGGAATGACTAACCATCTGAAGGAGTAGATGGGAAAAGGATTTTGGTTCTTTCCTATGAGTTTATATGATGCCATGGTAGATATGGTAGTAGTAGGTATCTATAATATTAACAGCTTCTCTCTTTTAAGAATGGAAAGATAGGTATTAGGCTGTTTATAAGTCTTTAGTTTTTGTTTATATGTATCTGTGTATGCTAACAAAGGTTCAGATTGCTGTTTTTAAAGTATATTGCATGGATTTTTTTCATTAGGATTTTTCTTGTAAAGCCTAATAGTTTTTATGGATAAAAAATACTAGTAATTTCACTTGGAGTATCTTTTATTAGTCTTTTATAAAAAATTTTCTTTTGGACACTGCATAGGATCAGCTGCATATCTGAAGTACAGGTAATCTGGGCCTTGTTATTTTTTCTTGCTCATAACTTTGGCATAAAGTTATTTTTCATTTGGAACAGATGTATTTACGCAGTTTCTAATAACAGAGTATTGGGATTTCTTTTTATATTGACACTTGCCCAAGTTATGTAGGCATTTAGTAAATTTGTTCTTGCATCCCTACAGCTGCCCAGCACTTTCCCAACTTTCTGTAATTGTGTGACCAGTAATTCCTTATGGTGAGGACAATGAGAATTGTTCATAAGATGTGGGATTCAGTGTGAACTGGTCTATGTTCCTTTTTTTTCCAGTCCTCAATTCCTTTCTTCTTTTCATCCAAAAGATAAGTCATTTAATTTAGTAGTCTTTTATATCCAATAAAAAAGAAGGCATTGAGTAGCATACAGGACGTTGCTGCACCCTGGTAGTAAATGCTAGGTTTGTTCTTTAAGAATTGCCTTGTTATTTGGTATAATTTTTCCCCCATTAGTCCAGCAAAACAGTAGTCCTTGGGGGGGAGGAGGAATAGTAAGATAATAATGAAAATTAAAAAATGGTGCTATTAGAAGGGAAAATACTTCTATGGCTTTCAGCGTTACTTATAGGAAAAGTAGACTTAAAACTTACTTTGGGCAAATATACCTCAAATAGAAAATAATAAAATATTCTAATCAATACAGTTGGTGAGGAAGTTAGATGCATGTTTGTTTACTGGTAATGTAAGTGAAATTCACTAAGACTTTTCTTGAAAATGAAGACATGTCAGAACTTGGTGAATGTTGCCCAGGATTGGTCAGAATATGGAAGGAATTGGTCAGAATATAAGAAGTATGTTCTGCCATGAGGTTTTTGAAGTGTCTGTGCCACTAATTAAATAAATGCTGTGCAGATACTTTCTCAACGTGTTCCAGCATGAAGTATCCAAAGTACACCTGTCAAAATATATATATGCTTTGTACTTGCTGCCATTAAATCAAATAGTGAGAGTCCTCTCTCAGCTAACTAATTTAAGTTTTTTCACCCCTACAGTAATGAATCCATTTTCATCTTATGCATTGAGCAAATAAAATACGTTTCTTGATGGGTATCGCTCTAACTTCAGTAGAAGTGCAGGAATCTGATTAAGGTATTTTGCAGTTCTATTTAGTAAAGGTGTACTGATCTTTTCAGTGCTGGTGACATCCTTGTTCTTTCATTCCTATGTACAAAGAGATTCTACAAGTGGTTACAGCTTGTGTAATTTATCAGTTTTTCATGCTCTCCTTCTCATGTACTCTGTTGTAAAACATAAAGGTATGATTGTGACAATGAGAAACTGACTACTTCATTGACTGAACAAATATTCTGAAAATCAAATTTGAGAGACAGAAAATCCACACAGAATTCCACCAAGTCATTGTTCCTTGCAAACAGGTGCCTTCTGAATGATATTCAAGTAGTACTTCAGTTTGGTGAATAAGACATGAGAGTAGAATGCAAGATCTTTCACTGCTTAGTTCAGCCACTGGGTTTCCCAGTCGGAGTTTAGTTCCCCTTGCTATATACATCTGGGTATTTAATCTGTAGTATGAGAAGGATGATCAGGAAAATTATTTAATAGCACCTCGAGATCACTGGATGAAATTTTTTTGCCTAATAGGTGCTAACTGCTTCTTAGGTAGTACGTGGTACTGCAGCCACAGTCTTTAAATGCTGCTGGCTAAAGTTACTATGCAGTAGAATAATCTTGACAACTGACCTATCACTTTGATTTTACTTTTTTTTTTTTGCAGTAATACATTTTGAACATCACAAACAAGAAACACAGTTTTCTCTAGTGTTTTGTGGGTGTCTGATGACTTCTAAATCAAGTTTCTAAACCAAATGAGTGCGGTAGTATAAATGTAATCCCCCCCCTTTTTTTTTTTGTGCAGCTACACAGTGTTTCTCAAACTAGTCATGAACTTTTTCCTAAGCTATGTAGTAGTTATCTGAAGGCAGAGAATACTTCAAAGATTTGTTGACATTACATTCTACACTATTATCCTTGAGCTGAGAATTTCAGCCTACAACACAGAAGTTTCTGATGTTTTGTTTGTTGCCATTTTTAACTAGGTGAAGTCCACCAACTCTATTTTCTGTTGTTTTTAAAACCCAAGTACCCCTGGATTTAGATCAATGTGGCCTTGCATCATAGTTTAAAATAGAAATCGTCCTACTACACAAATACTGATGAAAGTCATTATTATCCAACTTCCTTTTGCTGATAGAATTTATTGATATTAATACAAGATTAAAACTTGTGGAGACTGAGTTTGTGTTAACTTTCATTTACGTGTTTTAGTCCTGTCAGAATTCAGCTTGGAGTGGATGTTCTTTTAAACCTTTTCCCCAGAACATTACAATTGATGCAGTAATGGACTAAAATATGTACAGGTGTTGATATATCTGGTCACAGCTCTACTCTCTATAGCAGGGGTCCTCAAACTATGGCCCGTGGGCCGGATACGGCCCCCCAGGGTCCTCAATCTGGCCCCAGTATTTACAGTTTTCACAATTACTTTAGCCTGGTTACTAAAACTTGGAAATCAAACAATTCATAGGATGAAAGAAGATATGATCAGTTGAAATTACAATCTTTAAGAATAAGAGTGCAAAATACTCAAAATGTCCAGTGGTTAAAAAAAAAACTACTTAGATTTTAAAACTCAGTCTGTTACTACTGTGAATGTATTCTTTGTTACTTATTGATTTCCTTAATTTGATAACAGCAAACTTTGTTAAGAGTTCTTATGTGATCTGTAGGCATGACCAGGAAATATCTGTATGCTTTTGTTATTGACAGTTGCTATATCTGATTTTTAAGGGAAGTAACTAATCCTGAATCACCTTAATTTACTGTATTTAGAAGACTATTAGGAGGTAAGTGTAAGGAGACTGGTTCTACAAGATATTAAGACAGATGTATTTAAAGTTTTCTAAAATACAGAACCTGAGTGGAAAATAGCCTCTGTAAAACTGAAAAGCACGTGTTTTGATCTCTAGTTCACCTGACCCCAGATATGTGCCCCCGTTGCCATATCCTTTTCCATAGTCTTTTGAACGCCCTGGATACATGTACTTATCTGTGGTCCCATACCAACCTTTTCTGGTTGTCATTTCTGTTTTTTAAATGCTTTTTACAAATGACCCAGCAATCCACAGTAGTAGGAATGCACTCTCAAAGGTAAATGCTATCCTCATAACATACTCTTTATTTCTGAGGTTTAGTGTTATTTTTGCACATGTTCAGAAAGTTGGAAGTATTAGACTTTGAAGTGTGTATATATTATAAAAATAATCCGCCCATATGCATTTTACAGGAGTGACAGTGAACAGCTGGCATGCAACTCTTTTCAGTGCGGTGGCAAACACTTTTGCTAGTTTTTTTTTAAACAAAATTTTGTTACTAGAGAAGCATTTCTGAGGAGGTAGTCTTTGAAAACAACAAATGAACCCATAAACTACATGAGGCAGAGATCGAAACATGCCCATGGCAGGGGCGGTTGGAACTAGATGATCATCTTCAAGGGTCCCTTTCAACCTAAACCATTCTGTGATTCTCTGTACCTCTGTTTCCAAAAGGAACAAGATCACAGAGGCCCTGCTACAGAATTCTATTTTGTACCTCTTCTCCTTTCTGTATCAGGTCATCCACCATAGGAAAGCATTCTTAGGGTTCACTTAGCCAGGTGGTTAGTCTCGGTGTGGCCCCAGCCACCTTCTGTGATCTCCCGTAGTTACCATGTATCTATAGCAGGCTGAAAATAGTGAGTGTGGTGTGAGGGTAAAAGCAATAGGATTGCTGCAGTAATGGCACTTTCCGCTCTTGTGGCCCTCTTGCCCTGTGAGCAGCACTGACATTTACAGAGACCCATACCGAAGGATGGAGGGTGTATTTCAATCTTTCAGGATACCAAAGGAAGTTGCAGTATGTCCAGGTGGTTGATACTTAGTAATCTAAGTACTACTACATACAATACATGCATTTAAAATACTACTGCTACTATGCTGGTACTGTTGTATCTATCACTCAGTCCTTTTCCAGGAGAGTTACAGAATCTGTTGAGAAGCTAGAGGGCTGACTCAGGTTAAAGCTAACCCACTGAAAAACCAACCAGAAGTGTTTAATTTTAAGAAGGATTAGCAATGTGAGCCTGCTCAACATGTAGCTGCATGACCAGGACCAGCACAAGAAAGGCGATAATGTTGGGGTGGAAATGAGCAGGTGGGAGCAAGACTGCTTCTTCTGGCAGCAGTTGCTGATATTCAATCTTTAATTGCTTGTGTAACTGAAGCATTGCAGTGTTCAATGTTTTTAAGCTGCTGTGTATGTGTGAAGTGTTACTAGTGCACTGTAAATTCATCACCGTCTTACAGGTTGAGTTTCCAAAATAGAAGTTTGTGAACATATCAGTTCATATCAGTGTATAAGTGTATGATTATTTTTAATTGCGGTGGTCTTAATGAGTTATCTTATTCAGGCATCAATTTTGTTCCTTTGAACTGTATCAGATACTATGAGAGGAAAGCATAGATAAATACCATAGATCGAAGTAGAGGGGAGGCAGTGTAACTAAGGGTGTAATGCTGCAGATGTGTTTAAGTGAAACAGTGAAGCAGTTTGAACTGACATAGATAAGTGTTCACGAGGTTGAAACTGGAGTTCAGGCTTTGTAATGGGGAGCATGATTGGGCTAGCCTGTTTTGAAGACACTTGGATTTTTACTCTATTGACAATTTTCAACAATATTTTGTCAGTTTTTATTGACTGTCCTTGCACTGTCTCTGAAGTCTTTCTAACTGTAATTGTGGGGATGGGGAAGTTGGCTGAAATCTTTGTGATCCAGCAGAGGTGAATGGGTGTTAAAAGTTGATAAGCAGTAGTGATAAAAACATAAACAAACAAAAGTCTCATTTCAGTTATGCAAAATTAAAACAGTAATGATACCACTTTCAAGATTATTTTTTAAAATCACCCTGTTGTGTGTTAGCTCTAGTAGGCAGCTAAGCAATATGCAACTGCTCGCTCACTTCCCACCCCCTGTAGGACAGAGGAAGAGGAAAGGAAAAGCAAGAAAACTTTTGGTGTTGAAATAAAATTGTCTAACTGAAGAAGAGGTGGAAGAATTGTGTGTGTGGGGGAACCCAAATAAACAAAACAAGGGATGCAAAGGCGGTCGGTCACTCACCATGTGTCCTATGGGTAGACCAGTGCCCCACCAATTTCCAGGCAGAGATGGAAAATAGCTAAACATCCTCCTTTCCCTTTTGTTACAAAGCATGGTGTTACGTGGTATGGAGTATCTGTTTGGTTAGTTTGGGTCACCTGCTTGGTTGTGTCCCTTCCCAGCCTCTTACAAACCACCCAGTTTGTTCACTGGGAGGGCAGGGTAAGAATTGTAGAAGGCCTTGATGCTATGAAAATACTGCCCAGCGAGAGCTAAAACATTATTGTGTTATCAGCATTTTTTTAGTCACAAATCTAATATACAGCGCCTTAGGGGCTTCTGTGAAGAAAATCACCTCTATCCTGGCCTGGCCAGGTACGCACCTTTTTGGTAGTTTTTTCCTGTTTTCCAGTCTTGTTCCTAGTCAAGAGGATAGACAGAGAGGACATTGCTAAGACTGGTGAATCCTTGATATCCCGTCCCAGTGGGGGGGGTTGGGGTGGAAGTGAGGGGTCAAAGGTTCAGTAATTAGGACAGTGGTCAGTCAGGATATGTGTTCTTGAATGTGGATGGTATTTCAGGCTTGGTGTGAGGCATTTTTACCCCAACCAGTAATGGGACAGAAGACCTCTGTTCAGTTTCACTAGCTTCAAAGGGCAGTTGTTGGATTTTCCCTGAAGTCTCTCCAAGTATAATGATGGATTTGAAGTTGAGGATAAAATATGTTATTCAGGTACTCACAAAACTGATACCACAAAGTTAGTAAAATTCAAATCAAATGATTGTGTCTAAAGGTTGTTCAGAATTATTTTGTCACAGGAAATGTTCCAACACAAGATATATCAAGTTAACAGCTCAAAATGATTCTGTTTATGGAGACCTCCTGGGATCAGTGTTTTTAAAAAGTGTATTCAGTTTGCCACAAGCCTTCTGTAAAATACTTCTTTGTGAAGTATGTTTTGGTTCAGGCATTTATAACAATTCTAAGTGCAGTGTTCCCTCATTAACTCAAACTGAGCTGCCATGAGGCTCCTTTGTTGAATAACAACTCAGAATGCTCTGACAGAATTAGTCTAGTAAGTTGTCTTTTAAGAAGTTGCATCTGTCCTCAGAAATAAAGCCAAATGTGAGTCCGATTTCTCTTTTCTTCAGTAGATGAGTAACTACAGCAGTGTCCAAAGCAGTGGAGACCACCTGCTCAATGCTTCACTCATTCTAAGGACTTTATCACCCCTTGTTTACTTCCCAGAGGAGTGACCTGCTCATCTGGCTGTATCGGGGAAGCTGGCCTCTGTAAGGAGAGTTTTGTTGGGCTGGGAAAAAGCATGGAGCATGACTAGCCCAGCTGTGGGCAAAAGGGAGTTGTGGGCTGTAAGACTCTCTGAAGTCCATAGTTGTAAATGCTCAGGGTAAGGAGAAAGGTTTTAGAGTGGAGATGGTAATCTAGCTCTGATTATTCTTCTCTTACTTGCTGTATATTTGAAAAGTCTTCGGTCTTCACATTTTGTGCAGAATGCAGTGCTGTCAGAATGTGTCCAATGTGGTGTTTAATGGTTGGACCTCTTGGAATAGGTGAAGGAATTCCTGAAGTATGGTTGTGGTTTCTCAAGGAGCTGATTTGATAGCAATTTGTTATTGTTGACAGAGTTGAAACAAGCTTCTGTTTGGTTGAACTGTAATTAATGTCTGAACATTTGTATACAATGATACTTTAGAAGTAAAATGTACAAGTGCAAACTACGTGTTTGTAACTGAAGCTAACAAATTTCACTTTGTACTTGTAATTGCTGGAAATGTGTACCCGGTCAGTTACACAGACTTGGAATGTACACCCCAAAGTTTGACCAGCAGTAATGTGATAGGCGCTAGTCACTTGTGTGCATTTCACGTGGTAGTCTTAA
The DNA here is from genome assembly GCF_963210335.1 of Falco punctatus. Lineage (NCBI taxonomy): Eukaryota > Metazoa > Chordata > Aves > Falconiformes > Falconidae > Falco > Falco punctatus. The sequence continues at coordinate 28,432,242 of NC_137590.1, read as the reverse complement.
GTTGCTGAAGCTGCATGAAGTCTGAGAATTGCTGTTTTAGGCTTAATCATCCAAGTCACTTTGTGAATGTAAGTATCATGTCTGCTATTGCCACTTGCTACAGATCTCATTGTCTTTCCTCTGTATTGTAGTGATTTGTGAGATTTATTTATAGGGTGTGGACATGTAGGAACTTTTCTACTGGTGATAATTTTAAGTCTCAGTAGGCCATTAACTTCATTTGGCAGTCAAACTTTACACATCTGTTATTTAAACTCTTGACCTGAAACTTGTGATTTTTCTTACTGATTTATGCTGTCAGTATTTTTGCCTATTTGGAAATGTTGGGTAGAATCTACATGAAGTCTGAGCTTAGCTATAGGTTTCACTTCCAATCTCTGAAAATAATTTTATAAAAGAACTGAAGCAGGAATTAGTCTTGGGAGGATCTTCTGTCATTTGAAAAACAAAATGTTTGTATTGGTTTGTCCTCATAATGTTAGTAAAGTGCTGCTATAGAATTTTAATTAATACAGTGATTCAGAGCTGAAAAATAGCAAGCCACATATAAATGCTGTGTTAAAACCACTACAGTTCAGCATTTGAATATAGTTTTGACAGATCTAGTAACACTAATTTTTTTGTTCCTCTATTTTCAACAAATACAGAACATGTATCATCAAAGCTAAAGTGTCAGTCTTGCATATGGCACTGATAACAATGCTTTCTTTGTTAGTATATACAGAATTACAGCTTGAATTACTTAAGCACTACGATATATTTTATCCTCTGCAACTTACAGATGCAGAACTTTAACATAAAAAAGATGAAATATATTTTTAGAAAGGTACATGGGGTAACTACTTATGTAGTATGGAGCTCTAGAATGTCCACCCGTGTCAGACTTCCGTGGATTGCATGTTTGTGTTAATCTTTTGCAAGTCTGGTCAAATATATAGTAAGAAGTCTTCTGCATGCAGATTTGGGAACATAATCTCCTTTCTAGAAATGGAAAAGTGTAAAAGATGGAGTGACTTGGGGTGAAGGTGTCAGTGTGTTAATATTTTTAAAAGGTTAACGTTTGAAGTTAAGACTTCAAATACTTATTTACCAAAATACTAGCTTGGAAAGATGTCTGTAATAAAATAATCATAGGATGGTTTCCTAAATCGTAACCTTAAGTGGCAGTATGCATTTGCCTTTTCAGATGCTTATGCAGTTGAGGGTCTGCAACTTATTTTACTATTGCTGGTGGTGTGCATCCAATGTCGCAGTATGGCTTTGTAGGACTTCTCACAAGTACAGAATAGATAGATGGGCTTGCTGCCAGAGTGGTTGCCCTTATTTCTCCTGAGGAAAAGGCGGTAGAAAATTTTTGTAGATACCTGTGAATACCATGTGTATGTTAGTTTGAAACCCTTGAACTATGTAGTTAATATGCTCATCTATTTTGTGAGGTGTAATAAATAAATGGTTTGGTGTATTCCAGAGTAATTTTTATCACAGTAAAATTTAGGCAACTTTATGTGTAGTACAATCTTTGTTCTCTTAATTGTACTTTAAAGCATAAATTTCCTTGGTGAAAGGGGCTTTTTTGTAAAATGTAGAGTTGAACTAGTGGTTGTTAAAAAGTATATTCTTAGAGTGTGATAGGGTGAATGCTTTAATTGAAAAGTAGGGAATGCTGCATTTGAAAGTTGACACATCTCTGTGGTTTTGTGATGTCTTGTCAGAGCAGTTGAAGTCTCTTAGTTACTTCTAAAATTCCTGAACAACATATAAGCAGTACAGTTGGTAAACTTGATTTGTTTGAATTCTGTGGAATATTGAAACCCAACTTTTGCCATTCAGAATTTATGAAGTGAAATAACTCATGGAAAATCTTTCAGCAGTCCTTTACTGAGAAATCAAGAGCTGAGAAACCAGCATAAAAGCATTCTTGTAAAGGAAGCAACCAGTAGATATTTCTGTCTAGTTCAGATGATGCCTGGAGCCTGTCTTCCTCTTCCACCCTCTGCTACACGCACCAAATGAAATAGCACATTAGAAATTACGCATGCTTCTGTGTGCACTGGATTTAACTTGTCTGTCTCTGGAGAGAAGGAATTCAGGCTAAAGTAAGGGTTCTTTGGAGACATGGATTAAGAGGAAAATTGGAAGACTTAACTCTTCCGCACAAGGCAATATACTTGATGGCTATTGTCATATTATAAATCAGCAGTTTCAAAATTATGCTTCCAGGACTCTATTAACCTTTAAGTCACTTCAGCAAAATGTATGTAGCTTCCAACTGAGAGCAGGTAAAACTGGTAAGCAACAAAACATTTAAACTGTGGTGATGTTTGTTTTCCAGTTGGGTTTTTTTTGGAGGGGGGAGGGGGTTGGGTTTTTTTTTGGTGTTTTGGGTTTGTTTTTTAAATTATTTTTAAAACCTCTGCCAAATCTGAAATTACAGACTAGTGTGTGAAGAAAAAAAAATGCTAGATACACTTACTGATCTTGGATTATTGAAACTTCAAAACTGGAACTTCAGCTCTCTTTGTGCAAAGAAAGAAATCCTGTCTTCTGTCATCCTGCTGAGAAGTTAAATGCAGCGGTCTAGGCTATTTTTGTAGGTCATTTGGTGGGGCAAATAGGGCACGTCAGTAAAGATTATGTCAGTATTTTATGTTTTGATAATCTTGACTGAGGGTGCAGTTGAAGAAATTTGGAAAAGAGCAATGATGTTGTTAGCATCTTCATCCTCACTTCCTGTTTTTCCTTTCTGGAAAAATACAAAGTGCAATGCTTCAGATTCGCAAACTAGTTAACTTGATGTTTGTCCATAGTCGGAAAACAGTTTTGTTATAGGTCATGTTTATTGTTGCATTTTTAATGGTACGACAGAGATACTAAGGCAGGCTTTCTCTGTAAGAGCATCAGGAGTAAGAAAAGTCATAACTTGCTTCTTTATTACCTTCAGCTGTGTACTTCAAAATGGGTTCATGTTAATAAAAACTTTTCTACAGGAAAGAATTCAGACATGAAGGACCAGTTTCATACAAACTGGATAGCTTCATAATTTATAAATGTAATAGTAAACTGAATTAGTTCCATGCTAATCTTGTGCTTGAGCCATTTGAAGTAAAACGTTTACCTGTATCTGGAGGGCTTTTTAGAATGTAATGAAGGAATTCAGTGGTATGAATTTATATCCTGAATTATTTATGTTTTCTTATCCACTTATTTTATTTTATGAAATGCAGTATATAATGTATTACATTGTAAGAGCAGTGTTACATAAAAGGTTAGTTAAATTACAATTTAAATGGTAAAATACTGTGTACTGAACTTCACATTAGTAGAGGACTTGTTAAAGTACTTGGAGGCTATTCTAGTCATTCTGTGTATGGTGGTTTGAAACTCAGTAATAATACTTAGACTATAAAACTGACTTTATACAATAAAAGTCAGTTTACCGTTTTAAAAGATGATGACTTCTTAATTTTGTTTTTATATACTATAGGATATGTTTTGGAGTTGCAGACAAAGTATCTTTGCTGAAATGAAGAAGAAATTTTCACAGGTAGACAGATGAAATCAACTTCATTAAATGATATCCAAGATACATAGTAACAGCATGATGCTGAAGCTTTTGTGTATTTCTTAACATGAGCATGAAGTGTTGAATTTTTTGTGCATGTTCTTAAATACAAAGATAATGTACGTATTAAATGCTGTCTTAACAGAAGAAGCTTCAAACTGAGTATGTGTTCATATGTTTTTACGCTGATGTATGGGTTCTTGGCCCTCTAGCTTTTCATTAAAAAATAGAATTGTGCAGCTGTCATAATAGATCAAATCATATAATGACTAAAACTAAGTTTCGTGTTTACTTTGTGGACTCAGTTTGATAACAGCCTGTCAAAATAGTTTGGAGGCCTATTGCTGGCCAGGATTGCCTTTTACACTACTTTTATAGTAAAGTAGCCACAAACAAGATGTTTGCATTGTTGTCTGATGGTTCAGATGGTATATGTGAATGCTTGCCATGAATACGCTTGGACTGAGGTGGTTTTTGCTTTTATTTATTTACTGTGAACAACTTGGAGCAGTGGCAGTGTGAGTGATGGCTTAATACCCTTTGCTATACTGAATTAAACCAGTTCAGTCTGTCAGAATTACATCTGTGAACAAGAAAGAGAGGATTTGTCTGACATGGAACATCCAGCAACCCAACCAGCAAATCTTCTGTAATCTTCTATAATTTGTTTGCTTAATGTTACTTCTATTCATCAGATACTGTGTGTCTAACTATTTTCAGTACCAACTCCCAATAAAAGTCATAAGTGACCACTATCAAAGGTAGTGGAGAAAGTGTGAGTAGGAGGAGTTAAATTTATAGGTATCTTCTGCAGAGAGGAGGGGAGGGGAGTTAAGGTTGTGTAAAGGCAGTATGACAAGGAATTGAGCCGCTAATGGAGAACTTCGGTAGCAGGTCAAGTTGTAGCATCAGTACAAAATTACTGTGGGAATAATTACATCTGAGTTAACTTACATTTTCTTAGATGAAGCTGTATGAATAGTAGCAAATGCCTCTTCACCTGTCCACACTATTCTATAGAGAAGGGTGGGCTTCCACCCAGAGCAAGACTGCCATTGCTGGGGAATCTGGGTCATAAGTGTAGGTTGATCTTACGATTTTGTTGGGTTTTAGCTGTTGCTCATTTTCTCCAGAAAATCAAGAAAGCAGACCATTGAATAGCCTTCATCATCTCTGCTGTAACACATGATAAGAGACAAATTATGTGCTTGTTGTTTAGCTAAAAAAAAACAAACCAAACAAAACAAACACCCACCACCCACCTACCCAAAGAAAGAAGAATGAAGCTGTTCTGGGAAATTATAAGGAGGAACCCAGGAGAAGTAATCACTGCTGAAATTTAACTTTAGTCTACTCAAGTACTGCTGTGTTGGTGCTGTGGGTGAAAGTGAGGATATAGTATGTTGAAATTACTTCAGCTATCTCAATTGTGTTTTCTCCTTGATGTGTGGTTAATCTTTCAGGAACAGTTTTGCCTGTCTTCTTGGAAAATAATTCATAAACGTAGAATTCTCCAGTAAAGATTAAGTTGCAGATTTGCTGGAAATGGGCATGCAGTTAATGAAGAGCTCCACACAGGACATTACATTTGATGAACTTAGATAAGTTGGACTTCAGAGTCTTAAGAAAAATCACAGTCTGAAGCAAACTACCATAACACAGATTGGGCCAGGGTGTGGTTTTATTTTCCTTTCCCTGAGGATGATGGGAATAGATGGTGCAGTCAGATAACATTTTATGTTATAGTTGTGTGAAGACTGTCAGCTCGTCTTGAATTTTTGTAAAATGAAGGGTTGCAGCATCACCTAGAATGTTTCTGTTCCTTTTTCAGAAGTTTGTAAGAGTTCGTATCGTAAGGGACTATGCCACTTTGGTGGTCATCTGTGTTGTGAGGCTGGTTGTGTAGAAATACAAGGGATGCTGAAGTTGCTTAGATGTTCTTTGTATTCCCTAGAAGATGCTTATGACATGGCTGACAGTTACAGCATGAACATAGTTCTTGCTATTTATGTTTTCATCCACTGAAAGTCAGGGTAACACTGTGTGTATCTTTTTGCCCTTTTGGATGATGTGCCCTTTAGCCATGGGCTGAGATTTGGGTGCTCTGTCATGCATTACGTAGGCTTTCTGTGGGTTCCAAGTTGAAAAGGCTGAGTCCTTGGGGACCAATTACTCCTTTTACTGACCTGATGCTTTATCGTATGACCTGTTTTTAAATATTATTCTTTACTGTTCTACAACTTTGGAATGTTAAAATTAGTTTATTGTTCTTAGATCTTTAACTTCCTGGATTTTCAGTGTTGGAAAGTGTTGGGAAGGTACAGTTTTCTTGGCTTACTTGACTCAGTAAAATTTTATCACTATTCCTTTGTCACCTTCATTCAAGATTGTTACTTTCTAATTTCAGGTATATTGAAGTTGCTGTTTAAATCTGACTACTTTGTCTAGTAGCCATTTGGCAATGTTAATTTTTATTCAGGCAGAAGACTTTCTGCTGTAACTCATGCAGCAGTGAATGTAGTAGGAGAAAGTTGGTGGCTTGATTATGAAACTTCTTATTTAATGGTCAGCTTCCAAGATTATTTGGAAGCTTGCAGCTCTAAAAATCACATTTGCATTCCTAAAAATCACAAAAGGTATACTTCTGCCTCAGCAGGATTTATGATAGCATTAAAGCAAAATAAGAGTTTGAAGTGATGATTGAAAAGCCTGTTCCTGATTTGAAGCAGTCTTCTGTCTGCTTACTAGCTGAAATTCTGTGCAGAACTTGAGCAATTTATCTCTCTACAGTCATCCACACATAAAGATTTCTTGTTGTTCTAGAAAAATGGAGCTTGTTTTTACATGTTTTCCAAAACTGGAAACTTCTTAATTTTTGTACATCTGCTTTCAAAAATGAAAGTACAGTTTTAGGTTTCTTAGCTTGTAGAAGTGTATTACATTTTATTGGTGAAGTCTTGTTTGGATTTTTCAATTAAACTCAAATATGTTCTTACCTTTACTCGTGAATTGTTGCCTGCTTGTCATTTTAGGTGGAAAGTGCTGCTGAGGAACCCAGGGTCCTGTGTATAATACAAGATACCACAAATTCCAAGACAGTGAATGAACGTGTTACCTTGAACCTGCCAGCTTCCACACCACTGAAAAGGCTGTTTGAAGATGTGGCATCAAAAGTGGGCTACATGAATGGAACTTTTGATTTAATGTGGGGAAATGGAGATAATGTAACTGATACGGTATGGCAAAGTGCTTTTTATTTCCTTTTGATAGCAAACACTTAAATCTTCACATTATAGAAGAATGTGAAGCACTACTGCATATTGCGTTAGTACTCATTAAATTCCTGTAAAAATTTGTTCTCACTCAGTTCCTGTAAAAAGTCTGTAGAGACTGACACCACTTTTTTGATTTTGCTGAATTTTATTTTGTATTCTATCTACATTTTAATCTCGAAATGTGCTCTTAATTGATACAGGTATTTAATCAGTAAACACAAGAAACTAATACAATCATTCAGGTGTAATGCTAGTTTTCATTATCAGTATGTATTTTTAATAATAATACCCATTATAATTATTTTCTGTTTTCTGTGGTCGTCTTTGAGAAATATTTTCTTAACAGAAGCATGTTGTGTAGCAGCATTCTATGTTACTTACACCTATTTGAATTGATTATATACCAAAAAAATATGATTAATATAATCTCTGTGCTTTATTGTAAATCAGTGTTGTTTTTAGTTAATACGATTTCTACAGATGTACCTAGAAGACTTGATAAGATTCCTTAAGAACTAGATGTTAGTTTATTTCAGGTCACATTTATGCTTGCTGAAATTCTTTTTTTTTATTTATTTCTTTTTTTTCTCCTCTTTAAAACAAACAAAACTGTATACAAGCTATCTAGGACACTAGATGGTTTGGATGGCTTGATGTTCTGCAAGAAACTTGTAGACCAGTGTCTTGACTCCTGAAGAGATTAACCAACTTCTAAGGATTAAACTGCACTGTAATACTTAATTTACACTGTTTCTTAAACTGTTCCCAAGTTCTTTCAGTATTACTAATGAATATGTTTTGTTTATACTAGATAATTACTTATTTTTATTTCATCTTAGTGTGTCAGAAGCTACTTCAAGCAATGCACTTGGATGGAATCTGTAATTGTGGATAGATCTGTTATAACAACAAAAAAAGTGTTGTTTGGTGTTTCTTTTGTTTTTTGGGTTTTTTGGTTCAGCAGACTCCAATAGATCAGAACAGTGACAAAACTATTCTTGATGCTGGTTTTGAGCCAGGGAAAAAGAACTTTCTGCATTTGACAGACAAAGATGGCGAGCAGCCTCATATAATGCCAGTAAGTAAAATTTTCACTCAGGTACATAAGCTATAGTGCTGGGTGGAGAGAGATGTATTGTGTACTGCTCTTGTGAGTTCAGGAAATGAAATAAAATTGGACTGTATGTTTCATACAAGCTTTTTCAGGAACATTCTCAGCAGACACTTAGACTACTATTTTGCACTTCTGGGTTTCTCCTGAGTAGGACCAATTCCATTAGTGATGATTTGCTGTCAGTTTTTATTTGTGCTTGTCAAGTATTTATGTAATGCTTTGTTGTGAGTAATTTTCTACGGTTATATAATTTAATTAATCTTTGACATGTTTAGAGATAAGTCTTAACAATACAGGTTTAATCATATACTTAATCCTTTTCCTCTGGGTGTTTGAGAGCAGTATTAGTACACTGACAGAAGTCTGAGAAACTGCAGTCCTGGATCAACAGCAGTTATCTGCTTCCAAATTTACCTTTAAGAAAAAAAAGTGTATATAAAAGAAGAGTTGTCAGTGTTGCTTAAAGTAACTGTCTGCCACAATAAAATATTTGAAAATACCCTATTTCTCAAATATGTGATGCAATCAAAGATAAACACAGCTGCAGTTTATTTAAATCAGGGGTTGAATAGTGGTGATGTATTAAAATTTATTACTCAGCTCTTGTGTCAACATAATGCTGGCCTACTTAGCCTTTGTTGTGGACTTAATTATCTGAAAAGGGGACCCCCCTACACACACACTTAAATAATTGTACACAGGATCAGAATTTGAGTATGATTCTGAAAGAATATTGAATTGTCATTTTTTATACCTGGAAAAAAAACTGACTCTCTTATTTCGGTGCAGAAAACTTGATACATAGGAGATGCTAAATTGCAAATTTGCTTGTTGTATGCATTATAGTACTGTATTTGATTATACAGTATTCAAAAGAGTATTTGCTTCTGCTAATACGAAGCATGATTTGTGAAGGGGTTGAGAATTTGGAGGGCAGAATTAGTTACACAAGCAACTGTGTATCTGCAATTTTGTCAAACTTGCGTGATGTGCTTAGCAAAATTGATTTCTTAGCCACAAGGGAAAGAAGTAAAACTATTAGGTGCTTAAGTAAAACTTTGTTGTCTAATTTTTGCATACAATTAGTGTATTTATGTTTTCAGGAGGAGTCTGGTACAACAGATGACAGTGTGCAAGACAGATTTATAGGCCCTCTTCCACGAGAAGGCTCTGTTGGCTGTACCAATGACTATGTCAGTCAGAACTATTCTTATTCTTCAGTCCTCAGCAAATCAGAGACAGGTATAGTGATCTCTCTTGTAAGGGCAATGTTAATTTGTAAATATTAACATATTTAAAAATACCAGCAATTCAAAATAATTTTGAAACTTTGAAAGAAATTGTAAATTTGTTTTAAACCCCCCCACATCACTACTACATTTTACATCATATTTTCTGCAATATTCTTGTATGCTTTGGGAACAGGAGAGCTGTAGCCCATCCTTTTCTTTCTTGGGACGGTGCAATTCAAACTCTGTGAGGGGCTGTCCTTTTCAGTATTAACCTACTGCTGTGTCCCTAGTTGAGTGGTCAGGATTCTATTACCAAAAGTATTCACTTCAAGCTGTGTGTTCACTCACAGCTTAATGAGCACTTGATACTGTGTTATAGAGGGGCTATTGCCAAATCTCAGCACTCTGTGTGTCAACTAAAATCCTCTTGCTGTAGCCCCTGGCTGCAGTTTCTCTGCCGGCACCATGATTCCCCAAGAGGTTTGTCCTCTGCTGCCTGGCTCCCCACCAGCGAGCGGAGACTCTCTGGAAGGGAAGTGCAGCTCTGCCTCGTGGACAGGTGCCAGGGCACATCCCGGGAGGCTGTCTGGGTACCTTTGCTGCGCAGGGGGATAGGAGGGGATGGCAAATTGTAGCTCAGTAATGAGACAAACTCCTGATACAAAGTTTGTTGAGCAGACGCAAAGGCAACATTCATTTTACACTAATTTATGCATGTTCAAGATGCTTTTGAGAGAAAGTTTCATCTACCACATACCTTTTTCATTTAATGTAACTGAAAAGTTGATCTGTATAGAGTAATAAAATATATATGTTCTAACTCTGTTCACAGTGTGTTCACAGAAATGTCTGTGTTTTGTTTGGAGTAGCTGCCTTTTCATTACTAGTATGGAATTTTTTTTTAACACCTACTAAGACCTTCAGAGTATAAATAGGCATATTTAATTTCTTTATTACACCATGGTTCAGTATATGCTGCTTACTTATCAATTGCTGTTAATATTGTATATTTTGGAGAAAATTTTAAAATTACAGTAAGATGAATGTAAATAAATCCTTTTTCAGCTAATAAAAATGACACTGATTTTTAGTAGCTGGTTTTAGAATAGACATGTGTGCGGGCACTTTAGAGTGAGGGGGATTTTGTTTGTTTGGGTTTTTTAATTTATAGTTCTGAGATGATACTACAAATCAGTGCAGATACAAATTATATTTACATTATAACTAGGATATTTTTAGTTGACAACAGGCAATAAGCAAGCTAGTACGTAGTTGTTAACAAATTCTGGTTTCTTCTGTAAAAATGCTGAGATCTACTCTTAACATATTCAGTTACCTATGTCCCTATTGGTGCAGTATTCAACACTAAATATGGGATATTGTGAAACATGATTGATTATCACTGAAATAGCTTTGTGTCATTCAGGGAAATTTTTTCTGTTGTGTAAACTATTACTCTCCATTGCTCTCAGAAATGAGCAATTGTAATATTCCCTCAAATTTTATAGTGCAAAATAACAATAAATGACAACATTTCTTAAGTAAACGTCACCACAGAATAGTTTTCTTGTCATATGCTTTAACTCTTAAAGTGACTTCCCATCTATTTGCGTTATTTCCATCTCATTCTTGCATTTTTAGGTTATGTGGGGCTAGTAAATCAAGCAATGACTTGCTACTTGAACAGCCTTCTACAAACACTTTTCATGACTCCTGAATTTAGAAATGCATTATATAAGTGAGTATATAGGATCAGAACCTGTTCTTAAATTTGTGTTGGTATATATTGGTCAGAGACCCTTTTGAATTCCTGCTGTCAAAATTTCCTTCTTTGGATAGCGGAAAGCATACTTGAAGGCAACCTGGATAGACTTAGAAACTTTTAAGCAGATGTATTTTTGTTGTTGTTTTTGGTGGTTGTTGGGTTTCTGTTTTGTTTTGTGGTGGGTTTTTTTAGTAAAATACTAATAGATGTTATTGCTTGTGGTATGGACAACCTTTTTAAAGAATTTGCCCCATGTTGAAAACATCAAACTTATATTCAAGTTTGATACTCAGTTTAGTTCATGTCTGTGTTTGTGCACTGAATGGCTTTGAAATTATTTAATTAATTTGGTTTAGATTTTTACATTTAAAGAATAGTTTTGTTATTTACTGCAGAAATGGAAAGCAATTTCATTTGACTTTACCCAAGAAACAGAGCATCACTTAACTTCCCTAATCTGTCAGACCTCTTGAAATGTAATAAATGCTAATTTAAATGCCTTTTTCAGTAATGTTGTCAGAGCATTTTTAATTGTCAAATATCTTGTGTTGTGAATAGATGGGAATTTGAAGAATCTGAAGAGGATCCTGTGACGAGTATTCCCTACCAGCTTCAAAGACTGTTTGTTTTGCTGCAGACCAGCAAAAAAAGAGCAATTGAAACAACAGATGTTACACGGAGTTTTGGATGGGATAGTAGTGAGGGTAATATGCAGCTATTAAGCTTGTGTGATTTGCTTCAGTAGCTGCCTGTTAGGGGCCTGAACTGCTGATGATGGGGAAGAAAACCCCAGAGTAATTAAAAATAATTATTAGAATCCACATTGTTTCAGTGGAAACAAAATATCCTAAATGGGTATTTTGTTGTGGTATCTATTTAATTTTTAAGTTAGTTATATCTGAGTTTTAGGCTGTTAAAGTAAAAAGCTTTATATTTTTGTAGTTAAGCTGCCATTACGGTTGTTAATTGTTTGTAAAGAATTAGCTTTTTATGAGAAACTTGCATCTGTTTAGAATCACAGAGGTCTAATGCACGTTCCATATACATACAAAATGGTATGGATAATTCCATAAATTCAAACACTGTAGTTGTCTTTGACACTTGTATAGTGTAAGTTTGCCCCATAACCTGCTGATTTTTCCATGGAGTAATCACATGACTATATGGAGTTGAAAATGGGAGTGTAGAGAATAAACAAATTGGGAAATAAGTCAAAACCAGTTTTATAACAGCACATATTAGCATTTATGTATTTTTTACATATTCTTGCTAATGTATGCAATTCTTGTTTATGCGTGAACATCGCGAGCGAGCTCATGGCTTACTTTCCTAATTTAACTTGAGAGGCAGCTGCTTCTGGAATTGAACACTGGCCCAGTAGTGAAGAGTGTAGTAAGTAATAGGTACAGACGTAAAGGAGTAGCTTTTTAGAAAGTATTTACAGGCTACAGTTAGTATTGGGGCTAATAACATCTCTTGTTTTAATTAAGAGTAGTTTCAATTTCTAACAGCTTGGCAGCAACATGATGTACAGGAGCTTTGTAGAGTCATGTTTGATGCTTTGGAGCAGAAATGGAAGCAAACAGAACAGGTAAGCTTATAAAGACTTTCTTCCGTTCATTCAGCAGTGTGGTATTCTTACGGCATTTTGTTGGGGGGGTTTTGAGGATGATTGTGAAAAATGTCAACTGAATTTTAAATACTAGGTTGTTGAAAGTCTGCAGTAGTGGCCAGTTTTCTTGTTTGATGCAACAGTTAAGCTACTATAATGTATAACTTTAAAGAGTGTGTTGCTTCTGTCTTCCTCCCCATTAAAAAGTTAAAAGTTAAAAGTGGAATATTTTGAACTCTGGATACCTAGTCTTTATTTGAAGCTTGGAAAGTGCTTGTTTAATTCCTGTGATAGCTTCCTCGCTGTTAGTGTTTACTGGGCTACATTGTGGGCTCTTGAAGCTCAAGCCCACTCTTCCAGTGTAGCAGAATGGAATATATTCATATCACATGCTACATTCTGATAAGCGGCCAACTTATAGGCCAGTTTTCAGATTTGTAGACTGGCAAATACTTTATCTTTCTGCACCTGCCTCTGGAGACATAGGGAGGGACTCTGCAGTGTCTGATAACATCTGCAAAATCAGGCTTGATGTTAAAAAAAAAATGTACTTCCTGTTTGGTAGTCTTGTAGTCACTCTTAAGGTTTGCAGCGTACTTGATGGTCACATCTAATATGGCTTGAGACGATCATTTGATAACATGTTTTGCGCACTGATGAGGCAAGGGAAATCAAGAAACAAAGAAATGTATGTCCTGCTGCGGAATGGTATTGTAAATGTGTAGCTGTGCAATTAAGACTTAATTTAAAAAAAGGCATTTAGTTGTTAAACAAAAGAAGGGAAATATGTTCTATTTCATTTGTTTAAAGCTCTGTTTAATATGTTTGTTTCAGGCTGATCTCATAAATCAACTGTATCAAGGCAAGCTGAAGGACTATGTAAGATGTCTAGAATGTGGCTATGAAGGCTGGAGAATCGACACTTACCTGGATATTCCTTTGGTCATCAGGCCGTATGGCTCCAACCAGGCATTTGCTAGCGTGGTGTGTACTATTATGCTGACTAATAGTGCATCCATACACACATAGAATACATAATGCGACAGTGGTATAATTTGTTACATGGTAAGTATCATCCTAGATACTCCATCTTGGGGTGTTCGTCTTTGTGCAGTGAACCAGCTAGCAAGTTCTAGAAGATTTTTTTTGGCTTTTTGGTTTATTTTTTGGTTTTGGGTTTTTTTTCTTTTGCCCTTCAATGAGTCCTACTGGTGCATGTATAAGGGGAGGGGAAATGCAACTTTATTGCCTTAGGGCTGCAGTAATCAATTATTTTCTTCCTGATAAAATCTTCAGCATTTACTTGAGATACTTTTATGAGATCACAAAGTTTTATTTGGGTTGTTCTCTTTATTGGCACATCTGCTAAATTTTCATAGCATTGTTGAAAGTCTTAGTGAAAGAACAGAATGTTGACTTAAATTTCTTAGTTTTAATTACCATGTTGTTGCTGTGCTTTTTAAAGTTCACTTCTCAAATACCATATGCTTTTAACAAGCGATTTAATGATGATAATTAAAAAATCCTATCATACATCAGTGTTCTTGGTCACTTTTGCTCCAGCATTACTGATGTTGGCAAGCATATATATTGTTCAGTAAATCTGTGGAAGTTTGTTTTATTTTTTTCCACCCCCCTGAAAGGAAGTGATTACAGACTGTGAAATTCCACTCTTGTGGCCTAAAATACCTGTACCTATGGGTGAAGTTGTGAGAAAGGATAAGAATAAATCAAACAAGTCTTTCAGTAAAGGTTGTTCTAAACAAACACTTGTTGTGTAATTGGCTTACAAGGATTATTTATTATATATATAAAGTATTTTTCCTTTTGTATTTAGTATGCTGGCAATATTTTTAAAGCATGAACAGTCCGTAATTCTTAACAGTAATTCTGTTAAGAAAAGATTTGTTAGAATTAGGTTAAACTGCAGTGTAGGTTCAAAGTGCTTCATACTTCAAATGCCAACCTTGAGAAGTAGTAAAAATGAGGGACGTTTATCTCACAAAAGGGATTCAAGTTAGTTAAGTCCTTTTAATTCTTTTTAAGCTTGCATTAAAAATTTTTAGAACTATCCAGCTAATTTAAGCTGTATTATACAGATTAATGTTTTATGTAGATGGCTTCCCTTTTCACCTTTTAAAACTCATTTCTAGAAACAGTCCCTAAACCAAAAATTTTTGTTGTAATTTTTATTCGATAATGAGATTTTTCTGATCTGTTGAAGTAATGAAAACTACTCAGTTCATATAGTTGTATTCCGCATTTAACAATGCATTGTACATGTGTCTGAAATAGAATTTTTTTTTTTTTTCTTAGAGAAGTCTATAGCGGAATGCTAAAAAAAAAAACCCCAAACCCTACAGCTTTTCATATTTGTAAAAACACAGAAAGCTTGAACAAGTAAGAGCTTAAATATCTGATTACTTTTGGTAGTGTTTGACATTTCTCCTGTAAATCAGCATTTACTGGGTGTACTACAGTGAGGAAAAGAGTTCTAAGATTTTTGTTATGCAGTTACATGGTTGCAGTTTGTTTTGATGCTTCAATTTTTGAGATTTTTTTTTTTAATTCATATTCTGATTATATTCAGTTGATTCTCCTCCCTGCGTATTATTTATAGCAGATGTAATTTTTAGTTTTGTAGTCTTCAGCAGTGGGGAGATATGGAGGATACTTGCTTTTGGAGAAGGGAAAAATCGCCTGTTTCTAAATGGAATTCTCTGAAGGTAGTATCCTCCATTGATCCATAGACGATGATTTAGTAGGTGTAGGTAAAAGGGTATAAGTGAGAGATCAAAAACTTCACACATGCGCTAATAGGGCTTATAGAAGGGAATGTAAAACGTTTTAGACCTTGCTAGTCAGCTCCTGAGGGAACTTGCAGCAGGCGACACAACCCAAGATAGGGGATCTAAGGAGGATACTACCTTCAAAGAACTCTAGTTAGAGGTAAGTGATTTTCCATTACTTTCTAATAAGAGAGAATGGATGTATGAGCTTTAAGTAAGGTTAATCTGTAGAATGCCACATAAATTGTATTATCCCACTGTTCGACATTGTGTACTACCAAAAAATGTAGATACTTGAAATGTTGCATTTATTTATAAATACCTGTATTAATTCTAAATACATTGGGAACACTGTAGAACGGGGAAGGATAATGTTATGCTTTCTTTATTTTCTAATATGAACTAATTCTGAAATACTTCAGTATATTTTTGAGATTTGCATTTTGAAATTTTTTCTAATTCCCTGCTCCATCTCCCAAGTTCATGTAGTAAGACCACATGGCTACAAACTCATTAGGGCAGCTTGAGGCACTGAGGTCTCCTCAGTATTTATGTCAAGATAGCATAAGTACTTTTTCAGAAACTATCTGCACTGTTCAAGGGCACGGTTTAAAAAAACCCTCAATCAGCCTTTTTTGGAGGTTAGTAGAAATATAGACATAAAAATACATAGCTTGTTTCAAGGAGGTAAACAGGAGCAGCAAATGACATACTGATTTTTTGTAGGTACTAGTATCTTTTGTGTCGATGCCTGAACTTAATGGCATTAGGCAGAATCTAAAAATATTTTTTACTGCAAAACATAAAATTTGCAGAGTAAAGAACAGCTGAGAGGAGTTGATGCAATGGGGAGCTAGCCGGCATGCTGAAATTATGCTTTAGGAAATGGTGGAAATTTGCTTTAGAACACCAGAAGATCGTAATAATATACAATAATATAAAAATAGCAAGTACAGTTCTGTTTTGCTAAGTGGTGGTGGTTTTCACCATGTTTTGTGTGTTAGCTTTTCTTTTGAGGTTTTAAGTATGCATACAAGTAGACTTTTTCTGGGTAGAAATTAATTTGGATGTCTGTGTGAACTTACTTTGAGGTGTCATTGCCAAACTGAAACTGGTGAAGGCAGTTAGAATGTGGATGGAG
The DNA here is from genome assembly GCF_963210335.1 of Falco punctatus. Classification (NCBI taxonomy): domain Eukaryota; kingdom Metazoa; phylum Chordata; class Aves; order Falconiformes; family Falconidae; genus Falco; species Falco punctatus. The sequence continues at coordinate 28,415,752 of NC_137590.1, read as the reverse complement.
TGATACTTTATGTTCTTAAACTAGGTTGGTAACAAGGTCTTCTGGTTTTAGTTGAGCATATTCTTTGAACGTGGGAAAACTAGATGAGTTATGAAAATCTGAGATGGCAGTTAGTTTCTTGTTTTTTTGAAGAATAGTTTTGCCTAATCGATATTTACTGTGTAACTTTTCGTAAAGATTCTACAGCTCCTGTTCACAGGTTTACACATTTACAAATGCTTGCAGTAAGATACCTGTCAAACTACTATCTCATAGTGCGTTTTTGTGGAGAGGAGCATGTCCAAAGTATCTATCTTTAGCCAGACAATAATTAGTTTGAACTGTTACAGTGTTTTAGTATGCTAATTGTTATAAATGTTGTAATCAGAATAGTAAAAGCTGGATATACTCAGAACTTGGCTGGACAAGGCCCTGAGCAGCGTGCTTTAAGTTGGGCCTCCTTTGAGCAGGGAGTTAGGATCAGGAGATTTCCAGAAGTCTCTTTCAGTCTGTATTGTTCTTTTGATTCTGTGAGATAGCCTTTGTCATACTGATCTATTGCTTGATCATTTATGGTATGTTTTGAAGTTTGTGTGTGTGTGTGTTGGGAATGTTGGAAATGCTTAGTAGCTCTAAGGCTACGTAATAGTTACCTCTTTGAAGATAACTTCAAAGGTAACGTTTACTCTAAAAGTAGAGTTGCACAAAAATGGGGGAATGTCATGTGACAGGTTGTGCAGTGTAGAAGCTTTGTCACTGGTTTTGCTGAGTAAACTGTCAGAGTAGAAAATGGTGAACTGCATTAGAACAGGAATTGTATTAAGAAACATCCTAATCAGCAGAATTAACTTTGGTATAAAGATTATATAGGAGAAAAGTGGAGGAAACACAAATGAGTAAACGTGAGGAACACCAACGTTCCCTTATATGAGGACTGAAAAACATACAGATATTTGTACAGCTCAAAAATAATGGAGTTCTCAAGAATTTTAATCAGGTTTTTCAAAGCACAGCTCACTATGTGTGGTAAGCAGTGAAACCACAAGACTAATGTAATAATACTTCATTCAGTTTTTGGGAGTCTGAAGGTTCATCGCTTTTTTCCATACGTAAAAACTTATGGTATGTTTCCTTGTTAAATTGCACATCACATGAATCTATGTAAGCATTATGTAATCATTTATGTCCCATCATTTGTATATTCCCATTCATTCATATGCATGCTGATGCATCGATTGCAACCTTTTTCTTACAATCAAAATACATTTTTATTGTCTTAACTGGTATTTGATTTGATAAGAGTTCTGTGCTCATCTTGTGATGTTTTCTACGCTTCATGTTTTCTGTGTTGGTTATTAATTTTTTTGCTTTCACTTAAATAGTTTTGAATGTTAATCCTTAACTAGTGTACAGAATAGTAAAATTGTAGTAATCCTTTTCTTCCCCTTTTAAAGCAGTGTTATAATTTGCTTAGTAGCTGTCTTATGTTTTAGAATGAGATTCCTCACATTTCAGTACATAATCTTACTAAACATGATCTATTTTTTTGCCCTTGAGTAAAAGGCAACTCGGCCTCTGTAGCCTTTCAGAAGTAAATATGTAGACAGCAGTTCAGTTCAGACTCTCAAATGTTTTCATGTGACTAGAGTCTCTCTGTGTAAGAGCTGTGATTTCAGGGCTGTTCAGAGACACTTCTGGCTGGATCCAAAAATGGTGAAGTGAGACAACTGCCTTCAATGTACAGATGTTCTATTGAGTTTGGTATATTTTTCATTTGTCAGTAGTTGTCACTGATTTTCAAAATACTTTTCTCCTAGAACAGCAACAGAGCTTTTGTAAAACATTGGTTCCCTGCTTCCCTGAGTTCTCAGAAAAAAAGAAGGGAGAAAGGAAGAACTGGAGGCTTTTCAAAGAATTTGTCCTATCTTTGATTTCCTCCCAAAGTGTGACTTACCAAACAACTGATTTGGATTTAGGTAGTAATCTTAAGTTCTGTGCCAGCCGTGTTACAGTTGGTGAATTTACACTGCCAAGTTAAGCCCCTTCTTACTTATTCAGACTTCAGGGAGCAGCTACAGTCCATTGTAAAAGATGATGACTGTAAAAACATTGTTTCTGTTGATCATTTTTGCTTTAAACTAAATGTCTGCATGTGCAAGTTGTATTTGTTTTCACCTCCTTAAGTGAATAGAGAACTTCTGGGTTGCCCTTGGAGTTCAGAAACTCAGAGCCTATCGGCTTGGAAGCTGACTGGCTTGAAGGTTTTAACTTTTAAAATCCTGGTAACATTCTTCGCTGAACCTATCTCAGTATTCTCTAGTGAATTTTGTTTGAACAAGTTTGTTCTCAGGTATATACAACTTGCGTGCAGTATTGTTGCAAATTATGTTAGGGGGAGGACTTATGATCAGTTTGGTTGTATTTTGAATATTGTTTGCTGTAGAGAGGAGCAAAGTAGAAATCATTAAAATCCTGGATTGAAGCATTAGTGACAGAACTTTCATGCAGCTGTCAGAGGACAAAATTCCAGTTATCAGTCAGTTGCCTCATAGGTTTATGCTAGGATGCTAGTTCTGTCTTTATAGGAGATGCCACATCTGACTCTCACTCCTTGGGAGTGAAGTCAAATACTCTCCCTCTATCCTCTCCCCACCTTTCACTTTAAAAGTATTATCTTCAAATATAGTTTGCTAAAGTGCTTCCATAGAATGGGATTAATGCTGTCTTCAGGCAGGACTCTCAGTAATGCTTTTTCCTGCCCCCACCCCCAGTAATTATTGGATGGTATCTGTTTGGAAAAACTCCTCTTGAAAATGCAGAACCACTGTCTCAAAATTGTGGGAGAACATGACCAAATCAGGGTACAAAACCTAAGCTAATTTTCACAGCAGGTGACTAAATGTGGTGTGCAAGATTAACAGGAGTAAATGTCATTTTATATGGGATGCTTATTAAAGCAAAGACAATTTGGATTCATCGAATACTGAATGAAATAGAGTTAGCAGTGATTGTGGTTTGACTGTTTAACCCTGAACTGGATAGAAAGGTTGGTTTCTTTTATTTTCCTGACTGTCTGTATCAAACTTTTATCAATCAGATGGTGGTTGTAGATTTAATTGAAGTGATTTGTATGTGCTTGCAATCTTGTTGTAAATACATTGTTCTGATTTATACCTACATAGTAAACATTCTTTAAAAATCAGGTAACATCTTTTTGTTATTAGGAAGAAGCACTGCATGCTTTCATTCAGCCTGAGATTCTTGATGGCCCCAATCAGTATTTTTGTGAACGATGTAAGAAGAAATGTGATGCAAGGAAGGTAAAAACTTTCCAAATAATTTATGAAAATAATTTTTTTTCAAATACCAGTCCTTAGTAGCATAATCTTGTCTTTGCTTCATTTAGGGTCTGCGGTTCTTGCATTTTCCATATCTGCTGACGTTACAGCTGAAGAGATTTGACTTTGATTATACCACTATGCACAGAATTAAACTCAATGATCGTATGACTTTTCCTGAGGAGTTAGACATGAGTGTCTTCATTGATGTCGAGGATGAGGTAAAGTGTTTGGTTTCAGAGAAAAGTCTTAACTTTCTTGAAGTTTCTTCTTAAGTAAATCTAATTGTTGATCAAATAACCCATTTTAACAACATTATTCATCTACATAAAATGCTTTTTAGTCATGGCAATGTTTTAATTTGGAGTTTTTAAATCTGTCTATGTGGATTTTCATTACACTGAGAAGGAAGCATGCTTTCTTGTAACTGTAGAGTTTCCACACTTCCATAAAGAAGCTGTTTCTGATTTCTCATATCTTCATGAGTGATTTGAAAGGGTCGGTCTTGGGGCTTCTACCTGTACTGAAAATCTAGTATACATATTTCTTAAACTTGTGTCTGAATCTGTTTTGGTCACAAGAGGTGATGTAAAGTCTTGAAACTCTGAATGTTGAAGTTAGTCCAGAAAACATTGATGATTGAGTCCTCCTCTCTGACTCAGTGTTGTGTATGCTGTAGAAATAAGATTTTTAAAATTTTGGTTTTCACTTCCATAATCTTCTGACTTTTAACTCCTCTGGGTTTGGCAGAAATTCATGTTGTGCTATTACATTCACCAAAAAAGTATTTAATGTGCTTCCTGTATTAAAGACTAAATTTATTCCTCTAATTCCATTACTGAAAATGTTATGTCACTTAACTAGCTTGTGGTGGTATAAGAGAAATACTGTGTTGATAGGCATATGGAGAGGCTTTTCTGACTCCATACAGACCTTTGTTTTATGAAGTATCCCATTTAAGCAATTTGATGTCTCCCAAAGTGTTACTAGGGGGGCTGAATGAGAATGAAAATTCATCTGTGAGAGTAGAACTTGAGACAAAATTGTCAGAAAATCAAAAGAATTATCCAGAGGAAAAAGGATCTGCTAAGAGGTGGATATAGTGACTTGTGCTAAATGAACTGCATTCACGGTATTGTTGACATCATGTTTTTAAGCTAATGGAACGCTAATCAGTACTACGGTAATACTTTGACTCTGTCCAGTGAGTCGAAATGGGGAAAAAAAATATCTTTGTGGATGAAACTATTTCCAGTCAAATCAGCTCAGATTAACAGGGCTGTGTTACAATAGCATTTGTTATCTGGTATTAGACAGGTATTTAATTGAAATAACTAGTAAATGGAATAGATTAGTAACAGATACAATTTTGTCAGGTATGAAACCAGGTAATTACCATTCAGTTGCACACAAGTCCAGACAGCACTGATCTAGGTGGTGGACTGAAGACAGTTACTAACAGAAATGAGTCCGGTCTTGATGCTGAATTGCAGAGGTCTCTAGGTTTTTGTGGAGTTTCATTGTTTTACAGATTGGAATTTTTTTCATTTCACAAACATACTGTTACTTCTTGTTCTGTTTAAGTGTTATATAATGTTACTATGTGTGTCTTATTTTTTAAGAAGTCTCCTCAGACCGATAGTTGCACTGACAGTGGAGCTGAAAATGAAGGCAGTTGTCACAGTGATCAGATGAGCAATGATTTTTCTAATGATGATGGAGTTGATGAAGGAATCTGCCTTGAAAGCAACAGTGCAGCAGAAAGAATTTCTAAAGCTGGCAGTGAAAAGGTATGTTTTTTTAAAAAAATGTTGTACTGGGTCTGACTGGGATGGAGTTTCTTCATAGCAGCCTGTATGGTGCTCTGTTTTGGATTTGCGACTGAAACAGTATTGATAGCACACCAGTGTGTTAGCCTGTTGCTGGAGTGTGGCACACAACCAAAGCAATCCATTTCTCATTCTGATCCTGTAATGAGTAGGGCTAGGGGTGGGCAGGAGGCTGGAAGGGGGACATAGCTGGGATGGCTCACGTGTTGACCACAGGGGTATTCCATGCCATATCCCTGCGCTGCCATGTCATGCCATGCTCAGCAGTAAAACCTGGGGGCTTTCCAAAATACCTGTTTCGCAGAGACTGGCTGGGCATTGGTCTGCTGGTGGGAGGTGGTGAGTAATGCCTTTGCCTCGTTGTATCTTTTTTCCTGTTTCCTTCACTTACTAAACTGTCATTATCTCCAACCACAAGTTTTCTCACTTTTGCTGTTTTGATTCTCTCCACCATCCTACTTGAGGGGAGGAGTGAGTGACTGGGTGGATATTTAGTGCTGGCCAGGATCAACCCCCCACAAATGTAAATGACAAAAATTCTGATATTGGGGGTAGGGTGAGGGCGTTGAAGTGTATGTTTTTATTCAAATTCCAAAAATTGACACTACTGCTGAGGAAAGCGTGTAACTAATTTGGGGGTCACCTGAGAATAATGATCTTCGCAGTCTCAGACGAAGAATTCCCACATAACTTGTTTTGGCAACAGACACTAAAAGACTGTTTTGTTTTGTGAGCAGTGTTTTTAATTTGAGGCCAACTGTCAAAAGGCCTGCCAGCTTTGGCTGCAGACGAGACATGTCTTGTAGCTTAAGGAGGATATTGGAAAGTTTTGATCAGTCTCAGCTATCCATTTCTGGTCCTCATAAAAACAGTCATATAGATGAGGCCATGGGTCTAAATGATAAATATTCATTCAGTCATCTTGAGTTTAATATAAATGAATTGAGCAGCCAGTCAGTCTAGGATAGCAGTCATCCTTCTGTGGGACATAAAGATTAGTAGAGATCTTAGAGAAACCTGGTGGAGTTATCTTGGCCATACAAAATTCATCAAAAAACTCGAGTTTTGTGGTAACGTCTACAATGTGTATTTCATGTGTCATAATTCAGTGAACTCATCTGAAACTTGGCCAATAACTTTTATACAGACATGCTGGGAAGCTGTTTGGCTGTAACTGTTACTTTCATAAATATTTAAAGACTGACTTGCATTTTAATCTGCACATCTGTCAATGTTTACATTTACCTTAAACCATTTGAGAGGGGTTTTTGGTAGATGTCCTGAATACTGTCAATCTGAGCTGGAAAAAAGAAAGACATTAAATTGACTGGAACAGGTATGGAGTATTGTATCTGTATGTAATGTATCTGCAATGCAAAGTCATGTCTTAATATTGACAGTAGCTTTTGCGAATTAATTCATACTGCTTATTCTCAAGGCAAACTAGCTGTCCAAGCCCTGTTACTAGCTTTTTGGTTTGGATATCTTAATTATGGATGCAGTATATGCAAAGAATTTGCAGAGCATTTCCTCTGTATAGTCGAAAAAAATTCAATTCCTGCAACACTTCTGTGAGCCGGTATTGTTCAGTTTTAAAGTACACATGACACTGAAGATAACACCGTTAGTACCCTTCTTTTCTATCCTTTTATCTGTGAAAAGAAAGGTTTATGACAGCAAACTTGAGTGGTGTGAGAGAAATTTGTGTAGAGTACTGATGAGCATTGAATGGTGTGTTGCTGGTTTGTGATATATGTTACGGGGGCAAAAAGCAATCTTCAAGAATGCAAACAAGGGTGATGCCTGCTGCCACAAACTTCAGGTTTATTTGGCAAGCTGACCATTCATTTTTCTTGTGTGGAGATATGTTTAATGTCTGTCTAGCTAAGAATTCACTAATTCAGAGCTTGTACAGAAAAGCAGCAACAGAAATGTATTAATTCAGTTCAAAAATGTTTCCATGATTTTTTTTCCTAAGTCGTTTAGTCTTTTCTCTCTATTCCTACCAGCAAAAGGGAAAATCCCTCTTTACTTCCATTATTACAGGCTCTTGTGTGACGTTTAGCATATCAGACCTCTGATGTTGTTCAGTGGCTATTGCAGTAATGCATTTCTGTTACACAGGTCTGGTTTGTAACATAAAACTATATATTTGAGTTTGCGTAGTTGTTTTAAAACTTTTTAAAATGATCATTTGGTTACCTTAATATATATCACACCTTTTTTCTTCTGTCCTCAGAGTTCTTTACTGTATGAGCTCTTTTCCGTTATGGTTCATTCTGGAAGTGCTGCTGGTGGCCATTATTACGCCTGTATAAAATCTTTTAGTGATGACCACTGGTACAGCTTTAATGATCAGCATGTTAGCAAGGTAAAAAATAATACTTTTAGTTATCTTGTGTATTAATAGATGAACCAATAAATTTTTATTTTGCATGTGATTTTTCACTTAACATAGAACGAAGCTGGATTTAGGTGCAGATATTTCAAGCATTTACTTTTTCATCTTCTCATCCTAATGTCCTGCCATATACATATGTTTCACTCATTAGCTTAACTGATTTCTAGGGATTTATTTATTCATAGGGTTTTGTGCACTGAAGGGGAGGAGTGTTTCTTCTTGAAGGTGAAGGGGGAGTGGTTCATAAAGAACCATTTATGTGTGTACAGACTGAGCTGGATTTAGACTTTTGCCTTCTATGTGTGTGAAGACTCAGACAGTGCTGTTAAACCTGTACTGCTAATTCATGTCAGGTGTTACATGTATCCATAAACATCATTGCAATCAAGAACCTGAACATTGTTTTTCTAAGAAGTGCCTGCTTTAAAAAAATGTTTACATTCATAGTAAAATGAAAAGGCATATCGCTTTGAAACAGGTTGGGTTTTTTTTTCAGTCAGAAAATAAGCAGAAATATTTTTAAAAATCAGAATTACTAAAATTGTGTGTTGATTATGTAATGTCATTTTTCCTAATGAGAATAAATGCCTCTTGCTTAGTGCAAGTTTCTCAAATAATCATTTAATTGTATTTCTGTTAGATAACTCAGGAAGATATTAAGAAAACATATGGTGGATCTTCTGGAAGCAGAGGCTATTATTCCAGTGCTTTTGCTAGGTTAGTAGTACTGTAATACTTTTTTTTTTTTTCTGGTGGTGGTCTAGTGTAATCAAATGAGTGGCTAAGACGCATATGCTCAAAATTAATACTAAACACTTCAAATATTTGTAAGAACTATCCTGACTGCTGTTTCAGATAATTAAAATAATGTGATATTTATTTTTTTAAATACTTTTTGGTTAGTGTATTGTTAAGATATATATGGCATAGCTTCTTACTTAAAAAAAAAAAAACAACAAAACTTTTGAAATCAATGTTGTCCTGCTCTCTGATAAATTGAGATAACTATTCTTTCTCCACCAGCTCCACAAATGCATACATGCTGATATATAGACTAAAGGATCCAACAAGAAATGCAAGTAAGTATATTTTGCAGTTCTTAACTGACAAGATTCTGTTGTAGAATAAGGAGATGGTTTGCATGTGATAAGTATCAATTTTTGTGAGGATGATGGTATTGGTGTTTTTAGAGTAAGCTAAAGTGACTTTAATAAAGGAAGCCTTCTTTTACAGCTGTTTGTTACTTTTTTTATAGTAAACCTTTATGGATCAGTAGGAGGTCATCACAAAATGAATTTTCTAGTATTTTAGTATTTTGGATATGGAAATAAAAATAGATATAGTGGATGACACAATAAACTATATGCTATATAGTGTCATGATTGATAGTAAAGTAAAAAACCTATTTTCTTAAAAATAATTATGTAAGAACTGCATAATGACAAAGTTTTACAGTTTGTAACCAGCACTCATTGTTCGTGTTTCAGCTGGGAGGTAGACAATATACTGAAAGTTACATAGTCAGAAACAGATCTGGGCTTTTGTGACCTTTTATTTCCCTCATCTCTGATTTAGTTCACTAGGGCTTAGAGGATGCCAGCTCCATGTAATAGTGGACAGGTTGATCGATCTTTAAGATACAGTGCCATAGAAAATGAAGATTCTGTTTGGATTCAAAAAAGTATTTTGTTAATATTATAATGGTTGAGTTGAGCCAAAGATTAATTTGCGTGCGTTATCAAATCTGTATTTATTTTTTCTTAAAGGAAAAATTTAGTAATCTCCCCTTATAAAGGGAAATTTGTCAGTTGGGAGCCTGGTTGAAGTTAAGCTGATAAAAACAGTCTACACTGTTTTTGGGGTGTATATACTTCAGTTGCCAGAACTTATAATGCCCTGAAGTGCACAAAAAAATTCCAGTCAGCGAATAATTTGTCCTAATAGCTTGAGCAGATGAGAAGCCTCATAAACTTTCAAAGGCAGGTGAAAACCCTCTAATATCTCTGCATTCCTTCCCCCGCCCCCCCCCCCCCCCCCCCCCCCCCCCCCCCCGCCATTGAATGCTCAAGAGGCTGGGTGCCTTGAAGAATAGATTCAAGCTCTCAAAATCATCCTTTGTAGGGTGAATATTCTGATAGCTGGATTTATTTCATTCTCAATTGTTAAACTGAAGTTACGTATTACTTAGAGTAGAATCTCATAACTGAAACCTTTGGCACTTCACAATATGTAGCTCCTTTTGGGGCATACTTGTTCTTTTTGAAGAGCATGCAAGCGTAGAAAAAGATGGTATACTTGAGAGAGTTTCTAACACACTAGTTTCTAATGTGCCCAGTAGAGAGGGGAATAAAATATCTTTGAAAATAACACTTTGTTCATCTTACCCTGCTGCTGTGAATATTTTAAGAGGGAGTTGAATACTTTAACTCCTTTTTCTTGGGGGGTAAAATTTTGAATTCCACTGTAAGAACCTGATGATGACTATTAGTAATAACAAGGAAAGAAATTAACAGTGCAAAGATGAGTAAAACAAGCTTTAATATTTTTTTTAATACAAAATAAGAAGTCCCCTAAGCTTATACTAAATCTTATTTTTTATGAAATCCTGAAATTAGTAAAATTAGACTTGCAACTACTTCTATATCAGTATATTCTAAAAAGTGTTTTATGATACTTGGAGCAAATTTTTCATCTCATTTCCAACATCCTAATAAACACAAACTGTTTATTTTTAGCTGCAGTCTGTTTCCTAATACATGGAGTACTTTTAGACATGTTACTATTTTCTACTTCTCTACTTGTTTCTTTTCTACTGTTTTCACTTTGAAGTTGAACAATGGTATTTTCTTCGAGGAAATAGGGAGGGGAAAAACTGAGTATCACAATCAATTTTGCTGGCTTCATTTCTGAGAATTCATGATACAGGGGACAGTGCAGTTATAATAAATACATTTGTAAAGTAACAGTATCTGCAGTAGATGCTTTATATAGTTTGGAAGTGGATTCAACACAAGGATGATACTGGTAAAGCCTTTTATTAACAAATTGATAAAGTAGGAAGTCTTAAGAGCAACAAAAATTAACATTGTTTCCATATTTGAATCATTGAAACGATATTACTCATTCTGAACAAGAACTGATTGTAGACTGTAGGAAGTTTACAATTAGCAGCAGCCTTCAAGTCTGTGGGTCAAGAGCTGTCTTGGGAAATAGATTTTCCTGTAATTGCTATGATTATTAATTCCTCAACAAACAAGTAAAGAAACTGAATCTGCTATTTCAAATTTCTTGTACATGCTAACTTATTTTTAAATCTTAAAAATTATTTGTCTAATTCCTTGCGATAGAAGTGGCACCAGGATTGGAAGACTACTGTATTTGCAATAGTTAATTTTATTTAAAAAAACCAACTTGATGAAGTATTGCATGTTCTGTTTTTGTTTCTCTTTATGAAACAAAATCTCGTGAAGTACACTAATCTGTATTAAGTGCAATATTTGTTTTTATCTTTATATAGATGGTATCTTGTGACTTTTATTAGCTGGTTCACTTTTTAGAACAGAATTTGCCTTTCTTTTAAAACCAGGCTCAAGTGCTGTTATCAGTTAGTGTATCTCTTTACAGCAGCAAAGCTTCCCTTACTGATACTGGAATCTTAATCTTGTGCTAATAGCATTTTCTTGCGACGCTGCTGTGTAATTAGGGGGAATAAAAGGCTGACTTTCTGATTTTGTGTAAATCATGATAAATAGAACATGTCATGGTATAGGGGGAAATACGGGTAAAGAAGAAACAAGGAAGAAGGCAGGAAAGAGAACTGCTAAATATACCCATAATCCTGAAGATGTTGCCCACTGTGGAAAAATGTATTTCGAAAAATTATTGCTTTGTTTTTTCCGGCAGAGTTTCTTGAGGCACATGAGTATCCAGAGCATATTAAACAACTGGTACAGAAAGAGAGAGAATTAGAAGAACAAGAAAAGAGGCAACGTGAAATTGAGCGCAACACTTGCAAGGTTAGAGTTTGTGTTGATTTATGTAATGATACATTTCTAGTATGAAAAGTTTCTACAGTAAATAGTAATTTTTTACTACGATACAGGGACTCTTTTGTGGTAAGTTTATTTATATTAATAATTCTTCTAAAGTAAGTATACACCTATTGGAAGCCTGTACACAGCGGAGGCATCTGTTAGCAGAGATTTTTGTTGAGTTCATGTCTTCTGTGTGAATTTCAATTGATATTAAAACCAAAACAAAACTAATTAATCTGACATGACTTGATTTCAGCTAAATGCTTTCCAAAGTATATGTAACGCTGTATGTTAGGTGCTTCGTGCTGTTAAATCTTGTCATATAGTGATGCTTTGCATTGTGAAATGATGTTTCTTAAACTGATTCAAAATAATTATTTGGCAGAAATAGTGAAATCTTTTTTCCAATCATAGATTCAATAGTAACAAATAAAATAGGGTATCTGTGATTTACAAGCATGACAGTCAGCTGTCTACCTATGAATCCAGTGATTGTTTTATTAGAAGGTTCTCTGTGGTTGCGAAATACGTAACTGTATATGGAAAAAGGAATTTCACATTCATTGCTCCTGTGTGCATTTTGGTTTGGACAGTTTGCACGGTGCCTAGAATTTATGCATTATAATGGCTATACATATAAAATATGGTTATAGGCGTTGTATCCTAGCTGGCAGAAAGATGATACAGATACACATTAATGCTATCTGTTGAGCCTTTGATGTTTTCAGTCTACGGTTGTGTAACCAGCTGAAAGGAAACTGTCCTATAGCTGAAGTAGAACTAAAGATGTATTTTTATATGATGGTTTGAATATAGGGTTGTACATTTAAACGTACTCTAATATGAAAGGAATTTGCAAATACCTTCATGATCACTTTTCTTCCTTTTGTATTTCATAGATTAAATTGTTCTGCATGCATCCTACAAAACAAATAATGATGGAGAACAAATTAGAGGTTCATAAGGACAGGACACTGCAGGAAGCTGTGGAAATAGCGTACAAGGTATGCTGTGTGTCATAGTCTAGTCTGAATGGTTAGATGTAACTTTTTCTGCATCTTCAGTTTTTAAATTTTGAATGCTGTGGGGTTTCTTGTGTGTTGTTTGTTTGGGGTGGTTGGGTTTTTTTTGTTTTTTTGGGTTTTTTTAAGAGATGGTCTAGATGGTAATTATTTGACTGAGTTTTCTGTTAATAGCCATCAGATTATTTCTGATTGGAATTACATAGCCTGTCCTTTTAAAAGGCAGTATGATTTTACGTACCCTTATTTTAAAATCAGACAGTGAGAGCTCTGTTAGACTCAACCTCAGTAAGTTGAAAGCATTCTGAAGATTTACATTTGTATTGTGGTAAAAATGTTGTATTAAATATGTAATAAGAGAAGTCTTTCAAGAAACTTCCTGCATAGTTAATACAGTAACATCAGCGAGCACCGAAGCATCTGTCAATCTTTGCCTTCCACAAACAGGTAGTAGCTGAAGACATCTATTCTTGCTTACCTACTTGTACTCTTTAGTTCTTGCCATATGTGTCTGGCTGGCAGAGTACCAGCAAGGCAGTTACAGCTTTGGAATGTGTTAACATCTCCTTGAGATGCACAGAAGATGATTAGCCCGTGTGGCTTCCTCAGGTCTCTAAGGTGCCGTTTGGTGTAACTGATAAGCAGTGTATTCCTCTGAATATGCTTCTGGGACCTGTCTTCATTCCCTCTTCTCTGTGTTTTGATGCAGGCTTCTCTTCTGTTTTTCAAAACATGTATATATGTTAAATGCGTGTATATATATTCATAATGTATGTGTATGTTTTTTCTAAAACCAAATTGAAATCTGTGAATTCAAAGGATTCCTGGATGTACACGTACAGTGATATTTTTAGCTTACAAAGGGGAAAACTAAACTCACAAATGGATGATTAAATGTTTTGGGGTGGGTTTCTTGTGTGTGCATGATTCAGCTAATGGAGTTAGAAGAGGCTGTTCCTTTGGATTGCTGCCGTCTTGTCAAATATGATGAGTTTCATGACTACTTGGAACGATCTTATGAAGGAGAAGAGGATACACCAATGGGTTTATTACTTGGAGGTGTCAAATCAACGTACATGTTTGACTTACTGTTGGAAACAAGAAGACCTGACCAAATATTCCAGTGCTATAAACCTGGCGGTAAGACATGTAGTTATGTAGAGACAAGGATAGACTAAAATTCTGTATTGTGTGAAGACGTGAAAATAAAATTTGTAAAAACTTGTAAAACATAGAACTTTGTCATGATGTAGGAAAGAAGAAAAACTTTGTACTAAATTTCACAAAGTCAATATTCAGAACTACATACTGTGCTGTGTTGTCAACTTGTTTCTAATTGAAGCAGTTCTAAGGTACTCTAAAATTTGTCAGACTGGAACATTTTTGCCATTTTGGCATTACAGTTAGTCTGAAAATGAAATTCTGAAATTGCACAAATTCATTACTGTGTATGTGTTTTTAGTACAACCCCTTAATGCATCAGACAAGTGTACATGTGTTTTTTTTGCCTGTTAAATTCTCTTTTTCATATATATATATGTGTGTGTGTGTATATATATGTGTGTGTGTGTATATATATATATATATATATATAAATTGATTTTGTTTTCTTTTTCCTCTTTTCCACAGAGGTCATGGTAAAGGTTCATGTAGTTGACCTGAAGACTGAATCTGTTGCTCCGCCAATTAGTGTACGAGCTTATTTGAATCAAACAGTTTCAGAATTCAAACAGCTGATTTCAAAGGTAATTTACGGTTGTTAAGGATTTGTATTACAGTTTCAGTCATTCTGACTGTGAAAATGTATCATAATTTAAATATCTAAAGCAAGTACCTGCACCTTTTGTAGTTCATACTGTGTGTCCTGTCCAGTAGGGTTAGGCTGAGCTCATCTGGCTGCTGCTGCAAGCAGCGATCTGCTTTTTGCTTCCATCCAGAGTTCTGCGCTGGCTTTCGCACAAGCCTAGCCTCTCTCTGGCCATGTTGCTTACTAGCTTACCAAAAAGTTGAACCAGCACACTGAAGGTCCAGTCAGTGGCACAACTAGCAAACTACTACTGTATAACTGAACCAATATGTAACTTCCCCCATTGGCTTCAGTAATTGAAATTTAACATCCAAAGCTGTCCACGTTCTCCCTACAAGCCCTCCTTTTCTTCCCGGTAGCCACTACTTATTAAGATACAGATTGATTTTTACATGGTCTCAAACCATGCAAATGTTACTGCTTCCATTGAATTGGAAGAAAAATTTTTACTCAGTTCTGTCTAAAATAGTTCAGTGGTTGGTGTAACTTTGTAGTATTTGTTATGAAATATGATTTCAGTAATTTGAATTCAGTCTAAGTGAACAGTGTGCAAAACTTGATGCTCGAGAATATTTTTTTTTATATTCAGTAGTTTCATACCCTAAATAAAAAGACCAATTCCTTTTATTACTGGTCATTAACAATGTACCAGTTCTGTGCAAAGCCAAACCATTTCAGTCTGCTAACCTTTTGGAAAAACTAAAATTTGCTACATATCAAAGGATGGAGGAAAGGAGCAGGGACTGAGCAGGTCTGAGGTTTTCCCCCACGTTTCTTTTGTGATTTATAAGTCAATAAGCAAATGTTCTCCTTTCTCTATGAATGATCTTTAAAAATTAAATACTTGTTCCAGTATTTTGAATAACGTATAATGTGCATATTAACCTTACTGTCAATGTCTTATTTTAAGGCTACCCACCTGCCCGCTGAAACAATGCGGGTAGTATTAGAACGTTGCTACAATGACTTGCGTCTTCTGAATGTTTCCAGCAAAACGCTGAAAGCTGAAGGCTTTTTTAGAAGCAACAAGGTACATGCTCTGGTTTTTAAATTGTTCGTTTCATGTATTTGTAGACTTTTTTGTGAAAGGTATGTATGTCTGCATAGAATTTGTAATGGATACTTGTCATGTATTTCACTGTCTACTCTGTGGGGGTTTTTAACTAGAAAATACTGTGGTGCGCATGAATACTATATGTGGGAGAGATATATACTATATATGTGATATATCATACATACTATGTATGAAACCAAGTGTACATAACAAGGTAAAGCAGATTCAGAGTCAGACATCTGGTTGATACTCAGTGGTTCAAATGGTGGTGAGGTTAATAGTCTTGCAATGAAGACTTTTAAGCCAACCCTTCTTAGGGAACAAAGGTTGGCGTATGACTGTGAAACCTGCCTAATTGTTTTTTAAACCTTCCGAACAGCTGTGCCTACTCTCAGTATTAAAGTTATTAAAAAAACAAATGTCAAAACTAAGAGCAAGTTTTTGGTGGGTTTTTGTCTTAAATTCAGTAACTTTTACTATGTAAATTCCCCCTAGCCAAATTTATATTGGTTTTCCAAAAAGACTTCTAATAATGTTTCTGTAAGTACTTGTGTAATGCATTCAGAAAAGGAGTAACTTGGTACTTAACATCTGGAACATAACAAAAAAATGCCCTTTTTACTACAGTAGTAATACCACATCTTTAAGCACCTTTTACACGCCTGTCTCTGAAATGTAAGCTCAAGAACACGTTATCCTTCACGAGGGAAGATTAGCGAAGGCTTTGATGGCTTATAGCTGAGCAAAACAATGGTATTGACCTGTTACTCAGTTGCTTCAAGCCCGTTCACGTTGTCACTGCAACACAGTGGCCTTTGACAAAGGGGGGAAAGAAATTCGTTCCCTTGAGGTCTAATTTATGCTATTGCTTACCCATGTATACATTTAAAGATTTCTTATTTAGGATGCTAGAAAATAGACAGGCAACTGTAGCTGTGGGGCGCGTTACTGCCGTAACTAGTGTTAGCGTAGAGGTGTAGGGTGCACATGAAGTGATACATTAATCTGCTTCTCAACATAACTGTCTATTGCAGCTCGTCACTCTGGCTCCAGTTCACTTTGATCTTAACATGATTAGTAAAGTAAGGAAAAGTGAAATTGTTATTAAACTGCAGACTCCTGAGTCTGTCCTTTTCTAAACATGTATTTTAATTTTTTTATAAAAAGCGATGGGTTTAGTGACATAATTTCTAATGTGTGCTTAATCCTTTGTGTTTGCTATTGTCACTTTTATTTAAAATAACACTACATGATAAACCTGTTATTTTTCTATTCAGGTATTTATTGAAAGCTCAGAGTCTTCAGATCGTCATGTGGCATATACAGATTCTCATTTATGGAAACTTTTGGATCGTCATGCAAATACAATCAGACTCTATGTTTCACTACCAGAGCAATCACCTGGATCTCAGTTTAGAAGAGCAGTTTATCAGAAGTCTAGCGGAGATTCAGGCAACTTGGATGAAGGCGGCTGTGAAAGAGTTAAAGGACCTGTAGTAAATATGAAATCTGTAGAGGCAATTCTGGAAGAAAGCACTGAAAAACTTAAAAGCCTGTCGCTGCAGCAGCAGCAGGAGGGAGATAATGGAGACAGCAGCAAAAGCACAGAAGCCAGTGATTTTGAAAACATTGAGTCACCTTTAAATGAAATAGACTCTTCAGCTTCAGCAGAAAACAGAGAACTTGAAAACCAAATTCAGATTTCCGATCCAGAAAATCTTCAGTCTGAGGAACGGTCAGATTCAGATGTAAATAACGACAGGAGTACAAGTTCGGTGGACAGTGATATCCTCAGTTCAAGTCATAGCAGTGATACTTTATGCAATGTGGACAATGCCCCAATTCCCTTGGCTAATGGACTTGATTCTCACAGTATCACAAGTAGTAGGCGATCAAAAGCACATCAGGGGAAGAAAGAAACCTGGGACACAGCAGAAGAAGATTCTGGAACAGATAGTGAATACGATGAAAGTGGCAAGAGCAGAGGAGAAGCACAATATATGTACTTTAAGTCGGAACCCTACACTGCAGATGAAGGTTCAGGAGAAGGGCAAAAATGTAGGTGTTCTTTTTTAAGTGCGTTAAAATAATCCAGCTTTTATTTCTATTTAATTCATATGTTGTGTTAAAAAGTCTAGTGACAGTGTTGAAAAATTTGATTGTATTCAAATAAGAGCTAATGGAAGTCCAGAGATGGGATGTGGTGTGGGAATAAGGGACTACATAATTTGAACAGTGTCTTGCTTTTTTGTTTTTAAGAAAATGAAAAGCTATCTCTGGGATACATCCATTTCCTTATATTGAAAGCGTTTGCTGAAGGGCAGGCTGAGGTGTCTTCCAGTGAAAGGAAAATAGTTGTGTCTGCTGATGGTGATTAGTTTACCTCTTTCAGAACGCCGTTATTTACCATGGTTCGCAGAGCAGTAATTCTGTTAACATTTAGATTAACCTGAAGACCTCTAGTCATCTGATTGTAAATAAAATCCACGTGCACTTGATATTGATCATTTAGTCCAGTAGACTTGCTTTCCATTGACTGAAGTACAAATCGGTACAATGAAGCGCATGGCTGACATGAAAATACCTGAACAGTTGAGTGTAAGAGTCTTAAGTAGTATATGAATTGCCATAAAGATAAATCATTTAATCAGTGAACAGTACCTGTTTGATAACCAACAGAAGAATAACTAAAGAATAGCAGGATATAAGATAAATATTTTGAAACGCAAAGATTTTCCTACCAATCAGGAAATCCTGCTGTACTAGTAATGGGTAAAGAGCAAAAATTTTTTTGGTGGTTTTTGGTTGTTTTGTTGTTTGGTTTTTTTGGAACAAACATTTTCATTTTTAAAACCACAGAGAAGTTTAATTTCAGCTACTAAAATTTTAATAAAATTACTCTTTTAGCCTGGGAGGATCTGTCTTTGGGGCTAATCTAGAACTACTTGAATTTTTTCCTGTTTTTTTTTGTAGGACTAGTTGTATGCAGGAGTTATTTGTTTACAGTAATTTTGATGCTTTCATAGTACACTGTGTAAATTATTATCCTGAGGAGAAAGCTTTTATGCATTTTTAGTAGGACATCATGAACGGATTTATAATTCAAATAACTTGTTCAGTTAAATATTCTGAATAACATTTTTTGTTTTAATGAGTCATAACATGATATAATCATACTGTTGTTTGTAGTGTAGTCCAAGTTGCATATATCAAGAAACACAATTTCTAAAGATAAACTATTTACTTTACTTTCCAGAATTTCATACTACTGCAGTGGCTTTTCCTTAATCACAGAATTACTCTATTAAAAAGTCCCTTAATGTAGATTCGAGCTTGCCTTGTGATGTCCTGTGGCCTTCCAGAACACAATTAACGAAACTTTTTAATCCTGAAAGCTAGGAGGAAAAATAAAAAGGTTTGGGTGGCATGTGCCTGGCTAGCCCCAACTCAGAAGCACCTCCTGTCTCTTCCTTGAGGCAAGGAAAACCTGTTGGTGAATTATCTGCAAATGTTCCACCTGATTCTCCATTTATTGTCTACTGAATGGAGAAGGTGCTGCTTTACTCCACTACTTCACTGACTGAGAAATAGGGCTGTTTGGAACTGCTATGTCTTCCAGGAGCATCTGCCCATAAATGTTTAAAATCATAAAGTCATGGAGTGGTTTGGGTTGGAAGGGACCTTAAAGATCATCTTGTTCCAACCGACCTGTCCCAGTGTCTCACCACCCTCACAGTGAAGAGTTTCTTCCTAATCCCTAATCTAAACCTGCCCCCTTTCAGCTTAAAGCCATTCCCCCTTGTCCTATCACTCATGCCCTTGTAAAAAGTCCCTCTCCAGCTTTCTTGGAGGCCCCTTTAGGTGCTGGAAGGCGGCTGTAAGGTCTCCCTGGAGCCTTCTCCAGGCTGAACAACGCCAGCTCCCCCAGCCCGTCTTCGTGGGAGAGCTGCTCCAGCCCTCTGGGCTCGCTCCAACAGGTCCATGTCCTTATGTTGGGGGCCCCAGAACTGGACACAGGCAGTACTCCAGGGGCAGGGGGGGCACATACAGCAAAGCTCTTAGAGGTTAGAGTAGAGCTTCAGATAAAATGTAAATGTGGCCATTAACTATAACTCTGACTCTTCAGTTGCGTTTTAACTACAAGTGATAACTGTGAATACATGGGAATAATATTCTAGAGTGAGGGTTTTTTTGATAGTGCAGTTTTTCATGCCATTTATTTCTTTATTTTTGCTTAGGGCTGATGGTGCATGTTGATAAAAGAATTACACTGTCTGCCTTCAAGCAACATTTGGAGCCTTTTGTTGGAGTTCCGTCTTCTCACTTCAAAGTCTTTAGAGTCTACGCCAGCAATCAAGAGTTCGAGAGTGTTCGGCTGAATGAGACACTTTCATCATTTTCTGATGACAATAAGGTTATTCAGAAGTTACTTTGAGTCATTAAAAAAGTATTGTTACAATACAGACAAACTTAAGAACATATTCTACAACTTGCCAAGTGAAATAATTACATTGGTTTTGGTAGTGTGTTAGAAAATATAATTCTGATTTTGGTGTCAGTTCTAACAGATACTCCTTTTTCCTTCTAGATAACTATTAGACTTGGAAGAGCCCTTAAGAAGGGTGAATACAGAGTCAAAGTCTATCAGCTTTTGGTAAATGAGCCAGAGGTAAGGTGTTGAATGTTTCAAGAGTGATTCATGAAAACATTAGTATGTGCCTTGGGCGGAGTTTTTTCTCTGAAATCTTGGGGGGTAAAAAGGAAATCCTCTTTTCTCTGCATTTTCCTTTAAGTTCTCTTGGCTTTAGAAAGGGAACATGAGATTATTTCTGCTTATTTTGTTCCAAGTGTACAATTGGAATGTGATCTACGTTATCTCTCTGAAGTGTCTCCATTTCTGCGGTGTAAATAGAGTACAAAAGAAAATAGTTGTTTCTTTTTTGTCATGTAGAATTCTTTCCAAATAAGAAACTTGTTCCACTCACGGCTGCAGTTTTCAGTAATATTGTAGCGATATAATTTGTTGCATTTTGTGCACTGCAGACAGTGCTTATCAGAATGGTTAGCTGGAGAACAGTCCTCTTCTGCATAAGACAAGCGTGGAACAAAAATGCCTCCCTTGCAATAATGCAGCTCACGTCCTTGTTACATCTTTTGGGACATGAACCTTAATTTCTGATTTTATTTTTTAGACCAAACTGCAGAATACGTATTAGTAATGGATAATGGTAAGAGTCTGAAGCTGAACTGATAAATCAGGGAATAAAGATAAATTTAAAAGTAACTTCAGTGGAGTCATGGAGTTCTGGTCTATATGACCAGTGAAAGCCAAGAAAGTGGCTTTTTTATTATCATGTGGCTTATTTAATCTAAAAGCTTCTTTCAGATTCTTTAGAATGTTAATGTAATGGTAGCAATTAGTAACGCAGACACAAGACACCATTTCTGCAGTGGCATTCAGAGTACTTGAACGACCTGTCAGAGGGCTGCTGCTACACAGATTCGTTAAACCTAATTTTAATCAGTTAATTGCCTACCTTGTTCATGAAAAGCATTCTTCTAATGGTCATTTTGCTAGGTGAATGGGACTGATCACAAAACATGAACAGTAGGCAAATCTGCTTTCTTCTGTTCAAAAAATTTGTCTTTAACCACTTTCTGTGTATGTTCACAGCCATGCAAGTTTCTTCTAGATGCAGTTTTTGCTAAAGGAATGACTGTCCGACAGTCAAAAGAGGAGCTGCTTCCTCAGCTTCGAGAACAGTGTGGCCTAGACTTGACAATTGACAGGTAAAGAGGCTGCAGGCTGTTCAAGTTACTTGAACTAAGTGTTACTTCAAAATGTGGGTTTTCTGCCTCTTGTGGAGAAAGGGGTTTATGAAAGGAGCAGAAGTAAGTTACTGTGGCGCTGAAGGACATTGTGAATCCAAACATTAGTTTAGCAGTTCTTGGCTTTCATGTAGGATAATACGGAGAATAATATTGACATGTAATTGCCTGTATGCAACATGTCTATGGCTTTAGATCTGAGAAGTATTTTTCTCTCCTTCAGAAAGGAGAGCGTTAAGGAAATCGGTTCACAAAAAAGCCACCTTCTCTCTAGATCATAGAATCATTTAGGTTGGAAAAGACCTTTGAGATCCTCAAGACCAACTGTTAACCCAGGACTACCAAGTCCATCACTAACCCGTGTCCTCAAGGACCGCATCTACATGTTTTTTAAACGCAGCTGCAGGCCCAGCACAGAAGTAAGATGTCCATGTGGGTACAGGCCCAGCGCAGGTCACTGCAGCAGCTGCCTTGTGCGTTACCGTGGGGGGCGCGTACAGCACTAAGCCAGTCCCTTTACCCATCATCAGCTCTCAAGGCTGAGCGCGCTTTGGGGCCTTGATTGCACACCCTCCCTACTGCTGGTTACATCAGCGTGGTATTTACTGTGGAACAGCTGACACTGTATCCACCGGAATTAAGAAAAACCTGTAAGATGTGGTAAGCAAGCTGTAGAGCCTTGGCGTATGCCTCAAATCAAGCTGGAGCAAAACACTGGAGCACAAGTCTTGGCCTTTCTCTGTTGGGAAATGGAGTGGAAACCTAAACCTGAACAAGTTTTTCTCCTTTCCTCACCCTGACTGGGTTCAAGGATTTTTGACTGCCGTGCTTGGGTTATGTTCTCTAGTGCCCTATAATCATGGGGCATTTCACAAAATTTATGCCTGCTTTTGTGTGTGGAGAAACCACTACAGTTGAAGTTTCATGTGCTTATTTTTCAATCACGTTCTAGGTTATTGTACCTTTATTTACCTCTGTATCTAAATCAAAGCTCGAGCTTTTGTATTGTGACTGGATTGATGCAGTAGAGCTAAGTACAGCAATCAGACACCAATGCTCTTCTAAACCTCCACCTCTCCCCCTTCCCCCCCCCCCCCAAAAAAAAAAAAAAGGGGGGGGGGGGAGGGGGGGCGGAGCAGAGCTGCAAAATTTTCAGAAGTGTCTGAAAATATCTTATTTTCTTGTCCCAGGTAGGAAACTGTTTTCTTCCTTTAAATCCCTACACATTTCTTGCACAGAACAGCCATCAAACAGCTGTGTTTTCCTTGTGTTTATGAATGATTTGGCACTAGGAACCAGTGTGGATACCTTGCTGTCAGGACTATTTCAGAATGTTAAGGGAATTCCTGATAAACCTAACCAAACCTTGCATAAATGAGTTGTAGTTCAGTTTTGTCAGAAAATACTCAGGTTTGATCTCTGGCAGTGGTTTTACTAGCAGATAAAAACTCTTGGTTTTCTTCATGATGTATCTACAGGTTTCGCCTTCGAAAAAAAACCTGGAAGAACCCAGGCACTGTGTTTCTGGATTATCATATCTATGAAGAAGATATCAATATTTCAAGCAATTGGGAGGTCTTCCTAGAAATACTTGATGGTAATGATGCAGTGTCAAGGGAAAGCAAAGATAATGTCAGAGATTTTGGGGGTTTTTATTTAGAAAACACTGGAAATTGTATTTTAGCTTTTTCCTTTTTTTTGAAGACTGTTACTGACGTTTTAATAGCATTTTATTAAAAAAATAGATAGAACAAAAAGAATTAAAAATAATAAAAGCTCTGCATGAAGATGGGGGGATTGTGCAAGCGCAGATTTCCTGTGGCTGCGATGTGCTGAAGGTCCATTTGCAGTGCTCTTTTGTAGGTTTATTGGAAACTTTTGGACATAGTGTAGTACTGTAGGCGGCTTTTTGCACATGTCTGTTTCCGTTGTACATAAAAGCTGTAGGAATGCCTATATGTTACACTTTTATTTGTATTTAATTTTTGGACTGGTATTGGTGATGTTTGTAGTTAGCCAAAAAATACGTGTGTATATATATACAGGTAATGGGTATATAATTTGTTTTTAAATCAGCACAGCTGGTCAGACAGCATGCTTGGCTTGAGAAGTCTCATTCAGCTGTTAATCCAGTATTTTGGAGCTGTGTTCAATCCTGGTATTTTATATTTTTAACGAAGTTGTGACATCATAAGTGCCAAAATTTGAAATTAACACGGGAAGTTCAGGAGGCCTGTAGATGCCTATAGACATATGTATCAGCTCACACTTCAGTTAAAACTTCACGGTTTTAAATATTTTTGGGGTTAGTTTTAGATTAATTTCTGTAGCAAGTAGGTCTTGGAGGTACCTCTGTTTAGTTCGCTGCAGCCCACCTAGTTCACAGCCATGCCATATTATAGAGTAGGCTTCCCAGTATTCTGTAATGTTCTGTGTCACTGTCTAGCTCTGCCCCAAAGGTGCTGCTTTAATCCAGTTGTAGAAGATGCAGCTAGATCCCACTATATTCTGTGAAAATTAAGTCTTGTTACTCACTGCTACCAGAGAGGTTTTGGAAGAGTGTAAAGGCAACTGCTTTAAGTCAGGGTTCGTAAGACCTTCCACCATCACCGTGGCTTTCATCTTCTTCACCTAAACACTGAAAACGTTAGGCAGGTAAATAATCAGCTTAGAATAATTTACAGTCCAGTTTCTTAGCATAGCAGCTTTACATCACATTGTTGCAGACATATTTAAATTGGTTATTCTCTGAAGAAAATTTAGCTAACTGCTTCAGATTGGAAATAAATGCCAGGCAGTGTTAGGTGGCTGTATCTTTATTTCAGACCATAGCTTGGTGTTGAAAGGTGGCACAAACGTAGTCATAGGCAAGACTGTAGAAGGGAGAAGCTTAAACAGTGGTGGTCATTCTGTGCAAATCAAGCATGTAATGGTAGACGTAAATCTTTAAGCCACAAGTTCTGCATACTAAATTACAGAATTATAGACTGGTTTAAAATAAAAATAAAATCAGCCCTTTGATATCACTTCAGATTATCTGATTTTAACCCTAACAGTATTACCTTGTCAGCTAGAGAAAGCTCTGTTACCTGAAACAATTACAAAAAAGCTGGAGACAGCACGTACTAGAACTCCTCAGGATAGCAGGTGTAAAGCAGGCTTTGGTAACAGGTGTGTAGTTAGTGTGTGAAATCCTGAAGTCAAACATGGTAAGTTTATTTTGTTAGAGGGAGAGAAGTGCATGAATAAAGACCAGATTGTGGAGGAAGGTCTTACACGAGTACAAGATCTGGAGGTGGATAGATACTGTATGTATAACTGAGCTGGGGGTGGTGGAGAAATGTGCCCTAAAGAATAATAAATGGCATGGCTTCTGAGAGATGCTGCCTATGAGAAAGTCCTTGAAAGGAGTTGATAACAAAGAGAAGTTGAACTAAATCTTGGTCCTTTGGTTGTTCCCTCCCTTGCTTTTTTTTTTTTTATTTTTTAAATAGTGGACTACTTGCATCACATTTACTGGGTTACTTAGTTTGTGGATGTTTATGTAGTGCAGTCTTCCCTATTTCAGTGTGTTTATGCCATGGAAAATCCTTAATTTTAAATAGGATCTTTTCTGATGGTAATATAATAAATTTCTCTTTCTTTCCTAGGAGTAGAAAAGATGAAATCGATGTCCCAACTTGCTGTTTTATCAAGACGGTGGAGGCCATCAGAGATGAAACTAGATTCTTTCCAGGAAGTAGTACTAGAAAGTAGCAGTGTTGAGGAATTAAAGGAGAAGGTAAAACATGTAACATGATGCAAGTTTCCTATGGTATCTAAGAGCTTTATTGCTGTCCTATGTTGGGAAGCACAGAGATCTCATAGCTACAAAAATCTTGTTGTGTGGTGATTATTTTTCTTCCCAGGAACTGAGAACTTGTCCGATACTATTACCAAAGCCATGCAAATTAGTAGCTTTACTTATGAGTTTCATATAACAGTCTGGTATCCAAGTATTTAGCTGAATGCATGCAAAAAAAGAGTCATATCTTGAAGTTTAAGAAGCATAATCTTACCTGTGCCCCGTATCCTTGAAAAACACCTATGAAAGACAAGCTAAACTATTTTCACTTTGTTTTTTCAAGCCAGTATTTTGGTTTTCGTAAGTACCAAACCTTTCAGCCTCTTCATACGTGAACTTGAGAGCTGTTGCTCAGGGAGACTGTAACTGTACCAAGTAGAGTGAACTATATTTTGGGTGGAAAGAAATACAGCTTTGGTGTGTTGGTGGTTTGGGTTTTTTTTTCCTGAAGGCCAGAACCCTCTGACAGGTAAGCAGACGTGTGCCGTCCTAGCAGAAATCTAGAGTGGAATTGTGCCTCGTGTTGAGACTGTGTTATTAATTCATTTATCACTGTGTCCCACTCGTAAAGAAATGGTTAGTTCTGTGTGGCAATATGCAGCTGTAAGAAGGCTGCCTTGGGTGTTGAGGCCAGTGAAAATCCTGCTCCGAGTCGAAGTCTGCCAAAATCTTACCTTACTAAAACACTCGGCATGTGTAAGTTAGGGGTTACTTCGTAGGCTGGGAAGAGGAACGTTGTTCGCTCCCATGGGACGTAACAGCCTTGGATGTGCATATATGCAGAGATGAAGCTACAGACGGGTTTCTTGTATTCTTCAGGTAGAAATGAGGTCATGACTACGGGTTCTTGCATGTGGTCTTCAGGATTTCCTCTTCACGTCTATCTGAGGAAAGAGCTCACTGCTCTTGTTGTCTGAAGAATTAACGTGCAGGGAGCAATTTTAGCAGTGTTCTCTGAGAGACTTTTATATTTATACTCCCACCAGTAATAAGAGAAACTTGATTTTGACACATGTGTATTAACAGATGTGTTCAGCCAGCTCTTTCAGACACATTTTATGAGCAGACTGTGGGGCTAATACATTTCAGAATTTGTCTGGCTTTTGGTTTATAGTGTTTATAGATTTATATAAATTATGTAGTGTTTATAGATTTATAAATCAGTGTTTATTTATAGTACTTAGAAAACTACACTGACAGTTAAGTCTTTTCTCACCATCAAGTTTAATTTAAACATGTCTGTTTTAACACTGGATTTGAATGAGGCAAGAATCTTAGAGAGGAGATCCCTTTCAGTTTTTGGAAAATAAGCGGCCGGAGATAAACACAAGTCACAGTTACGTGTCTGCATCGCCACAGAGGTGAGACTGCAGCCTGCACTGGAGTTACGGCGAGGAAGCGGTGCACTGGTGTGCGCCGTGGGACGGCTCAGCGGAGCGGGGGCTCCACCACAGGCGCAGCTGGGTGATGCTGTGATGGGCGCTGGGCCTGGGCAGCAGCAGCAGCAGGGGATTAGGGGGCGGGTGGTACGTGCTGTGCGGCAGGAGCAGCCGGTGGTGCTCGTGGGGGAATTGTGAGGTTGTTACGGTCAGAAGTGCAGGTGTACGGAGATGGGTTGTAGTTGTGCGTTTTTTACGGCTTTGCTTGCTCCCAGGTTGCCTGGATGATGGCTTGCATTTCGTACAGGGAGGCTGCTGAGGGACCTGAGGGTTTAACATCAGGCACTTGGTCTCTGTGTATTGGATGTTATTAATTAATTGTTTCTGTGAACTTTATTCTGTCACTCCTTCACTGTTGAGAAGTGTGGTGAAATATTATCTCAGCAAGTGTCACTTGTGACACACGAGTAACTTCAGAAATGTAAGAATTTGTACCTTGTCACTGGAATTTTGTACTAATACTTTGTGGGTCGTTGGAGGACCTTCAAGTATTTTAATTGACTTCTAGATTTGGCAGGTCTGTTGACTACATGGACATTGCGTAATGTTGTGAAATAGTATTAAATCTCTATTAATGAAATGAAAAATTAAACCATTTTTCTTCACTTTGCAGCTGAGTGAAATAAGTGGAATACCCTTAGAAAACATAGAATTTGCAAAGGTAAGTATGATTTTGTCTATTTTTATCTCTTAATAGCATGAGTGGGTAATTACGAGTGTTATTTTATTCACAAAGTAATTGCTGCTTTTTAGGGTAGAGGAACGTTTCCATGTGACATTTCCATACTAGAGATTCACCAAGACTTGGACTGGAATCCTAAAGTATCTACATTGAATGTCTGGCCTCTCTACATTTGTGATGATGGTGCAGTAATATTTTACAGGTATGTATTTTATTACGGTATAATAATGAGGAAAAATCTGTGTGTAAGATTTGAGGGGTGATGTGATCAACAGAAGCATAAAAATACTCTCATGCTGTCTTGGAGGAAAGGAAGTTTTAAACATTGAGCTGAAATGGTTGTGCTCCTCAGTTTCCTAAAAACCTATTAATTACGTTTATTTTTGAAGAAAATAAACATCGTACCCTTTTACTTAGTCCTTCCTCCCAAACCACTGAAAATAATGCTGAATGCAAAACTAGTTGCTAGGCTTGAGTTTATGTCTGGGTTTCACCTCTTAAAATAGAACCATATCCCATGTGGAGTCCGTGAGAGTCTGGTCATAGGTTTTAGAGAGCAAGGGCTTTATTTTCTGAGTTTCTTTCTTTGAGAAACTAGTACGGCTGCTTTGGAAAAAAGGATGTTACGATGAAAATGTTGTAAATGTGACAAACATTCATCAGCTGGCAGCAGTAGCCTGAAGACCAATGGGCTTTCAGGACTAAGAGCTTGAACGTTGTAAATTCTGCTAAACTAGGTGGGTGTGGCAACCTCAAGGTGACATTGCTCGCATTGCTCCTACTCATGGTTACTCGGACCTTGGGGGAAACAGTTGGCTGGTGACGGGCTGGCCTTGAAGCAAATGGTAGGGAAGAACAGCCGGTAGTTCCTGGTAGGGGCTGGCTGACACGCTGTTTCCAGCTGTGGGCATGTGACCAAGTAAAGAGCAGCGTCACAGCTGGCTGAACAGACTAGGAGTTACCAGGTTAGATGGAGGAGTGTCAGCTTGGTCCTTGCTGCTCGCCCTTGAGTCTGCTCTCGGAATACTGAATGTGTCTGTTAGAAAAGCAGGTTTAGACATTGTTAGTTTCTGGAGGAGAAGAAAATAATCTGTAAGGAGTGTTGTGCTCTGCTGTTTTTTACTAAGCTGCTGCAAGTTAAAAAATAATGGAACTCCAATTATGGTTATTGTATTAATCTGAATTGTAACGTATGCTTACGTTTTAGGGATAAAACTGAAGAATTAATGGAATTAACAGATGAGCAGAGAAATGAACTGATGAAAAAAGAAAGCAGCAGACTCCAGAAGACTGGACACCGGGTAACCTACTCTCCTCGTAAAGAAAAAGCACTAAAAATTTATCTGGATGGAGCACCAAATAAAGAGTTGACTCAAGACTGATACTCGCTATAGCATTTTCCCTGGGGAATTTTTTTTGTTTTAAATAAAAAGGTTCACTACTACTGTGTAGTGCCGTTACGGCAGGACATTCATTAGGTGTAAAGCGCTGACACCAGCACTGGTTGGGCTGTTACCAACCAGAAGCACAGTGCCCCGTTGGGTCGCTGTTTGACTTGGAATCATGTTGTGCACTATAGTCAAATGTACTGTAAAGCTAAAAGGGATGTGCAAATAAAAGATTAGAACTAAAAAGTGGGCGGGGAGGGGAAACGAGTGGAAATTTTTGAGGACAGTGTGCACATAGTAGCTAGTGAAACTAGCCTCAAACAGGATACTCATAGCTTAATAATAAAAGCTGTGCAAAGGCCATGAAAGAATCCTTTTTTCTGTTTTTCACTGATACACGCATTACCTCATCAGAGAGTGAAGTAAACGTCAACACATCGGATGTAGAAAAGCAGCAGCAAAGCGTCGAAGAAGAAATGGAAGCGCTGCAAGTGTAAGGTTTTAGAATATTCTTCCATAAGACAGGTAGTCTGAGAGGTGTCTGCAGAAAGCAAGCATCGGTTCATTTTGCAGAAGTGCTGTTGTAAGGTAAACTGGTTTTTAATAGCTTGTGGAAGCAGATGAGCAGCTCTATTTTATTGCGTTCAATGTGTAAATAATATCTGCCCTGTCCATTTAGCAGAACTGCAGTCCAGCTATTTACCATGGTATTTCTTTTCACATATCAACATTCATTGTGTACATTTGGAAGTATAGTTGCCTATTTAAATTTGTATTCATTTTATGTTTGACAATGCTGGGTACGTTAGGGTTGTATTTCCCGTTGTTAATGAAGTTTTTGGTTTGTTCCGCTACTTTTTGTACATTTTGTTTTTGAGACTATTACAAGTTCGCATCTTCTCCACTCACTGAAAGTCATTTTGTTTTTCCCAGCTATTCCATAGCTGTGTGTAGTCAAATACTGGGGCAGCCTCTTAACACCTCAACATACAGACTTGGTAGTTCAGGTTGTGGTGCAGAAACTGATGCAGTCAACATGATTTCATTGCAAAGCCTATAGAACAGCCATTTTTTGCTTCGGTCCATAAAGATCAATAGAGAACAATTCTCCGTAGTTTTTGGAAAACCACCTAATTTATAATAATCAAAAGATTTTGGTAAACTTTTTCATGCCAGATGCTGTTTACAACAATGAACATGCCAATAAAACATTTGTTCATTCTGTTGTGTTATTTTAATCATTAAATGCTGTGGGATTTATTTGAAAAATGACGGAATTAATTCATGGAAATAGAGACTTTCCCAAGGCAGTGTCAGAACGGTAAGGCAGGCAGGCTGTGCACACACACACCCAGTGTGTGTACGTGGTGTTTCAGGAAGGAGTTTGTACTCCCATTTGCTGCTCCTCTTTACCTACGTTTACACCAAACTTTTCTTCAACTGTAAGTTTCCTTTTCCAGAATTGGATTCCTCACCAGTGAAACTTCTGAGCTCCAGATCTGATTGGCAGCGTAGTTCTGCTCCAGAAAGGAAAAAAGATTTGTCAGTAACTGAATGTTCAGTTCTTCCTTACATGCTGACCCACAGCAACCTAAAAATCCAGAGGAATCTGGCAGCTTGAGAACCAGGCACTGCACAGAGGAATTCCCTTGTTCTTCCTTTTCAGTTTGCTCTGTGCTACCTCTTGTCCAACACGGGTGAGGTGGAAGCACAGCGCGTACCAGCCAGCAGGTAGAGTACTTCGTTAAACTGCCATTGCCATATCTTTATAGACCGCTGAAGGATCCTTGGGGGGTTTTGCAAGAGTGAATAGAAGTTACTATCAAATGGGTCATGAATTTTCTCCCAATTCAGACATTTGGAGAGGCAAAAAATAATCTAGAGATGGAATAAGGTGGAGTTAAGAATTCCAAAAACTGCTTGCTCAATCTCTAGCCCTATCTGGGAAACTTCCATTGAGGATAACTTTGAAGAAGTTAATTTTAAACCTGCGAGTCGTGGCAGCAATCTGCATAGAGGACTGAAGGGCATCCTCGTGATGACTTCCTGTGCAATGTTGTGCTTCCTTCTGCGTGCTGCTAGGCTATGTTCTGGATTGTTCCAGGAGACATTTTTCAGCATCTGCTTTACTTTCTCATCATGTCAAACATTTTTTGAGTTTGGCCATGGGCATTTTAAAGAAACAAAAAGCCTTGAGTCTCTAATTTGCTTAGTTCAGCAGAAATCTTACTGAAATTACTGAAAAAGTGTTGTAAAAATGTGTTGTTAACACTTTTACCTTTCGGGGATTGAGGCACCAAGAAACTTGAAGGGTAGATAATACCATCTTTATGTAGGACAGTATTTAGGGACCAGTTACTGCTCTCATGAAATGTTTTTTTTTTTAACAGGAAGATTGCAATGGTACCTAATTCCTACTCTGTATAGATGACCTGTCTCTAAAGCACAGTTATTTTATGAGGGAGAGCAAGGAAAGGTCAATTCGGTGAATTCTCAGAGAGCATGATGTGTGTGCATGTGTTGCTATGTGAATAGGCGGTGGAAATGAATCCTTAAACTAAAAGACCATTCTGATGAAATATCCTTTCTGTTCATAAGGATAATGGTTATTAACATTAATTCTTATACCCTAGGAATTTGCTGGAAAGCTTTCCTACACCAGAAGTGGTGAAAGACTTGCAGGCTATAGTAGCACGGTCTTGTAGCCGCTCTTTTTAGCGGTGCTCCACTGTTCCAAATTTGACATAAGTGGTGGGTATTATTTGGGAAGAAACTCTATGAAAAGTTACTTGGCTGGAGCCTCATATCATCTTTTGCCCCATGCAGTAACAGGGGGCGTAATCTGGATCCTGAAACCCTATGAATAGTGGAAGAGCCATTGTAGCAAACTGTTAAGACAGCTGGAGCCTGGGGAGTTTGGTGAACTGGATTTTACTCTTGCTACTGATTTAAGAAATCAGTGATCAAGATGGTAATGATAACTGCATTTTGTAACACACAGATTTATGTCTGTGAAGTGTATTAAAGGCACATATGATTTCTCAATTATCTCTGGATGTAACGGTAGTAGAAGCACAAGTCACTAAATGCTAGAAGCTACTCAGGTTGTCTTACTGCTAGACTGAAGTAATGACCTCATGTTCACTGTCTCAGAAAGGGCAGGTGATGGACTAGAGCCAACATCCTTCAGCCGCCGTTGCCCAAGGAGGTATGGTCACGTAGTGCAGAACGCTGCCATCGGTGTGGCACTGTGTTTAGCATGGCCTTGTACCTGCAGCTGCACTCCCCTCCTATATATTGCTGCTTTACATACTCAGGGTACAACAGAGAATCTATATTCTTTGCATTCAGCTCAGCTGTTTGTTCTGCTATTTTAAGTAGTACAGTTTGACCTTAAGAGACAGATACCTCAATAGTCAAGTTGAAAGAAAGCTCCTATATAGAAACCAATGTGTTACATGGCTATAAGTATGTATGCACTATTTGTTATTTATATGGAAAATGTTGTGGGCTTTTATTTTTGATAGTATGCCGCTTATGTGTAGCGAGGGAGGCTGATGATCATTGTATATGAAAGTATGAAACTCAAGGGATACTCTGGCTGGGGAAACACCAGTTCCCAAGTTGCACTGAAGGCTGCTGCAGGACAGCCTGCATCCATTGTACGCAGACAAAAAGCAGCTCTAGGTATATTCATCTATAAGGGTAAGCATCCTTCATCTTTTCTATCCTTCCCCAATCTGGGGAGAGGGGGTGGGACATAACACCCAGAATCTGTATGTTGCAGCTTCACTGATCATATTTTCTAAAGAAAAACTAAAAAATAGCTTAAAATCAGTGACTAGGTCTGTCCAAAGGAGACGCTTCTTAGCCTAAAAAAATAATTCTAAACATACATACTCAGAAGTCACTTCTACAGTCAGTAATAACTTCAGATTGTTTATGCTTATGTGTATTTTTTAATGAGTACAAGTACTGATGAGTTGATTTCTCATGTACAAGGGGAGATATGAATCAGAAGAAACACTGGTTATTTCTCACTTTGTTTTGAATGAGGGTTTGATCCAAGGGTAGAATGAATTCAGCGATAATTTGAACATGCAGGTTTGTTGCACAGAAAAGGATGCTCATTGAAGACCTTGTTTATTGCACTTCTATCCAGCAGTGTGTGTTTGGGGTTTATATAAGCAAGACCAAAATTTCGGGAAATCACTAACTAAACTGGTGTTTGGACTTTAAATTTCATCTCCCAGCACCAGGTCACGAGCTGAGTCACGCTCAGGCTTCAAACCTGCTTGTTCCTCCAGACTTTCTAAATCTTTACGCACTTCCTGAATGACACTGCTTTCTTCATATTCAGATAGAGTATCTCTGGGTATCAAGCTGAGAAATAGCATCTCATCCATGACTAAGGGATCTTCTTTTTCGTTATTCCTG
Source organism: Falco punctatus (assembly GCF_963210335.1). NCBI lineage: Eukaryota > Metazoa > Chordata > Aves > Falconiformes > Falconidae > Falco > Falco punctatus. The sequence continues at coordinate 28,382,669 of NC_137590.1, read as the reverse complement.
GTTTCATTGGCAGACAGTTCGCACACAGATGTAGTGCTGTGGCTGTTGGAAAAAGAGACATCTGGTCATAGAGTACATGTTTTCACGTTCTTTTGCTAGTTCCTTAATAAAATTCTTCATTCCCTCCCCACATGAAAGCATGTTAAATGCATAAAGCTGTCAGAGCATAGCAGACTTCACCTGATTTTTACACGCTTGACAGCTGGAGAGGTAAAGATGAGGTTTCCACATACAGAGCTAGAACAAAGATCCTAATAGCAAAAAATGTTTGACACTGGGACACAAGATGGCAGTGGACCTCAGCACAACCTGGCCCTGCTACCTACAGGCACTCATGGTGACTAGTCCTTTCTGTTCACGTCATAATACCAAGGTGATATGCACAGTATTTGTGATAAGCCTAAACGTAAATTCCTGTGTCTATAGCTGGATGGTTTGGATATATTCACACCCTGATTTATTCCTGTGTTTTGGTATCCTCATCTGAAGCGTCTTCCTAGCAGACATGACATTTGCTGACATGTCTTCCCTGAGGTTAATAGTACTTGCACATCAACTAAAATGTTGGTACTGAAAGGATGGGATCAACTCTGCTTGCTTCTTTAGATCACATTTAGGAAACAAAATGTTTCTACATTTTCTTCATGCATGAAAAATAATTGAGTAACAGAGTTGGACACAGAAGATGAGAGAAACACTAAACTACATCTCTGTCACAGTCACGCTGTCATGTTGGAAGTTAATATAATGGAAGTGGTAGTGTAGGAACAAACTTGGAAAGCCTATTTCATAGATAGTATGTCAGATTTCTAAAAATACTTCCAGTGCAAAACTGAAGCCTTACTTTCTCCTGATGAAATCGCTGATAATGCCAATAACTGTCCTTTTAAAGAATGATTAAAGGCATGGTATCCTAAAAGTTTTAGCTTTCAGCAGAAAAGAAGGATTCAGCCTGCTTCCTATTCTGTGAAACTCAATGACACTGAAGAGGTCTGCACAGTATGAGATGTCTCAAGTCTGAACAGCAGATCTTGAGTTGTAGGCAAACTGGCTTCTTAGGTTAGTTCAAAACTGAAGGAAAGTGCAAGCAAAGATACCCTTTATTTTTCTTTTGAAAGAAGAAACCTTCTGTAAAGCTGATCAGTCATACAGGAAAATGCCTGTACTGCTACTACAGTATCTTTAATATGCCTTATGTATGAAAATAAGCAAAAGGTCTAACAAGCCAAATTCAACAGGAAGTTGGTGGACCTGAGCTGTATGTAGAGAATTAAATTGGAAAGCTACATCTCAACAGCTGTTAGTACTTTCTGATTGATAAAAAAGCAGTACAAACCTGATTACTTCTGAAACTTACTTCACACTGGATTAAAGTGTTGCCACATGTAATTAGGCACATCTGTGTAGCACAAAGGAGTAAGTTTGAAAAAGGTTCAAGGCTACTGATGAGAAAAGCTCTCATAACACTTTCTAATCGGGAAGAATCTGCAAGTTCTGTACCTCACCTACCACAGAAAGAGACCCCTCAAAAACCTCACGCAGCTTGCTTGCCCGGTTTTGATCTTTACCTCTGAGGCTGGCAGATCAAGCCACTTGCACATGGGCACTGCTCCAGTACTCCATCGGGTTCCAGTTCCCAGGTGATCAGGTTGAGAAGTCTGTTTGAAGGATCATGGCAGGGTTCACCTTCTTCAGGTAATGGAGTACACACAGGAAACAGTAATTCTGCATGCCAGAGTAAATTCATGTTACGATTAAGTCATTATATTTTTCGTATATATATAAAATTGAATAATTAAGTCATTAATGAACTGAGATGACCTCATCTTTAAGTCTATATGCAAGATTTAACAAGGCAGATTTGACCTCTTCCGAGGTCCCCTTACATACTAGGAAGCCATAACTTCATGTTCTTTCCACTAGGTGGGAGTAAGACTTTTGAAGTTTATGCTTAATGAGTTTGATACAGTAGTACTGCACAACTCCGTTGCCTGGAGGTCTGAAAGACTGTTCTAAAACCAGGAAAACTAACATCATAGTGAACCCTTTGCAAGCACGGCATTAATGGTTTAAAATCTGAATAGGGAAAGACCTCCATATTTTAGAACTCCCTCTGTTAGTTTTTCTGTTTCTTCTATTTCTTGGCAGAGGTAACAAATATAGAACAACTAACTGTTCAAGAGACTAAATAAGGTTTCAAGAACTACTACTCAGACATTTAATTTGTTACACTAATTCTGCAATAGGCAAAGCTAGCTTGATGGCATTTGGGGCTCAGCACCCTTGGTTCTGCACAGGGGTGAATTTCTACCTAGGTAAGAAATTATTTGGAAGGAGATGTTGTCTGGGTTTCCTGATGCTAGTAACTTACAGTGTCAGTCTTTAATTCAGCTCTTCCACATGTTCCTATCAAACCTCCCTTCCTCTTCTCTTCACTCACCTCATTTTTATATGGTATGGCAGAATAAAGTATGTGAATTTAAAACAGGCTTAGTCAAAATACTTATGTATATATATGTGTGTGTATATACACACATGTATATGGCTTTGCAGTTCATAATTTCAAAATGGATTTTATATTCAGCAGCGAATGCTCCATAGGTTACCACAGTTTTATATTAAAAAATATACATGTAAAGAGTCCAACCATTACTAGGACAACCTTTTGCAATACTCCAGCAATGGGGTGGGCCTTGAGGTTAGGCTTCACCTGAAAAACCCTAAAGCGTTGCTAAAGCAGACACCCACAGAGAATAAAAATCCAATGCTATTAATCAAAGCTCTATTTAAAGCTTTAATAATAAATGTTCCATTTTTAGTTTCGTGTTTTAGTTCCAGTTTTAGTTAATATTTTTACATGTTGTATTCTATTACATGTTTGTATGGAATTTCATTTCAAGCCAAGCACTAACTTATACTCAAATTAGTGTGAATGTCTTACACAGCTGAAATAATCATCATGAAGACGCAGCTTGTTTGGATCCCACAGGAAATCAGGGCTACAGAAGCAGTGCTACCCTCAGAGTAGACTAGCCTAGTGCTACCAACACCTGCCGGGTGGATACTACGAATTTATTCACCCGTGCAGCATAAGCAAATTCCAAGTCCTGCATGGTGAAAGTAACAGGCATTTATTAAAAGTGCTCTTTGCGTCTTATTTCAGAATCAAAGTACAAAGAAATCTCTGATAGAGCTTGGCAAAATCTGTAAATGCTTTAGGTAGAAACCTGATGGGGGAGTGGGGGGAACCCTGCTCTAACAAAAACTTGCTGAAATCAAACTTACTTAATATTGAAGGTCTGCTGTGTAGTGCTCAAAATCAGAACAGGAAAGCTGAGCGGACCCACTTGTCTTTAAATGGTGTTGGAGCTTTCTGCTCTGTTCTCCTGAAACACCCTAGTAGCCTGATCCACCAGCAGCCCGACAGGCAGCGCATCTATCAGTGAAGGCACAAGGTCACCTCTTGCTCACAGCAAGAGCCAGGAAAAAAGCTAGAGAAGTACCTACCTGGCGTAGGGAAGATGGTTGGAATTGTAGCCTGTCACTACAAAATTAAGGTGAACTATGAGAAAAGTAGCAAGGAACTAGTGGGTTAAAACAGAAGACGCTGGGCCCTCACCAGACAGGATTTGGGACTGATTTCAGGCCTGATACCTTCTTTTCCTCTCCTCCCTTCTGTAAATCCAGTTTCACATTCCCGTGTGCACTGACAACATAATGTGGAACATCATTCCTCTATGCATCTTGGCTGGCTGGTCAGTGTTGCATAGCATGGTGCCCTGGAAGGATCATCTAAAACTCTACAGTATGAGATGTATCTGCAGTCTGACTATGGTAGTCTGCTGGCTGGTATGAAGGAGAAGCCACTTTCAGTAATCTCAATAATTTCTTTTGTACATTTTTAATTCTATTAATTTTGCTCTATTGGGTGAAAAATTGACACAGAGCTCTGCTACTTTTAAATGTCTGAGATTCTCCTTTAGAAACATAATTTTTTGTGCTTTGCATGCTGGTCTCATCTTTAGCATCCAATATGCTTTTCTTGGATTGTGCACCCTGTCAGACTGTTTCTCACTTCCAATTCTATTAGAGTTTTATAATGAAGTTAACATGGTGCATTCCACAGACCAAGGGAGAATTACATATTGATTCTGTAGAGATTTAATTGCTTTGTCTGGCCAAAAGTGCTAAATATTAACACTCTTGTATGATAAAATGAGTAGGATAAAAAGCAAACCCCCTGTACCTTTCTGAAAAGCACAGCACATTCCAGGGTTGCAGTCGTGTTGATTCTCACAAATGGTGCCATTCTCTCCTTTTGATGTGGATTTCCTGCACTCACCCCAAACGCAAAGCTGGTCTCCACAGCATTCAACATCCCGTGAGCAGTGCTTGCAAATGGAAAAAGCACATAACAAAACTGTCACTCTAGCACTAACTGTATATATCAACAGACAGCTAAACACAGAATTAGGCCCTGGTCCTGAAGACAACTGCACATATGTGCTTAAAATTTATGCATGTCACATTACAACTTAATTAAACAGAACTGCTCAGGTTCTCAACTTAAGCATACATAACTTGTGTAGAGTAATGGCACTCCTATACCATTATACTTCCAATCTTACAAAACCTAATTCTTATTTTAGCATTTACATGAAAACTGATGAGCAGCCAGACATCCTTCAGTGTAATTGGATTTCAGGACAGCCTTTTGCAATCAAGGGGTATAAATTAATAAACAATACATTATCAATGGAAAAACATTACTGTTTTTTTCCCATTGTTAAATGCAGTCAGAAATTTACAATTTGTTCAGAAGGCTTGCTTTCAAAGAGCAAAGCAACAAAATCCTACTAAAATCCAATTTTTAGCTGTAATAAGAAGCAGACCTCATTTGTAACCAAGCATTTTTGGAAAAAAAAAAAATCTCTGAAAAAAATTCTCTTTGAAAATCAGAAATGCAAATTTCTAGCTAAAGATAGCTTTGTGCAATAATTACCCCAGTGTTTCAACTATACACACCTAATAAATCAGCCTAACAAAAGTGGTGTGTCACTTAGTTTCTTTTTTTAGGTAGTTTGAGTAACATCTCAGAGATTCCTAGTAGGTCAGCATTTTAACAGCTTTTTTCTGTCTGTGTAAAGCCCTGTCTGGGCAGCCATACGTATTCAGAATTTCTTTTCCAGTGGATCCCACAGGAAGTGCTTAACACAGGGCAAGAAGTAGGACTACACGAGCACTACTAAGACCTGCTAATTAAAAAGAAAGATGTTTTGCAATTGTAGGAGTTCTAGGTCAGGGAATTGATCCCACTGCTTTGCCTGAGCTCACTTTACAACAGGAGTTTAGCTAGGACCCCATTTTTTCTTTCTTTAGCTTAGAAATGTTCTACTGAGGATTGCAAAGAAAAATAAAAGGGGGGGGGGGTGTAGCTCAACACGAAAAATGCAGTTTAACATTTTCTAAAATATGAAGAATAAGCTTTTTTAATGACCCTTAAGCATATATTCACGACGTGTATTTAAACAAGTATTCAGCCCACTGAAGTGAACAGACCTCCCTGAAGTTATCCAAGTAAACAGGTAAATCATTTCATGAACAGCCCAGTGCTTTTAGATTATAATAAGCGTATTGATTAATGACTAAGCAAGGTTTGCTTGCTTGTAGACTTCACTGTCTGCAAATGCTTTGAGGAATGAATTTGTTTCACAAAAGGCTATCAGCATTAGATGAAAAGGGATAGTCAGATAAAAGGCCTTTTTTGACAGACTGGATTTTCACCACAGAAAAAGCCGGAACTCCTCAGGCACCCGTCACCTACAGAAGATAATCTAACCATAGCTACTACCAAGAACATTTATCTTTTAGCTCAAAAGATGGGAATCTACCGCTTCCTGAGGTTCACAGATTCAAGTAATGTAAATGATCCATGTAAGAGGAACATTTGCAACAACAGTTGCACCACACCACCGCACAAGTTGTCAATGAAGGGAAGAGCGCAAGCTGCTGCAAATCTTTCTGTGAATCAAGAACTGGAAGTGACCATCAGCTGAGCCTTAGGAGCTGACACAGTATCTCCTCTTTGCCCATCCCACTGGCAACCTACAATATGTTAGTTTACACTGTCCTTAGGCCACTTAACAAGTAAAGCTTGAGTCAGGAAGAGCAGAGTGCAGGTTTTGAAGCATGTGAGAACAGAAACCTTAAAACTTAATTGTGTTAACAGACAGAAAAAAAATAACAACCCAAAACACTCTACACATCCATTTTTAACCTCATGCAAAAAGCTTTGCATCTTTTCTATCAGTTTTGACTTGCTGACATTAGTAACAATAACATACTGAGTTTCTAAGGACTACATAAAATCACATCTCATTCAGGACTTACTGCGTGCTGGTTTTTACAGAGTTGACATTTGTATTCAAAGGTGGAGAACTGGCAATATTTTCCCGTTTCACAGTCTTCATCAATGATGCACTCCTGAAGAAAAGGATAAAACTGTAATTTGCTACTGTTTCACAGAAATCCATACCTTTTCTTCAAATATCAGAAGATCTTGATTGATTATATTTCTTAATTGGGAACCAAGGGGAAAAAAAGCTCGCTTTGGTTCTTCATACAACCACAGTTCTGTAATTAGAACAATGCCATCTCCCTGGCATACTGCAATACTGTGGCCTCACTTCCTGTATAAATATTAATACCACCAACCTCTAGAAAATAAATTATCTTGTTCTGCAGGCTTTTGGGGTTCAGTACTAACAAGTACTGAAGAGCCACATACATCCTAGGGGAAAAAAAGCCCCACAGTTCCCGAACGCATCAGCCTTTCCTACCCAGCTAAGACACTAGAGTAGGCTTGAAGTCAGCAAGGTGCTCGAGCACATGTTCAGCTTTTCAAACCTGGAATGATTCCATGGCCTTAACAAAAATGTTCATGTGAGAGGGACACCTGAGTTCCCATCTGAATCACAAACTCACACTAAAATTCCTTCACCCAGAGGTCCTACAAGCACTGTGGTTGAGATGGCTCACCTATCACTCACGCTGCACAGGCTGAATGTGCAAACTGGTCAGAAATTCTTGCCAAAACACAGTTCTGCAGGTATGGCAATGAGGATAATACAGAGAGTAAATGCATATGTTTGTGTACACCTGATGTGTCTGATTCACAGGGAGGAGATGTTTCCTCTTCCCATCTAAGGGTTTCCTCTTAAAAATGGTGTGATTAACCCTGTTCTCTAAAATGTGTTTTCTCCAAGCTGGAAACAATCTAGCCAACAGAAGAATAAATCGTAGCACCATTCTGAGTCATTTGTACTCCACCACTGGTTTTTACCATCATAAGGTTGATGCTATTTTTTGCTATTAGTCAATTAAAACAAACAAACAGACAAAGAAAAAAACCAACCCCAGAAAAAAAGGAATTCTACTAAAAGGCCTGAATTCTCTGAAGAAACCACTTGACTGCTTTTTGGCAGGTTATTAAGCTCACTTGCTGGAGCAGATCAAGTGCAACCCTTATTGGGTTGTTATTATAATTTTTTATATATATACTTAGATGTAATATAAACTTTATTATATAAGCTTTTCATTTTCTATTTCTACCGGTTTAGAATATTTATCCCCAAACTGCTGACTTCTTCCACCCCATCCCAGCTGGAGTTTGTGTTTCAGCTGGCCTGAAAATTAGCTCAGCAAGAAGTTTAAGTGAAGCTCTTAAATTACCATAATCACCGAAAAAGGAAAAGATTACATTGTGAAACAGCTATCCTTTCTTCAGCCCTTCTCCATATGAAACCTTATGGAAGCTTCCTGCCCTGTGTGAGACAATGCTACTCTGCCTAAGGAGCAATGCGTTGTCTAAGTTACATATTTGGGCCACTTGAAATGTTTTCAAACATTTAAGATTACCCAGCACACAGAACAGAAGCAAAACACAGTTTAGGGCCTGATTCTTTTCAACTCAGTGACATGATATTCAGGTTATATGTTTATGATTAAGAAGCAGTCATTTCAGCTATTTTAAGACATTAGTATCACCAGGTCTAGGCTGCTATAAATTATCATAATGTTTTTGCAGCTTCATTATTCCAGTTCAGTGTGTGTTCCACTTGTTTGCTTTTGTGTTGCTACACAATCAGGTGGTTCAAAATCCAGATGTTATATAGTATGCTTGAGGTTTTGTGGTTCCAAGTTAGCAGTTAGCCACTTCTCTTCAGCAGCCATGCTATTTCTGGACAATTTTCTGTCTGTAGCTTTGTCAGCTTCTTTTATGAATCCCTCTGTATAAACCATACTCAGAATAAACTATACTGTTCATTCCTGTTCCATCCACGTTCAGGCAAACAGCCAGATCACAGCGTAGTCAGTTTTTCCAATTGTACCTCTCCACAAAGCAGAAATCTTGCCATAATTGTTATTAAGCTCATGGAATAATTCTCTCTAGCTTTAAAACCACCTAAGGCAAAAGTTGCAATTCTTCAGTCACTGCTTTCTCCTACACTAATGAGTCCTCCACCAAAAAGCTTTTTTTCTCCCTCTTACTGAATTGTGTCCCACCAATTCAGACTTTTAGTTTTATGGTGGTTTTCATTTGGGGAAAAAATTCACTTCACTGTTTTCTTTCCTGGCATGGAAAAAGTTTGCTTTCATATACTCTCTGTGAAATTTTGTGCCACACTCCAAACCAACTTCCTTCCCCCAGATATTATAATCCATAGTCAAAGCAGAGCTCAGGAACACTTACACATGCAGATGCGTAACCATTTATCTTTTTTTTTTTTCTTCTCTCTTTTATTTATTTAATCAAGCTACAAACCTTTTCTAATCAGGCTACCTCAAGACACAAGTTGCTGGACAAGGAGCAAACCTACACATCTTCATTCAGCTGCAACAAATACTGAAGAATCCATTTTTTTCTGGAATCCTGCAAGCTAAATTATTTCTGAGAGTATTTGATCTTTGCAGAGCAATTGTGTCAAATGAGGAGAGGCAGTGCTGGCTTCTGACACGCAGCAGAAACATACAAGTTGAGCTTAAAGACAGAATTAGCTACACTTATAAAGGTGTACATCTCTCTGAAATCCATTATGATGTTATAACAGTTAATTTAACGTAACAGCAAAGGAGTATGCTGTTTGAGAAGTGCTAAAGAATAATGCAGAATGAAAGCAGGATTGCCTCTTTATGAACGGGTGTACTAGGACCCATAAACAACAGAAGCCAGGACCAGTAAGAGCATGCTATGTACCTATAAGTACATATTCAGCATCCTGTGGGCTCTTACTATGGTATCATACTCTGCAGCGAATATCCTGCAATACCTGAAGGCAATCTGGGGGTTCGGCTCTGTTCCAGAACCAGTGGGTAAGTGGACGGACCCAACAAAACACTGAAACCCATGGAAATTACAAGACTGCTAAAACAACTGCTGCTGAAAGAAACTTCAGTTTTCTTGTCTTTGGCAGATTATGTCGAGCTATTGTTTGCTTTCCTAAAGAATGGTTAGTCTCCACGCTTGAGAATAAAAACGTGACTGATGTTAGTGATGATGAAGTCTGGTAGGACCACAACTACCAGAAAACTGAAACAGATGCCTGAGTGCAAGATGGCACAGGAGTATACAGGTCAGAACTGCTGTAACAGGTTTTGACAAGAGTACTTTCCTTCGGGCTGAATGTTTACATATACATGAAAGGCACAGAAGAAAAAGGTTTTCTTTCAATGTGATAAAACAGTCTTCACACTCCAGCCAACGGCCTTTGACCTAGAACGTGCTATGTGCTATTCTGGCAAACTGTACTTGACTGGTCTAATGTAGTCAGCTGTGGTGTGGACCAGATTATCCTCTGCCCATATAACACACTGCAGATAAAGAGGGAGGAGCAAAGAACTTCTCAGTTCAAGTTATGAAGGCAGAACTACAAGGCCAGAGTTAACCCACTTTCACATAGAAACCCACTTTTGTTTGCAGCGTTCATCTGGTTTCTGCACCTCACTATGGTAATATTTAAATTTAAATTTGCTAGTGATAAAGTATGTACTGAAATCATGCTCATTTTGCTTTGTTCTCTTTCCCCTTAATTGCTAATTAACTCCCTAAGTGTAGACTAGAAAATACACTCAAGTCTATTCTGATACAGTCTGAATTTCAAAATGGAATCATTGATTTTAATTTTAATTTAATTAATTAAAATTGACATTTCATTTGTCTATTCCCTCTACCCACTCACACTCATCCTGCCTCCCACATTCTCAAAAAGTCCTTCTTCAAAGGTAACTTCAAGCAAAACTCTTGCTTCAAATTCATATCTTCAGCCAGTATTTGTCAGGGACAGGCAAATGACTGTCCAGAATGAGCTTTCCTTTCCTTCTAGGCTCTTTACACTTAGCTTAGAACCCCAGAAAGCAGAGGAAGGTGCTGCTGATTATATACAATTTTTCAATGATGATTAATACACGTATCAAAGCCAGACACTAAACACTAAGAGGGTGATGGTATATGGAACAAAAAATGGCCCCATAGGTAAGGGGCACCTGTAGTGGAGAAACTCAGTAGCAAGTTGTTGGCCAAGGTCACTGACTGCTCTGACATGAGAACAGTAAGTGGGATTCAAATAGGAGAACGACTTTTCCCCTCCTTGTGTAAGCTATATGGCCCAGTTTGCTACCTTATTGTGACTACAAACCTTTTGGAACTGCCTAACAGCTGAAGGAGAGGCAGGCTATCTTTTTGGCCTTGGCACTGCATGTACAGCTGTAAGCCAAAACAGCCATTCCAAAGTGTTCATTCCTAACCCTCTATGGATTTCAAAGTTCATAAACTATAAAGTACAGAGGCAAAATTTACTGATTTCAGAGAGGTAAGGAAGTTTTGCCAGCAGGTATACAACATGGGAAACTATGCTACAAAACCAGGTGGTGCAACAATTAGAAAATGATTTTCAGCAACAACCTTGGAAATGCATGGGGGTGGGCACCTCTCACAGCTTCAAAAGCTTATCTGAACAAAAAGCCCCCTTACATGTTTCTTAAAAACTCTCTATATAAAGAAATTTCCTTTTCAAAAACCTGTAACTTGGGTAAAATTCAATGTTAACCTCCATAAATGGTAGATCATGGTACAGATCCTTCACAAACAGTTCCAGAGCTCACCCAACCATATCTGTGAGATGACAATAATTTCAGCCGTAGCTGAACTGCTCTAGGAAAACCACTCGTTCACACTGAAACTGACATTTCTTAGCCATGAGCACTTCTAAGAGTTAATATTTACTTCTGTGTTTACATAGCCCCTTCCAGGTTTTGCTTTAATTTCTACAAGCAATTTCACCAAGGTCTGGTCTCCATTACTGCAGCAGATGGCAAAAACCACTGAGTAGTAAGGAAAAAAAAAAGCATAAAACCTATTTTATATCCTACATGTACTAAATGTATTAGAAAAAAGGCAGAATTACATAGAATGGAGTATTGTTTTATAGAAACTACCACCATAGTATGAATTGCAGTAGCATTCCAGTTTCTGTTCTCTTAGTTGTCTAGACAGGGCACATAATGCATGTCTTTAATGAGATATGAATTAATTTGCCTTGCAATACCTCAAAACCCCTGTAATACTTTCCAGCAGAGTAAACCTCTTACTGCTGTCCTGCCAAGTACACAGCACTCATAAAAATGACTACTGTTAAAAAAAGTCATACTAAAAAGAGCAGACATGTGAGTTGCAAACTATGGTATTAGTCACATCCCAGTACTATGTGGGAAAGTCAGCTATTTGTGTGGCTGTTCAGCAGGAATGTAACTTCTGAGCCCAAAACTAATAAATAAGAAAATACAAGTCACTCCCTCAGTTTTGTCTTGAACTTCTCCATAAAACAAATCTTATCCATTTCCTTTTCCCCTGACAAGAAAACAGAAACATTTTAGTTGGAAAAACATTTCTGGCTCTCCACAAGATGCAGTATGAATGTACGCAAAATATCTCTACATGGCATAACTGAAGATGGTCCAAAGGCAATTGAGCTTGGCTTTAGGTACCAAAACCAGCATATATATATACACACACACACACACATATGGGTGCATATTGCAGTGACTGTCTGCAATAGCAGAAGTCTCGTCTCATCTCACACATTTGCTCTAGAGTAGGCAGGACAAGTTATAAGATGAAATTTCTCTTCTTTTCTCCTGTTTGTCAGGTGTACTGTGGGCAAAGCAGGATGGTATAAATTCTGACGATAAAATCTTCCCTTAGGCCTTCTGGAAACTTGGTGCCATGCTATACATTCAGTCCATTGATTTTTAAATACACAGAGACTCTATAATCTTCTGTACCCATAATTAGACAAAGAAGGAATATTCTGAAGTTAGACAAACCATTGGTTTTCAATCTTGGATATGTGCTCCATGTTTAATTGCTCCATATTAAGAAAACTTTTTTCACATAGTTTAAGATTATCAGATGAAGTCAAAATACTGAGGCATGTTTATAAACAAAGTTTTCCTCATGATTTTGCAATTAATTGTCTTACTAGAGAAATGCATCTACCTGTGGACCTGTTGATTGAAGAACTACAATTCTTCTACCTTTGGTAAGCAGATGTGTCTAAAACCATGTGTCTAAAAGATCTTGGTTTTTATTCTAAAAGTCTTGAGATACAGTAACAAAAACACTGTAAAACTGTGCTACAAAGCAGTAATGTGCCATTTTTTCTAAGTAGTCAGTAATCATATAAAGACACAGCTTTCATGTAGTGGTGTGCCCGGGGGGCTGAAGTTTAATGCAGGCGTCTTCTTTCTACAGTTGGCAGCTACAAAGTTTCCATGATTCACTACTGAGCTATGTAAATTTTGAAAATTTATAAAAGCAAAATAACACAGTGTAGCTGTTCACAGCAAGGATGTGAAACAGCTGTGCAAAGAAAAAAAACAGTTGAAAACAAGATTTCTGTACTTAATAGCTGCTTCCTAACCTTAATCACTAAATTAAGAGTAGCACACCGAGAGTAAGATGCCAACCTGTGCCAAATCCCTCCCAGACCTTACTCCAAACCCTGAATCATATGTGCTTTGCTCTTATATGATATTCTCTTTTGGTAGTTTACAGTTTCAACAGACTTATTTACTGTGTGTAAGGCATCAGCCAACAATAATAATACCAGAACAGAAATAAAAAGGTAAGAATTCAACTGCAATGGATTTTGCCTGTAGCAGAGTTGACAGTGTGGAAGACAGCTGTTACTGTAGAGGAAAGGGAATAATTTATTTTCCATGAGTTATAGATGGAAGAAGAAGGGGTTTAAATTACAGCAATAGGGACTTCAGAGTGAGTGTAGAAAAGCATTGGAATAAATCATCCCCAGCACTTGAGGATCTGGAGAACACGTGAGATAAATGTCTGCCTAAGGATAGAGTAGGCATCTGGGTGGTAGGTGTTGACTTCTTGAGGCTTCTTCCAGACCTCCTCTTCCGGGCATTTGTCGGTTTCACAATAGAGCCATTTCGCCCCGTGCCCCGCCCCCCCCCCCCCCCCTTAATTTAATTCTCTGTCTGAAATCATGTGTCTAGAAGATATCAATAACATGAGATGATGACTATTCATGAATATTAATTCAATTTCCTAAACAAACTCCAGTGAAGAAGAAACAAAAAATGATCTTCAGCATGCTCTTTATGTCCTTCCACAAAGGACATAAGAAGTGAATGTATTACAGATTTTTACTATGTATGAAGTCCAAGACAAACACCTACTAGGGGGCCAAAACTTTCCCTTGCTTATGGCTATGAAATATCTTGGACAGAGAAACACCACTAAGGTTCCCCTTTGCCTGACACCATGATGTCAGCCTTTCTACATGCCATAAGACGCATCTTCCTCCTTCTGGGTGGACTTTCTAAAGGAACAAGTTTGAGGGATTCCTCATGTGATATAAATTCACAGAACAGGCTCCGAGTCATTTCCAGACAGAATAACAAGCAAACAAATCTGAAACTCCCACCCCACCCTGTATATATTTTTACCAATTATGCTATATTATGATATATTACTAACTGGGAGAAGTGGACTTGTTATTAAGGTAAGAACCAGGATGAGCAGAAAAGTTGGAGGGGCGCTCTCTCTATAAGCTGCAGTGGTGAACAACCAGGATTTGTCAGCTAATGCACTCACTGATGTGGTATTGCTCAGTGCTAAATATCCAATATTGACTCAGTCCCTCAAAAGGCCAGGCAGACACTCACTCCACAAAAGATGTCCAAATGCTGGTTTTGAATCAGATGGGAGGAAGGACAAAGTGAGATTTACTCAGCTGACACATAAATGCATTTCTCAAGGCAATATATTTGAAGCTACCATTCTACAGTGCCTTTTTTTCTGACATTTGCCAAATCTTTGATGAAACAGAACTAAACAGCAACAGACTGTTCACCACTTTCCTTCAATTTCTGTGGTTTACCTTAATAAATCGTAGTACAAAACACCATCAAGCTGGACTAGTAGCATCTCACACATCTTCCTGACAATAAACAACTGCACAGAAGGCCAAGCAATCACAGATCATGTTCATTCTGTCTCCTCCTACCCACTGGTGTAAAACAAGTATCATTCTACTGGTTTTGGTGAATCTACCCCTCCTACGCTCCAGGAAAAGGCTAGAGAAGACTTTGGCTTATCATATATGGAACTATGTGTTACTGGGCCAACCTCCCCGCCATGGTGAACCGGTATCATTCTGCCACCTTACAGATTACAATATAGACGTAAACCAGCTGCAGATTTAATCCATTCATCTGTATGTTTTTTATCTCAATCATTCTAAGATTATAACAGACGTAAATAAAACATAAAAAGACAAAAACATTTATGCTTTACATCCATAGTACCATAGCTTTACATCCTGAAGCCTTTGCTACTGCTGTTGCCCTAGCACAAGGGTCCTCAAACTTTTTAAACAGGGGGCCGGCGTGCGGATGAAGTGGCAGGCAGTCATCTGTGGCTGCTTGGTTTCCCCCCCCCCAACCCCGGGCGGAGGCTGGGGGGGGGGTGTCTGTAAATACCGGGGGCCGGATTGAGGACCCTGGGGGTCTGTATCTGGCCCGCGGGCCGTAGTTTGAGGACCCCTACCCTAGAAGCTAAAGCTTACTGCTTAATTAGATAGCATGGTTTCACCTAAAATCTCAAATAAGCATCTGCTGGAGCCAATTAATTAAACCATGTAATGAAAATCAGTGGAAAAAAATTCACTTTTGCCTTAAAGCTTTTCCTCTCATGTGATTAATTTTGCTATATGGGTCTAACCAGAGGAAAGAAACATTGCTGATGAACTTTCACTGCTGTCTAAAGACAGTTCATACTATGATCTCTTAACAGGCATCGGTAGATAACAGAATTGTCACCAGCCCACATGAAAGATTCACTCTCCTGACTGTATGCTACCTTACAGAGAAGATAAAAAAAACATTTAGTATCTCTTAGGATAAATAGGTAGATCTAGTAGAGGCAGAAAGTATAAGCATTCATGGTGATTTGTTTTTATATCTGCCTGAAACTTGGACATGATCTATAAAAGGCATTTGGACAGCCTTAGTTAGCTAAACTCGGCATGTTAAACTAAAACCAGGGAAAAGGTAAACAACTGCTCTTTGATTTACATTACTCCCTTACCACTACTCCCTTACCACTGCTTGTTTGCAGACTTGTACCAACCAACATACAAACAAGGAAGGAGGAGATAACTGCACATGATGCATACCTCCCCACAAATGAAAAATTTCAGACAAGCCAGAATTTATTTCCACAACTAACAAGAAGTCTGTAAGCTTTAGAAGTGGTACATGGTTCTCAGAGGGACACTGATGAAGCAGTGGGTAGGCACTGACTCTCTAAGAAAAAGTCCATTTTGTAGCCAGCTGAAGAACTTACTGGTTTACCGTTGTGATTTTACTGACCATCACCTAGAACACTGAATCAATTCTAGGCGCTGTTACTGTGTTACAGGAAGAGCTTATATTTGGTGTGGAGAAATCTGTTCCAGGAAAATCTTTCTCCTTTCAATATTTAGCTACTCAAAGGGTAACAGTCCAGATAGATTAAAAAATGGTAAGGCAGCTCTTCAGCCAATTCGATTTTACCTAAAAATATTATTTTTGTTAGGAGTTTAACTGGAATGGAAATATCACATTATAGGATCTGGCAAATTTTAAAACAATCCTAAATGCAGGCATAGACCTGAATTACTAATGAAGAACGTTACTTTCAAAAGATGTCCTAGTTCTACACTGTTTTATTTATCTGACAACAGAAAAAAGACGCTAAGCTAGACCAACAGGAAATATGAAAGAAATCCCAGTCACAACTTTTTTTTCATTTACTAGCAAAGTAAATTTACCAAAGTTATCTGAATTACTTCAGACTGCCACTGATAGAAACAAGAACAGAAGATGATACCTTTAATTAGGAGTAGTCTCTTTGTGTTGCCTCAGTTATTTCCCTGTAAATCCAAGCCACTATTTAAGACAAAAAGGAAAGTGATAGTGATCTGTGTTTTCTGACCTTTGGTGGTTGTTTTCAGCCAAAACACCTGCCCCGTTTACCCCACCTCTCAGCAAAAGGCACCTTGCTTCTCTTCACCCTGATAAGGTTTAGCAGCTGTTTACACCTGCTTGTTTGATCAGGGTCACCAAGCATGCTATCTGAGCCCATGGAAACTGCAGTCTCACTTTTCTCCACATTGTAGCCATTGCAGTAGTATAGTGTTACAAAACCATCTGATGTTTGTATGCACTATCCATTCCTGACTCTCTGTGTGGATCCATTACTTTCAACACAGCATTCTCTCTGATTAAACAAGCCAGCTCAGAATGGACAAAGTTCAGTAAAGATGTGTACACTGAGCTATATGACACTCACCTCAGCCGGCAATTACAGAGATTTCCCACCTTCTTCCTGAGAGAATTTTCTTCGTGCAGGATCAGAGGTGACTCCTTATGACAGGTCTTTCCATTTGTTAAGGCTAACATTCAGATTTTTTTGGCTGTAGTCCAGTGAACATCAGATGACCAGTAAAAATGTTGGTTTTAAAGATATACTGCAACTGGCAATAAGGCCATCCTATCACCCATGAGCTAAATTCAAGCTCTTCATAGCTTTTGCATTGCTAAGAAGCATTTGCTGCTTATGGAGTCACATTTGAATACTCAAAAGGTATGCGCACACTCCACCACACCTTTCACACAAGAAGGCAGCATCACTATGCTCTACAACTTCATAACCTAGAAGTATTGCAGATTAGTATGAGCAATCCAAAACAGTAATTGCAGAATTTTTCTCATCTTTGGCTACATCCTCTTTTCCTTTGCACCCTTCATATCATTTTCTACTCTTAAGAAACACAAGGTACTCATCCTCATGAGCTATTTGCACCCTCCCCTCAGGTTCATATTCTACATTGACAAGACTGAAACTGAAAAGGGGGAAAAAAGGTTTCAGTAAAATGTTCAGAATGTCTGAACCCTGCCTGGCTGAAGAGCCCTGGCTCTCTAAAACAACCTGGGGGATGGATTTGCTTGGTTCAAAACAAGACACAGGTATTCAGACCTCTCAGGATCACTATCAGAATGCTCTTTCACTAACTGGACTCAACAAGCTCAACACCTAGCCTCAGTCTGCGTGGCTACTTCATATCTTTCCAGTGGAGTAAGTGTAGACCAGATTAACACAGACAGATTACTGTAGACAGATTCATAGCACCAGACAAGTTAGCAAACTTCAAACATTAGAAGGGTAAAACAGATCACACTGCCTTGGAGAGACTGAGAGAACTGAGGGTAGATTTTCTAGTGAAAAGCAATACTTTTCAACGCATGGCAAGATAAAAGAAATGCCAAATAGTTTTCCTGCAAGAATTTAGGTTGATTTGGACTGGATGGGAACCTAGCCTACAAGAACTGTTTGGTTTTCAAATGTAAGCTATGGCTTGCACACACTTGAGACTTAAAAAGTACTTACTACTTAAAAAGAATCAACTGAATGTGACAAAAGAGAGTGCAAGAGCATGCAGGTATTCTGCTTACAAAAGGCTAGTGAAACTATGGTTCACTTTTGTAACTGATTGCCATTGTAAGCTATTCATGCTCCCTCCTCACCCCCAAAAGCTTTAGCCCAAATTATAACTGTAATTAATAATCTATTCAAGTTACTGTGTAGTATATAAACTTGAGAAACAGTGATGCACTTCATTCAGACCTCTTAATTCTCTCCTGGAGCATTAGCTAAGAAGTACAGTTTGCTACCTAAAGGGTGGGGTGTACTAGTCAAGACATGATTCATGTAACAAGTTACGTCACAGAGCAGGTTGGACAGTTAACAGAAAAGCAAAATAAAAGTGCTAATGAATCAAATTTTTTAGTGTACAACAACTACTAGATTGAGATATTACAGGATTTTTGGCTAGAAAGAGCCCAGGATTTCAACACAGCAATGCACTTAAGTGTGCCTATTGATAGTTTAAGGTTGTTAAGTGCAAGTCACCAGAGACTAAATGTTCTGTGAAAAATGAAACAAACAAAAAAAAGGACCCAAATGTAGGACTGGGATGCTGAAAACAAGTGTCGTCCCTGAGACACTAGCAGGCCAAAGGGAGCAGAAGTCAACACTGAGATGCTGCATGTTCAAATTTCTGCCATCAGCTGCTCTCCTGCAGTGTTGCTGATGGAAAAAAAAGGATGAAAAAAAATGCAATTTCCATCCTATGAATGCTTTTTACTCAATTTTCAAAGCTCCTTTTCTCTTCAGCACCGGGAGGAACTCCTCTCCCTGGAGCAATATGAACCTCAAAGAAAGCAACTCCAGTATATGTTGCTGAGAACATGCTTAGTGAAATTATATAAAAGTTTCTCAAATAGGAATCGAGCAGTTATTTTATCAGTTCTGGGTATCTGCAGAGAAGTGGAAGATTGGTTATGAAGTGCTACAACTACACCATTTAAAAGAGGTTTTTCTTTAGAAAAGGGGAAATAGAACCCCAGAGATTAATATTTAATTATTCTACTATTTTCTTTCTTTTTATTCTTTTACTGTGAGACTAAAGATAAAAACTGAAAAACGCTATAAATAAGCCCATTATAATGGCAATGCTATCTGTTCTGTCTCTACTGATAAGCCAGTGACCTGACTGTGTCACTTCCAGAACCTGCCAAGTCAGCTTGTAAAAGCAGTTTCACAGTGGTAACAGTCCTCCCTGCCAAGAGCTGCAGGGATCCACACAGCAGCCTCTTAACCATGGAAATAAAGGCCTGCTATCACAGAGCCTTTCTCCTAAGGACCCGAGAGTGCTCAGAATTACTTAGTAACCAGCTGCTGTATTTGCGGAAGGTGGCTGCCAAATACATGTGTACACACACGGGCACACACCCACATTTGCAGAGAAAGAGCAAGCACCTTGCACTGAGCCACACCGAAGGCACTTCTTACTCTCCCACAAAGGAAACCTGACCTGTGCTGTGTAACTAAGGAGAAGGTGCAGTCATGCCCTCAAGATCCTCTACCATCAAGGACAGGTAAAAGAAAGGAATGGTTCTTATAGAGCCAGGGCCAAATGAGAAATGCATGATCCTTTTCCAGTTCCCTAGTACACTCTCCCTAGATATCAGCATCTTTACAAATCTCTTCCAAGAAAGAGAACTGAAAGCAACCAGATGTACTTCTATTACAGTTCAGGAAAAATAAATTAAAACAGACAGAAAAAAATCTTAGGTATGCTAGCTTTGAATTACAAGAGAGAGCTTATTATAAAATACTACTCTGAATGCAACTGAGAAGAAATGCAACTAATCTTTGTGTAGTAAATTCTACCAGTAGCAATTTTGTTTCCTTTTATTTTTCATGCTTGCTTTTCATTAGTTAGGATAATGTATCACAATTGAAATAGGACTAGTCAACAAGCTAGAAAAAAATCTGTTTTTCATATGGTGATAAAAGACAGCTGTTACTTTACCTGTCTTCTATACTTGAGCTCACTACTGGAAATACTCAAGTAATCTGCAAGCTAACCAATGTTCCCCCAAGAAGTAAACTATGGAGTATTTGAGACTTAAATCCAGGAGCAAGTGGATGTAAAAACCCCCAGAGACACCAAAATGTGTGCATCCAGCCACCTCTTGTCTGTATCTGGCCTTTTTAAAGATACAAGACTTTTGGATCAAAGCCTGACATATGCATGTTGGTGACTGCCAGTCCTCACTGACATCTGAGAAAGTGAATGTTAGTCTGGGAATGTAAATGGCGCCTCCAAATTATGCAGCACCTCTGAAGAACTAGATAGCATTGCCAGAAATGGCAAACAGCCCAATTCCTCTTCTGGAGACTTAAAATACTGACAGTCTTCTGGCCATCAAAATACTGTCAAGTGAGCCATTCAGTAACAAAGAACACAGTCTTAAAAGAATACTTCTGTGATGGAAAGCCAAGAAGACATACTGTCTGAGAGGGAAAAGTGTGTGTGTGTGTTAAGATTATGCCTTATGTTTCTGTAATAGCGTATCTGAACTACACCTATGCGTACATAGTAACATATTTTTACATGCACTATATATCTGTGTATTTGTACCTGTTTGCAGGACACAGGGTGGCACAGGCACTGTGATTTAAAAAACAGACACAACCCATTTTCCATGAAGCTGCTTCTCCAGTGCTGAAATTCCAGCCAGTGCACGGATTTATTATTGCAACATAGACCTGTCCCAAGACACATCTTTGCCTACCTGGGAGGTTTTTGTGTCACGTCTCAAAGCTCAAAAACATCACTGGAAAAACTTTCAGTGATTTCAGTGGCTTATAACTCAGCTCAGAGAATAAATGTGAAGCGAGGGTCATAGGGTTCCTGTTATTACTAATTACTGTAGTAATAAATTATAGAGAGCTTGCATTTCAGAGCACATGGTTTGCTAAGCTGTTTGATGAATTCTTATATTTACCACCCAGTTTTGTACCTAAAATGCAGGAGCTGTGGGAATCTTTAACTTTTACAAGCTAAGCCTATAAACTGAACCTGTAAAATAGGTTTAGTTTTCAGCATTCAGTTTCCCTACAAGCATAAAAGCTGAGCTTGTGTGACACAATGTGCCTATTTCTTTTACTTGGCAGACTGAAATGAAAAACAAAAGCGCTGTTCTGAAGAGGCACCAATATGAAGACTACCGGAGCAGCATCAGAACAGAGCTCCTGTTCCTAGTGGCTGGCTCCATCCCCATTCTCCATCTCCAGAACCAAATGTCAGTATTGCCCTTTTCAAATGACTGTCAATACTTACAGGTACAATTATACAAACCTCTTATTGCATTATACTACACAGCAGGACGAATCACTTATGAGCATCAAGGATGTATATTACAGAACAGCATATACTGCCTGTACTTAGAGAGCCACTGAGATAATCTCCAAATAGACTTCAAAAGGTTTCCATTTTTAACTGCCTGGAGAATACAAAGCCTATACATGTATTACTTTATTGCTAACATTTAAAATAAGCAGCAAAGCAGCAGAATTATTCTTCCACCATCCTGTGGTCTGTGAAGCCTGCAGTCTGGGAAGTGACTGCGACTTCCCACAAAGTCACATGACACTTACAAGTCTATAAAGCAATTTTTTTATGAAACCCAAGAGCACAGAGGAAACATGTATGAAACACTGTTATACTACGGGTTTATTCACACTCACTGGAAAGGGCTGTGTAACTATCTTTGCTGTTTGAGTAAACAATTTACATTTGATAGACAAATTGAATATTCATATCAAGCACCTGAGTTAACCACAACATTGAAGCTCCGCTTCCAATTTATAATGTACTATTCCTAAGTTAAATCACTAAAAAAAACAATCAACAAAACAAACACATTTTTTACCGTTTACCCCTAATGGTTTTGTGTGTTTTAAAGCATCCAGATATAAGCTAGGTGAACTGTATCACCTTCTTCTGAATGATACCCAAAACATTTGTTTAATTTCCAAAAGGAAGAAATGTGTTCACTTACATGATTTCTTTTGTTTTCTCCACCTTTTATAGATGTAATAACTGTCTCAGAAAAAACCGTTGATCCAGTTTTGTTATCAGTAACCTGACACAGCAAAAGAAGAACAAAATATCAAAGTACATTTTCTTATTAGTCCTTTTTTACTCTCAGTTGTACATTCTGCAATAATTAACCCACTTCAACCCCCTCTTTTTTTCCCATTTTGCTGTCACTCACACAAAATCCTAATCTGGTGGGGAAAAGTAGATGACAAGGCTACCTCCTAGTCTATTTAAAATGTCACTGTAATGAAGCTAACTGAGCAGGATATCATCATTCTTTTTGGTGCTTCTTGTAATAACTGTACCTGTGTTCTACTTTCAGCGGGCACTTTTTTCAAAATAAATTATTATTTCATGGTAAACTTTTATGACATGTGCCCCTACACAGTGATTAGGCAAGCAAATATGATACAACAAAACCCCAAAGTAATTACCATCATAAAAGTTTGTGCTCCAAATAACCTTACTTCTCCCCAAAATGTGCAAAATCATTTTTGTTTTTGAGAAAAGGTGTCTAAGAACCAGCAGTTTGCTATATATGCTTTCTCATACCTTATCAATTTCTTGATGAGTTTGAACAGTTTTATTACCAATTCTGGTTTCTGTGTTGGACTCGTTATGGTAGTTGGGAGGTAAGTTTTCAAAGTTTACTTCCGACAGTTTTTTTGCCCCTTCCTCTTCAGCTTCCATCTGCCAAATTTAAATAAACCAACTGAAAATTAGCAACAATTACACAGAAAACAACAAGCAATGGCTCTTGTGCAGCCCTTATTAACACCCTGTTTAATTCTATGATGCTGTTGGTACAGATCCCCCTGTATGGGAACACCTACTCAGCTGTTTGAGGCAGTGGCCACAGCAGCTCTTCTAATGGACTAGAAAAACAGCGGTGAGCTAAACCCTTGAGCTCTGGCCTTTTTAAGCCAAAATCAGTCCCTGGGAGGAAAAAGTATGCAAAGACTACTGACAATTTGGTATCTGCACAGGCTGAGGCCAGTCAAGAGCCCATCTTCCTATTTTTCCCACTAAACACTTAAGACAGGCTTTCCCATCTGACAAAGAACAGAAAATATTCTGGCAGGCCAGAGACACATAGCCAAAGCCCCCTGAAGTCAGCAGAAGCAGTCCTATAGATCAGGGTGCACACATCCCAAATTTCATTCTCTGTTTCAGTTCCCAATGTCTTCCTTTGCCAGATGAAGGCTCAACACAGAAAATGAGTGCTCTTTGAATCAGAAAACAAAAGTAAGCTCAGCAAAAGGGCATGAGTCTCATGAACCACATACACTCTTGAAGAAGTTGTGTCCTTTTGTTATTTGCAACTGCCATAACAGAGCTAGGAGGTCACAAGTTCAGCCAGGCTGAACAACAGAATTTTTCCCAAGACAGAATTTATCTTCCTGGTGTGTCTGTTTGTTTTAAATGACAGCTGCAAACCTTTTTAAGTATAAAGCATTTTTCTGCTAAGAGGCAGCTCAGACAATGCACATTTTGTGTTGTATACAGACCACTCCTCACGCCAGAACCGACTATAGGAAAACAGGCAGAATTTTTTGCTACATCCTTATTCATAACTAAGCATACTTCTGGCATTGTAAAGGACACTAAAAAAAAAAAAGATCTGTCTCAATGTGTTTGCAGTCTAAATGAAGTAGATGACAGAGGCAGACTTCAACAACTGTCCAGGTGAGTACGAGTTCAGAATTTATCTAATTATCGTCAACAGAGGCCTGTTTCCCCAGTGGGTTGTTAGAAAAGGGTTTTTTGAGCTATGTATTTTTGAATGAGAGGAAAAGAGAACTCAGAAGAAAGATTCTTAACACGGAGGGAAGAAAAGTGCAGCAGTAAGGGGAACACAGGAACAAGGTCCCTGACAGCGACAGGAGGCAACAGCTTGGGAGCTAGGCTCAGCTCCTGGCTTGGAAACTGGTCCCGGGCAGTGCTGGGCAAACGACAGGAGATGAAGGGACAGAACTGCATCAGAAATAAGCGGCTTCTCCATACGTGCTTTCGGGACTCTCTTACACCTTTGAATCCTGGCTTGGGAGAGCCTCGTGTCTTAGCTCCTGCCGTACAAAGACAATAAATTAACTCCTCTTCACTCCTCCCCTTGCCGCGGACTATTGTTCTCTCTCATGAGCATCCAGACGGACTATCCGCCTGCGGTTTTACCTCACGATCTGCCTGCCGTGCTGCCAGCGCCGCCGCGCACACGCCCGGCGAGCCCCGCGGCCGCGATGTGAGGAGCGGGGCGGGAAAGCCCGCCCTGAGCGGCACCGCGCCAGCGCCGGCGGCCAGACCTCCCGCCGCAGCGGGCGGCCGCGCCAGCACCCCCGCCTCCCCCGAGGGGAGCGACGGCAGCAGCGGCGGGCACGGAGCGGGAACGGTTTTCACGGTCCCTCAGCCGCGGAGCGCGCAGGTCGCCGCCTCAGGCAGCGGCTCCTCACGGAGAGGCGCGGGGAGGGCCGGCCGCCGGCTTGCTTTATCGCACGCATCGGCGCGGCCCCACTGAGGGGACGCGGCGAGGCGGCCGCTGACAGGGATCGACAAAAGCGGGCGAGAGGCTGGCGGCCGAGGCGCTGCCCGCAGGTGCGGCCTGGCGCGGGGGGTGAGGGAGGGAAGGGCCCCCCCTACTCCGCAGGGCCCCTCGGACCCCTCCGCCGCCCCCTCACCTCTTGCACCGCGTTGCGCAGCTTGTGCTGCGTGTCTTCCATGAGCGCCTCCACCTCCCGCAGCATCTCGCCCAGGCTGGCTGCCCGCCGCCGGCCGCCGCCGGCCGCCGCGGCGCTGCACAGAGCCCCTAGCAGGGCCGCCAGCAGTAGCCATCGCTGCCGCGGACCCGCTCCCGCTCCCCGCCGCATCCCGGTGCCGCCGCTCACGCCGCTGCCCCTCAACGGTGCGGGCTGGCGGCGCGGAGGTGGGGCGGGGTGAGGCGGGAGCGGGCGGCTCCGCAGCGCCGGCCCGGCTCCGCAGCCTCCCGCCGGCTCCGCAGCGCCGGCCCACATTGGCGTGGCCCGGCCCCCGCCACCGCCCCCCGCCGCAGCCCCGGGCGGGAGGGCAGGCGAGGCAGGGCGCGAGACCCGGGCGGGAAGCCTCGGCCCGGGGGAGCGGGAAGGCGGGAACGGGGCGAGGCTGAGGGAGCTGTGGGGAGCGGTGCTGAGGGACAGGAGCAGTGTGACTTTCCCGGTCAGACCCGAGGCCGCCTTCTGTTCATTTAACAGGTTTGATGCCAAGAGGATGGTGGGAGCTGCTAGACGTCTCCATTATGCCGTTCGCTTTCCAGTCTCCAGCGAAGATTTTCTAAAGATGTTTTCAGGCTCTGAGAACCAGCCCTGTCTCTGCGAAGTGATATACCCTGCACCTGGCTGGCCAGCATCCTGCTTCCTCTGATTGTTTCCTTTCAAATTTATTTCTAAAAGAATTCAGACAACATCATCATTTTGTACCCATGTGCCTCTTCCCCAGTTTCCACACTATTTTTCTTCTTCCTGCTGCACCCCAAGAGCTTCACGGACAGTTTTTGCTGCAGCCAGCTTGCTGCTCTGGGTCAACATTGCTGTGCTATGAGAGAACTGGCCTGTAAGTCTCATTTCATTTTGGAGCCTGGGCGAGTGATAATAGTGAGTAAAGTATTTCTGCAGAAACTATTTCAGTCCTTAAAATTTCCTGCAAGTGCGTTATTACAATAATCACCGGTATAAAATCCAGTGTTATTGGCCACCTAAGGCAGCCTCAGTCAGCTTTGAATGCCAGCAGGAATGCAGTAAGGAGCAGTGGAGATGGGAAGGCCCCTGTGTCCCCAGAGGGAAGCCCTTCCCTGTCTCCCAGCCACAGCACATCATACTTCTGTTCAGTGCCACAGAAGGTTTCATACTGGATGCACCATAAATTTTAGTTTATTGGTACAATCGTTTGATTTTTTAAAAATATATACTTCCTGGACTACACAATTTAAGTAATAACGAAAGTTAGGAATTATCTGAAATGAATTAATAGTTTAGCTGTGTTCCATCACGTTGCAGGAAGTATGGCACATGAAACAATCCTCTACTGCCAGAGAAATGTTTAGACAACATACTCCTCTTTTCCACTTCTGTCTTCACAGTTAGGTTTTCCGTTCATTCACCGCCTCAAATCAGCTTAATAATATTGACATTGTACAGGTGACACTTAAGTAACATTTAGAATTCTAACTTAGCTTTGAGGAGAAACTGAAGATTAGATCAGATAGAATGAAAACATTTTTAAAAATACCTGAGGCCCAAATTCCCAAAGGTGTTTAGTCATCAGACTCCCAAGGAAATGGAACAGAAGCTAGACAGTTCTTTTTAATATCTTTGTAACGTTGGGCCTCAAACCAAACCAGACTAAACATATGTAAGTGTCAATTGCCTAAGTACTTTGGAAGATGTGGGTCTAAAAAAGCTAAAATCTCCCTCTCTTACAGTGAGATGAGGGCCATAGTCCCAAACCCTCCCTTTGGTAAGACACTCCCATGCTGCTTTTGCTAAATGTGGTTTAAAAAAAACAACCCTGACATTGACAGGGCTGATGGGGTAGAAAGTCAAGCATCATTTGACCAATTAACAACATGCTGCAGCATACACTTTATTCAGTATTGTTGCAGTGAATTAAGACTACATTCATCTTTCAATATGGAAAACTACTGTGGAATAAGCTTACAATGCAATTACGGCTCCTCTGACTGTTTTCACAGGTTTGAACTCAGTTTTCCTAGCTCCTTCAAGTGAGCTTTCTTTGGACAGGGATTCAGCTGAGTGATCAGGGTGCATTTGTATCCCAGAATGGAAGATCTGCACCTGAAGTCGGTGCAGAATAGCTCGTCTGTTTTCCACTGTCACCTTGGTTTACTCTGTAATAACTTCCTTGTGCACACAGGGTTTTAGACTGACTATGGTTATAGCCAAGTGAGCCAGATGATGTCTTCTAAGCTCAACCTGCAGCATCCTAAAGTACCTGCTTAGATTAGCACTTCACCATGGAGCTGCTGAAGTCCCCTGCACCCACAACTGTGTCTGCAAGGAGAACCATGGGCATGGGAGTGGTATGTCTTGCTTATATGTTGAGCTGGCAAGACACAAACCAGGTCTAGTTCACAGTGACCCCATGTTGTGACTGAGCTCATTAGGCTTACTGAAAGGCAGGTATATACATTAGGGTGTGGTACATTGCTAGCAGCCTGACATGATCCCCAGCATGATTAGGTTCTTCCCTGCATTTGGAGCTGGGTTCTTTTCCCCTCAGTACCACTTGGTCTGCTGTGTATAGGGACGTTGCAAACTAAGAGGGAAAAATTGTCATAAATGGTAGTGCACTTAAACTTAGGTTTTGTAATGATTAATCTGTACCTTCCTTCTTGGCCCAGTCCACAGTGCCTATACAAAAAGTATTTATCTACATGGAAAATTTTGGAGGTGCACGTTTATTCAAATACAGTTGCATTACTATGAACTCAGAAGTATGTACTCCCAGTACCTGGATAATTTTTTGCAGGTAAGTCATAGCAAAGCATGCCTAACATGAGAGCTGTTACTGGTTTATTTTTCTTGCAGCAGAATTTGAATGCCCATGTAGAAAATTACACCTTTATAGCTATGTGTTCAATAGTACAGAAAAATAGCTACACTTGTGTAATTATACTGACATACAACTTAGATCAGGGCCTTAGGTACTTTAATTGCTTATACTGAGAATGTTAAACTTAGATTATCTCCCACTGAGGATAGCAGGAAAATTCCCATAAATTTCAGTGGGACTTACACTCTGTCTTTAAACAGAATTACTGAGGATCAGAAGTAACTTGTAGTATTGATCACTTCTTCTGGTCATTTGTTCTACCATTTTTATTTTGTATGATTAAAACAACAGTGACAAACACAACAAAATTTTAAAAGATAAAAATTCACTTGTATTTAATATAACAGGACCCTGTAATCAGGTTATCTCTACTACATTTTTACAGCAGGAAGAAAGTCACATCTATTGAGAATACTGTTCTGTTTAAAAGCATGCTTCTGAGGACATAGGATTAACTGTGAATAGTATGTTCTTAATGTTGGACTGGTGCAAGGTCTTGTTTAAAATTGCTAGGTAAGAGATATCAGAGAGAATATGTTTTGGTCTATAATAAAATTTCATAGCTAAGGTGCAGCCCTTCAGAAAGCTGTTATTTTTCTAAGAGAAACACAGCTAAAGAGCATCTCTTCTTGTACACATAAATAACACAAAAAACCTACATTGCACAAAAACCATTTATTATCTTTTTGCCAAGATATCATTCATTCTTAGACATTAATTTATTAATTTAGAAAGGGTATCATAAGCTGGAATAATTTTAGCTGGAAACATAGGTAGGAAAAGCATGTCCCAGAGATATTACATTAAAAGAATTTTTAAGACTTAGGTCAGCCTCAATACGAGACCCTTAAGGTTGATTTGAGGCAAAAACATCCCCCAATCATGGTGAATGCATTCTTGTCAAAGCCAGACATCATGTGAATCAGTGATTCTGGAGAATAGAAACCACCTGGCTGGATGAGTTTTGAGACAAAAGACCGTGTTCCTGAAAGCAGCAGGGCAGGGAGTTGTGCATGTTTGATTTATTTTTTCCCACACTTTGTTTATTCATTTAAAGGCAGTATATTATGTTCTGTTTTCTGTGTTTCAAACATCTGTTATTTTGCATGTTCATTTGCCAGTTAATCAAGTTCTTTCCCTTTCCAACAATTGTACTGGGAACAATCAATCAATTAGCTGCAGAAAAAAAGAATAGTAAGATGTCTGGCTAATATACAACCTATAATATGAAAAGAAAAGGCAGCCTTCTGAAGTATGTAAATATAAACAACATCAAACATCTGTACAACAAAGAGAAACTCTATCACCAGCAGGCAAAAATTCCAGAAATTGAAAGCCTAAATTCCCTGCTGAAGGGGGAGGAGAGCATGAGAAAGGGAGAGCAGAATTAAGAGGGGTAATTAACAACAATGAAGTTTGCAGTTTCTACCCTTTTAAGCCATAGATGTCGCAGACATTCATGTGAATTTCCCAGCAGAGGCTGTACCAAATAGCTGCAGTCAGGCTAGGAGGGCTGCTGAGGCTGATAATGCCACGGGATCACCCTGCTGCTGGGCTGAACCTGTCACCTGCAGAGCAAATTTGCCTTGACTACCCTTGCTCCCTGCAATGCTCCTTTCCCTTACTCCCCAAGTATGCAGGACACCTACACCAATGTACCCATTCGGTAATCTTGGCCCATAAAGATTTTGGTATGAGTCTCATGGGAAAGCTGGCCAATTCAGCGATGGGTGGTCAGTGGAGGATCATAGCTGACGTCCTGCAGGAGACTCTGTTGTGCCAATGAGTCCCTGCTAACAGCAGCTGGAAAGACCAGGTGTGACAGTAGCCAAGGGAAAATCAAACTCAGTGTAGGTAACTGACAAAGCGGAATAACAACAAGTGGCAAACCAAATGCTTATTGGTCTACAGTAAATTTATATACCCATACTACAGTCTTGAAAAATATTGTTTAGCATGTCACCAGTAAGTTTCATTCCCCAGTGAAACTGATTGCGTTATTAATGTGGTATCAGTTAGGAGTTTTCCATGGGACCTCGAGGGAATATCCAGACAGATCAAGATGTGATAACAGTACTGATTGTCTACTCTTTTTACTAGTCAGATTGCTTAGATTTACAAAGCTCTGAGTTGTAGTAAAAATATTTTTCTACTCACATAGGGTTTTACAGTGTGGAAACTTGTAAATGTCAGAACTGAATAACTGTAACTATAAAAAACCACAGAGTTATTTTGCTGGATCAGCTCAGTGTTTAACTTTCTGACCATTTTTATATGTTAAACATATATAAAATTTTTAGCTCAATCTGAGATCTAGGAGCTTGAAGAAAGATTTAGGAAAGAATTAGGGATTTCAAAGCAATTAGAGCAGAATCATTTAATGATTCTAAGTTTTGTCAGGTCTTGCTCAAGTAAATAGGTGTTAAGGACACTGAAATGCTAACATACGTTTAGGAGAAATCAGACTGCAGTGAGAGGAATATTAACAGACAAGAGTTTTCCTGGAATTATGGGTCCTGAAAAATTCCTAATTTGATACTTTTTGGGAATAACTGTGCCTCATTCTAGTTTAACTTGCTCTGTAAGTCAATTAAATCACAAAGTAGTAAGACCTTATTTTAAAATGCAATAGTATCACACACAGATCTAATTATGAACAGTTACTGTATTTAACTCCACGCCATGTCAGAACCAGAGTAACATCAAAGTTCAGGTGAACACCTTGTGGGCTTTAATTTAACAGATTGAAGAAGAGATTTGTGGTTTGCTTAATTTTATTTCTTTAAAGAACAAAGGGACTTGTATTAGTTTTATTTTCACATCTGCAGAGTTTAGAGTGAAGCTCTATTATCTCCATTTGGTTTTCTCATGGATGACTAAAATTTTCTAGAAGTTAGGTTGTCATGTGCGAAGGACTTACAAAATATTGACCTATCAGCACACAGTAAATCCTTTACAGTCTTTTCAAACGCAGTCATCGTGTGGCGGCTGTACTTCACTCAGGAAAAACAGAATTATACAAATACAAATATTGTTCAGTTTTATTGGCACATTATTGAGCAAGATAGCAGCTACACATTTGAAATATGAACATGCTTTGATGTAATTTTTATTGCTTTGTAGACAGTATTTTCCTTTTCAGGTACTCCAGGTTTTAACTGGTGAAGACTTAACTAATCAACAATGTCTATTTTTTTAGTGTGCCTTGTATTGTCTCAGTTAGTCATGACAGGAGCAGATGGAGCAGTGAGTCACTGACCAGACATTATTAGAGCTGTGACAACAAGAAACTGGATGAAACCTCTAAAATATCTGCTTTCCAGACCACAGAAATATAGCATATTGAATTTGCTTTGACTTATGTGAACTGCAAAGCCTGGTAAGGACTCTTTTCTACAATCACAAGGATAAATTATCTACATAGGCAAACAGCTGTGTTCTAGCACATTTCCTAGACACTTTAAATACCACTGCAAGCCATTGGCTCTGTTTAAAAATAATGATCTGTGGCAATATGGTTCTGAAAGTTATAAGAAAGCATTTTGTTCTATTTGTAATGCATAAGTCCATGGCAGTGGATGGAAATCTTTCTGCTGCTCAAATGTATTGTGTGTCTGCATTCAGACATGTAGACATGGCACTTAGGGACATGGTTTAGTGCTGGACTTGGCAGTGTTAGGTTTACAGTAGGACCCAATGATCTTAAAGGTCTTTTCCAACCTAGAGGATTCTCTGCTTCTATACAATCAAATTACACTTTAAAACTTGTGCATGCCATATTATTCTAAGTATCTGAGAAGTGCAATATTATCTGATAAATGAAAATATAAATTCTTTTTACAGAAGTGTGCACATGTATTTTTTTGAGGGAGGGAGAGGGTGTCAACTGACAGTTCGTAGCTACAAACACTTTTGTGAGGACTGTCGTATTTCATGCTTTTAAGACTTGGTGGGTAAGAAAAAGGTGTGAAATACAGGACCTCTATCTCTGATCTTTTTCAGAGTATATTTCAGATCAGTAAGTAACAGTTGAAAGTTTTTAGTGATTCATATTAAATGAATATCTCCACTCAGTTTGCAGTAGATACATAGTTGATAGCTTTGCTGATACCACTTCCAAAAAGCAAGAGGGTTGGCTATCAACAAATATTAAGCCATTCTCTCCTTATCAGAGGGGATCCTTCCAGGCCACTGTTGAATCCTGTTGCCTGCATAGGATAGGGAAGCAGGTCCCCTTTTGCTCAGAGGTGATATATGTAGAGAGAAGCTATCCTAGATTCAAATGTTTTAGTCTATTCCATGGCATTACTTGGGGAGCAGTCCTGTTAGCTTCAGCAGTTTGTAACATGAAGTTAGGTATGACCTCAGTCTTGGTACATGTCTCATGTCCTAGCCTCAGTTCCCCTATTCTGCTTCTTGAAATTGTACTGTAGGCAAACATAACATGTATATATGAAAGTTGGGACAAAAGAATCAAGAAATGGGCAAAGAGCTGCTGTGAAATCAGGTCAACGGTGACTCATGAAGAACGTATCTGCAAGAGAAGGAACCAAACGTAGGGAGAGATTAAGTGGGTTGAAGGTAGACAGGAACTCATACAAGAAGAATTGAAAAGTTAACCCCTAGAGCAGTAAGGACATTTTCTGCAGTGACAGAAAACTGGCTTGGGATGTGGGAAGAGAGCAGCAGTGTGATGGAAATGCTGCGGCGAAAAAGTGCTTGGGAGTGATTGTATGAAAGAAAGTGACATGGACAAAACAATGAAGCTTTAGCAGGGAAACAAAAAAGCTAGTTCAGAAGAGGAAAGGACTGCAGGAAGTAAAACCTGAAGCTAGTTTAAAGGAGAATGAAAATAGAAAATGTGCTTGCATGGAATGAGGGACATAGGAGAAGAAAGAACCAAATGCACAGTGAGAAATGGAAAACTTTTATCATACATGTAATACAAAAACCCAGACATTTAATTTGAGGAAAAAACTGCTTGACTTTTTTTTTTTTTTTTTCTTTACAAAACATAGGGAATCTAATGTGTAATATGCTTTGGTTGTGTATGAGGATAAAATTTTTTTCATCCCTTGCCCATGAATGTGTGTCATACGTTGACCAGTTTTCTCCTCTTTTATGTTATAAATTGCACTTGCTGCTACCAAAAGCCACGGAGATAATATTTGTGTTAGGAGAACATTACAGGCCATGGATCAGCCATCCCCTTCAACCTTTGCAGATTCTAGGCATTCAAGAAATACCCCAAAGGGCACAATGTCATTTATTCCTCAAGCCTTTCTCAAAACAATAAGCAAGTAAGTGAGGGCAAAATACACGAGGTTTGCAGCATGACAGCAACAATTTCCTAGATGACTCACTAGCCAGTAGGTTGTCTAAGGATTTGCCCTAATCATACAAGCAATCCAATCTTCCCTCTTGTGGATTTGTCTTCTGTAACGTATATAGCCTTTCTCTTCCAGATTTCCACTCTCTCTAAACAGTACATTGTAAGTGAGCATCGTTATTCTTCTTGTTTAGTATGTAGTCAAAACTTAGTGTCATTGTCATTTCAAAATAAAGAAAAATGCAAACAATGTGATAAAACCTTATAAGAAACTCAGTCATTCCTATATTCCAGTTTTCCATTCCCTATTGTAAATATATTGTATGAACCTATTTCCCCTGTGCCTGTGTATCTAACTTCACAGGGCATTATGATTTATTTATTTAACAAAACGCAAACCAGAACTTAAGCTAAAATTGGGCATTGTACTTTACTTTCACAAATTTTAGCAGATTTGTCATTATTTGTATCCATGTAAGAGGAACAGCTCTAGTATTTCCAGTTTTTAAATTGCCTGCCATCCTGAATTATGGTATTTTGTGCATCTTTCCATTATGAAATTGCTGTTTGCTTTAATTAGTATTACTTCAAGGATGGGTATTGCTGCCTTTTTTTAAAAAAATAGTTTCGTGCCACACAGTTTTTTGTGGTTGTTATGGTGAATAAGTTTGTGTATTAAATAGAAGAGAACAGAAATACCACAATAAAGGTTAGCCATTCACAGCTGGCTGCTTCCCTAAGGCTACAAAAACATATGAATCCTTCATTTGGAAAGATCTGACTTTTAAAACTCATAAATTAAAGATGCTCTAATCCATTTGCTGAAACTAGGACTAGCCAGTATTCTCAGCTGACTAAGTATCCTCAAAGTTGCTAGTGCAAGTACAAAGTCATTGATACACTGATATTTAACTTGCATATGATCCTTGTTAAAGTACACAAGAAAAAGCCATTAAATGTTTCAGAACAAAGAAATATATTTCATTAAGAAAAAATAGGTGCTCCCTCCATCTTGCCTTACTTGAGCTTGTGAATCATTACATGATCCATTTTCTTCATGGTATGTTTTTCTACTTCAGTACACTATGTCCCCACATCACCTGTTTTTCAAGGTTGTTGTTGAAGCCAAGAAAACAAGGATTCCTCTGTGGAAACTGGTTCATTCAATTCAACCAATTATTCAATTTCTCTTGCAGTTTTCCTTTTCTGATAAGAAATGATCACTGGTGACTCAATTTCTTACATCTGAAGACACAGGAAGTGCACAGAGAAAGGAAAAGGTGGTGAACCCTGGTAACCCCCCTCACAGATCATAAAGATTTGGGAGACACTCTCTCTGTGTCCCTCCCTGCATCTCCTACCTCACCTTCCACTTGCTTACTACCCTGGAGAGATCTGCCTCTTTCCTGAAGCATTTCAGTCGCTGCTCACCTGCAAGCATGCGAGAAGTCTAAGTAAGATTCCACTAAAAAGAGGCTTTTGGGAGTAGACATCCGTTCTGGCATTACTGGTTCCAACCCGCTTGCAAAACCAGCAACAAATAATTGCAGGCAACACTCTCATAAATATTCTGAGATATACTTTCTGGATAATGTAAAAGAACTCTCACTGTCTTGAACGTATATTCAGCTGCTATTTTCCAGCATTTTTCCAATATTCTTCTCGCAAGATACTTAAATTCCTAGTGAAATATAAGGGCAACGTTCATAATCCATATGGAATATCATTTGAAAAAAGTATTATTGCGTATCCCTCTGTAAAGTCACATTATCTGCAATGTATTTGGGCTCTTGTTATTATTTAGCTCTAATACAGAATTCCTATGCACACAAAATATTTTTAAACAGTTTTCTTTTGAATTCAGGATCTTTTAAAATTTGAAGTAGTGGACTGTGATATCTCTCGCAGATTTTGAAACTAGATTTTGATTGTTTACGTATTAAAAAATAAACCTACTAAAATAACAGAATTGGGACTGGGTCATCTACATGGAAAAGTTTTCATAGCTATCTTGCTTCTTAAAAAAATCAAATACTTCTGTATACTTCAATACAAGTAAAGATTGTGCTTTTGATGGAGACCTGAATCCTATGTTATTTAAGAATCAGAAAGGAACTGGGAGCAGAAGCAATGACCAAACTACAAAAATTACAGCAAGTACTTTGTTTTGCAAGTTATTTTCAAGTACTTAAATGTGAGTGGGCCAGAGCGGTGCTGTAAAATGCAAAGAAATTTTTGTGGTCACATTTTAGGAACAGGATCCACCTGCCCTCTACAAAATAAAATCTAGGTGACATTAACATGACAAATGACCCAAAGGAGAGGTAAAAGAGTGACATATGGATAGCAATGGCAACAAGAATTGCTGCATTGCTGCAAGAACTATGAAAATAAACAAGTAGTACCATGAAAGCAATCAGGACAAGACCTCCCAGAACATGAAGATTGTCATTGTCCATAAAATGCTGTTAAAACTGATCACCAGAAACTACAAATAAGCACTAAAATGAGATGCTTTACAAACAGTGGGTATTGCAATGCTGCAGCAGGCATGAGTGCCAGGGTGGTGACACCAAAGCAGCTCTGATGGAGGAGTGATTTGCAATTGTTTCCAGGTGCCCTAAGTGTTACCAGGAGATACGTGGGAGCACAGCAACAGTTGAAGAGGATCACAGACTGTTTAAAACAAGCATTTAGCTTTTGCACTTAGTCTGAAAGTTACAAAAATATGGCTTGCCTGAAAGCTGTGAGCCCTGCACTGATCTTATACTGTGCAAAGAAAAGGAAGAATAGTTGGAAGAAGTTTACCAAATTTATCATTCAGAAACAGGTTGTCAGAAAGGATAAAAAAAGGTGAAGTGGCTGCTTTAAACAAAGAAAAAACAATAAAATCACAGTGGCTGCAGAAAAGCAGAGTATTCATTAGCCATAGGAACAACTGGAATTAAAAGTACAAGTTGTGGAAAGAGAGCGATTACTGAAAGAAGAGAATATACTGATTTCAACTAAAATTCATCAAGAACTTCTCAAAAGCATTAACAATATCCACTTTACTATGATCTTTTGCGAAAGAGGAAGAAACAGCCATAATTTCCCCCAAATGAATGAATGGATTTAAAAAATTACCATTTGTGCAAAGTAGCAAGGACAGAATCTGGAGGAACTGAGGGAACATTAATAAAGTGTCTGGCAAAGCAATCAATGACTGATTTGAACATAGACATACAACTACCAGTTGTATTTTAAAATAAACTAATGAATCAGCATGGTTGTCAGCAAAGTAAGTCATGGTAACTTTCTAGATCATGCTCTAATGCGATGAGGTGATGGGTGCAGAGCAGAAGTGAGATAACTATGCAGAGACAGTGCAATGAAAGACTCATCTGCATTGGGGATTTGCCCAGAATGAGTGAATAATTTACTGGGCCAGTGACTCAAGTCACATTCTTTTCACTTACGAAACCTTTCAGTTTTTGAATACTGTGACTTCTCTGGCTTTTGGAAGTATCTTAGTCTTCCAAGAGCACACTTTTTATTTCAGCACCTTTGAGCATCTTTCTGCAAATAGGCTAGAGGTTACATCCTTGTCCGTTACACAGAATATCAGTTGCTGAGGATCTTTGATTTGTGTGCCATACTTTGGGGTTAGGAGACAATCCTTGTACTGACAGCATTGTTGAAAGCTTTTTTAGGGCAATGCCATGCAAGGTAGTAGAGGCCAGATTTCACAAGATTTCTGAATTCTTCAAGAATTCTTCTAGAATTCTTCATGATTTCTGAATTCTTCTGTGATTTCTGAATTCTTCTGAATTCTTCACATTATTTCTAAATCCTTCTCCCTGTGGTAAAACGGACTGCCTTGCACCTGGGAGCCAGGTTGGGTAAGGGACAGACCATCATCTTTCAAAGCTTTCTTTCTTGTGCCCACCCTAACACCCCTGTGCAAATCTCTGCTTTTATTCCCTCGGCATCGTTATGGCTGTGCCCAGGGAAGATCTCTGCTGACATTAGTCAACAGGTCCAGAGTTGGCCTTCTGTTTCAGACTTGCCTAAAAATCAGCTTGCAGTTTCTTTCATTCCTGCTCCCTGGGGATTTAAGATTAGACTTTGAAGACGTATTTCCTTTCTGTATTTCAAGTTTAATCACTTTTATTTTAACAAAATGTATTCCTGGTTCTGTTTTGTTTAGATAATATCATTCTCTTCAGTTCTAATAACATTTTGTCATGGAAATGACATTCACTTCCAAAGTTTGTGTGTATTTTACGGTATTTAAGTGTAATTTTTTCAATTAATTAATCTGTAGGCTGTATTTTTCAACTGATTTTAGTATGCTACCCACTGTGATTACTAATTTGAACAGGTTTCTGCTTTTGACTGAAAACCAAAGAATGTACAGGATTCTTTTAAAAACCTTACGTAACTTGTTTCATACCTTGCAAGAATTGCTGGACAAAGAGGAATAGAAAACTGTAATTCTTGGGGTGAAGGTGTAGATATACATATATATATGTATGTATCTGTGTTTGTGTGTAGGTATATGCTGAAAGCACATTAATAATTTTTAATTTATTTAAAGCATGAATGATTAGTCCTTCAATAAAATGAATATAAAAGTAGCAAATTTCCTAAGCATTCTTCATGTGTCTTATGGTAAACAGATTATTAAAGTAACTGCTTTGCTCTCTTCTTTTAGTGTGCCATTTCATATGTGCGCTATATCGGATGCTCCTGTTCCTAATGGCACCTGTCAGTGGCACTGATGGGATGTTCAAAGGGCATATATTACAGAACTTCATTGTTATTATACTCCAGCATATTAAAAGGTGATTTCTGTTTTAATGCAGCTTCATCTGATGATGGAACAATTTCCTACACTTATCTTGAACTTTTGCATTTTCTGCAATGTTTTTTTGCTCACTAGAGCGAATACTTCAGGTTTTAATTGTCCTTCCAAAATTCCTGCAGTGCAGTAAATAAACAGAAAGGGCACAGCCCTTTAGGAACTTCAGTTAATTCTCTTCTGTGTTGAGAACTTATTTTGCTAGCATCTCTATTTGGAACAAAATTGTGCAAGGAAATAAAAAGAGGTTTGGTTTATATGGGTTTTGGTAACCTTTAAACTGGACCATGTTGCCTGATAATTCTATTTTATTGGTGTCATGAAAACATCTTGCTGTAGGTACTTGCTGAAGTAAAACAAGTATTAAAGCCAATGCCCCAGAAAGAAGTTTCAGTTTTCTCCTTATCAGGACAGTCCACTGAACATGGAAAGAATCTTCTCTGGTTTACAACAATGATTTTTATATTCTTACATATTTCAAGGCAACTGCCTTGCTACGTGTGAGTTGAGTTTTCACTTTTTTTCTAGACTCACACAGCCTGAGGCAGGCAGCCCTGTGGCCAGGAGCTGACTAGGAAGATGTCACTGTTACTTAGCTGGAATAAAATTTTTATACTTCAGCTTCTATTTTTCACAAGACTGCATCCTTTCTTATCTTTCTAACTGACTGCTCCCCAGCCTCCAGTCACTTCCACAATGTTATTGATCTGTCAACTTCTGCAAAAGCAAAGCACAATTTCTGATTGTGCTGTATCCTCCATCCCTTCTATGATATATTTATGTTATACAGATGTGGCAAGGAACAGACATGTCTAGTGTCTCATTTCCCAGGAGGCTACAGTATTGCCATTGTTTAGGGCAAAAGATAGGTTAATAACCCATCTCTTTCAAGATTTTAATATTATACTTCACTAAAATTATACGCAAAGCACAGGTTTTCCTATGACTTTTAAACATGCATATGTTTCCAGCATAATTCAAACAAGTGGGTGGATTTGTATATTTTTGCTGCATGCGTATGCACATGCATCTGTCAGCTTTGAAGGAAAAGGATTTCACTCTAAGTCACTTACTTTTGCAGTTATTTTATATTTGATCTATTCTGAATTTTTTAGCAATGATCATTCTATACTTTTTTTGCCAGCATTTGCATAGAGATGTTTTCATGGTCTAGTCTGTCATTCCTATATGTGTTTGTGTTGAATAAGCACTCCTTTCTTTCTTTTGGCTGCTCCGTTTGGAGCCTGTGGTTAGACACAAAAAGCATGCCATTAAACTAGAAGCTGTAACATTAATGTAGCACACCTACACTACTCCTAATTAATTAATTTTCACCAGTGTGGCATCAGTTCTTTATCTGAGGTATTCTGAAGTTAACATGAAAACTAAGAAACATGCAAACTCTTGGTGCTGCTCTCAGTTACATCCTCCTCCTTGTTTCTTTTGAGATTCCCTTTCAGAGCTTGGGCTGGCATGAACAGGTGTCTCTGAAATTAGGGTAGGAGGGGTGGGTTGAAGACTGATCAGTGAAGCACACTGAGCTCATTCCTGCACCTAGGCCTGGGTCAGAACTGGATCTGATTGATTTGATATAATCAGTATCTCTACAGCTGTTCAGCTGGTGAGGCTGGCTTTGAAATGACAGTCAAAACAGTTGTTATGGGCTCTGCACTTGTTTGATTAAAGCTCTTTCTCCCACCCTGTGGTAGGAAAAATGTGGAAGCATAGAGATGTGTTTGTGTGATAAGGAACTGTGAAAATGAGAATCGCTGTTGAACATCACAAACCATGATACTGCCAGCATTTTTATAAAAAGACAAGAGAGGGTCACACTTGCAGTGTGGAACACAACAAAAGCATATTCTAGTGGCAAATATTTTGTTGTAAATGATGGTGAGAGTTAAAAAATTAATCATTACAAATTCCTGCCTTTACTGTTACCTCTGTATAATTTATGTGCTTATTTGGGCTAGATTCTCAACCACCTGTGCATCACTCTTTTCAGCTCTACAGGACTGGAAAACAAAAGCGGTTTTCACTCTGAGGCATTCTGTAACATCCATCAAACTGCAAGGCTGAGCTCCCTGATGCCTGACCATGTCTCAGAGGGCTGTACAGCACCTAGGAGTCTGCACCATGCACAGACTCATCATTACTTTAATGTAAAGAGTACTGAACTGTGTTCCTGGTACTACCATCCTGTCTCTCCCATGGGGCTAGCCTTTTTTCCTTTGGTCACAGCTGCTGGACTGTGTTCATAATGTTCTGTTTTGTAGTTTGTATCTAATACTGTCTAACTACTTCATAGCAAGCTTTCACCAATGGTATTTCAGTCTTTGGAAGACTTAACGTATTTGAGAAAGGATCCCAACACTGCACATGCATGAAGTTAATGTAGCCATTTTTTGAAAGGACATGTAACACCATGTAAGTATCAAAAACAACTTTTAAAATGGAGGTTCTCATGGTTTTCTTGCAATGGTGTGTGCTCAAACTGAGATACAAGATGTTGTCCACAACGTTTTGAATACACAGTGTTTAAAGTTAATGGGATATTACAGTTTGAAGAAGTATCATTTTGCTGATAAACAAAGAAACTGGGCAAACACTTGTCTGAAAACATGATTTTACAAAGAGCATCTTGCCTTATAATTAAAATTTGATTTAGCTTGTCTTGGACAACTTTTTCTGGCAGTTCCATTGAATTATATTGCTGATGCTGGGAAGTTGTCCAGAATGAAGTTTGCATTGACTACTGACTGATGGTTTATTTTCAGGAAAACTGCAGGCTGTGGATAAATTGTCAGGTTTCTTACTCATGTTGTAGGCAAGTAATGACATGGGGCTGTAAGTTGGTTTTTGTGTATGTTATACACTAGTTTAATGCATGCCTCTAATTTGCCATTTGAAATACTTCTGAATAAAGAAATTATGAGGGTAGAAAAAGGAAGGCGCTTCAGAGAATTTGAATGGCACCTAATACTTAAAGGAAAGCTAGCAGTGTCAAAGAAATATAGGAGAGATCAAGGAGTTAATTTATTCTAGTGGACCATCCCTACATACTTTTCTCAGCCACCAGCCGAGTTATTTCTCAAATGCCAGCCAAGAACCACTTGCAGCTGGCAAAAATCCAGTTATCAGTGTAATGGAAAAGGGATGAGACAAAAAAAAAGAGCAGTGTGGCCCTGGTGATAGTGAGGTGTGGGTTCCTGTGCTCTTACCCCCCCTTGTAGGGGTAAGACAATAAATAGTTAACAAAGATAACATGTATACAGTGATTCAGCTCAGTGGTATGTGTGATTTCCTAGGTCTCTGGAATCTGTTTTGTGCTGTGGAGTGTATGAAATTCATACAGGACCTGTGGAGTTCATATGTGGCCAGAGGTTCACGGAAAGATCATTTTAATTGTAAGTAATTTCAAAAAAACACCAAACAACTTGTTCTTCAGTTATTTTGGATATCACACATTGCTAACACAGAGAGGTTGAGAGGTGGAGGGAGCACAGATGAAATAATGCTAAAAAACCATAGAAATTTTTCAGAATCATGACTCTGTGGTGTCTAGCCTGGAGAAAAGGAAGCTGAGGGGAGACGTTATTGCTCTCTACAACTACTTGAAAGGAGGTTGTAAGCAGGCGGGGGTAGGTCTCTTCTCCAAGGTAACAACTCATAGGATGAGAGGAAATGGCCTCAAATTGCATCAGGAGATGTTTAGGTTGGATACAAGGAAAAATTTCTTCACCAAAAGGGTGGTCAAGCATTGGAACAGGCTGCCCAGGGAAGTGATTGAATTACTACCCCTGGATGTATTTAAAAGTGTAGATGTGGTGCTTAGGGACGTGGTTTAGTGGTGGACTTGGTAGTGTTAGGTTTATGGTTGGACTTGATAATCTTTAAGGTCTTTTCCAACCTAAATCATTCCATGATTCTTGCAAACAGAAAGTGAGTGGATCTAGCAGATCCCCAAAGCTCTCCAAACCTGTGCAATGTATGGTGAAATTAAGGGATATTTCCAGTTCTGAAGTTAACACCTGTATATAAAATAGGACCTCATAAAGCTCAGCATTTCTGTAACTCCTTAGTCTTTGTGGATCCCACTGCATAGGAAGTACAGATCAGATTCTTACAGACAGAAAAAAATACTGGGCTGCAGGAAACAATCTTACACATAGTCATATCAGCCTTGGCTGAACACATACAGGGGAAAGTGAGCCATGGAAGGTTTAAAATGGGGGTGAATATTGGTTTTTAAAGAGCTAGGAGTACCAGACAGAAAAAGATGCTTCTTGTGGCTGGTTAATCACCATGGTTAGTTGATTTCTCTAACTTGTACTAAGGAGTCCTGGAAAAACAGGCCATTGAAATTACAAAAAGCAAACAGCATTAATGCATTCTAGTGGCTTTTTCACTGTAGTTGGTGACTGTTTAATACACTAGATGTCTCTCACATTGTGCAGTCTTTTGCACACCACATACGCATAAGCATACACATAAACGAAATCAAAGTATCTGATTTTCAAGCGTGCATGAAATATTTTTAAAAATTGTAACTGAGTGTAACTAATACCAAACACGTAAGAGCCAGTGAAAAATTAGTCTGTGCTCAAAGTCTTGCATGTCTAAATTGCCTAATTGTTAAAATCTGTAGAAGCGCTTACTCCAGCTAAGAAGCAGTGCGATCTGTGCTCCATTTAGGCTCTTGAATACATCTATGGGTGCAAGTACGTGTGCACACAGGCACATGTTCATCTGTTCTTTCTAATGTGAAAAAATTATTTGGATCTGCTGCTCTTTAAAGAGAAAATCTCCCCAGGCTCTCCCAAACTGCATGTTATTTCTCTGAATTAGGATTTATGACAAGTTAACTGGTCTTTTCCAAACCTTGAGAATCTGAAGTGTGAATATGAGCTGTTGATACAGTCGTGGCGCACTGAACACTGCTGGGAAGGCCGGCACCATCCATGAGCGTTCTATGGAAATATCCCCATCTAGTGGGTGTCATTGGGCTGAGGAGAATCCTCACAGACCAGGACACTGCCCGTCCACTGTTTTTATAGCAGGTCCACATCTGCTATTTTCCTGAGGGAAATCAGCAAAATTAGGAACCTCCTATTATCTGTAAAATTGTTTCAGATTTTACATGGGTATTCTAAAAACACGTACTATATTTAATATGGTTTCTCGATGGTAGACTGTTCTGCTTTATTTACTACAGCATATACTGAGTCCATTATGCTTAAATAAACTAAAATATCTCTGATGATTTGTCCAGAAATTTTCTGAATGAATTTTAAAAGAAATTAAAAATACTGAAAAGTTTTCAGGCTTGATGTACCCTTGCCATAGTTAAAGGGACTGCTTTTCTCAGGATATATTTTACATGAGAAGGAGTTCATTGGGATCTGAGAGCTGGTATGTTTGACAATATTCATTATTGTCTTTAAGACAAAACATGCAAGAGCAATGTGAAAAAACAGTATTATCCTGATGTGAGGCGCGGCTACAAAATCCTGTATCTACTGTCTCTGCTATCTTTTTGAGGGAGTTGTTCTTAGCTGGTGAAAAAAGAAAGTTTGTTCCTAGACTCACTAAAATTAGTAGGAGTTTTGACATTAATAGAGTTAGGGCTTAGTGAGGAGTATTTCAGGAAGGAATACAGCATTGCAAAACCTGCAGTACATTCAGTCCTAAAGAAAGTATAGTACTCATGTAATGGTCACCCAATTAATGCTTTCTTACTTGTCTTTCTCAGAAAGGATTAGTGGCTGAAATAGTGTAATAGTTATTTAAGGATGGTTGAATAACGTAATGGCATGTAACTAATCGGATGCCTATTGCTGATATTTGCAAGCAAGGCTTCAGATTCTCCAGCATCCCATCTAAGCTAGGAATTTCTGTCTTAAATCCAGGCTTCAGCACATTCTGGGATTTTAAGTAGAAGATGAGAAGGGTTTCTGAGGAACTATGCAGCACCTCAGGTGACTGGGATTGTAAAAAGCCCTTATCTCTTTTGTCACACTTTTCAATGCTTATCCTAATATCAACATGTATAGAGCATACATAGACACACAGACACGCACGCACACACACACACATATGCACTTATATATATTCCCAAGAATATGTAAATGCATTCTCTATGAGCACATTTGTAGATATATATTAATTTCTTACTCAGCTGGCTTGTCACAAGTATGCATGGTTTTTTCTTCTCAGCAAAATTTCCCTCAAAATAGTTTACATTACATTTTACAACATATTGTTTTAAAATGTAGGTTTGAATACTGTGGTTATGAAACCAGGAGATTAACGTCATTAGCTCAAGACAGGCACCATGGAGACAGGTGCCGTGCATGTTTCTCCGTGTAGCTCTGCCAATGCACATTAATCTTGATCTGCAACATTCCTGCTATTCCAGTCCTGGTCCCCTCTTGTGCCAAATTTTATAGTTTATTTGTTTATAGGTATAGCAATGTTTCCACTGAAGCAGAAGTTATTATGCATACCTTTTACTCATTTTCAACTTTTGCTTTTTAGTCTGCTGGTATGATCTGTCTTGTCCATGGTGCCTGTTCAGAAGGCCCAGACATGGGGCTGACCGGCACTGAAGTAATCCCATGATTTTACATGATTTGAATGTCAACAGCAAAGAACCCTGAAGTTAATCATTGCTTACTATGACTGACTCAGTCTCTCTAATCCTTTTCTATCCTCAGTCCTTGTCACTGTGCCACTTGACCTGCTTCCTCAGGGCTGGACTATGTACCTCCACCATGCATGGCACAGGAATCCAGTCTGGGAAGGGGAAATGATTCTTTCAAAGCTTTAGGGGCCAACTCTGCTCAGACCAAAAGTTGTTGGTGGAAGGGATGATGCCTTTAAACTCACTGGATATAAAACTTCATCTCTCAGGCAGTTATCCACCTTTCCCTTCCTGTGTTTG
This sequence comes from Falco punctatus, assembly GCF_963210335.1. Lineage (NCBI taxonomy): Eukaryota > Metazoa > Chordata > Aves > Falconiformes > Falconidae > Falco > Falco punctatus. The sequence continues at coordinate 28,337,883 of NC_137590.1, read as the reverse complement.
CAACAGAACTACTTTGTCTTTTAGGTAGAGAGGAGTTTCCAGTTTCAGACAAAATGGACGTTTGTGTGCAGGAGTTTTGCCTCCGGGATTGCAAGTAGAGATACAATCTCCTGCCACCACCACACCTATTCTGAATCTACAGGAGGTCATTTTTATTTCCTTTCATGCAGTTCATCACACCTGGCAAAGGGATAAGGACAGCAGAGCCCTGCTGAGCGATTGACATGTTTGTGCTGCTCTGTATTAAGAAGTAATGTTTTTGCATCACTTAGGTTACACACTTCTAGTATATTGTTACCCAGAACTTAATCCTTTCAGGATTTTTCTGCCAGCAGGCAAAAGAGAGTGAGTGGTATGTTGTGCTCCTACTTAGCTCATGTTGTGTACTCCTCCTAAGGAGTGATATATACCAAGTTCTTATGACAGTAACAAAGTGCAAATTTGTCATAGACTCCAACTGGACTAAGATGGGCTTTGCAAAAAAAAAAACCCGTGAGGTAATATCTGGATTTATAATACTTTTCCTTACTTTCCTGGTGTTACTGTTAGCACCCTCCACTAGCTCAGATGCAAGAAATAGCCCTGCAGGAAACACCAACATGCTACAGCAATCTGCCCAAGTGAAATGTTCTCAACACTGGAGCATCTGCCCTGGTACATGGTGCTCAGCTGCTTGCCCAGAACATGCTACTGGTATGGCTGGGAGCAACGGCCCAAGCACTAACACTTGCATCAATAGGGTTGAGGAAGCAGGTGAGGTGGACAATCCCTTTCCATGTGGGACCCTGGTATATGTTGTATCCACTGGCATGAGGTCTCACCAGAGGCACACAACGTACAGTTGGACATTCTTCGGTATTTCCAACATTTCACTTGACTGCTTGTATTGGGTTTACATAGCAAGGTTTTGGTAGCAGGGCAAGCTACAAGAGTGGCTTTTGTGAGAAGATGCCAGAAGCTTCCCCATGCCAGACAGAGCCAATGCCAGCTGGCTCTAAGATGGACCCACTGCTGGCCAAGGCAGAGCCCATTAGCAATGGTGATAGCACCTCTGGGATAACCTATCTAAGAAGGGCAAAAAAGCCCAGTGCAACAGCAACTGCAGCTGGAAAGAGGAGTGAAACTACATGAAAGTAACAACCCTGCAGGCCCCCCGGTCAGTGAAGAAGGAGGGGCAGGAGGGGCTCCAGACACTGTAGCAAAGATTCCCCGACAGCCCATGGTGAAGCCCACGGTGAGGCAGGCTGTGCCCTCAGCCCACGGAGGTTAATGTGGGGCAGATCCCCACCTGCAGCTCATGGAGACCCCCCGCTGGAGCAGGTGGGTGCCCAAAGGAGGCTGTGACCCCTTGGGCAGCCTGTGCTGGAGCAGCTCCAGGCAGGACCTGTGGCCCCATGGGGAGAGGAGCCCAGGCTGGAGCAGGTTTGCTGGCAGGACGTGTGACCCTGCGGGGGACCCAGGCTGCAGCAGGCTGTGCCTGGAGGACGGCACCCCCTGGGAGGGACCCACGCTGGGGCAGGGTGTGAAGAACTGCAGCCTGTCTGAAGGATTCGCCTTAGAGGAGTTCATGGAGAACTGTCTCCTGTGGGAGAAAACCCAAGCTGGAGCAGGGTAAGAGTGTAATGAGTCTTCCCTCTGAGGAGGAAGGAGCAGCAGAAACAATGTGTGACTACGAGCCCTATTCCCTGTCCTCGGTTGCCACTTGTCAGGGGGAGGCTGTAGAGAAATCAGGAGTAAAGTTAAGCCCTGGAAGAAGGGAGAGGTGGGGAGAAAGTGTTTTAAGATTAGTTTTTATTTCTCATTACCTTACTCTGATTTGATTGGTAGTAAATTCAAGTAATTTTGCCCAAGTTGAATCTGTTTTGCCTGTGATGGTAATTGGTGAATGATGTTTTCCTGTCCTTATCTCAACCCATGAACCTTTTGTGCCATTTTCTTTCCCCTATCTAGTTATGGAGGAGGGATAGAGTGATTTTGATGGGCACCTGATGTCTAGCTAGAGTCAACCCACCACACTGCTGCTCAACACAATGAATAAAATTCAGCAGGATCATTCTTTTGTGCAGAAGGTACAAGGTATTTTCAATTGACACTTTACTAGCAAGACAAAATAGTGTACAAAACCATAAGTGATAAGATCCCATTGCCAGTATTTTGAGTTTTAAGCAGTCAAAATCTGTATCTTAGTTCCTTAGAGCATCCAGCTGGTGGTGCCAAATAGTAACTGCAAAAGACATTTTTCCTGTATTTTGAATGCTTGGAATATAAATATAAATTGTTTGGATAAAGGCAGCTTTACAGTTGTTTCTTAGACTTTTTAACAACTGTCCTTCTCTCTCTCAGTGAATTTAGCATGTCAGCTTCTAGAAGTCAACTGTTGTGTGTTTATGCCTCAAACAAAGGGATAAACCACCTCTGAGTTGTTTGGAAGCTCACTCTGTGCATGAGTGTAGATGTATATAGATGTACATGGATGATAAGCAGTGGAAGATCAGGCCCAGGACATTTTGGCCTGGAGTAATATGTTTATTACTTCATAAATCATAGTAAACCTTAAGAACACATACACCTGTTTTCTTGGCTAGTGAGTATCTCTGTACCTGGCATTTATATAACTTTTATGATGTGATGTCCCGTCCAGGATCTTTTAACACATGTATTATGACTGTTGATGAGTCAGCTTGTGACCTTCTTTTTCTGTGAAGTTCAGTAGTTAAAATTATTTAGCTTGGAAGAAGATACCTGTTTTCAAATTTAAAAAGGAGGGCAAGGGGGAAGTGGTAAAGGAACACCATGTTATGTTTCTTTGGCCAAACAGTGACCTATAAAATGTGCTGGTGAGAACAGAAAATGCAATGTGCCAATGACTGCAGCCACAGTTTGTTTTCATTCTTTTTGATATTTGATTTTAAAGGTTAAAGCAGGGGAAAGAGAGTGCTAACCTGAAGTGCTAGCTTTCCTATGGCTCCCTGCCACGTAAATCGGTGCTGATTTGAAAGGGTCAGGTTCTTTGCTGGTGGGCGAGAGGCAACAAGGAATAAACCCTAGGAAAGCCAGTTTTTACGACTTAGGGTCATAGATACGGTTATTTTAGGAAGTGTTTTTCCCTCTTCTGGAGGGTGCCTGCTGTTCCCATGGGCCTCCTGCTTCCCACTGAGAGATTGCAACAGACTGCTGCTTGCACAAGACATGGGTTTTGCTGAGATAGGCTGAGCAGATGGAAGAGTGCGAGTATGACCAGTTGGGGCGGGGAAGGTATCAGAAAGGTGAGTCAGGCAGAGGGAGGCACGTGAAGAATGGCACAACTAAATCATGCTTCCTTCACTTGGACTCCAGAATTGGTGGACTCAGGGCCAATGCAATTCATCCAGGCACGCTTACAGTTGTTTTCTAGAGCGTAATGTTTAGATCTTTGGTCACTAAAAGAAAACAAATAAATGTTATATGCTGAGTGAACCTGGAGAAGGACTAGGCTCCAAAGGCATCTGCTTAAGATTTCCACTTTTCCACATTCCTACTTATCAAAATAATTCCTTGATTTGGTTTCAGGGATGAAGGCACTTCAATATGCACGTTTATGGTAAAATCATGATATGGGAAGGAATATTAACTATATTGTCAAGAAAAAATTATGTATAGTCTCTGGTACAGTAAAATCAATCAGTGGGATTGGTTTGTTCAGTATTTTAAAAATACACTGTGTAGTAGAAATATTAGAGGAACAGCTCGCTCTGTTCTGAAATCTTGTGTCCAAGACATATGACTTTGTCTGTGTTGTTCTGCTCTGCCAAAGTATACCTCATGAAATCACCTCAGGTATTCTCTGTGCAACCGTGGAGGCTAATAATGTACTCAGACTCATTAAGAAAATTAAATCCTCTTCAAAGAATTATACCCAAACATTCTGCAAGTGTTTTGAAACACAATGTCTGCACTCTGCCCCCAGTTGCCCTTCTGCAATCCTGCTGCAGTGAATGGAGGCTATGTGTGAGGACAGGGCTAGGCTATGGCCTGTTTGTACTGGCTGAGCGGTTACAGCTTACGTTTGCAGCATTTCTTCAGGGAAGTGGGGAGCCCGTTTAAAATCCCCATGGTATCAGTTGTTCTGGCCTCCACAGTGCCTTGAATCTGTCACACCAGAATGGCTTGAGATGCAGCAGAAGAAATATAGGACAAATACTGCTGTCTTTTACATCCACATAAACAATGAGCGTGTTGGAACACAGAGAGGTAAAAAAGCAATCACTGGTTAAGCTCTAGTCGCTTGCGCCTCGGTTGCATGACTACAACTAAGAACAGAATGTAGCTGATTGTCCTTATGTGTATGTACAGTTACCATTTGATGAAATCAAGAGGAGAAATTGTACCATTGATGGAATTTCTCAAGCTATGTATATGCTGCCTTTTCTCCTGGGTGTTCAGTTAAATGAGGCTTTCCCTTTCCTGCAGGCAAGCAAATTGATTTTTTTTTCCTTTTGATCTCTCAGACCTCTCTTTTTTTTAATTTATTTTTTTTTAGCTTACCTGCCTTACCTTAATTCCTTCTGATAAAAGAGCCCTTTTATCATGAATGCTAAAATTGTTGGATAGGTCTATTTGACATACCATGATGAAACTAAGTAAGCTAAGTAAGCTTTTAAAATGTAAAGTATCACTTCATTTTTCTATATGTCTCATCACTAGATTTCTCAATATCATCAGTGTCATGATTTTTGGTGTTTTTTGTTAAGCTCCAACTTCTGGATTTATTTCCCTAAAATAAACATGAAAATAGCTTATATATCAAGCTCTTGTGGTTGCAGAAAAGCACTTAATAACCTGCTCAGTTGTCTGTGAAACGCAGATTAAAAGCATCTTTATTGTGAAAAAACTTCTGACTGGGGGGGGCTAAGCCATGATTTTAGAATGCTTGAGACTGGTGATAACTCATACACAGTTGTTTGTTGTTTATTAGCAGATAAGCAACAGGATTGCATTTCTGTACTGGAGAATTTCAGATTAGGAATTTTAATGAATATTTAGTCACACTTAGTGACTGTGCTGTCTTAAGGCACATGGTAGTTTTCAACACATCTAGAAACGTGACTTATAATTTAGCCAACTGCTATAAAAATAAAACCTCTTTTTACAGGCTGGTCAGATGATCTCATGTTTATGAGTTTTTCTAAATCAGGAATATCTGAGCTACTTAATGGGTGTGGCCTTTAGTTCCTAAGAAACCCTTACATTGAATGTTGTATTTTAAAGAATGACTAGAAAAAATAGAAGTTGTAAAACTTTTCTAAGATAAAAATTTTTATTAGATATAGAATTGTAAAAAACCCCTGAATTTCAGGGTTTTGTTTGGCTGGAGTTTTTTTCTTCCAGGCCATTGTGTGGCTTAGAAGCAGCAACCTGGTTTTGTACCTTGTCACTTTTATTTTAAACAAATAAATTAGCATTCAAATTTCCTGTCTGAATCTAATTAACACAGTGTTTTCTGTAGTAAATAATGGTAGCACTTCCTTTGACTCTTCTATCAGAAAGTATAGAAAGATACTGTAATTAGTACCTTGATTTTTTTGGTCTAAAGTATATTTTAGAAGCTTGTTTAAAATATCGGAAAAAGACTACTATAGGCCTTCAATCTGAAAGAATAATCTTGACGAACTCTAGCTATGTTATTTACAAATGACCATTCTTTTATTATACTATGACATTTTCTGCGTTTAGCCACTGCTGCTGTGTTTCTGACTTGTGTGGCTTTTCAAGACCTTAAGATTAATGCTTTTAATAAATTACTTTCAAGAAAGATTTGTTCAAAACCTTGAATTTTGCAGCAGATATCCTGTAATGATAGACAGGGACTTTTATTTGTTTATCAGGAGTGAAATCAATATACAAGCACAGAAGACATATTTAGCTGCGAACTTGTTGTGGAAGCTACTCTCTGATAGCAGGGACATGCTGTTGTAAAATGGTTTGCATTTCATAACCTCAGTTTTACAGGCATCATATCACTGCAGCGTATAAAAAAAAGTTGTTCCATTATGCAACCGTTAGAAATGAACTGTAAAGGATAATAGGAAATGATAACTTCTAAAGAAACATTCATACCAAATGTTTCTATTACCAGTGAAAGTATTTTTTACATGTGATTTATAAAATAGATGGATTTATTTTATAAATAAAGGACAGATTCTGCAGAAAATTAGATTCTTGATAACATGCTAAAGATTAATCTTTTATACATTTCATACTTGCACTGTTCAGTATTTGAACACATACATAATTTTCAGTTAGGCAGGAACTTTTGAATTTGCCATTCACATTCTGCTTTTGCCCACTTTTTCTTCCAGTAGTATCTGAATCTTAATTATACACTGATCTACAAAACCAGCAGTAATCACTGTTGGTTTTTTTCTGGTCTGATTTTCTTCATAATGAAAAAGTAAAAAATATATGCAATTACTGGCATTCATTCTTTATGTATAAATAGTGTAAACCAGATTCCAGGTCCAAGTAGTTCTGTTTTCCTTCTCTTTTATTTCCAGGACACTTTTCATTTTTCGAAGAGTGTTTTTTCCTAAAATATTATATGACTTTATCTCTGTGAGAGAAGATGCATAAGCAACAGGGTAGAGGCTTTCCAATGACAGATGCCAAGCTAAACACAGGAGGGCTATAGCAGATCCCAAGGTAGAAACACTTGTGGAGAATTAGATAATATTTTTTAATTATCCAGTATCAAACCTAGCAGTGAGTGAGAAAATACTTCTTACCTGACACATCTGTTGTCTGCCTGATGTTTTAAAATAGATTTTGTTTGGACACCTCTTTTTCTGCTCAGTTTCTTCTCCCCCCGTGCAAAACCATATGAAACTTGTTCAAGAAATACAACTATTTTCCCTGAAATTAAACTTCAAGTGCTTTACACAGAAGGTAAGAGGCCAAATCCACAGCCAAAATTTTTGAGGTGGCAAGGGCAGGGTAGCCTAGCTCATCTGAGGACTATAAACACTCATTGCTTAGCTTTTAAATTAAAGAGTATCTTCTCTCTTTCAGCTCTCCGATTTCTAATCTTATTTTGGTTATTGTTGCTACAGGTAAAAGTCTCACAGCGTTTGCAGTCTGAGCTATCTAGGTAGGTATCCCGTTTGATGGTTTGGGGGATAAAGGTTGAAAAAAAGGGCATTGGGTCACAACAGAGTGCAGAATATTTGTGTCAGAAGAAAGACTGCTACAGCCCGGGTCTCTATCTTTTGCTTAACTTGGTATGCTGATTAAAATCCTTTGAAGCTTGTAGGACTGAATAGTTGTGGGTGAATTTAAGCTGATATGTATGTCCTCAAATGCTGTATATTCCTAAGAATCAGGTTCTATCAGAATCCACTCTAACTTTTTTCTTGTTTCTGTTGTATCCTTGATAGATATAACCAAAGCTGGAATTTGTTGAATGTTTGAGTACTGACCCTGATCCTCCAGCATCCCATTTAACTACTCACATGATAAAGTTATTTGTAAATGTTAAATCTTTGCAGGATTATGATCTAAAGGGGTATTAGAGTCTGATCCAACTACTTCAGAGGCCTGCCCTAGATTTTGGGGATCTGTGTATCAGAGCCATACTAAAGGGATTAAGATGCTGCCAGCGCTTACTGAAGATACAGTTTTCTTAAAAGCACAGTTCAGTGTCCTGGTATTGACACATCTACAGATGTTATATAACGGTGCACATTAAGTAGTGTATCTCACCATACTTAGGCTAACATAACTCTGATGGTTTACAGTGGCTCCAGTAGCCTTCATTTTATTTATGTTTTCATAATCCAAATGCTCAGCAGTGTAAATATTTCCTCTGCATGGCTACACACAGAGAGATGTATTTACTTATATGATGTGTGAGGCTACATCATGGAGAAATGTGAAATTTTTGCTGGTGTCTGTCTGAGATGAGTGGGTTACCTGCTGCAGCTACACGGAGGTGTTAGGCAGGCTGCCATGGCCCTGTCCCAGTGACCTTGCCATGCCTGCAGCTCTCCAGGAGTCTGAGACTTTTTTTAGAGAGGGCAGTATTGCAGAAGTAGAGTGACACTTTATAGTGCTTCAGCAGCTTGTATATATTAGGCTTTGGTAAAAAATGAAGGAAGAAAATATTAGAACATTTTTTGACTGCTAATACAGAAATATTCTGGGGTCTTCTCTTTTCCTTCACCCACTTGTATCCTTTAATTTTACATCTTTGCCTTCCCTGTGTCAGGAGAAACTTCTCTTTATTTCACAGATGTGGCAAGCAGGACCGGGGAAATGATGCAGGGAGGTATCTGTCACTTTTTTTTCTTTCACCAGCTGGCAGGAGGTATAGGATGACCTACAATGGGAGAGGGGTGCCCTGAATGTCTGTGGAGTATTGCTGAAATCTGAACCAGGTGACTGAAGACTAGACAAAAAATGAAAAAAGGAAAAGAAAAAGAAATTTTTTGTGGTAAGTCAGTTTTCTGTGTGTGAGAAATCTGCTGACGAACCAGAAAGGCTGGAGGCCCAGTAAAAGCAGGCAATAAGCAGACTGGAAGATTTTATGTAACAAAAAAAAAAAAAAGTTTTTTTTTTCCCCACATGGTTTATGGCTTATTTCATGACTACAGAAATTATATTGTCTTGTTTGATATGATGGTAGTCCTGTTATCAGATGTTATATGGCCATTCCAGCCAAGCAGCTTTGCATCTGTCACAAACAGGCATCAGTTCTGCTTAAGAACACTAGGGAGACAAAAAAATGGAGAAAGGTATTATCACTTCTGTTTTGTGGTGAAGAAGGTGAAAGACTGTGATGTAGCTACCCCACATGGACATGGAAAATTTGTTGCAGCCAGAATACAAATTCCCTTGCCATGTCTGAGTGTCTAGCTTAAGAGTATTTCCTTTCTCATTACATGACATCGTCACAAACAAGCTGATATTAAATGGTATAAAATCATCATTCTTGCATAATACCTTTCATCTCAGGATTTCAAAGCAGTTTACAATCATTAATGTGTACCTCTTAACCCAATAATCACATGAGTAAGGTCTTTCTCACAGAGAAGAAGCATTCTAAATACTTTTATGTTCTGTTGGATATGAGAGAAGAAGCCAAGTTTACCCAGACAAGAACTGGGATTAAAACTCAGTACATCTGCTCTCCATAAGCATCTTTCTTCCTTTCAAATACATCTACAGATCCAAAAGTCCCAATAAATATTGAGATATAGGTGGTTTTGGTGCATACCTGAAATCTGATGCTGCTTGCTTTAAATTTAGGATTTACAGCTGACACAGGTCTGTTTTGTTGCTTCATAGAGAAAAAAAAATCTGTTGTGTCATACATGTAATCACAGCTGTTTGGTCTGTTTGGTTTACAAATGGCTTTCTTCACAAGCTGGATTTTGTTCAATATGCATTACCAGTTCTGGCATATTGGTCAGCAGTGTTTGGGACTAGAGGAATACTTAACGAGATGAATAGTCTCCCATATGAATAACTGTAGTGACTTCTAATCCACTCAATCACTCTGTATAAAGAAATCTATCAATGGGACAAGAACACAGTTTAACTCAGAAAAAGCTTTCAGAATATTAACTGCAAGTTTCTGGAAGATTTAGATGCTTCATAAAAGACAAAACATTGCTGTGAATTTTCAAAGTCAAACATTTTTTGTCATGCTTTGTGTTCTGATTTCGCCCTGATTTTAGTTTAGGGTCACATTTGTTTGTTCTAGGGTGAATGGGCTTAGGGCCAGTATAAACTGGGATTTACTGTCCAAGAGTCAAGGATGTCAATGCTGTTAATGAAGTTGTTTCTTCTGATTGATTTAACTCTGTCATAGAAATACACAATATCAGGCTTTGATCCCCTGCACAGCTACTGTGTATGATCCAGTGCAGCCTTTCACTATCTTTTTCTGTTAAGTCTTAGCCATCTTGTTTTTATGACCAAAAAGCTGCCTGTTTGATATTATCGTTAGAAGGAGGAGGGTTGGCAACAGTTCATTACCAGAAAAAAAGTTGGCACTAAGGTCTTCTAAATATAACCACTTACTGAATTTACTGATTTTGGTTTTTCTTTATATGGAATTACTTTTCAGCTACTGTATCCTTTTGGATCAGGCTGTTATTTTTGAATCTTCCCATTTGAGAACAGTATTTCAAGCATTTGAACATTTTCTTTTTACCATTTGTAGAAGAGTGCTAGGCTTTGACCCTGTCACCCCCTAAGATGTTTTGAAACTTCCCCACACCTTTATTTGCTGCAGAGTGGATTACTGTGATTCCTGCCAAAATTCCTGCCCAGACATTGCTATTAAAAGGTTTGTTAGAGTAAATACACTGAGAGCAGAACTTTATCATCTTTTTAAACTTTCAAATCACTTTATTATTGATTCTTTACACTGTGTTCCTCTTGATGCCTGCTTTTAATTTGTTGTATATACAAGGATATGTTTACAGCTTTGATTGCAGTCCAATCATTCAGAGGATATAGCTGGGATGGTTAAAGAATTTTTTTATCAAGTAGCATTTTTGCCAGATTGTAGGCTACAACAGACTACAAATAGATGATGTACCAGTACTTAGACTGGGAAAAGGTATGGATCATGAATTTCAGAGTAGTTACTCTAAAACTGTTAGAGGCAAAATCAGACAAAATCTGAGATACGTTTATAAGAAAAATAAAATTATGGTAACATAATTAATTAGAGTTGACATAGTTTTATGTGTGATACAGCTTGACAATGTGTTTGTAATATACATTTGTAAGTGTGTCTAACGTACCTATATTGATCTAATATGATTCAATCATCCTAAGGACATTGGACATTCTGATTTTTAAAGAGAGGGAGAGAGACAGAAATGCAATATTAAATAGCTAGTTAATTGATAGGCTTGAAAAGTCATTATAAGAGAAGATAAGTTAGTTTGAATTATTTCTGTTACTCCCAAGAATTTGTTCTTGCTCTGGTGAAATACCTTGTTTTTATCAGAGTCAACATGGAAAATACTGAAGGCTCCAAGTCACTTATAAAACCTGACCTGAATAATTTGATTGTTGAGTAATATATCTCCAAATATTAACAACCAATGCTTATGGAGGAAGAGTCTAACAAAGCCTGATTTATTTGTTTAATCCAAAAGTTAGCATTTATCACAGCCCAGCCCACAAGTAAAGGTGACTGTCAGTTCTATAATCAGGCAGAAGAAACACCCTAAATTTGGAAGCAGAAACTAGATACTTTCAAGCCACAAATAACCTGCAGCAGCAAGTTTTTTATTCTGAGGCAAACTAGTTCTTGCTGCAATTTTCTCTGATATGCAGAAGCTTCTTTAATACTTGAGGCTTTTTAATAAAGACTACAATGATTTTTAAATCAGTATTATAATGCAAGCAGAAAGTATAGAGTTGAAAATTAATAGCCCGTGTTGGATAGGAAGTCAAGTTAAATGATGATAAAGTTCCTCAGCTCTTAATCTGTGTATATATCTTCCATTGAATCCTATTTTCCTTCTGATTATTAGTAACCTCTGCTATCAAGGGTATATCCAACATGTCAAAACAGTAGAAGACATGGCTGCATTCCTGTTATTTTCTATTTCCACATACACATACAGCAATTCATACGGAAGTTTATCAGAACCAGTGAAAGCAGTGAAAGGTTTTAAAATAAGCCAATACTCTGAGTGCTTTAATGTTAACTTTTGGTAAAAAGCATGACTTAAGATTATCCATTAACTTTGCATGACAATGGCATTGTTGTCAGATGAGGTGCTGCCTCTGGGAATAGTAACTCCTAGCCAACAGGATGTAACTGAATTTAGAAACCACTTAAACTATCCTATCTACAGCCTTACCTTTTTGTGAGCACCTCCTGAAAGATGATTGAAGAATATAGTTATAATTTGTTGTAAGAAATTATTTTCTTACTACCCAGATACAAACCTGATCCTGCACCACTGAGGTCAGTGGAAATGGGATGAAGCTAAATGTGTGTTAGTCCTGTCAGCTTCCTGTACGTGCAGAAATGTGCCCATGCTGCATCCCATCAGGTCAGGAGGCAGAGTTCCCTCTGGGGCTAGCAAGACTTTTTCAGGGCCAGGTTAGGAAAGAAGCCGTAATCTGACCTGTCGCTTTGGAAAGTCTTCTCTCCCTCCTGAGTATATCAGCAGCCTATGGTGACGAATTTCCCAATTTACCCAAGTAAGAGCCTCCGAGTCTGTGGTGTTGGTGCTTCTTTTGGAACTATTTCTGTTATAATTGACAGATTCTTGCTTCTTGAGCATTTCTTAACCAAAGACCAACTGACGTATTACTCCTTGGTGAGTGTTTGGGTTTATCGTTCTATCTGACAGGATATATATCAATAGCAGTTTGTTGTGTTTCTTGATCTGCCTTGTCTTGATGAAGTTTGCTTTTGTGACCTTGCTGGAAAGGTACATTGAATTACCTATGGATGGGATGTGACTGAGGTGAACTCTAGTTGGTTTTCTCATTGCATCCACTTCTGAACCTACCATATCAGAGGAGCAGGGAATGTGGAAAGGAGAAACTAAGCAAGTTACCCTCCACAGAAAAGGGTGAAGGAGTTGTTTAAGAACAGAATATAAACAGGGGCCTTGGAAATTAAATACTGATGCCCGGTATTAGTTTACTTTTTGTTCTGCACTGTATACATCTCATTTCACTCCATTTAATCTACAAAATGCATTTGCATAATGCATTTTTGTTATATGAAAGGTACACTGTTTAACTGTTCAATTATACTTTGGCTGACTTGCATGTATTTTCAAATCCTTAACTCCTATATAACTTTAAAGGAGATGAAGTTGCCTAAGGTCTCTGTTTACTTATTTCACCTATGTTTACTTGGGAAGTTTTAATCTAATTTCTTACCTCTTTCCCTCTTCTTTCCTTTTTCTTTCCTTGTTTCCCCTCTGCTGCAAAACACAGGCCCAGGCATTCAGACTTAGGCAGTTGTCCAAATCTATTTTAAAACAAAATTTAACATCAAAACTTCTTACAGCTATAGGGCGAGGGTCACATGTACTTTCCCTGGGCCAGCAGGAAAAGTTGTTACAACTTTGCAGACCCATCTCTCCTCTCCCAGTAAATATATGCGTAATGTAGAGCTATATAAATGTTATTTTTCAGGAGAAGTTTAGGTTACCTTGTCCCATATCGGACCAGTTGAAAGAATTTTGGCTCAAAAGAAAGAGGGAAGGTAGGCATATCTTACCTAAGAAACTTATATTTTTTCCTGCAAAGACAAATAAAAGTATGTCTAGATTTTGCATTGTTGACAAGCAGCTTCATTACTACCATAATAATATCACTTGACATCAGGGGCAGAGAAATGTGGAATCTGAAATGCCATTCAGAGACGGGAGAAATCATGGCATTTTGCAGATATGGAGATATACAAAGCTCTTGTAAATGCTAGTTCATTGTTCACACCTTCTGTCAGTTTTCCACACTGAACCCACAGTAGGCCTGTATTGATGTAGAAAGGTAGACACTTTGAACAAAACTTGGAGTAGAAACAGTTGTTAATGTCTTGGAAGCTGCATTTGTAGCTGAAAATATTCTAGTATTTTAAATTTTTTTCCTTTCTATTTCTGTGGTAGTTATCCTTGTATGTTTTTCAGCTGCTTTTGAGCCACTTTGCTGAACTGCTGTGAAAGTGAGAGAACAGCTTCTGCAGATGAAAGGCCAGCAATGATAGCATTGGAATGTAACCTCAGACATTTATCAGAATGACATTGTCTGTCAGACGATATGGCGTTCTTATTTTTCCAACCACTTTTGGCATGGAATCAGGTCAGTTCAAGATGGGGATATATACTGCTGTGCCATACATCTACCCATAAATGGCATATTAAGACTCAATAGGAAGTTAGCTTAGTTAATATGAAATAGGTTTCATTTTGAAAGCCTCTTCTTGTGTTAGATACTTAACATGTTCCTCTGTCACTTCCAACCTGTTTTAAAAGTCTGCTTGAAAGAAACCACTGGGATTTGAGAAAGACTGGTTATTCTCTCAGGGGGGGCGGGCACTGAAAATAATGGAGGCAAGTGTCTGAGGGTGAAAGCTGGACTATATGTCAATTCCATTTGCAGCCTGGGAGTTGGTTTGCACTGTGAGCAAGCTATTTCCTTAAGCCACAACATCCACAGCTGCAAAACAGGGTGAGACTCAAGAGTCCTTAAAATAAGAAACTGTCCTTTGTAATGAAAATTCTATTTTCTCTGTGGTGCTGCTTCGAAGGTGTTATAGATCTGAGATGTATTTGTAGATTGTGTGCCTCAGGAAATTCGAGAGGGTCAGGAATATTTTGGGGGTTTGTTGGTGCATATGGATTAGGACGATGCATGCAGGTGAGACTGTCTTTAAGTTAACTGGTTGAAATGTCAGAAATTTGGTGCTTTTACATCTGGGCAAAAGGAATACTTTTGCAGTGTGGAGTGTGGAAGAAATTAATTGTTTCCATGATGAATAATGCAGATAGTAGTTATGCATGAGTTGATGTTTTAGGATGGAACTCCATCCTTAATTTTTGATAACACTTCTGCTCTGGGAAGCAGAATTAAGATTGCTTGGGCTCAGTATTCCAGTTAGACCTCTAATTTTTTTACAGATGAATATGCTGCATGAAGTTTATGGATGAATATTTAAACAGCATTCATTTTTGTGCATAGAAAATGTAATAAAATCTCTGATATTCTAGAGCTGGAAAATTGGCATTTATTTAGTAAATAAGTTGAAATAACAATTTTTAGCCAGTTATGTCTCTGTGTTTACAAGACAGTTTCTTATGCAAGCTAAAAAGATCAAGCATTTCTTCAAAACAATGGTCACCCCAGACCAAAGAAGAGCAGCTGGAGAGTTATCCATGTTACCAATCTCAATCATAAGCCTGTTTGTTTGCTTTTGAAATATAATATTGTGATAAATTACGGAAATAGAAAGCATTTAATGGTGAATGAATGAGTAAAATACTCTTATTCTTGCTGAACAAGTGCCTAAGTGCTTCCAATGACAAGGTGAACAATTTCTAACATATTCCTGACCCAGAAAAAAAGAATCGATTTAAAAAGTATTTTGACTCATCAGTCAAGTTTTGAGCACACTCATAATTTCCTCACTAGTTTTGAGTCCTGTGTTTGGGAAGTGCCTGGACTGATTGACTGAGTCATTTTCTAGTGACTTAAGTGGTGTGTCTGAACAGGAAACACACTGCAAAAGGCTTAAGGGGGTTTATAAATAGAAAAGATTCTGAGGGAGAAAAATCATTACTCAGAAAGCAAATTCTATTGATACATGACTGCATAGGCATTGTCTGTTCTACAAGACCAGTATTTTCTAATGGAAAAAAATATTTCTTAAAAAAACCCCACATTTATTTACTATTTCTTTACATCTTTATCTTACTCAGTTGAATGTGTAGGGATAGTAATCACTTTTAAATTTCAAAATAAACTGCCTTGATAGCTGTCTTTTTTTTTTTCAAGGCCTATGCTTTTGATTCCAAGAACACATATTTCTTTAAACTTACCCTTGTTAAACTGACAAAATTCTGATTTACTGTGCACTTCCTTGTACTTTCTTCTGTGATATAGTATGTGTATGTCATATGTCATACATACAGAGGGAGCAAGGAATGGGACACAGAAGCTAGGAACTCCTGCATTACTACTGCTTCTGCAATTATTAAATTAGTGAGTTGCCTTTGACAAGCTTTCCTATCATTTCCCTGGTTTTAATTAGGATTGTAATTTCTCTTCACTTTGTTCTTCTGGAATGATAGGGCAACAGCTACTTCCCCATTTCTCAGTGGTATTTTACCACATGCTGAACACAAAGCATAATAGGATACTGTGTGATTCTCTTGAAGTCAATGACTTTGTTCACAAACCCAGAATGGGGTGTCTTCCCCCTGCCTCCCCATCCCCCGTTAGCATCAATCTTAGGATCCCTGTCTGGTCATATTACAGTGTAACTTACTTACACACTGACCATTTGACTGTAAAGAGCAGTTATGTCATTGTTTAAAGAGGAGCTATGCTGTTAACACAGGAAAAAAATACTGTGGACAAGTAATGGAACTAAAATCAAACTTTCCTAGTCTATAA
Organism: Falco punctatus; assembly: GCF_963210335.1. NCBI lineage: Eukaryota > Metazoa > Chordata > Aves > Falconiformes > Falconidae > Falco > Falco punctatus. Next base: position 28,321,746 of record NC_137590.1, on the reverse strand, counting down.
CTGGATCCAAAGCTACCCAAAGCCAGTAAGTGTCTTTCCATTGACTTCATTAAACTTTGTGTATTTGTCCATGGAAGTGCTAGTAATACAGCCCAGCCAGGTCCTGGGAGATGCTCCAACCCCTTGTTCTTTCAGCTGACCTTTGGCCAGTGTACAGAGCTGATAGGGTGAAAATGGTACTACATACAGTACCAAGGACAGGCCGAACTAAAACCTTGGGTGGGGGTGGGGGGTGGGACTGGGGGGGGGGGGGGGCGGGCGGAGAATGCTGTAGGAAGCCCTTCACTAAAAAATACAAAGCTAAGTATAAATAACAGTGAATAGTAGCAAATGGGTTCTTTTGCCTCCAGGCAAGCACCTACATATTTATAAATAATGACATGCAGACATTAGTTTAAAGATGCTCATTGATGCTCTGTAGACTAATATTTATGCAAAACAGAAGGCACAAGTAGGCGAGTTTCCAAAATCTGGGTGTTTTGTGAAATTAAAAAGTACATATAAGCTTTCTCTCCATGAGCACACACTGAAATGTACGTGCTAGCTAAAAATCCTACTATTGTACACTAAAAAAACCAACCCTGTCACTGCCTGGAATAAATTATAAGAGAAGTGGCAGGGCTCATGAAGGATACCAGCCATTTAAGTCAATTAATTAATTACAGATGTCTGCTTGAAATGTAGAACTTTTTTTTTAATAAATAAGTTTAATCCATACAGCTTCACAGTAAACCATTCTCTGAAACAGTATGTTAGATAGTGACTGTATTTTATTGAAATTTAATATGAATGATCTATGTATATCTAAACTTTTTCTAAACTTTTGTTTACTGACAATAAATATTCATCTCTGTGGTTGAAAGGCCAGATAATAATCTCTAGATCACCATGAAGTGTCACACTACTGTAAATAAATGATTTAAATCCTGTAAAGTTATTTCAAATTGACTTTTTTTTCCTACTGAAAATACCTTTTAGTCTTTAGCTCATACATTGTTAAACAATATGTTGGTGAATGGGTGATGCCAGATGTATATCTTGAAAGAGCAGCATAGCTGCTTATTAAGAAATCGCAAGGATGCAACATAGCTAAAAGAAGGACTTCACATGCAGAAAGAAGGGGTTTTTTAAATCAGAAATGTTGAATAGCAAAAGAAGACTTCTCAGTTGTGCAGTTTCACAGGCCAATCTTATGTATGAATTTTAAATAACCTGTAAGGGGCTCTTGAAAGAAATGCCAGTTCTGTGAACAACATGGAGCAATCACACAACAAGCTGATGGACTAAGTTTCTGCTCAACAGGATTTCCCCTGGGAATGTGGCAGTTGTTAGATGTCTTCATTTCAGCTGTTGTGAAAACACACTTGTGCCCAGGCTTTGTTTTCTCCCCAAGTGCTGCTGTTACCATTCCAGAGAGTTTAAAGTGGTTTTGCTCTCAGTGTGTTCAGCCTTCTCCTTCACCAGCTGAAATCTGGTATTTCAGACTCTGGATATACACAAGCAGGAAGGGTGGAGGGGTGCCAGCTGCCCTGTTGACAAGTGTGCAGATGCACAGGACCTTCTTTTCTTTTTTTTTTTTTTTAAATTAAAGTATACCTTTTTTTTTATGCTGGCACTGAGACTGGAAAGCTATTGGCAGATGGAGCAACTCTGAAAAGATTGCTTTTTAAGCTATGCTTGTTTGAAGTATTAACATTACATGTTTAAATACTAAATTATGGAGTTCATAAAAATATTTTACAGGTTTTCAAGAACAATATTTCTTGTGCTGTGGTCCAATGAGATTACATGAGCTAAGAAAACCAAAGCAACAGGAGGCTGTTCAACAAGCCTTAGTATTACCCTGGGAGCTGGTGGCAATTCATGACACCTCTCTGTCAAGCACTAAGCCAACAGCCAAGTGGTGTAGGAAATGTGGTGCTGCAGAGTCTGCTGTCTCAGGGAGAGGCTGCAGTAGGGGCTAAATTACCTGTGACATTGTTAAAATCTCCAAAATTTTTGGCAGGAAGGAGAATGACCATAGCCTTATTCCACCTGTGGTCTCAACATGTCAAGTATTTGCTGTAAAACTTCTTTTACTCTGCCAGGTGGGCTATAGCACTTGTCTGCCCTCTCATAAGCAGTGTTAAAGAGAGTTGCATACTCCTGAGCCACTCTGAATTTGGCAATCAGTTTCTGTAGCACTGATGTCATCTGTACAGCAGTGCTGAGCTCCTCCGGGAACAGAGGTGTTGTGTAAGGCTGAGCTCTTCCCTATAGATTTATGGAAAACTGACAATGCTGGAAAGGGGCCAATTTAACTGGGAAAACTAAAGTTGACTAAGCTAGAACAACTTAATTATCACATCACGTTAAAGAGATAAATTGCTTTAGGCCCCATTTAAGAAACCAGGGATGAAAGGGTGGAAACAGGAATAAAGTGGTTTTTTTCTGTGATCAGATAAGAAAGAGAAATCTTCAGTTCTGTTGTAGCTGGATACAAAATAAAAAAACTGAAGTTGCATTGGGTAATTAAAAAGCAATTAAACTTTCAAGACTTATTTCTGAGTAGCAGTTTGAGAACACTATTGTAATTTTTAGCCAGAAAGAAGTCCAATGTTTTAAGGATAATTTCCTAGGGTTAAGTTATAACTCATAACTTTATAACACCAGGTTTAGGAAAAAGTCTCTTTTGTGTCTGTACCGTGGGTAGCCTATCAATGCCGTCAACATCTTTAGCATTTGTGTTGCTGTGCTGCTATTTGGCTTCTAGGGAGGACTGCAAAATCCTTGCTTTTAACAGATGTCTCAGTCTCTTTTTTTGTTGTTTTTGCAGTTGAGAGAGACCAGAGGAAGAATTGGTTATTGGTTTAAACGAGCATAGGATTGATTCCAGTGAAAGGTAGGAGCCTGGATGAAATTCTCTTTCTTACCAATAAGTATATTAGCGAACAATGTCAATATGCATATTTCATTGAGCATAACCACTTGCCTCCTGAATAATGACAACAACTGAGTATTTCTGAATAATGTTTACATATGCAAATAGTTGTAACACATATAAATCAGATTGAAATGCAAACCTACAGGTAAACCAGATTTTTATATGCACCAACACGTTTCTTGCTGAACTATATATAACCACTCTAAGTACAATTTCTCTGGAACTTTTATAGGTCCTTAGTTATTCCACTCTTAATGACAGTATCCTTTGGAAATCCATATCAACTTTATATTGAAGAAAGAGTAAATACGAGAGTAGAAATGTCAGTGACGTTAATTGACATTTCTTACAGAATCCAGAACATGGAAAGGAACTTTAGAAGTTGTAATTTTACACTGGCCAGAGTCCTAATTATGATATGACAGTTTTAAAATTCACATTTCTTCTCCTTCTTTGCCGAGACTACAAGTTTGCATTTTAGTTGCACTGTAATAGTCTTCAAGTGCATCATGGCTATGTTTCATGGTTTTATATAAATTATGATTGTAAATGGCATTAAACATGCATAACTCCTGTTTCTTAGCAACCTTATGTTTTAAACAAAGGGAGTTTGAATAATGTAATTTATTTTATGCTGTCAAGACAGACAATAATGTGTAACAGACAAAACTGATACCCAGCAGTTGCTGGTAGTTTTCTATTATCTCCACAGAGCAAGTTAGAAACATTTGTGTTTGATAATTTTTTTAAAAACACTACATCTTCTTCCTAGCTGCTCCTTCCTGGCTAAGCATGAGAAGCGAGGTCATCTGTTCTCTAATACAGCATAATGCAGCACAGTAAATGATCAGTCACTAGAATCTCCCAAAGTAAACTCTGGAATTGCCAAAGAGAGTACCTTCTTCCCTGGGAATGTAAAAAAAAAAGATTTAGCATTAAACTTCTACAATGAGTTTGCTTGTGCATACAGAGTCATATTCATTAAAGAAACAATTACAATAGCACAGACTAAGTAGAAGTGTTTAACTTAAAAATGAAGAATGAGAATCTGTGAAACTGGAAGCATGGCAGTTAAAAGTGGTGTGGTTTCATCCTCAAGCTAGGCAAGTACATCTGAGTGTTCAGCTCTCTGAGAAACAGTAATTTCCCTAAAATATCACCAGAGACTATCTCTGCACTCAGGCTTATCATGATGGTCCTCACTGATTCAAACTCTCTGTCATTCTTCAATTAATGACACTCGAGGAAGACTTTGTTCAGTAACACCCAGAAAAGATAAATAACATTTAATTAAATAAAGTCTCTGCTAAGATTTAATATGCTAACATCAAAGCAACTGGAAAGTGATCTTTGTCTCTGACAGGAGGTTTCCCACAGACAAGAAATAATCTCAGGTTCTTGCTGACAACACATACAGAATAGTTAATTTGTATTAAGCTTGTATTTACAGAAGATTCCCTCTATTCAGTGACAGTCATATCCTAGGAATCATTTTCATGCAGGTGTGTGCTAAATGCACAAGCCTTCTGCGTTGTTTTTTTTTTTGTGGTGTTTTTTTTTGTACAAAATTTCCCCAACATCTCTATCACAGAGCACTATTTTTTTCTTCTGATAAAATCTGAAGCAACCTAGATGGCTGTTTTGCAATGTGACTTCCTTTAAGCAAGCTGACAGTTACTGGCTTGCGTAGATGTTTTAGCATCCTAACGAAGAAGAATCTATTTACCAGCTGTATGCAGCCTGGAATCATTTGGCTTGAAAGACTGTGTGTTACCTTACATTTTTTTTATCGCTTCAGCTGACATTTAGGTTTCACTTTGCTCTGCTAAGTCTTTATCTGGAGTCAAGTGTGACCAAATTCAGAGTACATTTTCAGGGAAGGTGTTAGCACAGCAGTGCAGGAAGGAAATCTTATCGGCTTTGTTGAGCCTGGTTGGTTAGTTTTATGGAGTCGTTTGTCAGCAGAATCCAAAGCAGCAAAGCTGCAAGTACTAGCTAGGAAAATGAGGCCTGATCCAAAGCCTGTTGGAATCCATGCAAAACAATGTTTAATTACTTGATCCTTTTCTCTCTGAAGTCAGTGAGATGTTGACATTTATTTCAACAGCAGAAGTAGCTCTATGCCTTTGATATTTTCTCATGTATTTCTCAGAGTAGTGACTTCTGCAGATCAAAGAAGAATCAAAACTGTATCTGAGCCCACAAACCCAAACGTCAGAAATGAAAATATGAAATATCTGTGGAATAAAGCCCTTAGGGCACTGAGGACTTAGCATTAATAAAATGAAGACTTTTAGTTATATTCCTTAGGGAAAAAATCCAAATATATCCCTGCGGAAGACCAAATCTTTTAACAGCTGACTAAAAGACTGGCTGCAACAATAACTGAAAAAGAAAATGCAACTCTTTACAATAATGATTTAATCTACCCTTCATAATGTCCATCTTATTTTATTATCTGTCAAATCTTCTCAAAATTCAAATATACCTTACAAAATTATATGTGCCCCAAGAGAAGTTTCAGACTTCTTAAGGTTCTGGTTGTTGCTTTTCATAACTGAAAAAACGTTTCCATAATTTGTAATTACATCACCAAAGCTGACATTATCCCTCACATGAAGTGATATGACACTGAGATGTGACTGTTGTAGGAAGAAATATAGGATTATAATTTTATGCCTTACCAAAATGAGAGTTATCCTAGAGAGTGTGAGGCTCATTTCTTCTGCCTTCAAAGAAGGAATTTTTGGATTGATGAACTGAAGATTTTTAAGAGGCTGGTGCTGGCTACTGTCTCTATGAGACTGCATTTATCCAGGTCTCTTAGAAAATGAATCAGTTAGTATTGAATGATACTAGAAGCAAAAGATTGTCCTGTGCTCATATTTGGTGTATTATTAGACATACTGCATCAGTAAAATAATTTTTAGCTTCAGGGAGATTTAACCAGCAGAGACATGTGATCCAAATAATTAAATTTCCTAGATTTGTGTCAGTAACCTCCATCTGACAAGCTTTATCCCCTTTTTGTCAAAATATCAGAGAAAATATTCACATATGGGGGGGACGGGGGGGGTGGTGGTGGTGGAAACAACCTAAAAAAAACCCAGCCACACACCCACACACATGTTCAAACCCCAAACAACAGAATATTTGTGTGGAAGAGAGGAAGACTAATGTTACCAGCCTGAGAATGTGTTACTGGCCATCTGTGTGCTGTGGGATAGTTTTTTTAGAGCTTGTCCTCTTAAAGGACAGAGGCAACACAAGGCAAATACAAATCCTGGCACTTCCATGGTGATGTGGGAGTGCCCTACTACTGTTACTGCAGCAGAAGCAGCGGGCGTATGAAAAATAGCTGATATGCGGAAGTTAGGGTAATGAAGGACCTATCCCCAAACTTCCCTAACAAATGAACTAACCTGTAGTCATCTGTGGGAAGAGGGCTAGAAAATTAGCTAGGTGTGTTCTGTTGGTACTTTCATTTTTTTAATTAAAAAAAAGGATCCTGTGGAATAGTTTAAATATTCATTGTTTACCAATGAACCAAAGTGTTTTGAACTGTTCTTGAGTACACATATATAAATCTGTTGATGTGTTTAGAAACTTGAACAGAAATGTTGCTTAGAAGGTGTCACGCTAGAATAGTTCCATTATATGCTCAGGGTATTATCCGATACATTCAGGATTGGGTAGGAAGGGCTATTTCCTGCACATGTGGTAAGAAAATCCAGCTATTCCAGGCTCCAAGAAAATTATATGCTCCCACATAAAGAATTCAGCTTCCGTTCCTTAGATCTATTTTCTTTTTCTCAATCTATAAAGCAAAATTCCCTTAAAAGAACCACTGTAATGGCTTTATATGTTAATTTAAAACAAAAAGCATTACCAAAGGAAGAGAATATAAAAATTTGTATTTAACTACTGATTCTCACTGGAGATGAATATGATGAAAAACTTCAAAACAAGAGCAGGAGAATACCTGTGCTACTAATGGCCTCTCATGTGATGTATTAGATTGTCAAGTTTTTACCCTCATATGAGTGAGGTGAAACCCTTATAAGCCCCCATAAGTTAAGGAAGTCTTGTTACCTTCACCCTGTAGATTGTGAACTGATACATATCATGTATGTGTGAATTCTCAAAGTCATAAAGGAGATGAGTGGTGAAGGAGGGAGTTCAGCATGGTCTCCCAAGACCTGTGCATAACAACCAGACCATCTCTTTTGTATAAAAACGTTCAGTTAACTTTGAAGAAATCCACAATTAATCAGGAAAGATCAGACAGGTTGTTTAAATACCACAAGAAGGGCTTTTATTGTGTTGGATATGTAGATAGTATTACATTTACAAGAATTTGAATAGATAGGCTTGCACATGTCAGGAAAGGGAGTGCTTTACATAATCAGCCACAGTGAGGGGATGAACATCCTACAGCACAGTTAGCAGGCATGGCTTTATACTAGTCGATAAGGCTGGATTGTTTTTCATAAGGGCTATTCTTATTCCCTTTTCCTATCCCTTTCAATGGGGGAGAACAGGCTAGGACTGAACAAAAAAATGTATGAAGCAGCTGCACTGTTAAAAATAATGGGTTAGGAACTTGGTCTCACTGGAAGGGGGGCTGCGCAGCACCCAGGGAAGTTGCTATTTCGCTTGATGGTTGCATGTCCTGCACTTCACACAGCAGAAGGTGGGCTAGGGTAGCCGGCAGAGCCACATGTAATACCAAATTCGTGGGGTTTGATTAGTGTTTATTAATCTAATCATTACTGAAGTGTGTTCATCTTACCCCAGAGTGATTAGACTGTATCTTAGGTATGTTGTCCTTTGGAGAGAGGTAGGTGTGACTGTGAATAAAGACTTTCTTAATTCTGTTTAGGTAGCATTTAATGAAACATAATTATAAAAGATCATTATGGTAATAGTTAAGATTAGTGACTACAAACCATACATTCATCTTTTGGCCGTGCTCAAAGTTCAAATATTTAAGGATAATCAGTAAATAAACTAATTGTAGTTATTAGAACAGCAAGTTCCCTTGTGGTCTGCATGGAGCCCCTGACATGTCTCCCTAGGGAGCACGTAAAAATTTTGGAAGGACTTGGCAACAGAGGGTTATCTTTTTATGGACTTACTAACTTTTTCTGAGAGGAGTGGAGGGAAGAGGACAGCTGGTAAAGGTGAAGAGATATATGGGAGGTCAGTGCTGTAAGCATCTTTCCTAACCAAGGAGGAACATCTTTCCTAAAGAAGTTTTGGAGTATTTCCCAGGAGGGGTTAAATTCTTTTTTACTGTATTTTCCAGGTTCTCTGTGGAGGAATGTTGCTTTCATGTGGCTCTCAATGCTGGACTGAAACTAGGAAGCCTTTGTGCAAATCATATAGATATCATTTCTTTCATATGCACAACCCCCTTTGCTAACTACAGATCACTTCTACTGGAAGTTTGCCAAGAGCATTTTCTCATTCCCTGGTTTTGCCTTCCTCAAGGCTGCTAAAGAAGATAGTCTTTTAGATAACAGGGAAATGGTATGCAACATTATTTCTATCTTCTATCACTTTGAGGAAAAAGTACACTTAATACTCCCAAGGTTAAATAAGCAGATAAACATGTTGCAACTCAAAAGTTAATGATTGAGTAAACCTTTGGTTCAGCCAAGCACGATGCAAGGAGCTAGAAGACAAATTTCAACCCAAACAAGAGGCGTTTTCCACAACAAAATTCTTACCTCAAGGTCAACAAATTACTTTTGAGACTTGGTTAAATGCTTGGCTCATTAGAGATTGTGTTACATTCAGCCGTGCATGGATAAATGGGGCCACATTCACACTGGTTTTCTCTCCAAGTTATCCAAAGCAGCTTTAAAATTGCCGCATAGCAGGCAGGTGTGAAAAAAGTTGGGTAGCTCATGTCATGGTGGCAGACTGGGCTCCTGCTCCCTCGTTCTGCCACAGCCTTCCTCAGAATCGGTTAAGGTATAGTGTCTGTGTGGCATATGTCAAAATACTTATGAATGGTTTCAAGTTATCTATAAAGTAGGCCTGCTGAGGTTTTTATCAAACCTTGAGGTTAGCAGATACGGGCTTTAACTGCGGATCGTTTTACCCTCCCTGTTGCAGCATTTCAATTCAACCCCTTTTCTTTACTTTTTTTTCATAAAACTTCATTTCTACCGTTAGCAAGACGTTGTTATTGTGGGTAGAAGTCGAGCAGTTGTAGTGCAAGCGCTGTTAGTTATATTAGCTGTCAGTCCTGAACTTTCTTTCCGGCAGCTTTCCGTTTGCTTGCCGTCTGAAATCTTCTTAAAGCTCCCGAATATGACAGCCTTTGAGCTTCCTCAAACTTAGAGCCTAAACGGATGAGAAGCAACCGTTTCCGAGTTCCCCCTTTAGGGGCTGCCGGGGGTGCGGGCACGCCCGCCGCTGCCCCATACCCAGGTGCCGCCTGCCCGGGGTGCCCGGCGGGGAGCGCGGCGGCCCGGCCCGCAGGTGAGCCCCTGCCTCCCGCCGGGCCCGGGGCCGCGGCCAAGCGGGCTGCGTGCCCGGGGCGGCGGGGATCGCACCTTGCTCCCGGCACAGGGGCGCCCGGCGGCGGCTCGCACGGGGCTGGGGCGCCCGGCCCGCCCTGGCCCGCCCCGGCCCGCCGGCCCCGCCCCGAGCCGCCCGGCGCCGTGCCGTGCCGAGCCGAGCCGAGCGGCGGGCAGCATGCGGAGTGCCGACAGTGCCGGTAGGTCCACGGGGCGGGGGGCGCGCTGCTGCCGGCGGAGCAGGTGCGGTGGGACCGGGGCTCCCCGCGGGTGGCGGTACCCGGGGCCGGGCTCGGCTTCCGCGGGCGGTGGCGCTCGGGGCCGCGCTGTCCCTTGGCAGGGCGCGGGCGGCCGGTGCCCGTGGCGGAGCGGCGGGGCCGGTGCCCTTGGCGGGACCGGTGCCCGCTCCCGGCAGGCTGGGCTCGACCCGGCGGGTTGGGGTCTGGGGCGGCCGTGGCCGTTGCGCAGCTGCGGGCAGTCCCAGCCCCCTGCGCGTCTGTAGTAACGCGGGGTGACGGCGGGTCGCCTCGGGCTGCGGCGGAGGGCGACGCGGGAAAAGTGGGAATAATCTTCGGCTCTGTGAGTACCCTGCGATTAAGGCAGCAAAATGCTTTCTGAATGTGTTACAACACCGAAGTGGGCTATTAGTTCGGACGCGTCTTAATGAGTGTGTTAATCAGCGTAACATCCTCCTCTGCTCACCTTTTGAGCTGATTGAATGTGGCATCTGTTGGGTTTTTCTTTGTGCTTTGAAGTATGCGTTAGCCTGTGACAGTAATTGTCTTGCCATTTTCACTGCATTTTCAGTGTGTAAATCCAGCATGTGACTCGAATTCAGATCAGCTGGCCATGGGCTGGCTGGAAGACCGGGGGTTGGAGATTTATTTGCACCTAGGCTTATACGGTTGAACCAGTATCAAAAAGTTGTAAGCTCTCTCTCAAGCTTATCGGAAAAGGTCTGGAGGTCTCTGTCGACTTTAAAAATCGTTTACAATTGGCAACCTTGCCGGTACTTTAAGCCAAAATGCAATCTGACTGTGGAAACCAAACTGCATTCTTGTATCGCCCTGCAGGTCAAAACTAAGGCATGTTGGTATGGCCTGGAACCTTCATATGAGTGTGGATTTCTTTTCTTTTCTTTTTTTTCCCTTCTTTTCTTTTTTCATCTCCTTAGAGACTCTAAGTCCTGCAATAAGGTAGAGCAGTGCAGTTTGTTGCCAGGCCCAGCTGGGGTGCAGCTGCCCATTCTCTGACTCTGCTGTTGGTTTTGAGGAAGTTCTTAATCTCTCTGTGACTCAGTGTCCTAATCTTTAAAATGGTTTAATAAGACTTGTCACGCTTGCCTCCCAGGGATATTAACATCTAATTGATGTTCACCAAGTGCCTTGATCTGGGAGAAAAGAGGGCATCTTGCTTCCTTCTTTTGCCACTCTGTATTGATTGCTAATTATATTACAAGGGTGGAAAACAGATTTCCATCAGCCAAACTGGAATTCATGTCTGTTATCATTTGCACAAGCCCTCTAAAGAAGTGTATGTCCATATGCTTAGTTTGAAGTATCTGGGTCTTCCTCTAAATACAGTGGGTTTTATCCTTTCTGGAGGATGCATCTGAAAAATGTGCTTCTAAAATACTGTACTGAAGCATCAGCAAACTTTTGCTTCTAACTCTGGAGATATTATACAGTTTTTCTCTGTGCATTATGAGGTCATAATACATTTTAAGACTTAGAATTAAGTTGACTCAACACATCCTTGATGTTAGTCTTACTCAGACTGAATCTTGTGTTCAGTCTGGGTTTTTGTCATGTTTTGCTTCTTTAGAAACTGAGAAAGTCTGCAACAATTTTACAGTTCTCTGCCTGAAAACAGAAGTTGTCTTTAAAATACAAGTGCTGTATTTGTCTTTGTAACCATTTCACTTGCTGCCCAAAGCAGTAATTAGCCACTTTACTCCCCTGACTTGAATCTGGCCCCACCTCACTGCCTCCCCCTTCGGGCAGATAGCAGAGCCTGCAGTGGCAATAGTACAGGGCTGGGGTGATGGGGTCACCAGTGGCATATGTTAGAAGACATCAGTATTCCATAAATCAGCTGGTGTAAGTGGACACACCTACTTACTGCACGGGCAGAATGGTCTTTTTCAGCTAAAGCCTTGAGCTGAGAAATTCTCCGTCCTTTTCCTGCGTCTTGGGTTCTCCATGCTGCAAGGCTGTGTGCTGGGAGGCTGCTTTCTGATGGGGCCGGCTAGCCAGGTACCAGCGCATTCACTCATGCGTTTTATTCAGTTCTTTTCAAGACTGTTGCTGCAAAAAATGTTAAACAGAGCTGTCAAGTTGATATCTGACAAACGAAGGTTTTAAAATGCTGCTTGACTTTGGTGACTGCTGTTCTCTTCATAGTGCTAGAAAAAGGTATTGGAGATGCAGCTTATTCTCTATGGTGGAGAAATGAAGTTCTGATGGAAAACTGAAGGTTGCTGCATTCAAATTCTTCTTCCCATGTGGTCTGTAGCAAGTGATGTGACTTTTCCTGCCCTGTCTGTGAAACTAGGTGAATTGTTAGCAAACCAGTATACAGAAATTTACAGAAAATTATACAGAAACGAGAAGCCATCTCTGTTTGAAACTCTGAGCTTCTTGTTTTTTTGTTTGTTCGTTCTTAGTTGCCTTAATGTTGTTCTAAAGATGTGTGGCAGTGCAGTATCCCTGATGGTGGTGGTGTGCTGCTGTTTGTGGGGGGGTTGAGATTTCCTTCTGTTTTGTCTAGAATCTAGAAGTAAATATGATCTTGAAAGATTTTGGTTTTTCTAAGATATTCTGAAGTGGAGTTTTCTTGCCTGGTGTCCATGTCCTGTTGCTTGCGGAGATGAGAGAGCCTGGTTTTTGTCTGGAGATGTTCTTTAAGTGTAAGAAACCATAAAACAAGAGAGGTGATCACTATCCGGCTTCTCCATGAGTATACTTTAAGTCTTTCACCTCTTTTAGCACGTACCTTGTATCTGCTCCAGCTGTGTCACTGCTCTGGTATTTTATAATTAGTATCTTGAAAACTCAAGGGAAAACTTTCAAATGCTAGATACTTCCCATTGGGGCTCTTCCACGTGGCTGTAACATTTGTTGTGAGACCTTGGTAACGTGTATCTGTTCCTCAGGAGTCCCTCGTCTCTGATTCCCCTGGCATCAGCAGAAACCCTCTGTTTTCTAGTGGAAGAGGCTTTGCTTCTTAGGAGCACAGTGTGTTTTGCTTCCCTTAAAACGAAGACAATTTTAGATGACTGAAACTGAGGTCTGCCTCCCTGTATGGTCCTGCTGTTTTCTCAGCTTGCTTGCGTGGTGTATTGTGGAGCCAACAAACTACAGGAAGGCTGAGGAGTTGGTTTGTAGTCTATAGCGGCAGCCTGGCATGCATTATCTGTATAATATGTGTGTACCTGTTTAACGTGTGCACTTCGTGTATGAGCAAATTGTTTCTTTGATGCACCTCTTCTTTTCAAGCTCTTTCTGTGTGAGGAGTCCATTAATTTGAAAAATGCAGCTGCTACTCTGTGTCTGGCAGCCTGGCTGGTAAGGGGTGGCACACTGTTTGCTTTGCTCATCGCTAGGACCAGGTTTAGAGGTGTTTATACTGCAAATAGACTCCTTCAGAAGCGGTATTAGTAGTTCGAGGTATTCCAGCATGGTATATTAGACTGTTTCCAGAAAAGATATATATTCTAAATTAAGGCTATTAAGTGTCCCACTGATTCAGTGACCATGTAGATACATAGTTAATATTGTATTGTGACACATTCTGGAAATTGCTGGGTTTATTTTTGACATGGAGAAGATGACTAAGAATAACTCTTTCATCTATGCATAGTTACATTTACAAGCAAGTCAAAACTTCCCCAAAATGATCTTTAGTCATATTTAGAGTCTCAGTTCCATGAAAGGAAAAAAATTCAGACTTGTGCTTAAATCTGAGCCGCGTGTGCTATCAAGCCCTCTTCCTGCTCTGAGCTCATAAACCCTTGTTCAGTGAGGGCTTATGTTTGGGGGGGGGTGGGGTTGTTTCGTTTTATAATCTCCCCCAGATTTTTGTCGCCAGTTTACTGTGCAGGGTGGGGGGCAAGAGAAGCCCCATTCTGTCTTGGGAAAGGTAGACTCTACCACAACACAATTTATAATAGACCCTAATGCCCTAGCTTATATGTAGTTAGAGTTCTAATTATTTTCATTTCTCTGTCCCAGTCACACTGATATAACTAGAAGGAAACTTGCATTCATTTCTTGCTTTTTCTTCCATCCTAGAGCTGTGATGGTAAGAGCTGGTGAGGAGGGAATAGTTATGAAGACAAGCCATGGGTTCAGAGATCACCTGCCTGTCTGGTTTTGGACACTTTGCTACATTTTGTTAACTTGTCTCCAAAAACTTTCTGTCTGGGGCCTGACTCCTTCAGGCAGATAATTTATTGAATTGTGTGATGGGAATATGTGGATTAGATTTAAACTTTTGTTCTTGTCACTGGCATCTCATCTGCATTGGTCTAGACAAACAATGCCAGTGGCTTCTCCACTTGCTGCATTCAACCAAGTGGATGTTACCACTTTGGTTTTTAAAATGACTGTGCCTGGCACCGTAAGTGTGTGTTACGGAGTTTTGTCTTTGTAAAAAGCAGGTTCTTTGGGTCCATTAGTTCATGGTAAATCCTTCTCAGACCTTTTAAGCTTGCAGCTTCTTGCCTGTGTAGGCTGAGGCAGTGCCCAAGGGGGTGTTAGTGCTCATCCTTCCATGTAACTGCCATAGCCAAGCATCAAAATAGAATTTCCAAAGCCATGTGAAAATTTTGTTGGGACTATGTGGGGATGTTTTGTAATCAACTTTATATAGTTTTATGGCAATTTGCTTATCTTAACTCTTCTGGATATTTCATGGTGTGGTGTTTTTGTTGGTTTGTTTTTTGGTTTTTTTTAATATAGTATCACTTTTGAAGGAGTACATTAAAAGGCTCAGTTCAGATAACATATTTTGCTGTTTTCTTACATGAATAGGCAACTCCAATAGCCAATTGGAAGGCTTTTGAATGTTCCAAGATGTTTTTTCCTAGTCTATCATGTGTAAATTGTGTATGATGAAGGTCAGAAAAAAATCCACGGTTTTGAAAAAAGCAAAGAAGGAGGAACAAAAGACAAATTTCCCCCCCTCTTTGAGAAGGCTTAGGTTGGGCAGATAGTGGAATTGGTTTTTTGTGTGTAATCAGATAAGAGTGTACTGTAGTGACTGTAATCTGTGTTATTGGCTGAGGTGAGTCCCATCTGTTAGTGGTGTTAGGGATCTCCAGTACCCTTGGCCTCTAAACTTGAGCTCACAGGGAGCAGCACAGAAGGATTTAGAGAAACAAATGCAGTCTCCGAAGGCAATTGGTAAAAGCAAGGGAGAAATTCATAACGCAGCACAATGTTCTCTGCTGACACCCTTTCCAGCTGCAAACCCCCTCTGGTTAAACATTAGCCTTAATGAACTTTGCAAGATACCGGGTAGTTTTTGGTTTCTGCTTGCCCATGAGATCAGCTTTCTTTTGTACGGGATCATCTATTGTATATGCTTGTGATCAGGCTGTTTATTATGGATTTTCATTGTGCTGTGTCACCTTGTGTTGAGCTGGGGAATAATTTTAACTAGCAGTCTGAGCTGATTAGTAGAAAACTCAGGGCTTATGCTGCAGGAAGTACTTGGGCTTGACTTCATGGTAGCGTGTAGTCAGTGGTGATTTCTATTTATTCATTAAAAATCTTGTCATCGCTGTTTTACCCCAGCTGTGGATCTGGCACGGTATGTACTTGTATGCTTGAATCACCATTGCTCTTCTCCTGTTGGAGGCTGTAAAGGAGTGAGCATCCTGAGAATAAAACTGACTTCTCCAGGTCTCACTTCCATCCTAGCTGGACTGAAGGAACAGCTGATGGAATGTGATATTTGGGTTTGGATAATTTATGTGAATGAGTTCTCTTTCAGATCCAGACTCCTAGCCTTCTGCTCAGTATTTGGTTTTCCCCTTTCACAGGGGTTCAAATTCAAGGTGCTACAAATTCCTATGGCTGCCACCTATGCAGCCAACTGTTTCTATCAGTTCAGAAAATTAAGTAATTTCACAGCTGTAGGAACAGAAGAATATTGAAGCCTGGAGCGATTTTTCTGATTTCAGTTTTGCTTCATAGGATAAATGTAGAGTGTAGGTTCCTCCCATTTCTATCTATAGATTTTTTAAAAGTAACAGCTGACACTCCTCTGTATTTGTGTTCAGAACATTAAGTGGTTGTATGAATATCAGAAATGTGCATGTTTAAGGCTTGGAAACAAGCTCCATAAATATGAGCTATTGGTGCATATTCAAAGTGGAGTTCAGTGGATACTGAATAATATACCCTTTGCTGTAATTACTCTCTGAAACTCTGCCCTTGCACCAAGTCAATATTCGGTGTCCTAACAAATGCATTATGGAGAATAAGACTTAGATAAAAAACGAAATACATCCCAACAGCAAACCTGTTAAGACACTGTCTTTCAGTTGTTCTGATGGGGGGTGTATGTGAGAAGGAAGTAGGATTAGGGTGGTTGACTTTATTTCCTGGAAATGAATAGCATATATTTTTCAGTGCATAAAACGGATATTACTCAGTTTGTGACCTGCTTCCTAGTAAAAGGGTCTTGAAGTGGGGATTGGTTTAAATCTGTTGCCTGCATTCCTGACATACGGTATTGTGTGATGCTATCTTGTCGCAGAGGCATGCAATGTGCTGTGATGTATAAATAACCCTGTGTGTCAAAGGTAATTTGAGACAATGTGCCAAATATTTAATGAAGCACTGGGTCTTGTCCTGGTACCTGGTATATATTTGGGAATAGGTATCTGAGCTGAAAGTGCAGCAGAGGGGTGATGAGTAATGTAATACTCCCCAGCACATACTGCAGAGCTACTCTGTACGGTGCAGTAAGACACAACCAGTGCTACAGGTCAGCTGCATCTTATTTGTAACTTTGATGCTTAGATAAGTGGACAGGAAAATAGGTTAATATACACTAGGCCAACCTGCTTTGTGCATGTTGAGGGGGAAAACATTGCCTTTAGTATCCTCTGTGGGGTAATTTTAGTGAATACTTCACATACCAATTTTCAAGATAAACGTAGAATAGCGTACAGAGGGGAATGGCTTTATTCCTGTGGAAGCATCACTTCTCCCTTGGAGGTGGACTTGGGGGAATGCTGACCTCGGGCAGTTTTGTGCCTCAATACTTTTGCTTTTGTGCTTAAGGTATCCTGGGGCTGTGAGGGAGATGGCTTTGGGAGGTGCTAAGCAGCAGGCGCTGGCATGGGAAGGAGGATCTGTGCTGTGCACCAGGAGCTTGGCAGAGGCCTGGGTGTAGGTGGCAGAGGTAGATGCTGGCCCCTTGCTCAGAGAAGATGGTTTCTGTCTGGCTTGCCTTGTCATCTGGGAATGAAACTCCACAATGGGGAGTTTTCCTCTGTGTATTTATGTGGGAAAGGAGATACACAAGGTCTTTATCTTACACTTGCCTATGCAAAAATGCTAAGGGGGGGGGGGGTATATTCTTTCTCTCCATTTTCTTTTTTACTGAGGAAGAAGCTGTGATTGTTTCCTGAATGCATGCATGTAGAGGGCTCCAGCAATATTTCTACTGCTATTTCATGACAAATTCAGAAGCTTGATAACGTCTTAAGGCCTTCTTTATGCATGCATTTAAATACATACCACTGAGCCTGTATATAGGTATTTCTTTAGCTGCTGACAACGAATGGATCGGTGTTATTAGTAACTTGTGCATAGAAGCATCTTCAAGCTCAGTTACAGAGTCAAAATGTTTGTCCCCCATTTATTGCATGTTCATCATGCATTAATAGAGAACAAAAGGAATTACATGGCTATTTCAGAACAAGGTGAGGCATTCTTGCACGTTGTTCACAATACTTTCCTCTTACAAAGTCCAAGGTTCAGCCTGACATTCAATAAAATGACTCAAATGACTAAACACTGACAGAGTTTCTTGACTCAGCTTTTTCTAACGGAGCATTTATATGCATCCTTCTGATGGTCAGGTAAAGCAGGTAGCTCTACAAAGCAATGTCAATATGAAACTCTGCTCTTTGAGGTAAAGCTTTGTGGGTTCTTTGAGAAGTAAAACATTCAACAAGACATAACTGACCCAGAACTTAATAGGATACAAGTTTGTAAGGCAATCTGGCTCATTTGAAATCTCGAGCCAATAGAACTGTAAACACTGGCTTCTGGAAAATAGCTGTATAATTATTTGTCTCTTAGTTCACTGATTTCTGAGATAACTAAAGGAATGGCATATATAGTATAGCAAGTCTGCATTTGCATACAAGATCTAATTTAGAAGTAAATAATGATGTAGATACGTCACAGGTGTTTAATAGTTCTAGAGCACAAAGAGACTGTGAACCACTACTTTTCAGTTTTATTTGCTCTACTGAAGTAACATACAGAGAAGCAAAGAATGGCAAGGTTTTCCTTGTCTATCTGCCTAACTGGCTGTTGTGCAGCCAATATGCCAACACATGTGCAAAATTTATTGAAAATGTGTGAGAGAGAATTACTGGTACTTCTAAAAAGTAAAATGCAAGCTTACTTCATTACTTTGTTTGACTTCCCCACTAGGTATCAACAGACTTTGTAGGGTTGTGATCAGCACTTCTGATGAGTTCATGGAAGCCTTCATTACATTTAATTTTAGTGACTGTTTCTCTAATAAGAAAAATACACCTTTGTCATGCTGAGAAGCAGCTTATGTTTTGAATCCAAGTTTTTTACTTTCCCTATGAGTTTTGTCTGTTGTCTAATATTTTGCTGGGATATTATGCCAGATACAGGGCTGAAATTAATGTGTTTTTTAATTTTGGAGGAGGAGGTGAAGCCAAACAGTGTTTTCTTCCTTTGACTTATGATTTCATTAGGATTTTAAGGATTATTCTGCTTTCTTGGGTGAAGATAACCAGAAAAGAGAACTTTTCTCTTTTTTGCCAGGTCTGGGGAATTTAAAATTAAAATTAATTGGTTGTTCTGGACCTAGTCATTAGAAACTAATATAGACAACATAAGTATTACCTCCACAATTAAATTAAGCAAAAAAGGCAACATTTACATTAATTATTTATTTACCTTGCAGTCCTGTATTCACATGACTAGTCTCTGTCAAGTGTATCTGCAGTCACCTTTTTATTTTTTGAAAAAGGATCCAAATTTCTAGTATTCCTTATCCAATCCATTTAATCTTGAATAGAATATTAACAGTCATTGTCCTGTGTGAACACTTGTTTCATGTCTTGTGGTGTGTTGCTTTTTTCTTGTTAAGACTTCTTAAACTTTATTTGCAATGTTCTGTCTTTTCCCGTATTTACAGATCAGTGGCGGGGGGTGGGGGGGGGTGGGGAGATAGAAGAAGTTACCTTTATTTTCAAATGGGTGGTTGAGTATTGACATACCCGAATACATGCTTAGTCATGTGCTGTGATGCTGATGAGTTTCGCTTGGCACACCCCAGCAGATGCAGTCCCTCCCCTGTTTTCAGCAGAGCCATCTTCTCAGTGGTGCAATTGTAGATGACTGGATTTGGTTTACAGCAGTGACACAGTGTAATGATAACCTTGCCAATGCTAAGGAGAGGTGGAAACAGCTGAACTTTTTGCTTGTATAGCACGTTCAAAAAATCTCACTCAAGGTACTGTGACCTGAATGTTTTGGTCAGTGTCACAAAACTGTTGTGAACTTCTGTAAGACAGTGTCAAGTGGCAGTGAGACTTGAGCCAAAGGTTCTTTCTTCTTTCTTCCACCAAAATTGTGTATTAGTTGCTCATTCAGGTTGTGTTTTTACTTTACTTTTTTTCCCTCTCCTCTAAGCCTGTATTCTAGCTTATGTTTCTGTTGCTTTTGATTACAATTCTAGCAGTAAAATTTTCAACTTTAAGCTGTGAGATGCCCTGGTGTGCAGCCTCATAGGAATCAGAAAAATAGGATGTGGGCAGTAATGCAGAGCAATCCATTTGAGAACTTTGGTAATTGTGTTGGTAACTGTTGCTAATGATCTGGGTCTTCTGTCTTGGAAATATAAACATGTTGGATTTATTGTACTTCTTAACACGTGAAGTATCTGTGCCTGTAAGGTTACAGCAGGCTGTCAGAGCCTGGACAGACTGCTCAGGGAAGGTAGTGCCTGCAAGTGCAGTGCACTTCGGCTTGCTTGGGCATTTTGTAGATCCAGGGAAGAGGAGTCACGTTAGCAGTGGCTGCGCTGAACGTCCTTGGTTGAAATCCTTGCCCCTGCCTGTCAGGCATACGCCTTAAGCAGATTTACTAATCTGACCTTTTGACCTGCTGATGATTAATAGACCTCTGCCGGAGCGCTATGAGACCTGGTTACTCTGGAGTGGCCCTGCCAGTAAAGGTCTGCCACGAGGTAAAAGGAGTAATAACGTAAGTGCAGCTGCCCCAGATGCAAGAAGATGGGCTGTAAGAGGCCTGTGCGAAGCTGTCAGCTTCTGTTTTTAGAAAGGAAGGGTGCTTTCTGCCTGATGTTGCACTGAGTCAGTTAGGATATAGTCTGACCTGAAAATACCAAGGTGAACTGTTCATGCGTTACCATACACTGCTTGCCAAGATGCCTTGGGGAAATATGCTTTGCAAAAAGTTGATTCATAATTAGTTGATACGCTAGATATTAGGAATCCAGTGAAGTGCTGCCTTCTGCTCTTTTTTTCTGGTAATCTCCCTTATATCCAGTTTATATAGTCAAAGCACCATTTCACGTGCACATCTTATGGGCAGCAACAGAAGAGACTGTAGTGGCCACTCGTGTAACTCAGCATCTGTAACTTGCACCTCTACACCTCTTACACCTCTTTTTAGTCTCCTTTTATGGCATCTTTTGTTGCAGTGAAAAAAATAAACTATTAATTGAAGAATCCTATCATGTCAATCATAGAAAGCTATGAATAAAATGTTCTGAATGTTGTTGACTTGCTGCACTAGGACATCTGGTAAGCAAACACTCTGCTAGTAAGGCTTCTGAATTTTTCTGTGTGCTGGTGTTGCTCCCCCAGAGGCAGTGTGCTGGTCATGTTCACTGGCAGGATGGGTGGTCAGCAATGGGTGGAGGTGGAAGAATCCCAGCTATATGTTGTGGGGCGAGGAAGGCTTTGGATCATGGAGCACAAATAAGCTGTCATATGAAATACAACAAAAGAGTTTTTCATGAAGGGCTCCACATCGTTAGTGGTGGCAGGAGCCCTGAGGTATGTGCTCACAAGCCAAATGAGTGTAATATATCGTTGGAGATTGTGTGTGGTTTTAAATGTGGCATTTTAAGGTAGCAGGTTAATCTGGCTGGATAGAAGCCCATTTTCCCTAGATGCAGACAGTGGTATGTCTGATGGACCTCCTTTGAAAGGAATTCCCCCAAGTTGATAGCATCAGTGAAAAAGTCATGCTCAGTCTGGTTTTGATAGAAACACAAGATCTGACAGCCCTCACCCTGCCTAACTGCACCAGGCACCAAACAGACATTGATGTTCAAAGCCTTTGCTGTGATAATCTGTGCTACACACAGGGGAGATTCTGGAGTATTTGAACTTAATCTATTTCATGGTGATCTGTGCTTGGCAGGAATGAGGGTGGGGGTAAAAACTCTCGTGTTGTACCTTGAAGAACTGGGCTGATTCTGTGACTGTTGCAGTCACCCCCTGGCTCCCTTTCTGATTTCTAAATCAGGATTTCTGATTTAGAAATGCATTATGGAAATGTTTTGACTCGCATATGAATTTTTTTTATGGTACTGTGCCTTTTCTGTCATTTTTTTTTCTTTGGCTGCTGGTTTGAGTTTGTTTTAGGTATTACCTGGCTGTCCTGTGACTTGCATGAAAAAGAAAGCGCTGCTGCTTGAAAATTTTGCTTCCAGAGCTGATATAAATATGCTATAAACTTGTGCCATACTTCTTCCTCACCAGATTATTTCATCTGAGGTTTAGTTTGTATGTTGACTCGCCTTTTAATTTTTTTTTTCTTCCCATGGGGTTGAGCTCATACTACACAAATTTTATCTGTTTGGACCTGGTGTGCTAACTGTCCAAAATTTCTGGTGTAAGCCTTTTTCTCCTTCATTTTTTTTCTTCTCTCCATACAATAACTGCACAATAACTGAAACTCAATTGTGATCACATGCCTGTGGGTGCAGCATGTACTGAAGAACCTGTTTTTAACTTCAGTTCAAAATTGAAAGGGGAAATACTGCAATTTAAATGCATCGTAATTCAGCTTTTACTTCAGAAAATATCACTGGTTTTCTTTGCTTTGTGTAGTGTATCACTTGTTTATTTGCTTTGGTAATTGGAGTAGCAGTTCCAAGCAACTGTTTGGGTAGAGAAAAAAAAAAATCATGTGTCTTTAAGAAAAAAGAAGTCTGAGCTGGAAATAAAAGCTGAGGAGGAAAAACTGTACAACGGTACCTTTGAAATACTTTTTTTTTTTCTTTTCTTTTCTCTGCCCCCACCCCAGTGCTTTACAAGGCTGAGAAGTACTACATGATCTTTAGTGGTGTTCTGCCACTTTGGTTTTCTTTGCAGCAGAGGAGTGAATGGAGCATGAGGGTCCTTCAGCTGCTCATCCTGAACCAGCATCTGTCATTGTGCTGTGATGGAGGCAATGACAGGATGCGGTTTGGTCCAAACACAGATGTCCAGGTCCAAACACAGATCCTTCCGCCTCTGTCTGTTTGTCCATCACCAGCCACCACGGTGCTGACACCTAGGCCAAAAGTCAGGCTCAGCTTGGCAATGGCAGAGCGAAGTGCCACATGCAGATTGCTAAGGTCTGTAATGAAATAGCTGAGAAAGCACAGAACCAGCCTTTACTTGAGTTGCACTGTTATCATGGGTTTATGACCACTCAGGGCCCCATGTCGTGAGCTCCAAGGACATCCTGCTTTTGAGAGATGCTGCAACAAAGCCTATGCTGTTTTGTGCATATAGCTTTTGGGGCACTGGCTGCATTGATATTTAGTCACAGTGGTAATACAGCCACTGTATTAGGGCATTAGCTAACTCTCTATTCCAAGTAAACTAAAGCTTGATAACTGAGGTGTAGATAAAGATCTGGTTGCACATTTCAGTGAAATAAAATCAATACTGTTTAGCTGTATGCAAAACAGAGGGAGAAACTTGTGCTGATATAGAACTGGGAGAAGTCCAAGATAATACAAGGTCTCGGGCACAGTAAAGCAGCTTTTTGTTTTTTTTTTTTTAAATCATATTTGTAAAGTGGAAAACTTTACAATATTTCCTTTGTGAATTGCTTGCATCCACAAATCTTTCTTTTCATCCTTTTTCTGATAGTCAATTCTCTGGTTTCCTTCTTCATCTCTGTAAGCTGTGGATATTAAAATTGTTCGAACTACATAGGAAGGAACTGTAATAAAGAAATACATCTTCATGTTTTCACTTAGTTTGCTTTATGTAAGTACATTGGATGAATGGAATTTGAGTTTTCTTCTGATCAGAAGTTGAGTAAAAACTTTCAGTATCCTGACAGTTCCCTTCCACCAGTTCCTGCTCTTCGCAGTGCTGGCACGGTGAGGGATGAGCACAGTGCCGGGGTGTTGGGCTGTGTGAGCTCAGCCTCAGGGACCACGCAGGGGCCATGGGCAGCATGTGGCAGCTGGGGTGAGGGCACAGCCAACCCATGGCTTCCCTAGCGTGGCCCTGGGGGTCTGGCAGCACTGAGGCACTGGCCGGCGGGCATCCAAATGGGTGGCGGAGGCTGGGCTATGCTAAAGCAAAACCAAATTGACCCAAGATGTTTCTGTAAACCACTTGCTTTCCTAAATTGTTGTTTTCTTTAACAAAGCCAGCTCTAAACAGGACTTCGTGTACCAGGCGCTCTAAAACCCAGAACTAGTTCATCCTTTCTCTATCTGAAAATTACAGACTGTTTGAGAGTTGAGGCGCTGAAGCAGCTTCCCTTCCTGCAGTTGCAGAAAGACAGAGCTGAAATAAATGTGGTGCCTTTAATCTATTCTGATACTGCAAACTTTATGTTCAAGTAAGGAACATGTAGTCACCACATGGCATCATTTCAGGATTCCCAAACAGCCGTAGCTGTTACATGTAAACTCATGTTAATATATGGGAATGAAATGGTAGCAGTGTCTTAAAATGTTCTTGGTATGTCTAACATAGCAGTGATGTTTTTGCACTAACACATGCTTAACTCCCTAAAAGCACTGTTATCGTGGACTTTCAGATATGTATGTGTTAATGTTGGCCATGGCCATAGCATTTTTCGTTAAGAAATTTTGAATCTTCTATGTAGTAAAGCAAATATTAGGACTAGATGACAGTGAGAAAAGTAAGTTCTTAGAAAAATGCACATGGTTCTTTGCCTTGGCACTTTAGAATTGCCTGCATTCCTGCAGTGTCTGCTGCTTACAGGGAAATACAGGTATGTGGAAAAATAAATTTTCCAGATGAAAGAATGACTAATGAAAAGCCTGACGGTAACATCTCCTACATATTTAAGCATAGGTCATTTTGCCTCATGGAAGCAAATGGCCAGTGTTGCATAAAGACTTTAATGTGAGAAGGTGCATCCACCTCTGAACTTCAATGTTGTTGACAGGTCTGACGTAGAGGGCTTAAACCTCAGGCTTTTGGAACCAGCCTGTGTGATGAGCAATTACTATTAAGAAGTGCTTTTTTTGGTGTTTCACATTTTCTAGTAAACTTTTCTGTGCTGGAAAAGATGAATCACAATTGAATTTTGACTATACCTCAGCTTGCCTTGTGAAAACAGTGATGTGTTTGTCATCTCTCCTGTTATTGGTTAATGGTGTCCCAACTGTTGGTTTGTTTGTTTTGGGGTTTTTTTTAATGGATTTCCCAAAACTAATGTTTCAAGATTTATTTTGTTGTTTGAGAGGATTTTTCTGCAGCAGAAATGGATGATGTTTTTGTAACTCTCCGGGAGTCTTTTTTGGGGTTGTTTTTCTTCATTTTTTGGGAAGTCAAGGCTGAGAGAGGGTAGAAATTGTGCTGCACGTTTTCTTCCAAAAATACTGTCAGAAGCAATTTTTTCTAGTTTCTTCTGGTAACTATGGGTCCAGTTTACAAGGACAAAAAAAAAAAAAAAAAAGAAAACAGATATAAAGCAATCCCAGTAGCTTTATTTTTGTCTTCCCATGTAAATGTTCCCTGGAGCAGAGTTAGATGTTTAACCTAAATTTTCTGGTTTTCCACCACCCTCTGGCTGACTTGTCTGGTTGCGGCTTCACAGTTCTCCACTGTCACTTAATGGCTGGTTTTCGACGGTGAGTTGACATTACTCTGACAAAGGAGCCCATCATTCATGACTCAAAACTGTTGTGTTTTTTTTTTTTTTTAATATTCCTTTTCTCTTCCTTTAACTTATTTGTGGTTCCCATGGATTTCAGTGTGACTGATAACATTAATACCCCAGTAAGCCTCAGGAAGTATCATGTGCTAGCTTGCATTAAAAAAATCATAACAGTGGAATGTGTTGATTCCTAAAAGCATGTGTATATGCATATGAAATATTGCCTAGAATGTTTTATTTCTTTGATACTGGCAACGCGGTACCGTCTGTGTTTTCAGTGGATTAATCCTGGTTACTGATCTGGAAGTCTGATGTCTACAGATGAGGGCCATCATGAGCTCTGCCAAGTGAATTACTGTGACCTGAAGCCCTTGGGGTCTTGCAGCCCTCGTGCTGGCTGTTTATTCCACCCGTTCAGTTCTTGGGTAATTGCCACAGCCCAAATAATGAGAGGGAAACATACCGGAGAGAAGACACGTAACCAGAAATCCACTCTTGGAAAGATAATCTGAAACCTACATGCCAAAAGTTCTACAGAGTATTCTGTGAAAGCTAGCCCTGGTGCTGTTCTTTTTCTTCCCCCAAGACACATCCTGGGCAGTTTACTTCAGTACAGCCGTAATTTCATATTTTTGCTTAAAAAATTTCAAACAAATATTAATTTCCTTTCTCACACAAATCCTGACGGGAAAAAGACGGTCTATTTTGGTATTCTCTGTTCTCTGGTCCCACACTGCAAGGCACTTTCTGGTGTCTCCAGCTGATGTCTTTGCGTAGTTTTCAGTTTGAGTAGCAGCAGTGCTGGCCACGGTTTTCTGCTCCACAGCCCCTCTGGGTCAAGAGTGGCCGCAGCAGGGCAACAGGCTCTATCTGGGCATAGGGTGGCTCCCAGCTGGAAAGAGCAGAAGGCACCGGTACCGGTGGCCCTGGTTACCCCGTGGTCCCTGCGGGGGGCCTCCAGCTGCCTGGAAATGTGGTGGCACTGCCAGAGGCCTTGGCAGGCTCACGTTGCTGTGTCAGTTCACAGCCTGTCTTGCAGCTCCATCCTTCTGGATTATCCCTATTCGCAAAGTGTCATGAATCAACATTATTCCTATGATTGCTGACTAGGAGAGTCTGCTTTTTCCTGGTTCATGCATTTGTTCTTTTTTCATGGTGTATTTACCTCCATAATTATGTCCCCATGCGTACAAAGGGAAAGCTGTACTAGAGGAACTGCTGCTGCCAAATGTGGCTCAATTTTGTTGGTATAGCTGTATCTATACCAGGGATTTTGCTGACATGGCTCTGTCAGCTAGTGGGTATGCATTTTTTTCATGTTCCTCACAGCCACAGTTATGCCAGCTAAGTTTTCCCTGTGACCTGGGGTGAGGAGCAGAGAGGAGGATGCAGGACAGTGAGAGGGAGTGGGATGTCAAAGCTCCTGCTGGCAGCCAGGCAGGAGTAGTGCTGGAGCTTCCTCTCCATCATCTTCTCATGTCGTCCACCCCTGCTTGATGCACCCTCCCTGCTGCCTCTTTGCTGGATGTGATTTTGGTAATTGTAAATAGGATATTACTTGCTCTCTGAATTAGTCTGGCCCAATGTCCTAACATCCTATTAAAGCAGAAAATCTGATGCTGATCAAAAAACAACCAACTCGCTGCCTGTTCTGTGATTAACTTTTATATCTCTGCTGTTCCAGTTTGTGAGCTTGAAATTGCAAGTGTCAGTATAGGAAAAGCAAGGCAGGATTTTCAAAGAGCTTGAAGTTGGCCCTTTTGTTTTCACTGACAGTATTTTCATAACATCTTTCTAACTTAAATAACAGGTGCCTTTTCTTAAAAAGTACTTACTTGCTGGTTGATGTTATCATTATGGTATACTTTTTTTTCCTTTGCTCTTGTGATCTTAACCTAGGAAAACATCAGCATAAACTTTCTACTGTTGTTTATATTGTGTTTCTAATCTACTTTAACAGAGCTGAAAAATGTTCTTTCTTGTAACCAGTCTAAACAAGAGTCAGGTTTTAATATCTTGTTTATACGTAACATTAACCCCTAATGACTGTGGCCTGCTCATCTACAGGTAGCTTCGAAGCTGTAGACTATAAGGAAACTTGGGACCTTCTAATATCTAATAGAGCTTTTAACACCCTTGTTAGAAATAATAAGTTTTAAATACCCACTGTAACCTGCACAGAATAATAATTGGGCTAGAGAGATTTTTCCTCAAAAACACTGGACTTAAAAGTTTAGAGTTACAATCTCCAGTGGTAAAGGTACAACACCATTACTTTAAAAAAGGAAAATGTCTTTATTTTACAACTGCTCAGAAATGAATCAGTATTGCTCTGATTGTAGTTTAAGTATATGCTGCATACAGATGCCTGGAAAACTATGTATTGTCATTCATTTGAAATACTTGTGCCTGTGCTTTGCAAAATGAGCATCCAGGGGTGTCAGTGATGCTCACAGGGCAGGGCTTCCTGTGCAGGCGGCAGGATGGTGTGAACCCTGTCATTGCCGGTTTTCTGTTCTGTGTTATCTGAAATCTGGGTTGCAAGAGCAGCCATAAGGCAAAGCTAGCACAGCATGCCTTGGGCCTGCTGGCAGCTGTGGCAGGGGCAGATGTTTGAGCCCCCATCTCTGGGGTTTATGCATGTGGATCCTTGGGCAGCATCCCATCCCTGCTTTACCCACACCAGCGCTGTATGTGTGCGTGAATGGAGACATAGGCAAACTGCTGGCTTATGCGGTTGATCTCATTTTACTTGTCAGTGTCTTAGTGTATTTCCGCAGTAAAACTGGAAAGCACAGACCAATAACATCAAGAAACAAACTGGAATATTTTTAAAGCTTTTGACTTTAAAATGTGTGGAATGTGAAATAGTCTGTGTGGTAGATAAAATCCTACAGATAGCTTATTGTATTTTTTCCTTCCTGTGAATATATCTAAAATATTCACTGTAAACTGTTAGTGTACTCATGTACATGCTTCCAGCTATATTTTATTGTAGGGTGATTCCAGATGTAGCAGGTTAAATTGGCAGAGCAGCACTTGTTGGAAGGCTTATGTTTGAAATGTCTCATATAACTTTGGCAAAACAAGCTGATAGCATGCACGGTAACCTTGTAAGTTCATAGGCACAGAGTGTCTCAGTAGGAACTGTTTTGAATTCCATACTTGGCCTGAAAAGTTATTTTGCAGGAGTTCTGTGGAAGTCAGCTTTTTATAAAAATACAGAAGAGTAATCTGGCTGTTTATAAAGAGACTGTTTGCAAGGCTTTGTTCAGAAGCAATTTCTGTTCATTGATGTTGCTGTTAGGATTGTGCATCTTAAGAAATATAGGTTTTATTGGTGACAAATAGAAAACAAGTATTTTAGGCAAATGTGCTCTTGTGTTTTTTTTAACTACTTTTAAAAGCAAAGGAAGGGAGAGCTTCAGTTGTTACCAGAATCACATTTAATTTTTTTTTCTTTTCTTTTATGTCACTTCTAGGAAAACATGCAAAAAACCCAAACCACGAAACCCCTATGTTTCCTCCAGATAGAAATATTTATATTTACAATGGTCACCATGAAAACAGTGCCTAATGTGAGTAGAAACTAAGTTGAAAAACCTAGAAGGTCCTGTAACGCAGTCAATCTCACTTGCAAATTTCACTTACTTTAATGGTATTAAGATTTTAGACAGTTATGTCAGGGAAGAGACAGCAGAAATACTTTTACTACTGGTGAAGAGGAAGGGCCAAAGTAAATGATTATTACACATGCTGCAGAATCCAGTCTTTTATTTCTGTTGATATTTCTAACCTTAAGCAAACAATAGATGTATTGTATCCTGCGTGCCAGACTGAAGTCTCAATAAAAGAATTTATTCTCTGTAAACATGGCAGAATTAGAGCTGTACTGAAAATGGAATCAGGATTAGTAGTATTGAAATGCAAGGAATTTAATTCTTTTCCGATCTCCCTGAGGAGCATGTTCTCAAATATTAGAATCGAAGCATTACGAGGCTAAGGATGGGCTTAGGTCCTGCAAGTTTGAATTAAAATTAGGGTTGTTCTCTCTCCAGTGGGGCAACTAAACCAAAAAACATCTTTATCTTTTGAGTACACTACCTCAAAACACCACTGACAAGCAATTTACATGGTACTGCTGTCAAAAATTTAAGTTATTTTCATTTAATGACTCCTATATATCAACTTTATTGCTTGCTCTATTATGCTGAAAGACTTCATGTGCAAATGTGAACCAGCTCCATACATTCATTTAGCTAGAGATAATTAGCGGAATTACCCTGACAGTGGAGACATTTTTTTCAGTATTCTCAAAATGATCTGCAGTTACAGAGCTTGTTTCACGGACAGGAAATATCAGCTGAAACAGAAGACATTTGCATTCACATGTATACATCTGTACCTGCACCGCTGCTTTAATTTCTGCTTTCTCCCTGTCCCTTTTCCACTGCTTTCCTTGAAGTTGTAATAAGATTTTCATTTTCTCCTTGGGTAGCTACCAGGCACAAACACCACTTCTCAGATTTTCTTATCTGACATACTTATTTGCCCCTGACTGGAGGCAGAAAGGAGGCTGGGCTAACTTACTACAGCAGAAGAGATCATCCAAATGCAACCCTTCTTCTTCCCAGTCTCTGCACTTTGCGTCTGGGACCCCTCCAGAGACTCCTATAATACCATGGGAAGCTGTGTGGAAGGCCAAATTCTTGTAATACATTGTGTGTGGGACCTAAAATGAGAGCTCTTGTGAGCTGTGAATCTAACCCATGGATGCTTCAGTTTTGACTTAAAAGAACTGTTTCTCCAGACTATTTCCTCCTCTCTAATTCTCTTCCTTTCTGTAGCCCAAAATTTTATTGGGCTCTGTGGCACTTCAGTAAAGTTTCAAATAAATTTCATTATATTTTTGGATTGTGCTT
Organism: Falco punctatus; assembly: GCF_963210335.1. NCBI lineage: Eukaryota > Metazoa > Chordata > Aves > Falconiformes > Falconidae > Falco > Falco punctatus. The sequence goes on along the minus strand of NC_137590.1, from coordinate 28,291,970 downwards.
CCAGAGGAAGTTCAATGGTCACTTTGAAAAACATAGTTTGCAGTTTCAGCATCAATACTTGACTTGATGAGACTTCTGAATGTGTTTTTCATCCCTAGAGTGTTCTAGATGGTGAAGGAAGAAAAAGGGTAAATGGTAACACTCTAAGAGCTCAAGTATTTCCCCAAACACTGGGGTTTTTTTGTTTGTGGGGTGTTTTTTTTCTGCTACAGGTAAGCAGTTTGTGTTGCTTCTTAAGTCTTTGACATAGTTACAGAACAGGAAACTTGGATTATAGTTAAGAATTACACTATTCAACTTTTTGTCCGGTTTATTGCATTTTCTAGTGAGCTGTGTACAATAATGCAGTGAAATATTGGTGCCTCCTCAGAAAAAAAACACATGCTTTTCCATGAGCCGCATATACTTAGAGCGCCTCCTTCCTCTCTGTCATCTGTCAACACAATGTTCATGCCAAAAAAAAGAGGAAAAAAAAAAACCCTGGTGTTTCCAGCAAGCCAGAAACCCCAGTAACCAAAGTCTCCTGTCTCATCCTGCCTTTTTGACCACAAAATGTGGCTTTCTTGGAGAACATGACCTCTGGCACAGCAAGGAGAAATGCTTCATAAGTGAGCAAATGTCTCTTCTGAGATGCCATTCCACAGCTTTTTGGTGTGAACAAGGTAGCAGTGTTTTGGAAGTCCATGAGTAGATTTTGTGCCCGGAAAGAATAGTCTCAATCCTGGCTTTGTGGTGTTGGAGGAGGGAAGTTCTAAGGCTGAGGAAGTTGTCCTTCCCAGCTGCTTTCTTCGCCAAAGAAGCAAGACAGGCAGAGGAAGCCTAGGCCTGCTGTTTGTGTGCACATGTGTGTGCAACACCTGCTTCCACTGGTTTAGCATCATGCTAAAACTGTTTTTCTGCCCTTCCCTTTGCCTGCAGTGGCTTCTGCTGACCATCTCTTCTGTATTCTCACCGTTATCAGCCCTGGCACGTGCTGCTATTCCACTTTGGTTGGTTCAGATATGGCTCTACTCTTTCAGCTTTTCTCTTCCCATCCCTCCACCCTGCCTCCCTTCCTTCCTGGATGGAAACAGCTGAGGCTATAAAAATCTCCTATCTGTGAGCAGAAAAGATATTAAATTAAAGAGCTTGCAATTAGACTTAGTTATCAATTATGCTGGAGTTAACTTTTAAGGATATTTGTGTTACATGAACATGATAACAGTCTTGTGGTGAGCTAATGAAAACAATGGAGAGGAAGTTTTGGTTTATAGCTATTAAGTCGGTCAAAGTCTTTGGTAGCACTGAAGCAGTAGCAATCTGAGTTCATAGCGATTAAGAAAACCCGATTTGGCTGCCACTCCCTTAGCTGAAATGTCCAAAGTGCAACGTTTCACTGGCACTTCCCCACTCCCTGAGCAGCTATTCATAATTATTTTGAGATAAAAGAAAAATACTTTGGGGTTTTTATTATAAAAAATAGCTCAGGCGGGTATGGAAGTCAGTTAAAGTAAGTGTTTATCCTTGATTTTAATTTCTTTTTCCAATGGGTCTCGAATCCTGGGGTGCCTGTATCTCAAGCTGTTTAAGCCACATTATAGCATCTCACAGTGTGCTGGTGCTATCTTTGGTCGCCCTGTGTTGCCTTCCCCTTGCAATAGCACTCATATGTGAAGCTTAAGCCCAGACATACGTCAGCCCCTCAGTGTGGCAGCCTCCTGCCTTTCCCCTTCCCCCAGGAACTTCTGGATCTATTGGCCAGTTTTAGACTGACCCAAAGCCTGCTGTGTGGTTCTGCGTTCCCAGAGCTGGGACTGGTGAGGGTAATGCTGGGCCCCCTTTGCACCCATACTAGGGTAACCAGAGGTGGCCAGGCTTCCTTCTCCTGGCATATAAGTGTTGGTTTGCTCATTAATCCCTGAAGACTTGAACCTGGAAATGTGCTGGATCTCGTGAACTCCTTTTGAGTCAATGGGAGTTCATGGCACTCGGTTTCTTGACAAATTAGACCTTCTGGAAGTTGGGGCATATAAAATGTTTGTGCTTTTACCTCACAAAGCCACGACGCTCTTCAGAAAAGGGCACAGAGCATACTATAAACAAAGTATTCAGAGGGGAAAACAAAAATTTCCTGACTTATTCTTGGCACCAAATATTTAATCATGACATTTGGTCTAAGAAAATGTACAAACTCTCAACATTGCCAATTTATTTTACCCACAAACCAACAACAGACTGATGATATGCACACAAAGGTTATTTATTTTGAGTGCAGCCAGGGAATGTAAGTATTCCAAATGCTTCCTTGTATCTCCCCATGGGATCTCTTTAATAAGTTGCGTAATATTTTTCTGTATTAGAGGATTGTAAGATAGACACGGTAGGTCTCTTCACTTAAATACACTGGTTGTGTTTTCTCTTTTCTTCTTTGAAGGAAATGGAAGCAGAGAATGAATAGTTTGTGAACAGTTTTAAATTAAAAAGCCTAATTTCAAAGGCCTTTCTAACAATTTATTCTAAAACTATCAGCCAACAGATGATGTTCCAAGCAAAATAACTAATTATGTGGGAGGTTAGGCAAGCATTGATTTAGTTTTTGGTTTCTTGGACTGGTAGATAATTCTTTAATAACAAGAGAAAGAATACATGACTTAAATATCTGGACTTTTGTCCACATAGACCCTCTTCTGAGGACAAGTTCATACATAACCTGTTAGAATTTTCTTGGAAGATGTGAAAGCCACTTGGATCTTTTCTGTGGATCTTGGCTGACTCTGAGACACTCCCCATTAGAGATTGAGAGCAAGGTTAAGGAAGGATAAGGGAGTGCCGCAAGGAAAGTATTTTAGTTCTTTCAAACTTAAGTTAATGTAGAATAGCGTTGCTTTTACAGAATGTAAGGGTAGTTATCTGGAATATCAGGCACAGTTTGACAACGATCATGTTACTAGGAAAAGCCAATGGGGCTTAGTGGGCCAAACATAATTTCTTTATATCATTAGCACATGACAAGTAAGACTCCAAACACATAACTTTAGCGTTTAACATGTGGAGACATGGAGATAAGATTCCTTTCTATGCACTAAAGCACCAAACCCTTTCTCATTTTGGCAAGAGAGTTAGAAAAAGGGGAGCTCTGTGGTTACTTGTTTTCTGTTGGTTTTTTTTTTTCAGTTCTGGTGTAATGTGTGATAATGTTTCTGCTTAGCCTGTTTTGTGCATTTGCTTGTGGCAAGTGACTGTGCCAGTTCTAAATTGCTCTGGCTAAGCTGCACTCTTGGCCCTAGCTTGTGCAATGGGGGAAAATTCCCTCAAATAGTGTTGACTTTTGGCTGCAGGTTTCTAAGAATTCTTAAGACCAAAACGTTACCAGAGGTGTACTTGCTGTGACAATAAACTCTGCTTGTGAAGAGCATCTGGACATCTGGTTTTCCTTCATCTATTATCTCGTACTTAGCGCTGAATAAAAATTAAAGAAATCCTCAGGCTGTCAGTGAAGATGGTTGTTTTAGAAGCAGTAGCTTTCAGTTTATAGGGGTTTTATAACAGTTTTTGTGAAGTACATATCATGACAGCACAAGTCTTGTTTGTTTGTAACACTTGGATGCCACTACGAAGTTTTTGTACCTGGTTGTCCAGTTGCCATATGCTGTGTTTTTATATTCATATTGGATATGCAGTTTGTGGGTTTGATTTCATTAGGCAGAACCTGCTTTAACATGACCTGTCTTTGTCTTTTCTAGGAGTAACATGCTTGGAAGTACTTGGTAGGGTGGATCACCTGTACCCCAGCACAAGAGCTCCAGTTTAATACCTGTCAAACACTTCTCAGAACATGGGGGAAAACGATGATGAGAAATACAGTCAAGCTGGCCAGATATTTGAAAACTTTGTACAAGCGTCAACATGCAAAGGTACCATTCAGGCCTTTAATATTCTCACTCGCCAACTTGAATTAGATCCTTTGGACAATAGAAACTTCTACACCAAACTGAAGTCGAGAGTGACCACATGGAAGGCCAAAGCTTTGTGGAACAAGCTTGATAAAAGAGCAAGTCATAAAGAATATAAACGTGGAAAATCCTGTATGAACACTAAGGTAAGTGGAGTTCACTTTTGGATTTCATAGCTTAGAATCTTTTAAACTTGTTTTTCTACAGAAGCAAGGTTTCTACCATCATATGCAATATGTCCATTCATGTAACCTTCCCTTTAATACACATTTTGGAAACTATGGCTGATATCAACTGATTCTGACAAATTTTCAGGTATTTTTGTTCTGCAAGCTTTGTGGAAACACACAGCATGTAAGAGTGATCCTAAAAGCACCCTGCTTTACAATCTGCCTCCATCATGGCAGAAACGTTTTCTGCCCTCTTTAGATGTCAGTGTCAATCACACATAAGTTGTAAACTCATGAGGCACTAGGCTTCATTCATTCCAGGCTCACAATAACTACTTGCTTTATTAAACAGGTTTTTGCACGGTGCAAATCGTAGCGTCTACAGCAGGCTCCTCAGTTTGCTGCTTGGTACATCCTGTAAGAGACCGGGGCTGGCCAAATGTGTTTCAACAGCAGTTCCTAAACTGTTCTGTGGGAAGTGCTGCTTGGGGAAGTCTGGAGATCTGTCTTTGTCACCTAGCATTGGCTCTAGTTGCTTAACAACAGCAAAAGAAAATCCTGCACTACTTATGGATTTAAATAGTTTCCTGTAACTGCTTTTCTGCAAGCAGAATGTGGGTAATTGCTATGTGGTAGTTACTGAAGGAGATGGTCTGCTTGATTGTGGAAAGGACAGGAAATTATCTTCTTTTCAGCAGAGCATGCAATACCATATTTTGGTAGAGCAAACCACTGAACACTGATAGAAATCTTGTTGACAACATTGTACAAAATATTCTACTTCATGCCACTTGTTTCATCTAGCTATCACAGACTGTTTTTAATAGCTTTGTCTCAGAGCAATTCACTTATTTACTGCCAAGTGACAGTGAAAAGTTGCCCCAAGAAGGGTAAGTTTTAAGAAGCTGCTTGACTGTTTAGAGTTAGAACAGAGCAGGGAGGGCACGCTGCAGGGTAACTAGACACCAAGCCGTGGAGGACATCTTAATCAAAAAACTGTCACTGAGGTGTTATTTTGTGGACTCAGTAGACAGGCAGTGTTGAAAGTCTCTTCTTGTTTGCATCATTGCATTGAAACTTCTCAAAAGCATTAGGGAGAAGGACACCATGTTACCTTCGGTACATATAGAGGCCTCTAGTTTTATTTGTTCTTTTTTAATAAGCTCCCAATGATTATTAACATTTTCTAAGGTAATAAATGTCCTTACTGTACTACAGTTTTATTTAGAAAATGAAGAGTGCTATTACAGCTATTTGCACTGTTTTCCTGACAGCCTGTTTTTCATTTTCCTTTTTTCCCTTTTTGACCTGTGCTTCCTTCCTCCCTTTTGTTCTTTTGAAAAGTCCTTGAATGTATGTCATTGAGTGTCTTTGTGATGAAAACAGACAGGAAAGGGAAGGAATGAGAAAGTGTCTGATGATTAACAAATTATAGGAGATACTCCACATGTATCTCACCTACATATACAGCCCCGGGTCTAAATGTCCATGGTTAGTTTGAGGAAGTATTCACAGCACACTTTTAAGTGGTTTTAAGACCCATGTGAGATACAAAAATGAAGTAGTCCTCTCTCAATTGTGACATTACAAAGCCAGGGCCTGGTTCTGCAAAGTTCTTAAGAAAAGTGATTAATTTTTATATATGGTGAGAGGACACATGGAAAGCGGTTGGTACATAAAATACAGCCTGTGTAATGCTTTACAAAGTTGCCGAGCAGGAGGCTAATGAACACCTTCCGCAGTGCTGAAAGTATGGTATTACTGCTCTTTGAGAGTAAAGATTTATTTTTAGTGGCATGGTGTAAGTTGTTTGCAGAAATTAATGGACACGTCTATGATGCACGTGTGATCAAATCACACATAAATATAGAATGTCTGTATGTGAATGGTGTGTGTGTAGATATTTTGTGAAATACTTGTAGATGTTCATTATGAACCTGGACCATGCCCAGACATGCACTTCACTGTGTCATCACTGATTTAAGGAGCGGAATCTTCAGATTGCTGGAAAGGAAAGCAGCAACCACAGTCAGCGGGCTCTGTGGGGATATCTACCAAACATTCCTCACACGTGAATCACAGTGTGCTGTGAAAGCCTATCTCTGCAACATGAATGAGGGGAGGCATGTTGCAAGAAGTCTATGGACTCCCTGATCATTGTGGTGGTGTACTCTGACAGCCCCACTTAGAGATAAGGAATTCCCAGAAATGCTGGCAGTCCAACCAAAATGCCAGTGCAGAGAGATTAGGCTACAATATACCTACCACGATTTTCCTTTGGGTCCAACTGGGGATTTTAAGTTTCTTGCATGTCATGCCAACTACCATTTTTAGTAGTGAAGCAGGCAAACAGAAGTTAGCAGGCTGAATCCTGACAGTGGTCCCCAGTGCTCACCTCTGTGGAGTCCCCTGGGGACCAGTCAATCAGCCCAGAGTAAAAATCTTACTTGTTACAGCAGGATCACAAAATGAGCTAAGTGGATTTTTGCAGTTTAAGTTCTGTAAGCAGAGCCAGGATTGCTAGTAGGCATAACTTAAAAAAATATGACTTCAAGGCTTTATATGAAGTCGTGGCCATGTGCTCTGTAGCTGAGTCTGCAGCTCACAGTTCTTTGGCTTTGCAATCTGTCTGGCTTCTTGTGATCATCCCAATCTGCGTAGGAGATAAAATGCAATTGGGATCTGAAGTACTCCTGGTCTCTCTCTCTTTTTTTTTCTTTTTTTTTAAACTGAGAGTCTGCTGCCTCACCCAAAAAATGTTCATTTTTTTGCACACTATTTAAGAGCTGAATGGTGTACTTGTTGATTTTTGTGCTTGTAAACTCTTCGGCCACACTTAAGTTACTCATTACAATATACACAAGTTTTATACATACAGAACATTCCACTCCAACTAAATAACAATGATCCTGTGTCTTAACTGCTCTTGAAGAACATTGCCAAATATGGCTTTTAAAGTTTCTACAATGATACAATTTTAAGCTGGATGAATAAAACCAGTTGAACAATTTTCAAGGAGTTCAAACTACTATTTCAGAGTTGCCTTACTGTGGACGTTATTTTCCCTTTAACTCTTTGTAGAAGGAAAAAAAACCCACCCCAAAATAAAATCAAAGTGCTGTAGAAAGACATGCACAAAATTGGGGCAGAAACCAACTTTTTCTGAAACTGTAGGAGTCTACCTGTATGTATGTTAAATCTGTATGAAACATATACTTTATTCCATCATGGACTTACAAAATGGGAAAGAATACTGTTCAGAACTGCTGTTTCTGCAGCTGGCATTTGCACAGTTCACCAGTATTAGAGAGAAACAGAAGTCTGTCCGAAGTAGGCAAAACTCTAGAAATCATACTCTGATTTTATTTTATTTTTTCCAACTATGTCTAGAAAAAGAGCACAGATTTGTGATCCTGGCAAAGTTTCTCTCTTATTTTCATCTTTTACTAATCAATGCAGAGTAGCATGTTCAGAATCTGTAATGATTGTTTCTTCAGGGAATGAAGCACAGCTGGACAACTGAAGATAAAAGGTTTAACACAAGTTGTTCACCATGTTAGCAGTTTGAATGTCTCTCTGATTTTTTGAACATGCAGTATTTAATACAATGACGAACAAGAATTCATCCATCTCATTGCAGAGTGTATTCAATAGCCTTTTTAAGGCATATGTGAGTGTCTCTATAAACATTTATTTGAACCTCTCTGTGTGGAGCAATCCTTTACTTGCACTTGGTTTACTGGCAGTTTACCTGTGTAAATGATACAGATATGTGCATGTATGTATAACTGAGGCTCCCACTGATGTTTGAGAGATTTATGTGTACATATCAGAGGGTAGGACCTGTCCTATGCTGCACACCTGAAATTCTGGCTCTCCCATGACTATAGATTTATGCTTGAGGAGAATAAAGATCACTGCACATGAAACCATCCCAGATTTACTCTTGAGGGAGGTGTTGATTCTCTAGAGCATGCAGATGTGGTGTTGTCTTCCCCCTCAAATGTGTATGCTGTTGTTTTTTTCAAAATGCATGCTTACACTTCAGAACTAAGGAAACTTTGTTTGAAGTGCTAATGTGTAATTATCAGCTGCCTTGGTAGCTGCCTTTTCTCTCTGGAGTTTCAGGTGATGGTGTTCGCATTGGAAGGGTGGCAGTGGCAAATTCCCAGTCACAGCTTTGGTCTTCTGAGCATCGTCTCTATTGTAGAGCCCACCTTGGGCACAGTTCCTGGGAGGGGGGCTTGTACAGTCTGAGCTGTGGTTTCCAGGCTGAACTAAACAAAGTTAGCGTAAAGCAAGTAAATAAAATTGAGCGAAGAAGTTTTGAGTGCTGTGTGTATAAATACCTACGTGTGTGCATTTGTAGGTATATGCACATACAGATCCATATAAATTCCTGAAAAACAAATTAAGTTATCTTGAACTCTGTCCCTGTTGGCCTCTCTAGTTTTCCTTGTTCCTGGACTTGGCCTTTCAAAGCTTGTTTTAGAATAGATTGGGTTCCCTTCCAAAAACTCCTGTTGGGAAACTTACTGCAAGAGAATGACTCCGAAGTTATTAATGACCATGTTTCCAGAACATGTGTAAAAGCACAGTGGCTCTTTTCAGTAGCGTCGTGTGCTGTCAGTCATGCCTGGGCTCGGTGGCATTGGTATCTCTGCTGTAGGGAGGGCTCCACAGGCTCCTCTGGTGGGGTGATGCTTTAGCTGAGGCAGCATTACAGAGAGCACATGGCTTATGGGGGGGTGGCGGTGGAACTGGGGGGGAGGGCCAGGGTGTGAGTCAGCTGAGGTGAGGAGGAGGTCTGTGTCAGCGATGGGGGTAGAGGCTGGAGGTTTTGCGACTGACTCAGCACTGGCTCTGAGCCTCGTCTCCCTGTACTAACCACACTGGCGTACCTGTGAATGATAAAATGGGATGGTGTTTATCTGCCAAACCCTTCCCGCTCCTTTTCATGTTGTTTTCATTTCCCAAAGACTGTCAAATGCATGCTTTGGGAGTTAAAACCTACTTCACCTGGTCTTCTTCCCACAGAGTTGAGAAAGGGAGAGGTCTTCCTGGGCCATGCTAGGTGCTGCCACGTTATGTAGCCCTAGGGTAATCAGCAGGATGAGGAGTGGATACCAGCTCACTCTCCTTGTTATTAGGTAGAAGTTGGCTTCCTACCAGTCCTCAGTTGTTTACAAACATCCTAACCTGCAGTCTTGCTCCTCATGATGAGTGAGAAAGGTTGGGTCCTAGGTGTCTTCCTCTCCTCTCCACTTTCCTCTGTAGTGCTAAACAAATACTTGTCTCTTAATTAAGCAAATCATCCAGCATGTATAAACCTGCTGATACTGGGGCTAAATTTCCTCCTGAAGCACTGGTGTTTGTTGATGCTTCAGAGGCAACTTGGATTTGCAGCCAGGTTTCTCCTGTGCTGTATATGCTGGTACAGAAGCCAGTGAGTTTGTGTGTTCACATGTCATGACTGATTGTGTCCCTTGAGACAAATATTTGGGGTTTTAAGAGAGTAATTGAATTGTAAGGTGAAAGAAGGGAATGCCAGTTGTGCTCCAACTCAAAAATATCCTTATTATAGTGAAAACTTCAACCTGTTTGTTCTATAAAGATTGAGTAACCAGATGGCACATCCCTTTTGCTGGATTTACTAATCTCTTCAAAATAATAATTGAAATGGGGAGATTTCCAAACTTGATAATCAGGGTTTATAACGAACACAGCAAGTTTGTCTTGGATATATCAGATAGCATTGCTAACTTGTTTATTATAATGAAAATACATTCCTGTGAAGGTCATAAAACTTGAAACTAGAAGTTGACTGCAATGTTTATAGGAAGTTTAGTGAATGAAAGGTGATGAGTTTTCTCAAAAAGACATTTAGTTTCTATTTTTTTATTTGTTGGGGTTTTTTTTGCTTTCGTTTGTTTGTTTTTTTTTTTTTTTTTTTAATCCAAACACACAGTGCTTTGATAGCAGAATCCAGAAGCTACTGAGCTGTTGGGGCTATTAAGGCCCATGCATTCTACTGATTTTTTAAGTGGCATCTACTTGTGTTTGGCATACTTGGAAGACAAGCTGTTTATTTTGATATCTATGCTGCTTTGCTTTTGCCTTTCAGAACAAGGCACCTAAAGCCTTGCACTGGATTTACATTGTAAATTTATTTTTAACAATTTTAATAAGTAACTTTTACAGAGTTATTTTTAAGTAGTAGAAAATATGGAACTAATGGGGAATGAGTGGTAAGGGAGACGCGTTTGAGACGAGGGGAGAGCAGCAAATCACCTATGAACATGCAGTGAAACCACAGTTGTTTAACACTGTCTATGCATTCGTTTCCCTAAGGAATTTCAGAGGAGGGGATGGGGAGAAGCTTGGGTGATGGCAGGACACACAGCAAACGGTTCTTTGAAAACAAAACAAAGTATTTGACTCTTTGAGTTGTGTTTTAAACTGAGATTGGGCCAAATTGCGTCAGCAAAAGCAAATGTTTGGGATGTGATTTGGTAATTAAATCACTTTATTTTTATTATTCTATAGACATTTCCACAAACATTTTTCAGCTTTATCAGTCATGAAAAGCAATGAAGCCTGGCCACAGTAACGTAATCAGACAGCCTAAATAAGACTGTTTTGGCACTTGGGAATTTAAAATTTTTTGGCTTGCAATATAACAGTAGTTTTACATCTGTGCTTTAACAGCCTTGTGCTGTTTCTCTGTGCCTTGCTTAATGGCTTTGCAAGTAGACAGAAGGGAACTGTCCCACCCTGACCTGTTTTCCTAGATATTTCATACAGACTCCCACAGGGAGTGATACCCAGTTACTTTCACAAAAAACACTACTATTGTCACCACAAGTGGCTTAATGAAGCTTGAATGAGACAAAAGGTTACGACAGGGCGTGTTCCAGTAACTGGTTTTGTAGTGCTTCTGGGTTTGGCTGTGTGAAGCAGCTGGGTGGTGGTGTGTCGGTCTGGCAGCCCACCGGTGGGTGTGGGGTGCTCCTGTGTGGGCCTCTATGCAGCCCGTGCCCCTGGTCTACTGGGGTCCAGCGCCTCTCCTGGCTTCAGAGAGACTCCAGTGATGCCAGATGTGGTTGTTAGGTGTTTGTTGTTAGCTACATTTCCAGCTTGGCTCTGGTAATGTTTGTGTACTGATAAGTGAGGAAATACATAACTTTTGCTATGAAGAAGTGATTAAACGCTTGGCTGCTAAAAAGCAGATTTCAGACAATAAGGCAATTTCCTGTCTCCTACAGTTCAGGTCTTTCCCAAGGTTCCCATGTCTGTCTTGAGAATGGGTTTGGGGGATGTGATTGCTCTCTTTGCTCTTTCTGTGAACAAATCTAATTCCACGTTATTTTCTGGTTTAGGCATCTGTGCAGATAGTTTTTAATATCCTTTTGTTAGTTCTAAGAGATACTGTATAAGAAGGGAAAATACAAAATATTTTAGTAGAAGTTGCTTTTCTTAAGCAAACAACATATTTTCCATTTAATTTTCTTTCTAAAAAGCCTTAACAGTGATGGAGTTTGTAGTGAAAAAACAGTGTAACTGGGATCTGTTGTAAAGACAAAGCAGAAATTCTCTTTTCATGCCCTTGAAATTGGGTTAATTTGCTTTACTTTCTCTGCTACAATGTTTAAAGGTGGATTATTTTGTGTCAGTTGGTCCTCAAAATTCCCACATTCCCTAATATGTCTACATTTACAAAAAATCTGTTTCTTCCGTCTTAGACACCTGTTTGCCATTTCAGGTCTCTAGGATATTTGTGTCTTAAGCTGTCTGATGAAAAATGCTTGTTGAAGAAAAATCTCAGTTTATACCATAATGTGACATTGTTACAGTTTTCTAATTCTTCAGTCTTTTAGCCTTTTCCTCAAGTCAGGGAATGTTGGTGAATTTAAGCTGTTTTTTGAAACAATGCCTGATGAGGGTGGCACGATGAGACCTAAGTATTTCTGTGGCAAAAAAGCTTTTGCAAGTACAGCTGTTGTCCTGGAAGCTGGTCACGTTTTGCTTCAAATATTCCAGGACTGTAAGAGTTTGGCAGGAACCTGAATGTGCCTTGGTTTTGTTCTGGGACCTGGGTGATGGCAGAGAGGACAGGCATTACTCAGCTAACAGAAGAAGAGTTACACTTCACATCTCATGTATTTCTAACGCGAACCTTCTGTAGAGCTGTGAGACTTATGCTAAACCACTTGGGAGATGAAGGATGAAGTGGGGTAGCGGTGACATCTTGCACTGATTGAGAATGCTACAGCCAGGTACAGGTCCTCCTTTAAAAGAAATTGGCCCAGAGTGTCTGAGGGAAGCAGAAGCTGCAATTCGGCCTTGACCTTCTTAGAGCCCTTGCTTTAATGAGCAAACTTGTGATTATGGATCACATTAAATTATGTCACCTGGGCAGCTGAAGAACTCTACTTACAGTGATCCTAACAATAGTTTGCTGCCAGACTGAAGAAATGCATTAAGTGAGATTTCAGTGATACCTGTTGTAGACTGGTATTTGTCATGCTTATTAAAAATCTGGGAGCTGTATTGAGGAGGCGCAGGTGTAACCAAACTGGAATAAGCTGCAAGTGCTTTGAAACACAGGACTAGAATAAAAATAATAATATATATATATATTGAAAAGTGGAAAAAATGGTCTGAGATCAAGAGGATAAAATGTTCAAAAGCTACTAAAAATTATGACCCTTCTAATGGAGCGCAACACCCAGAGAAAATTGGGAATATGCTGTGGAAAATGATCTGGTGCTTATAATGGACCACACGCCGAGCCTGAGTCCATTGGGTGTAGTGCTGATGCAAGGGGACCTGATCCTGGGAGCCTGTCTAAGGAGGCCTGGGGTGTGTTGGTGACTGGAGTGGTTTCCTTTTCATCTAGTTGGTGCAGGCGAAACCCCAGCTAAAATATTTTGCCCAGCTTGAAGCAGGTGTTAGAGACAAGAGGCAGATAAGCTAGAGCAAGTCCAGAGCAGAGCAGCAAGAATGGTCAGAGCTTTAGAGAATGTGACCTGTAGGAGAGGGTTAAATACCTTCACCTAATCTGTGTTAAAGACCCGAAGAGGCACACTGCATGGTTACTTGGAGAACAACCAGAGCTGTTATTCACTTCACCTTTTCTCTCTAATAGTCTGGCTAATACTGCTAGATCAGATTCTGATTAGTTTCTCAAAGGTTGCATTTTGCCTTGGACGTTTGCTGATCCTATTTCAGCCTTGAAGAACAGCTTGTGTTTCCCAGGGTCATGCTGTTTCTGCTTAAGAAACCAGCTCAGAGATACTGCCTTGCTTCTCTTGCATCACTCTGGATTTGTTCGTTTGACTAAGATAGTAACTTGGAAGGAACCATGTGGTTGTGTCACACTGAATTAGTCTTGTGTTGCTTACTTCCACTGCCCCTTTGAATGAGTCACAAGAGTGGCTTTAAAACGACCTGTGCAACAGCGAATGCTCCTTTCTGAGTGGTGTCCACCTCCCCATCTCTGCCATCCTTGCTGGATTTACAGTTCAGATAAAACAACTGCCCCAGGGTGAATTGCAACTCAGATTATAAAACATTGCAAGAGATGGCAGTGAGCTTCCTGCCAAGGACTACACGCCCAGATCATTAATAACAAGTTATGCTGATCAGCAAGTGCTCGGTGGCAGGCAAAGGCATTTCTCTTAGATTCCTACCCCCACCTCCCACCCACCCCCTTTTTCTCTAGTTTGTTTGGTTTTTATCGAGGTAGGAAATAATTGCGCATAAGGTAGGAAGGCTTTCCTGAGAGGTGAGGGCTGTTGGGACTGGTGGGTCAGCTTGCTTCCCACCTGGCTGGCCACAGGGCTGCAAGGGCTGGGCTGGCTGCTCTATCTCCTGCTTGGCCGTGGGCACCTGGAGTAGGAAGTTTGCTGCCTGTCAGCTCAGATACAGCCCTGACAGTGGCAGAACAAGCACAGCCAGTGCTGTTGAGGCAGGTGCCTCCATCTGAATTTCACCCTGGCTGGAATGTGAAAACAGAGCCATTAATACATGGCCATGTAAATAAACACTGATCTGCTATGTATGTTTATCTCCCTTCTCTTGCATTGGATGTTGGTGTAAAAGAGACTTTTACACTTCGTGATGTGTAATTTGCTGCCCAAACTTATTTTTTCAACTGTCTGCCTGTCTCTTTGAAGCATGCTCCTTTTCATTTTTTTCTCACCTTTTTTATCTTTACTTTTATTTTCCCAGACTCTTTCCTTCAGTAATAACTGTTATTATGTACCTTCTTTGTTTTCAACCAAAAAGATTTTGGAAGTAAGAACTAGAGGTGCTGAAATCTAATTTTTGCTGTGCAATATGCTGCCAGTAGCTTGGTTTGTTGGTTCTTTAAGAGTGCTGTTAACTTTCCCTGCTACCAGAAACCTTTTTAAAACATGGTATGCTAAAGATACATTTTCTAATTTTAGTTGTTTGAACTGTTCAGGTCTATTTTGCTTGTTGACACCACTGGATGCCATATTGCTATGGGATGCAGGCTGGCCAATTCATAGTGTTTTCAAATGGTGAATAAAAATGTAAAAAGTAGAAGCATTGTCTACCCATGGTAAACTGGTATGTGTGAATGACCAGTTAAATAAATTGGGAAAAAAATAGGTTATCATGCTTTGGAGCTAAATTTGGCTTTACTAGTTAAGTGGTTGTGAATGCTAGCAATGGAAAGTGCAGTGGCTTTGAAGATTACTTGATGAACTGGAGGGAAATAGATCCCAGGAGCCCAGAATTGCTGCCACCTTTATACAGAATCGCATTTTGAGCTCAGCTATAGCTGCCATACAATACTATACAGTCATTCTGCTTAGGAAAGTTAGAAATGGTGGGATTAAATGTTTCAGCTCTTCAAAAATGAACAAAAAATCTGGATTCTGACTCAGACCTGATGGCTAGTTCTGTATCAGCTCATTTACGCAGTAGTGGCTTCTAAAAGCCAAGTCTTCGTTGGGTGTTGGCTAATAATTCACCTAATATAAAAATGTATTTTATAATGTATTTTAAAATATTCTGTGAAATGACCTTGAAATAACTTGACTCACCACTTACTTTAAAAAGCCAGTTTCTAAGTGGAAGCTTACCTGACTTATTAGATAGCTGTAATTGTCGGGTTTTAGCTAAAAAATTTGGCTTCAGTGTAGTATTTAATCTCTGTAGACAGACCAGGCTGTAGCAACAGTGCTATTTGTCGGGGTTTTTTAAACCATACTACCAACTTCTTTGTGTAGCACAGCCATGGTTGTTGGCCAACTTGCCCACATGCCTTGAATGCCATAAAGCATGAGAATTCTCTTCCTCTGTGTCTGTAGACAAGTCCTCTACTGGCTGGTCGCTGTGTAACCCTGAAACCATGTAGAAAATTAACTATTTTCTTGCAGTTGCAATCTCATGAGTGTCACTAATCACAAGACTCACGGCTTAGTCTTTGCTGTGCTCGGAGGTGAGGCTCTTAGTGCCTTTGTTTCTTCATCTCTGTTCACCAGTTCTCTGTTTCTGGATGAATTATTTTGCTTCATGCATGCTTTTTTTAAGGTTTTTTGTTGGTTGTTTTTTTTGTTAAGTTTTAAAGGATAGCCTTAAAGTGTTATCTCAGTATGACAGGCATAAGTCTACAAAAAACAGACAAGGTACTTAAATGCTGCCAACCATATTCATGACCGGGATAGTCAGGCAACATTCTTTCTGCAAGGTTTATCTTGTTTTCTTTTTGATTGTTTGAGCAACTGGCCAAAAAAGAAAAGAAAGCAAACTCTTCTGGGTTTTGGGTGTGGGTTCTTTTTACCCCTGTTATGATTACAGTGAAAGACAGGTGAAAAACCAGCAAATATGCTCTTAATTCCAAAGGATGTTAGAGGAGATTATTTGAGGAGAGTTTTGGATTAAAGGGCTTGCCTTTATTTTTTCTGGTGGACAATCTGTTTATTAGAAATATTACATTTCTTGTTCAGATGATGTGCAGTTTTTATTCAGATAATTCTAACTGGTGCAGGGATACAGAAGGTTTCTAGAGATACTTTTCTGTATATGTCTATTATGTCTAAAAATTGCAATTTAAAAAAAATATTTTTGTATGTTATTATAAAAGCTCTGAGATCAGGTCAACATATTTAAATATGACCAATGCCACCTGAGAGAGCTCTTCAGAAAAGTTCCAAAGTCCTGACAGCTTTGGTGTATCAACAAAGGAACTCTTGACCTTCTAGAGCACTGAATGCTTACAGCCTCTCTTTGATGTGTTGCATAGCAGACTATAAATTTCAGATGACTTTCATACCATTGTTTTAATTTCAAGCTATGGAAAGGTTTTTATACGCAAATCTAATATTAGTACGTATATCCAGGAGACAGAGAGGATGGATGGACAAGTGTGTCCAAATTCATCCAGGAAGAATGAAGGCACGTGTTTTTTTCCATGCAGAAGCTTATCTTCCAAAAGAGAGAAAAAAATCCCAGTAAAGATGAGCCAGATGAATGCAATAAATGTACTAATGTTTCACTTTTGGCATTTTGACCTAATAAAACAGGAGGGCAATAAAGATAGACCTTCTGATCTCTGGATTGTGCTGCATCCAGCTGTGAGTGCAGCAACTGCAGAGTGCAGTGCTGGGGTAAGAGCTCTGTCCAAAATCAGCCTAGATTAGGTAGCCTCAAATCCATGTTACAGTCTTTTAAGAAGAAAAATAGCAACATCTCTGTTTTTGCCAGTTGCTGATATGGGCGCTTTTGGCAGGAGATGGCAAAACTGCACATTTCTGAGGTGCTCAGCTGGGTGTAGAAAGGGTGAAATACTGGTGGGATTGAAAGGAGAAGTGGACTTGGGTTGCGCTTCCTGCTCCGGGACAGGGTTTTGTGGCTGTGGTTGGTGGCAGTGAGGGGTGCATGAGCCTTGCTGTTCCCAGCTGCCTTTGAACTTCCCCGACAGTGATATTTGTGGTGTTCACGCTCCATAAATGTCCCTTCAGCACGATCCAGCTAGCCTTAATAATATTGCAAGGTAAATTTTGGAACTGTCTGTAGTGCATTTAAGTAGTGTTCACATAATGCTCTGGAGAGTTAGGACCTCTCATTAGAATACATTTGACTGAATATTGTGTTTGTCAAATGAAACATTTTTAACCTCTCTAATTTTATAAGGAGTTCATAAAGCATAGTATAATAGAGGAAAATATGTTTTAAAGATTACTTAGTTTTTGTAGGGAAAGTTTAATTAGCTTACATAACTTCTCCTCCCCCTTCCTTTGATGGAAGAATTAATTTTCTTTTTTCCTTTTAATGTTTGCTTATAGTATAGATCTGTTAATCACAGAAATTTTGGGCATGTGTTTTGATATCTGACCTCTTTGTAAAAATGAAGAAAAGAATTCTTAGTTTAGGTCGGCATTGTCCCTTTTCTATATATGTGTGTAGTCGAATGGACACCTTCCAAATGACTGTCATGTTTAGCTGCTGTTATCACTTTTCTTGGCAGGGTCATCTTGTATTGCCTTTTAGTAAAACTAGTTGTATAGGTATGGCAGCGTTCAACAAGTCAGGCAACAGGCAATGAGTACAAGCATCTCGTGCAATGCAGGGCATGTTACAGTCAAGAGTGCTATACTCGTGTAGCTCTAATGTGCCTGGTAACTGAGTTATTTTATAGTGACACATCCTTCTTGGTGCCAGTGGCTGAGCTGGTTTGTAGAAAAGGAGATGACAAGCACTTTGTACAGGGGTCTTCACCTAGAGAAGCAACAAGTACCTGAAAGGGTTGTTGAGTTGAGCGGAGCAACCATATATTGAAGTGCTTTGGTAGACCAGGACTGTAGCAAGATTGGTCTCACATCCCACATTGACAAACCTTGTCATGCCTATTGTGAGCTTAACCTTTTTTTTTTTTTCTTTTCCATAATTTTTTTTTTAAATAAAGCTTTAGCTGTTGCCATTTTTGATGTTGTCTGAAGTGGCATATAGAATTTTATTTTTCGGTGACTTCAATTATAATTTTTCAAACTTATATAAAAACTATATTGGCTATTTGGTGGATTCAGGGTACATTTGACTGCACTGTTGTATCCACCAGCTGTCAATGAATTTGTGATAAAATCTGAGACTACAAATGGGAGATGAACTGTAAGTTGTAAGTCAGGAATGTCCTACTGAGCCGTCCTATTCTTGCCAGATGCGTTTTCAGGTCTAGTAGAGGGGATGAAGTGAAAAACATTGTGGTGGAGAGTGCTTCCCGCTGCAGCTTCTGGTAGCCGTCTGCCTTAGATGCTTATGCAGCTGTTTCTCTTTAGAGCCTTTCCAGAGAAACAGTTATTGCTGATCCAGAAAATGTATTGTTTCATTACATTTCGTGCCTGTCTCATGTTGCATCACATCTAGCTCTGTCACAAATAAACACTTGGAATGTTTATCCCAAATCCATGTAGGATGTAATCCTGTGGAGTCAGTCTAATGAATCCTTGGTGCATCCCTGTCACTTTGGATGTTGCACAAAGGCCAGGGCTGGTGTGAAGTCCCAGATCTGGTGGCAGTGGAAATGAATGCAGCTGAGGCTCAGAGCAAATGATGGAAGAGGGTTTGCCATGGAAATGCAAAGCACTCTGTCCCTCTGTGTCAAGCAGGCTGTCTGGGCACGGGCAGAGCCTCCTGTCACTGCATGGGGAGGCCCACAGCATGTGGGGAAAGCCACCTTTCAGTGGATGTTTCTAGCAGTATGATCCATTCCTATAGGTTTTAGTTTCCAGTTGGTGATTTGGGTAAATATTGCATATAAAGCTAAAAGAAGCTAAATAATTTAGGCAGATGGTTTTCACTATTTTTTTTCACTAGTATATGTGCACATTTCCACTGAAGAATAGAAGTGGTACTTCTGACTTGGTGTGCCAAAGGACAACAAAGTGTGTCTCTGTGTCTATCCAGTTGCTGTTGAGCTGGAGTCTAAAATTAATCTCCTGTCTTTCACCTTGGGAACAACTGAAAGGCAGAGAGAGATGAAAAAATCTTGAATTCCTGGATTGAGTGTAGCTTCTTTCTTCATCCCAAGAACTTATGGGGCGTGGATCATAATTGAACACACTTTTATGTTCCCAGACTAATTTAATGGTTGTGTACCTTGGGCAGGAGAACAAGGGATTTAGAGTTGGACAATACAGTGTAATGCACTGAGCTACAACAGGATTTGTCTATTATTAACTGTGCAAAGAGATGCTGTTTAGTTGCATCCCCCACCCACATGCTATTACCAACTGGTAGATTCCTTGACTGTGAGCATGTAAAATCTGAGAGCTAACGTGTTTTTTTTTTACATTCTTCAAGATCAATGCGTAGATTCTGCCTTTCGGTTGTTGAAGTGGATGAGATTTTTCTGACTAGGTCATTGTGGAATGTTATTTTGTTTTTTGTTAAAGATAGTGCTGGTATTCTTGCTCTCTCCCTCCTTTCTCTTAAAACCTCAGTTGTTTCCGTAAGCTTATGGTACTGCATGAAAACCAATGGAGGCGTTCTGCAAATTCTCAGCTGTTAAACTGCATATGGTTTTTCCAGAATGGGATATAGGTGCCTGGATTGACAGGCTGCCGATTTAATAGTGGGGGGTGGGAGGGGTTGCAAGAGGCCTCTATGTCACGTCCCCCTCTCCCTTTCCTCCCCTACTATTTTTCAAGTCATATGTTTGTACATTATATACGGGGGATCATACTGAAAACCTGTGCCTGGCACAAAAGTTTTTCTGCTTTTAGAGAGGTTACTTGTGCTGCCATTTAGCTCAGCACTAAGTGCTTTTATTCAGCATAAAAACATTTTCTGGAGATTTTCAAGGCACTGCTGTTCTTAAATGCACTGATAGAAAGTGGCATCTCTTACAGTCAGATCGACCTTTGAGTGAATCAAGCTTATGAGACTTACCAAATGCTGCGTATGTTTATATTATTACAAGTGAAACTTTCTGATATCTTTTAATTGTACCGGGAAAAAAAACACATGAAGATTCTGCTCTGTTTCAGTCTGAAGATAAAAAATGCAGTGAGTAGTGTCCTTGATTATAGTGTGGCACAAGATTTATACAGAAACAAGTAATTATCTTTTAGGAAAAAGTACAGTACTTTTTAACAATACCGTAGGAATGTAGTATTTACTCAGCAGCTTAAGTAGACAACTTTTATAAAATATGCATGGGCTTATTAATGTTTTATTCTGAAGTACAAAAATTTCCATGCTTTACTTAATATTTATAATTTTAAACCGAAATAATCCTGAGTTTGTCACTAGGCAACTATTACTGGCCTGTAAACTGGCATTAGCCCTCTTCAATGGGAATTCTGTAAGTGGTATTCTAAAAATGCTCTTGCAGAAGTTCAGTTCAAACCAGCGTAAATTACGATAATTTACATCATAAGTGTGAAATTTTCATTGTTGCCTTTACTGTAATCAGTAATTAATATCATTCATATCCACAGTATTTGTAGGAAGAATGGGTGAATGTAGCTCACATAAAATTCTGAAGAAACGTACTTATGGTGACTGTTGCTTGTAGGAGTTTGTGTTAATGGGCAGTCTCTTCAGTGCTGCTGGTTACTGTGTAGCTGGAGTTTGGTGCAAGAAATTTGATGTATGTAACCCTACATGGTCCTGTTGCTGACAAGGTGATGAGTGCAGGCGTGCCCATGTGGGTCAAGCCGCTGTCTGGGTGTGTGCAGCATGATCGTGGTGCCCAGCTTTGCCCTCCTTGGCTGTGGGACTCGAGGGCACAGCACTGGGCTGCGGTGAGGGACAGGGATGGGGAGCAGCCCGGTCGGAGTCCTTGTCACAGCTCCCTTTCTCAGTGTGTGCATTCCCTCTTCTAGGGGATTTGTGCTCAACATTTTAAACATCTATAAGGTTTTTGGATGGAATATATCCAAAGATAAGTTATTTTCATAAAGGATAAAGGAGGAAACTTAGCATTTTAAAACCCTGTGCTTTAATCTGCCACATGAATGCAAAACTGTTGTTTTCTCCATCCTCATTTATTCTTTCTGTACTTCTGCTTGCTCCTGTCTTGTAACACAGGTGCTGTTCTTGGGGAGTGTATTAAATTTAATGAAGCTTCTCATTTGACAGGAACTATTTACATACATCTGCAGGCAGAAGATCAGCCCTTTATACTATGAGGTTTTGACTAAGAAAATTGCCTTCTCTCATTATGGCTATCTTGCACTGATGTGGTATACTGTCAGTAGTAAAACATCCAATGTGGTACTGTAATATCCAGTGGGATACTGATTTTCAGGCAGATCACAGAAGTCTAGTCATGATCTTATTCTTGGATAAGCTGCCCTGTAATCTATACAAGTCCTTCTCCCTTCATTTCCAGCCTGAACAAGAAATGCAAAAGCTCCTTGACAGTCCTCTTCAGCAACTGTTACTTTGAATAATTTGCAGAAGATGCTTTGAAAAGTCAAGTTACCCTTTACCTTTTTAGGAGATGATTTGGCATCATTAAAAGGCAGTTGAGCTGTGAATGGCCATGTGGATGTCAAGAGCTCTTGACATTTGTCCAGCCCTGTTTGTTACATTTCAGGATGTTGGAGACTTCCCTACGTACTGTCAGTTGTTGTGATCGGTGTTAAATTGCAAGGAATTAATTTCAAAAGCAGGCCCTGATGAGCCAGGTAGCAGGAGGTGAAAATAGAAAGCCATTCAAGGTTTGTTCTAGGCTGACTGACTACAAGAACGTTTTTCCTGTGACTTTGCAAGTAGAGAGCTGGGGAGGAAGGGCAGGAACAAGACAGTAGTATGCTTGCTTCGCTTACTTAATAAAGGTAGGAACACAAACACAGTAAGAATTGCCTTTGCAAGGGTTTTGTGCTGGCTTTGACCCCAAAAGTTTCAAAAAAGCTGACAAAGTGTCAAAAGTAAGCTCTACACCAGCAGAAAGTGTCCTTATTAAATCAAAGAACGAATAGCTCTGAGACATAGATAAGGGTGTTTATGGACAGTAAGCATGTATGATGACAAATATACAACCATTTTCAGTGTCTCTGGGCAATTAGGAAGATATTTTGTCATTGGTGGTAGGAGGAGGGGAGAGGGCATAATCCTCCTTAGAATGGTAACATACTGTGTTGCAGAGCACCAGGAGGAACTAACAGCATTTTCTGTGTGGGTTTTATTACTTGGCAGGATCTACTATGACTAATCTCAAAAGACTGCTTTTTTTAAAAAAAAGTTGCCTGTATTTATATACATTACAGTTTGTTAGCCAAAAAAAACAACCCCACCTTATCAAACCATGTATGGTCTTTATTTGTAAAATATTTCTGCTTGCTAAACGTTGCTTGAAAACTGTGTAGCTGTGAAGGCAGTCACTTAGTTGTCAGAGCTCAGGGCTCCCATGTTAATCACAACAACCATGTGTAAGGAAAGAGCTGACCCAGACTCCACCAGTGATCCTCTTCAGTCAGGATAACATCTGCACTCCATTTTCTTCTTTTATATAATTACATCTGTTGAGGTTTTCTTAATACTTAGCATGCAGAGAGGAGAGTTCTTCTCAAATTATGAATTAAATATGTTCTTTTAAGAGGAATAAAGCCAAGTGGCTAATGCAACAGCCTAACTTTAACTTATTTAAGATCTCTGGTGAACAGAACACTTGCCTAAAGCAAAAGCACCTCACAGGAACTTTTCTTTCAGTGGGATTTCTTGGAATTATTTATTAAATTAAAAAATTTTTTTTGCACTTTTACAGTTGGGTCGGACAAAAGTCATGGGCAAAAGTCAGCACCAGATAATTTTTGCTTAAGTTGTTAAATTTGAAAACAAATGACGAACAAACCAGAATAAATGACTCTATTTTATGAAATTGAAATGTAATGGGAACCAGACTCGTATCCAACGAGCCTCCAGATAGAGTCCGTTCTTGCTTTGAAACTGTAATCACTGTCTGGCTATGTGTGCGGGACGCACAGGAGCATGTCTGGTGTGTGAGATAATGGGTTTGGATTTGCAACGCGGCGCAGCTCAGCCTGGCAGCCAGAGCTCTCCCCTTGGCTCAGGCCACCTCGTTTCTCCCTGCCCCAGCCTGGTGCTTGAACCGATGGCATAGAGTTTGTGAATCTGTGTGGGGTTTTGGGGTCTCGGGGCCATGAGGGGTGCCTGGGGGAGGTGCAGAACAGCAATGTTGTCCAGCTCTAAGACTGTTTCTAATTAGTTTTTAGTAAGCAGTCAGGAAAACATAAGCATTAGATATGTTCAGGTTTTAATGAGTTTGCTTCCTGGAAATCCTTTGCTCATTAGTCTGTGAAAACTTACAGCTGTCAACTAAAATTTGGGCGAGAATTCTCTGTAATAATTTCTGAAGCCATTCCCCTGAGGATACCCAAATTTAAATGTGATTGACCTGAAGGTGAGAATGTTGATCACTGGGTGACATGGAATAGGAAAGCTAAGTTTCCTGGCTCTGGTGAAGCAGGACAGGCCTGCTGACTGCTCTTGACATGCCCAGCTTTACAGCAGTAGGTAAACTAGGCTGCTATATTCAGGAAAAGCCCTTGCCTGAGAGAGAGAATAACTAATAGTGTAAAGCTACTGGCTTATCATAGATTTGTCTAACACTGTGCACCGATTTCCCCTTTAAAACAAAAAAAAGCCTACACCAAGACCACTTACTTCCTTTCCCCTCCCTTTTATGTAGCTGTAATCCTGCTTACTGCGAGTGCTTTTGAAACACCAAGTGTGAATTAGGTACAAGGAGATGCTCAAAAGTGTTTGGCTTTTTGCTGTTTCTTCTATTACAGCTTTTTGTCAGATGCTTTTATGTCTGCATGAAGCAGATGGTCCTCTTGTATAAATTGACTGAACACCACATGTGAAAAAATCTGAATGTTTATTGATTTAAGTAGATGAACACACTCTCAGTAGAGTAAGTCTGTCTGACTATCAGGTTGTACTAATAGAGTAAGTTGGAAACCGTGTGGAAGTCAAAACAAAACTCCATGTAAGACTCCTTCTTTTCTCTGCTAGTGTTTAATTATTGGAGGTGGCCCATGTGGCTTGCGGACTGCCATAGAACTTGCTTTCTTGGGAGCCAAAGTCGTTGTCGTGGAGAAGCGGGACACTTTTTCAAGAAACAATGTATTGCATCTCTGGCCTTTTACAATTCACGACCTCCGGGGACTGGGAGCAAAGAAATTTTATGGAAAATTCTGTGCAGGATCTATTGATCACATCAGTAAGTATCTCAAGGCATGGGCACTGTTCAGGTAAGAGGTGTGCTGAGGTCAGAAGATCAGTGGAGACTTTATTTGGCATGCACAAGTGCATGCACACACACACACACACAGATGAAGAAAAATGCTCTTATTTATCCAAAATGACAATTGAACAAATGACAGTCTTATGGAGCAGCTTTTCTCTTGGTCTGGTTTTGTTAAACAGTAAGTTTTTATTACAGAGTATGAAGGATATTGATATTGATTCTGGTATGTTGAAGGTAGACGCAACCCTTAATCTAATGAGAAAATGTACAAAAATGGGCTATTTTACAGGGCAATACGCTCTAAAATTTTCTATCCTAATATGGTCAATATATTGGTAACAGATCCTTTAAATATCATTAAGAAGGAGAACTCTAAAAAAATATTCTAAGAAACCCACTAAAATTAGTTTCATTACCTATGAGACTGTGCTGCAAGAGGAAAATGAGATGGAAGAGAACAACATCCTATGGTGGCTGCTACATTTGCATTTGTCACACTATGAGAAATAATGCTGCACGCTTATGTTGACAACGAATATCAGTTTGATGGCATGCCAGTAGCAGCTGTGATTACTTGCATATTAAATGCAACTTTGTTTCTTGTTGTCTACAGGTATTCGACAACTTCAACTTATCCTCTTCAAAGTTGCACTTATACTAGGAGTTGAAATCCATGTGAATCTAGAATTCATGAAAGTCCTGGAACCTCCTGAAGACCAAGAAAACCAAAGTATTGTTTATCATAAAGTAGTTCTGTTCACAGTAACTTCTTTTCGTGAAAAACATTATATGAAATCATTCAGGGTAGTTGAATTTTGGTGAAAGAAATGGGAGGGTTTGCCCTTCTTACTCAGCTAGGTTTGCTACATGCAGTCGTAAGGATGATAAGTATCATTGTGACAGAGCACTGATAATTCTTAAAATACGACCCAGTCTGAGATGTTGAGGTTTTGCACTATGCCTTCTGGCATGCGTTTGAGGCTTTGTAGGGAGTCTGGTGTGGCTTTTTGGTATCTTCTTGCAAAAACAATTTTTGATTGATAATATAAATATTGAGGATGGATTAAGCTTTCTGGGCCTCATTTTGCATTCACATTTGATGTAACTCCCACTGGCACACAGAATCTTATCAGCCATCTTATGCAGGATTTTTAAACAAAATAGAGAAAGATTTGTCATTCTTTTTTTCTGTTTCTTTTTCTAAGATTAGTACTTAGGATGTAGCAGCAGATAGAGTATTTTAAAATTTTACTGTAACTAAAATGCTGGGCTATCTCTTAAAAGGGTCATATAGTGTCAGTAGGATAAATATAGTTTTAAGTAGTTTAAGCATATCTAATTTTTATATGGACAATAAAAACATTTTCACATAACCATCTTTGTGTTAATGCAAAGATCTCATTTAGCATTGTGGTAACGCAAAGATCTAATTGAGCTTTGTGAGTATGCTTCCATTTAATTTCTGTTTAGAAGACAATTGAAAGTATTGATGATGAAATGCTATGTTTCTTCTTTTAATACGTAGCCCTTCCTTGCTGTAACTGCATATATATACTGTCCTGATAAAGTAACTGTGGGGCTATTTCTATGAGAATGAAGTGCTTAAGTGTATTCTTGTGATATGGGTCTGAGTGGAAGCTTAGAGCATTAGGTGATCCAAATGAAGCCTTCCATTTCTTTTATTGTCAGTTTACAAGCCTGACACCCTATAATACAGCCTGAATGTAGCTTGGACTGCAGCAGAACTTCCCTCCATCAGACCAAGGCAGAATTCAGCTCTTTGAATGAGAAACGGACCATTTATCTTATTGCCCTTTCTTCAGACTCTGAAATCACATCTCCATTGTATGACTGAAGAATGAATAAATATTCTTCTTTGTGTTCTTAGAGATTGGTTGGAGGGCTGAATTTCTCCCCATGGATCACCCTTTGTCAGAGTATGAGTTTGATGTTATTATTGGTGCAGATGGCCGCAGGAACACGTTAGAAGGTAGGTGAATATCTGCTTTTATCCTTATTAATGGTCTTTAGAGTATATTGGAAGGCCTGAAAGTCAAAGGAGAACACAAAGCAATCTACTGAAGTCTGTGTGGGAACTATTTTTTCTGTGTTATCTTCTGCTTTTGTTGTGAATTTGTAGCTCAAAATAAAGACATTTAATATAATTACTGATATACTGCAGATACACTGTGTATCTGCGTTACCTATAAAATGCATCATGATGCTGTTGGGCTTGCTTCAAGGTTAAGTAATGCTATGACGATTTAACTTTAAGGAGGCTGACAAGATACATGTCAGGAGTTGCATAGTCTTTGCTATTGTGCCATAAATGTGCACTATTGTGTTTGAAATAATGACTAAAATGTGACTGCCAGGTATTTAATGAAGGCATCAGAGGTATTGCTCCTTTATAGAGGTGACTTAACTTTAGAACCAGTTACTTTTGGATACCAAAAGATAGTAAGTAACTCCAAGGTGTGGGGGAAGAGGACAGGAATGCTTCATGAACTTGAGTCACTGTGGAGAATTCAGACCACCTGAGCTCGCTCTTAGCAAGACACTAGCTAAGCTGCTCCTGTACCACGTGAACAAACGTGTTAATTATATATTCCCCTTGTAGCTTTAATTATATCTGTGTTAGTTCACTAAGTACACCGTTTCCTTTTTTATTATTAGCTTCATAGTTTGTCTGTTTATTCTTGTATCTGCCAGCCACAATATGCTTAAAGTTAATTCCTTATAATGTTCTATTAGAAAATTCCTCACGCTATTTTCCACCTATCTCCCATAAAAGACTTTAAATAATCAGGTATCAGCAAAGCAAAATTATTCTTACCTCAGCTGCAGACTCTACTGGGAAGTTAATGGTTATTGTCGTACCAGGATCTAAGGGAATATTTGGTGCACTGAAGATTGTTTACATACAGAAGCTGGTGTTGTTGTATTAGATCTATCCCAATGAAGTAACAAGAGCATATCAAGAAGCACAGAGACAAAAATTCATAGGTGATTTATTTCTTAGAAAATACAGGTATTCTATGAAAGGTCATCTGTAATTGGCTAAAAATACTCTAAAGATCCTCTGTCCTATTTCAGAATTTACTTAAAGAGAAGGCAAAGAGGGAAAAAAAAAAAGTGTGATTGCAAGATTGTGGCTTAGCGGGCTTTTTTTTGTGTAAAGAGGAAGCTAGGGTGGAGTGAGAGAGCAAGTAACTTTGCAGTCAGTCTCACCTTGGAAGTAGAAACAGTTAAGCCCTTGAATATTTTTCAACCTCTAATGTCTTTGAAGAACCTCATTAGCTGGTAGTGTCTGCACCTAAGCACTGTTATAGGGGTTTCTATTTTTCAGATCTTTCTCTGCTGCTTTTGTCTGCTGATCTCTTGCATGTTTTTTTGTTTACCACCTATAGAACAAAATTCTTACTTGCTATTTAGCCTGTTAAAAATGTTTTCCTCCATTAAAATTGATCTGATTTTCTTCAGTCATCATTTGTCCTTAACTTCTTTCCATGCTCAACAGCCTTCCATAGTTCCCCTCCAGACTTTTTTTTTTTTTTTTTTTTTAATGAGACTTCATCTTGAATGCAGTACAGCTCCAGTTTTGCAGCTGGAACTGGGGAGAAATGACTCTTTGCATTGGAGGAATGATGGAATCTGCTGATGGTGTGGTGTTTGAAATGTAATACTGAGCTGCCTGGAGCTGACCCTCCCTGAAAGTCCATCATGAAGTTTCCAGTGTTCTTAATGTTTTACTTTTCTTGACAGGTTTCAGGAGGAAGGAGTTTCGTGGAAAGCTGGCTATAGCTATCACTGCCAATTTTATAAACAGAAATACAACTGCAGAAGCCAAGGTAGAAGAAATTAGTGGTGTTGCTTTCATCTTCAATCAGAAGTTCTTCCAGGATCTTAAAGAAGAAACGGGTGGGTGCATCCTCTTTTTTTTTTCCACAACCAAATATAAGAGGTAGTAGAGGAACTCTTTATGTGCTAGACCACCTTCCTATTCCTATTAACATTGATTTAAACATACTGTATAAAAAACCCAAGTGATTAAATGCTGTTGATGTCAAGAGTCTTGCAGATGGAGGTGTCCATTTATGGTACAGTGGGATTATTATTTTTTTTTTAGCTTGGACACTGCCACATCATGACTTGTTATAATGTTTAAATTTTTCCTAACTGTAAAAATGTCTGCTATGTTGAACTAGTTTAGAAGTGTTCTCAGTGCCCAGAGATTTCCCTTAAGACATGGTTTGTTTTGTTTGTATCCATTCACATACTGAATAGCTTACACTCTGTGAAAAAGGCTCTGCCCTTCTGGGAGGAGTTTATTCTTGCTTTTTGATATGTAGATCTGATAAACTGAAAAGAACTAGACAGGAAATCTGCCTCAAATACTTAAAATATAAACTGTGAAATACATTTTTATGGAAAGAGGTTTCAGAATAGTTGCATCCACTGTCAGTACAAGAATTCTGTTCTTGATTTACAGCTGAGTTTCTTTTATTTTTTAACTTATTATTATAATATCAACCACAACTCCTGGTTAGAGTCAATGCCAGAGCCCTAGCAACCTAAAAAGCACTTTGTTCCCTTGGCTCCCCTTTTCTACCTTGGAAGATTAAGGCTGTCCTTAACTAGCTGTTCCTTAAAAGGGTGCTAAATAACTTTAAATTATGCTGAGGCAAACTCTTGTGGGGTAACGCCAGTCTCTTCTTTTGTTTGGTTTTATAGCATATTGTCCACTAATGCTTCATCCCAGCTGGGAAAGTGAATTTATACCAAGAAGAAAATGCACCTGTGGGGATCAATCACATGTTGTTAGTAAATGATACAGACAATGGGCTGTACTTAGTAACAAATGTATTATCTCTTTTCAGGAATTGACCTGGAGAATATTGTTTACTATAAAGATAGCACTCATTATTTTGTGATGACAGCAAAAAAGCAGAGTCTTCTGGACAAAGGAGTGATTATTAATGTATGTAAAAATGCTGGCTAAAACCCTATTTTATTTACTTGGCACAGAATAAGTGTGAACATCTGCATAAATGTTGTTGCATGTTATAGAGGGTGTTTATAGACTTACTAGATCACTTCATTAAGGCTCAGATCACTTAGATCTTATTCTGAGGGTTTTTTTTGTTGTTTTGGTTTTTTCTCCAGTCAGCACCAAGTTTCTGCAGAGAACCAAAAACAATACTTCCTAAATTTGTGGTTATGAAACTGGCTGAAATGGGATCTTGACTCACCTTAGCAGTACATGGTGTGGTCATTACACCAGAAAATAAAAACATCATTTATCTAAAGTTGAACTTAGCACAGCCGTGTCCAGTTTTATCAGGCAAATAAGGAAGCATTAAAACCTACCTTAAACTGAATTGCAAATTCTCTAAAGTGGGTGAAACATGGTAGAAGTAGGCTATAAACATGGTGGCCTGAACTTTAAAGGTACTTGGGACTTTGAGGCCTTTTTTTAATTAGTATTACTTTGTTTTCTTTGATTTTTTTTGTTTTTTTCCTCCTTCTGCAAGGTGTAGGGGTATTATTTTTTTGTTGTTTGTTTCTAGAAAGTATTTTGGCACTGTTTGAAATTTCTCTTCCTGGAAACCCAAGAGAGGTCAGCTTTTCTGTATGAAGTAAGGCAGTGCCAAAACAGTCAAGTATAATTTCCCTAAGGAAGTACTTTTGAGGAGCTATTAGATGGCTTTTTGGCTTTCTGATGGGACCACTAAGCTCAGCGCCACAGTTTGCTGCCCTTTTGGAGGATGGGCTCCCAGGGCAGAGCAGCTGGACTTGAGGAGCTGGTGTTTGTAGGTGGGGGCAGTCCCAAGAAGTGGGTGAGCAGTTTGGAGAAAAGCAGCTGCAGCTGTGGCCTGTTGGAGCTGTTTTTCTGACCTGCTTATGTCTGAGTGGAATAAAAGTTTAAAACAGGTGGGCTAACAGCATTTCTGTGGAAACATCCCTGTGATTAGGGGTCTCATCCATGATTAAGCTGTAAATAGATACTGCCTTTTCACTGGCTTTAAGTAGGGTGACCTGTAAAGGCAGGGTTCTTCACCACACTGGCCAAAAAAAGCCCAAACCAGAACAACAGAAAAGCTTCTATGACCCCAGTTTGAATGTGTTGTTATTGAGACGTTGAGTTAAACCTTCAGGCTGAGACCTGCATGTTATATCATCAGTATGTTGGTATTTGTGCTCTCGTGTGGTTTCAGATGTGGGGTCCACACATACAAAAAATCATTACAGTGATGCTGAGAACATCTTTTGATGGGAGGGAAGTAATGTTATGCAAATAACACATAACTGAGGAACTGGGAGGCACTATAATACTCTATTGTAAATAAAGCTGCTTATTTAGTGTTGGCATAGAGAGTTCCTGTTTTGGGATGGTACAGTAATCTACATTTGTGTATTAACTTTCTGGAGGAGGTGACAAGTCTCCTTGTAATGTGGTTCATTATGCTGTGAGATATGTGGTTGCCACTCATGCTATGGAACTGCAACCTTCCAATCCAGAGAGGATAGTTGGCATATATAATCCTACATGCTTCTCTCCTTGCAGGACTATATTGATACTGAGTTTCTCCTCTGTGGGGAAAACGTGAACCAGAGCAATTTGCTGTCCTACGCCAGAGAAGCTGCTGACTTTGCCACCAATTACCAACTGCCTTCCTTGGATTTTGCAATTAACCACTATGGGCAACCAGACGTAGCAATGTTTGATTTCACTTCCATGTATGCATCTGAAAATGCTGCACTAGTGAGAGAGAGGCACAGACATCAGCTCCTGGTGGCACTTGTTGGAGATAGTTTGCTTGAGGTATATCTTGGAATGTCTTTCAAGTAGTCTGTCTTTATTTTTTTCTTAATCCAGACGTTCAGTCTACCCACCAAAACAAACCATCCTCTCTTAAATGTCCTGAAACAATGGTACCCTCTTTAGAATATTTTTTTTTCCCTCTCTCTCCTTTTTTTTTGGTGTGTGCCATAGTTCATGTCATAACTAGTGCTTGGCTGGCAGTCTCTGGCTGAGATCCTGTTTTGCTTGATGCAAGTTGTATTTCTGTCTGAAAACTGAGCTGTGTCCTCAGCTTGGGTGCATGGCATAATTTTTCCATTATAGAGAAAAACTTGGTCCACATTTTTATTGCAGTCTCTTTGCCTTAATATTTTCTCTTTCTGAAGTGAAAAATGTATGTGGCAACAAATTTGGTAGGGTTGTTGTTTGTTTTTTTTTTAACCTCACGCTGACAGCCTGAAGTGTTTGAAAAGATCAATCCAAAGCAAAATTAGGAGATGAGAGAAAGGCATCTTTTGTCCCTTTTTTTGCTTGACAAATTCTTGAGTATTGAGTCTTTTTTTTTTTTCTCAGATTTTAACTTTTGAGGTTAAGAAATTTACTTTCAAATGTAGAAGTTAAAAAGAGAAAAAGTGAAACCAGTCTTTTTCATTACCTAAGAGCTGGAGGACAGAAATGTCTGAAAACTGCTAGAGTTGACTGTGTTTTTTAACTCTTTCTGGGCTACTTTTTTTAAGTCAGTATGGAACTCTGGACTCCAAATTCACATTGCAAGTTACTTTTGTAATAAGACCTTAAGAAATACAAGGAATTACAAAGTAAATGCTTCTTACAGCCCTTCTGGCCAATGGGTACTGGCTGTGCAAGAGGCTTCTTAGCTGCTTTTGATACTGCATGGATGGTGCGGAGCTGGGCTCAAGGAAAACCCCCGTTAGAAATTCTTGCTGAACGGTGAGTGCTGCTTTTGTCTTCTCCATAGTTTCTAGTTGCTTTAAAGCCAAATCCTGAAACAAGTCTAAATAAATACTTTAGCACTAACAGCTTTCATAGTTGATATCTGATTTTTAACACTGCATTTTAGCTTAGTAAATGATGATGCCCTCATCATTGAGACTGATAAATGTGTAGCAAAGGAGAATTGCTATAATGCTGCATCTTAAGCTTCTGTATGTAACTCTCTTTGACCAGAGCAAAAAATCTGTTGTTAAATACACTAGCAATCCTGGTGTCACCATGGTCTAATGGTTGAAGTTGCTGACTTTGGTCCTGATGGCAATTACCCCTGCTCTGCTACAGCTGCCCAGACTGTTTCGGGGCAGATATATAATAGAAATAGTCATGGTTGTGGTAATGCAAGTAGAAGGATTACTCAATACAGTGCTTTCAGAAGTTTTAAGATAGAAGCCTGTGGTATGACTCAAACACAGCATATTCCCAAATGGAAAATTGAACAGCATAATAAAAAAGGCTGTGGTGGTTATAGGAATTGCAGAATGACAGGATTTAGTGCTGTTATGTGGTAAAGAAGTTACTCTTTGGGTGGATGTTAAAGCAAAACCAGATGACTGAATGATGTAACCTCCTTATTTATTTTTTTTTTTTTTTTTTTTTTCTTCACCCCCTTCTTTTTCTTGCTCACTTCCTGCCTCAGGAAAATATGGACATAAGTTCTAAGAGTCAGTCTTTTTGTTGTCCTTCTTCTGTCTGGCATCCTTCTTTTGCTGAGTGGCGATAAGAAATGGGGTGGCTGCATTATGCATTTACTGCATAACACTTGTCCTGGCAGAATCAAAATAAGGTGGAGGCAGCTGCAAAATCCTCCGAACTCTTTATATAATAAATATTTACTTTAATCAATCTCTTGTATCTTTTTTTTTTCTCTATAAGAGAGAGCATTTATCGACTCCTGCCTCAGACTACCCCTGAAAATATTAACAAGAATTTTGACCAGTATACAATTGACCCAGGAACAAGATATCCAAACTTGAACTCAAGCTGTGTTCGACCTCACCAGGTTAGTACTTATAAGGCTTGCTTGTGAAATCACAGTTCGTTCTTTTTTTTTGTCCAGGAGAAATACGGCTGCAAGTAGTGCATAAGCAAAATCTGCAAGACACTCCTTAATTTAGAACCAGCTGTTGGTAAAGTTAACCTAAAAATAAAACTTTTTTTTTTAAAATCTCCAAGCAATTCTAACATTATGCTGCTAATTTATCTTACTTGTAGGTGAGACAGTTGTACGTTACCAATGAGTTACAACAATGTCCTCTTGAAAGAGTAAGCTCCATTAGAAGATCAGTGAATCTCTCAAGGCATGGTATGCGACATCTCATGTTTGCTGTGGCTTAATGTTTGGTCTTTTCTGAACATATGAAAACTGACTGAAATGCTTGCTCTCCACTGTAACTGCAGAGTCAGATATTCGACCTAACAAGCTTTTGACCTGGTGTCAGAAACAGACAGAAGGGTACCGTAACGTTAACGTCACAGACCTGACTACCTCCTGGAAAAGTGGCCTTGCGTTGTGTGCAATTATCCATCGCTTCAGACCTGACCTCATGTAAGTGACATCTGTAGATCTTGTTGAGTGTTGGATATATTAAGCATTTACCAAAGTATAGTGTAAGACCAACTAGCACAACGCTGATACTCTACAGTCCCCTTCTATTGCTGGTTTTTACATGGAGGTGCACACCATTGCCAGGTTTGGGGGATGGAGAGGGTGGGGTTGGTTTTGCTTTGTTTTTTCTTTATGTCCTTGCATGCCATTTAAAATGAAATATATATGCTTTCAAAGAGCTAGGAAGGCTTTGAACCTTATGACTTATGATCATGTTTGTGGGAGTCATATAGCCATTTAAAACAAAAATTGCAGTGCTTGAAGAATGTGAGAGTTACATTCCCAAGTCCCTGGAGACAGGTTTTTAGTGTATGTTTAAAACCACAGCCATAATGGCACAGTCCTGAGTTACAGAAATACCTGGATGAGCCTTAAATGAGCCATCTTCTGTGTGTTGTAGTGGTTGCTGTGACAGTCATGTAGGGAAATGCTGGGCCATGGAGGTGCACAGGAGATGGTGGTTTTGCACAACTCATTGTCCAGAAGAGTGCAGTGCCCTTGCACATGGGCTTTGCAACAAGGGGTGGCTCTTGAAAATTAACTGCTTTAGGGATTGAATGTAAGCCAGCATTCCCCTTTTGATAGTGTTTCTGGGGTCTTTAACCCTACAAGATCTGATTTGTGAGGTTCCTTGTCTAGATATCAGAGGATCAGTGTGTCAGGAAACAGGCGTAAGGAAATGGCAATTGCTGGGCCTACTTAGAGTCATAGGCTCATTTAGGTTGGAAAAGATCATTAAGATCCTCAAGTCCAACGGGTAACCCAGGACTGCCAAGTCTGCCACTAAAGCATGTTGCCAAGCACCGTATCTACATGTTTTTAAAACACCTCCAGGGATGGCAATTCCACCACCTCCCTGGGCAGCCTGTTCCAGTGCTTCACCACACTTTCAGTGAGGACATTTTTCCTAATATCCAACCTGATGCTTCCCTGGTATAGACTGAGGCTGTTTCGTCTTGTTCTGTCGCTTGTTACCTGGGAGAAGAGACCGACCCCCACCCGCCTACAGCCCCTGTCAGGGAGTTATAGGGAGCGATAAGGTCCCCCCTGAGTCTCCTCTCCAGGCTGAACATCCCCAGTTCCCTCAGCCACTCCTTGTAAGAGCTGTGCTTCAGACCCTTCACCAGCCTCACTGCCCTTCTCTGGACACGCTCCAGGACCTCTATGTCCCCTTGAAGTGAAAGGCCCAAAACTGAACACAGGATTTGAGGTGTGGCCTCACCAGTGCTGAGTACAGGGGGATGATCACCGCCCTTGTCCTGCTGGCCACGCTGTTTCATATACAAGCCAGGATGCTGTTGGCCACCTTGGCCACCTGGGCACACTGCTGGTCATGGTCAGCCAGCCATCAAGCAGCAGCCCCAGGTCCTTTACCTCTGGGCAGCTTTCCAGCCACTCTGCCCCCAGCCTGTAGCGCTGTGTGGGGCTGGTGTGACCCAAGGGCAGGATCTGGCACTTCTCCTTGTTGAACCTCACACAATTGGCCTTACCCCATTGGTCCAGCCTGTCCAGATCCCTCTGCAGAGCCTTCCTGCCCTCCAGCACATCAACACTGCCGCCCAGATTGGCATCCTCTGCAAACTTACTGAGAGTGCACTCAATCCCCTCATCCAGATCATCAATAAAGTTATTAAGCAGGACTGGCCCCAGTACTGAGCTCTGGGGGATCACCACTTGTGACTGGCTGCCAGCTGGTTTTTACTCCATTTACTACCACTCTTTGGGCTCGGCCAGCCAGCCAGCTTTTAACCCAGCGTAGAGTACACCTGTCCCAGCCATGAGCAGCCAGTTTCTCCAGGAGACTGCAGTGGGAGATGCTTGATGCAGTAGTGACTCATCTGTCCTCTCACCAGTCTCCAAAATGCAGTGGATGCATTCTCTTGCCTTCCTACACAGACTTAGGAGTCACATATGAATTATTGTCAGCTTCTCTTTATTGTGGATAAATGAAAGAAATGATTGAGCTCCCTTATGAGGTGTGATAAGTTGGAAAAGTTGGAAAAAATAGGAGTGATACCCAGGGTGCTTGTTTGTACAGCTTTGCAGAGGAAGAGTTTGCCAGATTGTAAGAATAAGATACTTTTTTTTGCCTTGGGTTAGTTTCGAAAAAAAACAAAAGGGAATAATGGATGGTTTTGTGGGTATGAGGGAGAGAAAGAGAGTGTAGAAAGCAAAGTAACCTTTGCTGTCTGTGGAAAGCATGTCTCTTAAGCATTTCTGTCTCTAGAAAGTTGATAGATTTATCTTCCTGAGCTAACAGACCTCCTGCTGTTTAATTAACATTGTGTTCAGATCTTGTTGGCTTTTTGTATTAAATGGGACTGCTGAAGGACTTGACCAGATGAAAGCTGGGCAGGCAAGAGAGGCAGCTGCCTGTGAGGTGCAGGCAGGGCTGGGGTGGAGGGCTGCCTGCAGCCCCCTGGCTCCAGAAATAGGGTGAGTGGGTGGGTGGGGTTGGGAGGAGAGAAATTCTTTGGGGGATCAAAACCTCACATTCCTTACGAGGAGAAACAAACTACCCTGCCTGCAGCTTTGTAATTTATTCACATGTTTATTTTAATCATGAATTTTGGAAGCTGTTCAAGAGATCAGAGTCTTAGAATAGGTCCCATAGAAAATGGATTAGAGAATGGATAACGCAGTTCCAGATGTGTGATGTACTTCCGTGCACTGCTAAATTCAGTTATGGCGTGGACAGGAGGTCCTCACTCAAACTGTGTGTGTAACACCTTAGAAAGAAAGGTAGTGTCTGTGCATGTGTGTGTGCACACATACAACATGTTTGTTTCCTAAAATGCTAGCCTAAATTTACCCCTTCTGGCTGTGATTTATAGAACTAATTGAAACTAAAATGTCAGTTACTAACAGGTGAAATCTGTAGTAGTACAGCTGTATTTGGAGAGCAAAAACATTTCTTAGCACTTCTGAGGAGGAATTGCATTTCTGCATAAGTAAGAGAATCCTTTTTCATGGGACTACATCAAAATCCAGTTCAGTGATACAGCTTTTAAATTACATTTCTGGCAAAGCCAGGATTTGTAATAACAGGCTTTGTATGGGACTCTTACCTTTGGCATTATGTAGGCTCTGTAGCTTTGACCCAGTGAAATGCTTGTGCCCTCATTCATGGTGCTGTTCTGCACCTCTCCAAGGGCAAGTGAGCACTGTGTGTTTCCAGGAGGAGCAGAGAGCAAACCACCGCTGATGCCAGTGTGTTGTCCCCACAGCGACTTTGATGCTCTGAACGAAGAGGACGTTGTCAAAAACAACCAGCTGGCATTTGACGTTGCTGAGCAGGAGTTTGGGATCCCCCCTGTGACCACAGGGAAGGAGGTGGGGTCGGCCGGGGAGCCCGACAAGCTCAGCATGGTCATGTACCTCTCCAAGTTTTATGAACTGTTCAGGGGCACACCTCTGCGGGCAGTAGGTAAGGTGAACCCTGGCTGCTCTTAATTTGTGCAAGTTTGGGGAGTGGAAGCACTTCATCCAGGCTGCTTACAAGCACCACTCTTGAGCCAAGAATCCTTTCCCAGCTGAGCCGTTCTGGCATGCGAGCGTGCTTGCTTCTGTCTGCAATAGTTACCTTGTGCTTAAAAAGGGAAAGGGGGAAAAACTCGATGAAAGACTAAGCTTTTGTGGGTCCTTGCTGGTTTCAGAGAACAGGAGCAGCTGGATAACTGCTGCTTGACATCATGAAGTTCATGTATCAGGTCATTAGAGTGATTCTCTGGTAAGGATGACTGCATATGGCATGTTCATTCCTGGGTGGTTCTCTTCCTTTTTTAAAAAGCCACCCTACATTGTATGTTTTCAATTTTATTTCATTTATGTAAGAAAGTTCTGGCTTAGTCAAAGTATTAAAAAGAATAGATCTGAATAAATATCCTAAGCAGTTGTTTTTTGAACAGATGCTGATGACAAGCAAAATGGAGAAAATAATGATCTTTGTTCAGCAAAATCATCAAACTTCATCTTTAATAATTATATCAATTTAACTTTACCAAGAAAACGAGTACCAAAGGTAAGTTGTGAAGGAAGACTTGCTCTACAAATCTTTCTTTCTTAAAAAGATGAAAATAGACAGTCAGGCTCAGAAATAGGGGTTTTATGTATATCCTACTATTAGAAGACTTGTAGAAGGAGATTTTTGAACATATTGACAAAGTTAAGTAAGATTTCACAGTAAACAAAGATGACACACACATGCACACTCCAGTATGTTTGTAGGGATAAAACAGAAGCACTGTCAGTGTTAAATTGCTGAAGCATTAATAGTCCCAGTTAAGCATTCTCTGTAAATGCAGAATTTCAGATCACAGTGAAAATTTGGGTGTGATTGGGAAAATTCATATCCATTTCCCATGTTAATCTTCAGAGCAGGTAGAAGTAAGAGGAGGAGGGTGTTTTATTTGGTGTGTTTATAAGTTGCCATTTTCAACTGGAAATATTTTACATCTTGGCTCAGTTACATGTATTGTCTTTTTATGTTTTATTTTTGAGATTTTTCAAAAGGTGTTTTTAGGAGGTTTTGTGCGATGCTAGGTGCTAGGTTTTTTATTTTGGGGACCTTTGTGTTTGGTTTTTTTTGTTTAGGTTTTTTTTTGTTATTTATTTTGAGACTGGAAAGTCTAGAATTTTTCTGGGGTATTTCTACCTTTAAGAAAAATAGTTCTGTAGTTTTGTACTCCTAGAATTAGATATGCAGCCATAATATTATATATTGGTTTAAATAATCACTGGTAGGCTAAAATGCTTATTGATTGAGAGGGAGTGCTGGTGATCCCTTTAATGAAAGCAGTGGTTTTGAACAGTTTGTGGATGCTGTCAAGGTTCTGGAGGGAACCTTTGAAACTATTACAGACGTGTAAAGCTTGCAATGGTAACAAACAGTGGGCAGGCTGACCAGCATGACTCTCAGATAATGATCTCTTGGTCATACCCATATACTTTTCTCTCTTGGTTCTCAATAATGAAAACTTATTGACATGCTTTGTTTATGTCCCTGTATAAAACACATCCATGCCCATACACGTTGTGATTAAAGACTCCAGGGCCTTGAAGGGTTACGGAGACCTGAGTTAATGCTGCCTGGCATAGGACTGGGTGCAGTGAGAGTATTGTCTGTGCTTCTGAAGGGTTTGTAACTTCAAAGGTTTTATATGATTTAATTTAAAAGTTACTCTAATGAAATTATTGACTAATAAACTATTTCACCT
The DNA here is from genome assembly GCF_963210335.1 of Falco punctatus. NCBI lineage: Eukaryota > Metazoa > Chordata > Aves > Falconiformes > Falconidae > Falco > Falco punctatus. The sequence continues at coordinate 28,252,973 of NC_137590.1, read as the reverse complement.
TCTGCCTATTCATTAACTTGGTCTTCTTCTGAAAAGACACCTGGAGGAGGGGCTTTGCTTTCACAGCCAAGCTTCCCTTCATTTTAAGTGGGGAGTGTCTGCACAACCTGCCTTAGAGGCAGCAGTGTCTCAAGTTCAATGTTGCAGATTAACCAGTACAAGTTAGACTGCAGCATGTATTCCACCAAAATGAAATAAAATTCTGCATTTTCTGAAACACGGCTTAATGCAAAACTGTTTCAGGTTTTGAGTTTCATGGGCTAGCCAGAAACTGTATATCCACTACAAAGCTTCTCAAGTTCTTTCTCTGTTGTTTTTGTTTGTTTGTTTGTTTTAACAGACTTCCTTAATGCTTAACTGCATTGCTTCATTTACACCTATGCAAAGACTCTTAAGTTTTGCCTGCAAAAGTACATATTCCTACTTCTTTTGGAATTAGGTATCCTTAGTAGAAGTTTTGATGTACATGTATGTCTTGCATTTCTCAGTATTTTAATATGTTGCTTTTAAAATTTTTTGCTATCTTCTCAGTTTTGGTAGAAATGTGATTTTTTTTTTATTTTATTTTTCATCTGAAGAATTAATCCAGAATTTCCAGATATTTCCTAGACTGACTTGCATCTTGAATATTTTCCATCCCCAAACACATCCAAAAACCTGTGGACATATAATTGCCCAGTAACCTCATACATCCTTGTTAGAAAATAACTTTTCCCTGCCACCCACATCTAAACAAAACCAAGTGACATGTTTCCCAGCTAAGCAAGCAGTGAGACACCAAATAGGCAAAATAAACATTGCTTTTTCTTGTGGGTGACTTCTTTAGAAGAAAAATCTTTTTTCATCACCACAATGTTGTTGTTTTTCCATGGGTTATTTGCAGAAGTAAACAGAGTTTTAGTAGTGAGGAGAGCTTCCCATTATGAAGCCATGCAGCCCTCTGACTAACCTCCCATCATGAAACAAGCCTTCTGTCATAACAGGAGGCATAGTTCTTGGCATGACATGAAAGCATGAAGTGATTTGCTTGATGGGCCCCTTTGGTTTCACACTACAGGAGTTCGTTTGACATGAGAAGTGGAAGTGATATTTTCCAAATCAGCTTGGGGAGCGGCTCTGTCAAAACCTTATCCTGTATAAGGCTTTTTGCAGCCTTGTTGTGGATGGGGCATGAAGCTAAGCAAGAAACACAGTACTTGGGTTAGGACAGAGACTTGCAAGTGCTTGACCTGTCTGAAACTAGCTGGGAAATGAAGCTCCTTGGGAAGCAACTGCTTAAGAGTTTGACTGTGGCTTCAGTTTTATGGTTCTTTCTCCTGCAAAAAGTGTGCAGAGCATTATCAAGGTATGACTGTAGGAAAGCACTCAAATATCAGAGTCAAAAAACAGCCAGGGTAACAGAGTGTCACTCAGTGAACTTCCCATATAGTCTAGTTTGTCCTCTTGTTCGGCTGGAAGAGGGATCCTTATCCAGGTTCAGGCTGTGAGAGACCAGAACGCGGGGGCCGGGTGCTGTTGTGGCAGTAGCTGTTCTGGCAGCCTGTGCTGGGCTGGATAATTTTTTCCATTCTCCTACAAGTGTCAGCCAGGCTGGAGAGGAACTGAGATTTCCTGTGCTCCAGACTAATAAATGAATGGAGGTGTTTACACAATAAAGGGCACAGTCTTTTTTTCTTGGCATTTTGCTAGGCAATTAAATTGCTTTGTCTTTCACTTCTTTGTAAATATGTTAATGAAAGTTCTTTATGTAAGATTATTTTTGAAAAGCAGCATCTTGTTTGCTCCATTCACTTAGGCAATTCTGCTTTTATGTGGTACAGATTATTATGCAGAATACATTGTGCTGTTATGTTGTTCACTCTTCCTTGGTAGACTAATGACTATAGGTAGTGAAAAGTTAGGTTACTGAGAGCTGGTGCTTGAAAGACAATGTACCAAAGCATACAAAGTAACCAAAATACTGTCATCTGATTCTTTTGGTGTTTGCCCAGAAGTTGTTTGGGATTACTTCTATTCACTGCATAATGATTTATTACAAACAGTGTATATGTAAAAAGGAAGCCTGTTTTCTTTGATTTTTCTCTCTTTATTCTTTTTTTCTTTTCTTTTTTTTTTTTTTTAAAGTTGGCTGAACAATCACTAACTTAAAGCGTGGGCAAAAGCAAATAAGTGGAATGTAATTTACTGTTCATAAAGTATAACGTAACATGACATTTATCACACAAAAAAACTCTCTCCTTTGTACCAAATCTTCAAGACTGAATTTAATAAGAACTGATACAAATTTTTAAGCATTGACTACTGTGCAGGTTTGTGCAAACTGAGTATGAAGTAAATTAAGTATGTGCATGGCTTCAGTACAAAATAGGCAATTTGGTTGCTTAAGTACTGTAATGTAAAACCATAGTCAGGGAGATGAATGTTGCAAGGGAGACAGACCTTTAAGGCAGACAATAATTGCTCCAAGAAAGGAGATATGTCTACACCACGAACACGCGATCTGCATGAAGATGTCTAGGTTGAAGGAGATGAGGCTATAGTGAAAGAGTGAGGGGTTTCTGGATTTCGTTACTCATCTGGAAACCAGTGTAGTCTAGATAAAAATTCACAGAATAGCTGCTGCTGTAATGCCTTTTTCTTCAAGGATGTGTTAGTGCTTTATGGATTATAAACTATTCAGTACTGAAAGAGGAAAAAGCAAGTACCAGTGTTGTAGTAGGGTCTGTGTTCCACAAAGTGCACGAGCATGTATTTTCACCCATGGGTCCAGCGAGAACTCCCAGTCAGGGGTTACAGGCAGCTTTTACATACGTGGTAACCGCCTTGTGGGCCACCAGGCTCCTCACATAAGGTATGATCCTGCTGAGCCGGGGCTGGGGGCTAACGAGGTGCGCCAGTGTAGTGAAGACCCCCACGTGCTGGTGCTGCTTACCCATTTGCCTGGTTTAACACAGGCCAGATCACACTTGCTTGGTTAGGAAAGTTGATGTCCTGGGAGGGACTGCTTGGGTAAATCTGGTAACTGCTGTGGTAACCCACAGAACTTGTTTTGGCTTTACCGTTTCAGGTTGAAGGGAAAACGGAAGAAAATGAGACTAACAAAAGACGTCGAAAAGGTCTTTTTGGTGTCTTTGAGGAGGTTGGTGTTCAGTGGTGTCCACACATATCCAGCTCCTTGAGCTGCATCAGAGCTGAGGAAGCAGCAGGAGTCGGGAGGGCAGGGCTTGGCCTGTTATGCTTGGTGGGAACAAAAAACTCTCGCTCTCCCCTTAAAACCTTGAATTGACTATAATGTGCACTAAAGAGGAGCTAAATTTATTGAAATCATTTGGTAGGGAGGAAACCGTTACCTCAATTGCAATAGTTTTCTTTCTGACCCAAGACCATTTAAGGTGTTGGGGTTTGGTTTCATTTAATTTTGTTTCCTTTCCCCAACTCAGTTGTTTAAACAAGTTTTTGTTTGAAGAGTTTGCGTTGCAGCTTGTTTCCTCGCCCCCCTGTGATTAGACCTTGTGATTCTGCTTTATCATCACCAGCACTGCTTAATGTTCCCTTTTTACTGAACTTTGGGACCAAAGAAAATATTTTTTTGGTGACTTCTGCATGCTGAACAGTGTAATTTTTAATATACCGTAGACTATATTTCCTTTCACCCTCTGCTGGTAAGGATTTTCTCTCTTCATGAGAGTCATAGGTAAGCTCAAGAAAAATATAGTTTTTTGTTTCCTTGCAGGCTTCAGGCTTTTCAAGCCAAGGGACAAATACTGGGAAAGAACAGAGTGATGGCAGAGAAGGAACAAATCAGAATAAAGTTAAATCAATGGCGACTCAACTGTTGGCAAAGTTTGAAGAGAATGCTCCAAATACAATTTTTCGGAGGCAGGTAGGTCATAGACAAACATAAAGGTAATCCCTGAAATCAAACTGTAGTCCCTCCTTCTGAACATAATGCAGATTTCCAAGGGAAAAAATGGACTTGTTAGGCATTTGAAGTGGGTTGTCTTTTTTTAATACTTAATGCAAATTAAAGGTATTCCTCTCGATATTTAGCGAACAAATATGACTAATACAGACTGACCAATGCATATTAGTATACTGTATTAATATCTATGATATTAATGATGCTTAGGGGAATTGCAGTGTCTAGAAATCTCTTGTAAGCCAGTCTGTAGAATTTTTGCTTTGTGTGGAAGTCTAAGCTGGCTGCGTATAGTATTGCAGGAGGACTTCTTTTTCCTGTATTCTATGAATATATGACACTACATATCCAGTGGAATCTTTCTTTGTGGAAAATTTAGAAAGCGTAAGAAGGGAACATAATCTTTTACAAGATGTGTCCAGCTGCCATTTCCATTCTTGAAGTAGACATAATTTGTATGTTCTACAGTGTTTTCATGGTTTGTTCTTAGTGTGACTAGTGGTGATTGTAAAATAATCCCGTGCTGTCAACATAGGCATGATAAGCTCAAAATCACACTTTAGCCAGTGAGATGGCTTGAGTCAGCTGACTTTGGGTATGTTACCTAAAAAAGCTGAAGGAAGGATGAGCAAGGTGTCAAGGTTCTGTGAAGGGAGGTGACTTTCTTAATTCTTTGTGCTTGTATCCATTTGTTTATTTAGATATGTAAGTCCTCCAGAAGTGTAGGCTTTATAGATGTTAAGTGACTTTCTCAGTTTGTGAACTACTGTTGTTTGCCCTCTGCCTGGATACTTGTCAGTGCCCTGAGCTTTCTGCTTGCAATATGTGTACAGAGGTTTGCTTGGCCATGTTGAAGGAAGCCTTTATGCATTATGTTTTGATCATAACCTCTCTTAAAGAATACTGAATGTGCTGAATTTTAAGTATGTCTTTGATGGTAGAAGTAGTTAATGAAATGGGTAGGTAACAAAATCTGTAAAACATGTTGTTAAGCTCCATAGTCTTTAAAAGCAGCTTTTTTTCTTTCTGCCTCAGAAGATCTTTGAATCCTATATACTGTTTTCCTTTTTTCTCTCCATTCTGTCTTTATAATTTTAAAAATGCTTCACAAGGAGCTGATAGATAGACCAGTCCTGCCTTCTTCTGACCCTCCTGTTAATCCTCGCTTTGCTAAACCTAAGGATCCAAGTCTTCTTCCACTTCAACCAAAAAGGCAGGTAGGAACTCATATGGGTAACACCTGACAAGCACACTATTCCTCTCACCGCTAGGAACTCAATCTTATTGTGTAACTACAGAAAATATTCAAAACACTATTTGAATCTAATCTGCAGAGTTAACAGATATATTTACCTGAGAACTGTGAAAACCCCATTAAAGTTTAAGGTTATTTTACACCTGCTTGACCAATGAGAAAACTATTTGAAAGAATTAGTAATTGTGTGGGAAAAGCCCTAAAAACATAGGTGTGTAATGTGAAAACATTCTGTGTTACCACATCTAGACTCCAAATTGTATAAATATAATTACATGGCTACATTTAACATGGGAGAAAACTGCAGCAGTGCCTGAAAATTTGTCTGTGCACGTACTTGGTGCTTTGGGCTGTTGTAATGATAAGGCAAAGGGAGTTTTCCACCCTGAGAAATGTGGCAAAAACATCTAAAATAAAAGCTACATTGAAAAACTGATACTGATGCCCAAGTTTTTCTTATATTTTTTAAAAGTAGAACTTGTTATAAGAATTTCTGCTGAAAGGTCTTTTGCAGCATCTTATACATGGGGCAAAATTTTTGAATATATTGTCCAAATTTTCCTCTTAGTATGTGCAATTAAAGCTATCTCATATCAAATACTATTGACATTCATTTTTTACATCAGATTTTTAAATGGAAGTAAATATCCTGTAGTGTCATTTCAAGAGCACTCAGCAGCGAAATGAGATCTGCATAGTGTGTGGAGATCTGCAGATTAGCTTGATGAAAAATGCAGTTTTATAAACTGGTTGAGAATTGCTTTAAAGGCAGGCATGCTACCTTGAAACATCAGAAGCACACTGCAAGTTGATTTGAGTTAGGGTTTTTAATTTTAATTCTGAGAAATTTGGAAAGTTTGTGTATTTATTTGAATTGGACAGTTAGGATTAAGTAGAAAACTCATGAAAAGACCAGCTGGAAGGTGATTTTTAAGACTGAATTTGATAAAGCTGTTCTGGATCAAATGTTTAATTTACTTCAAAAGCTATTTTATATCAAGATTCAAATTCAGAGACCTATTCTAAACTCCTCAGAAAAATGCTTCAAATCTGAAATACATTACAGTTTGACTTGAGTCAGACTAGATCTATAAATTATGATCTATGAACTAGATCTAGAATTATGCCAAGAAACACTGTTGATACTGTTACAATTTGATTCTAAGATTAGTTTCAGGCAGATGTGATGCAAAAAAAAAAAAGAACAAACACCAAAACACCCCAGACCTGTGCTGGAAACCCTAGAAGGCCATGTAGTGTCATGTTCTTCTGTAGTGATGCTCTCTGGGTTTATTTGTAAAAACTGACACAAACCTAGAGAAGGATGTCAAGACCTGCCTAAGTTACGTAGGACTGATATATTTCAGTGCATGGACACAAGCATCAGAGAGGCATAGACAGTATGCAAAGAGTGATGTGAGAACATTTTATTTCTAGTTATGTGCATGACTGTGCTGCGCTTTCGGAAGCATCCTTAAAAGCTGCATATAATGCATGGTAGTGCAGAAAGCAGATTTTTTTCACTTCGAGTGTTTCCCAGTTTCAGGTGGTAGCTAGGAGTGAACACGAGGTCAGGGAATCCAAACAGTCTTTGAATGATTCTGATCATATGGCCAGGAGAGCAAAGACTGTACAAAAACCAGATACCCATCCCAGTCTGTCAGAAACCTCTGAAAATCTCGCATCTGCCTGTTCTGCTGCATTTGTACTTTCTGGAGTGCTTGAGCGTCTTCAGCACCTGGAGGAAAAAATGAAACAGGTGACAAGTAATTTATTTTCCTTTCTGCCTCTTAACTGCATATGTTAATCTGTATACTGTATTTTCCCTGGGTATGCTGGCTTTTTCTCTGTTGACTTTATATTAACACAACAAAAAGTCTTTCTACAAACTTGCTATGTTCTGATGATGTACGTGACATTAACCGAAATATCTCTCTCTCTTTTTCCTTTCTTGGCATTCCTTCCCTGGCTTTTATTGCAGAAAAGAGCTCAGACCATAGCAAATAGGGAATTCCATAAAAAGAACATTAAAGAGAAAGCAGCGCATCTTGCCTCAATGTTTGGATACATGGAGTTTCCAAAGGTGAATGTTAGGTTTTGCACCTAAAGTGCTGAGTTAGAATATATATAAAAATTCATGGGGGGCACTGGGAAATTGCAGTGGTTTTGTTTTTAACTCTCCTTTTGTGCTGGGTAGATCTGAAAAGTTATGTGGATTCCACTGAAACTGGTAAAAAGCTTTGTTTAAGTGTTGGTGCATAATTTAAGATAAAAACCAGTCAAAATCAGAAGTCCAGTCAGAGTAGTTGAGCATGAGAGAAATGTTTTAGAATAAACCCTGTCTTGTGCTTAAGTAAACACTGGTAGCTCACAGTTTCTAATGAATTTGTGAGCAGTAGCTCTTAGCGTAATCTGGCATTTTTTATGTTTCGTTACACTTTCTCCCAGCACTCTCTTACCTTACTGCCCACTGTAAATATTTTTGGTAAGAAAGCTGAGTACAGTAATACCATCTGCTGTGAAGGTTTTGCTGTGGTTATTTCCATGGCTCCTCACTGTGCAGAAATAAAGAAAATGAAAGAATTCTAATATCTTTCTTTTTTTTTTGATGCATGACTGTGAAATTATTCTCTTAACCTGTGCTAATGTCACTGTCTCTTGGATAACTCTCCTGTTTCTGCTCTACACAGAATAAGCTACCTACTAAAGGCTTATCCCATTCTCAGCCCCCAACTCTCTCTTGCCCTCCACCTCATGATTCAGCTGCTACCTCTTCTCCATCATCTGCCGGTTCAGCTTCCCCTGCTGTTCCTTCTAGACAGGTACTCTATTAACAAATTTCTCCTGTAAAATCCTAACTTGCACTAAAGCTGCTTGAGAAATGGCTTGGATGGAAGGTGCTGCCAGCAGATTTGTTGTATAGGTTGTATTTCACATTTGAATCAAGCTTTACTTCGTTTACTGTTGTTAATTCTGCATGTTTGTAAGAAGAAAGTTGTCATTAAAAATAATTCCAGGTATAAAGCTGAAGAATAAAGTGAATAGGTAACTGAATTTTTGCTTCAATTCTGAAAATTTTGCATTGCTCCTTATTTTAAATGTTCTGTTGTTGGGTAATACCACAGATGTACCTAGCAGAGAAAGAGTCACACTGTATAGTTAACTGGATGTTATGGGATTGGTTAGTTGTTCTTAGGAAGCATTTGTAGTTTTTCTTGTATCCCTCTAACTATGAATCAGAATATCCATCTGGACTGCAGGGGAGAACCTGCACAAGAACGGTTATTTTGACTAGAGGACATGTCTTAGAATAGTTTGAGCACTTGTCAATACAGACAGATTTTATTGTTGTTTTGTTTGTTTACTTATTTGTACTTTAAACTTGCTTCTGCACATTAATTGCTAGAATGCAGTACTTTGTAACAGCAGACTTTACAAAGAAGAAACATGCATACTCTTAATGAAAGTGGTTAGGTAACACTGGAATGGGAGATACTCAGCTCTTACTGCTTGTGCTGATGTTACGATGGGCTGTGCTTTTTTCTGGGGAAGCGAAGGTGACACTGGCTTCTAACTCCCCTTGTCTTAGAAGGACTTTAATTGAAGAAAGTTTGACATTTTTCAGCTTTTCAGGGCAGGTAAAGGCCCAGGTTCTCTTTACTTCACTCACAGATTGTGTAGCAGCAGCCTGGGAACACTGCAGTATTGGGTAGGGTTGGTGTGGAAATGAAGGTGGAAACATCAAGAACGTGACTGTTGTGACCCAATGCAGGTGCTGCTGGAGCTGGTGGCTCTGCTGCCTGACACATGAAGGAAGTGCTAGTTGACAAAACTGGGTACCCTCTCCATTTGCTGTGAGGGGGAGCAAAGCATTCTGCCTGCTTTTGTCATATTTAAATAACAGTAGTCTTAAGGAACACCAGTGAGTATTGCCCAACTTTGGGCAATGCCCAAAAGGTAATTTCCCATCTGCTGGGCATTCAGCAGGAGCATTTAGTGGAATTGGTCTAGATCTTTTTAGGTTATTTTGCACTATATTGTTAATGCTGGTTGCAAATTGAGCTTACAGCCTCAGCAGTAACTCAGCAGGCAGATACTGAACCAACTTGCAGTTTGCAAAGGCACATTCCTCGGTTGATACAGACCTGTGTTGAAAAGACTCCCTTTCTCTCCTTCCCCAGGAAAACACAGTCTACCACAGCCCTTCAAGGACACTGCAAGCCCAGCAGGTGCCTTACTGCGATAATCCCCTAATTCCCTTCAGCTTCAAAATAATTCCTTTGCCTGGATTTACCTCTTATTTTTTTATGACCTAGGAGGTATAGTGTGTGATGAGTTTTAAGCTAAGTAATGATTTCCAAAATATTGAGGTCTGTTGCTTTTTTGATTTGGAGAACTATTGTGACACTGCAAAGAAAATAAACAAAAAACAAACAAATTCCCAACCCAAAACAAAACCCAAAAAACCCCAACCAACAAAATATGTGAACAACTCTTCAGAATATGAGAACTAGGCTCTATGAGCAGTAATTTTACGGGGATTTTAGAATTTTTTCTTAAGAGAAAGTCTGGCCTGAGCAATCATTTTTTGATGTTTTAATTCAACTGCATTTTGTAAAGTGCACTCACAGCCTTTTTATCAGTTTTCCATTGTATTTAAATGGTGTAACAATAGTTTGTTGTGACCTCATTTCACCCAGGCTGAGTTTACTTCAATTGAAAAATGCTCTCTGCAGAGGTAATGGCAGAATGCAGCTCAGCTGAGGCAAGAAAATCTTGTTCTCTCACAAGCACAGTAAATATATGTTCATCTTGTCTGGTAAATATTTGGCTGATAAGGTAGGACTACACGTGTTCTTTGGCAGTTCTACATGCATGAATATCTTGATGCCTGCTATACTGCTCCTTAGGCTTCTAAAGGCTCAGGTCCTCTTGTACACTATATGCAATACATATGTCTAAATATGGTGCATTTGGCACAGCTGTTTGAAAATTTTTAAATTGCAGGTCTGGTAATGAACAGGTAGACTTTTACTTTCCTCCCCTTTGAGGCAGATGCGGTAATTGAAAGCTGATCCAAATGAACGCCAAGTGACGATGGATTACTGTAGATGTTTCAGTGGGAAAGGTAGTAGACACCTTCTGGAGCAGGTTATGCCAATGTGCACTTACTTTACACAGGCAAAGTGGATCCTGCTCTGCGGCCAGGGTATGGACTCAGTGGCCCTTTGGACCTATGTCCAGGACTGTTACTTGCATTGGTGATGTGCTGGTGAGGTGTTCATGTGCAAGACCTTTGTTCTCCATACTATTCATGTGCTGTGAAGTTGATTCAGCCCTGTGATACCCCTGTTAGTTAAGCTTTAGCTCTCTTCAGCAACTTAAGTTCTGTTCCTCTTCGAGTTACACAGGCCATGTTTTGGCTTGTCTTTTGTTGTTTCTCAAGCAAAATTCTTCCAGAAGCAGATTTCTTATTGTTCTTTTTACTTTAAGAGTATTAAATCTTGGGGGAATACCTGCTGCAGCCTTAATTTCGGAACAAGCAGTCTGTTCGGGCCCTTCCACGGTTGAATTGTTGTGTCTGTGTTTTATCTTTTAAGATTGCACACTTATTGGAACATGAAAATTTTATCATAGTCTATAAAACACTGACTAAATGTGCAGCACTATATAAATAAAACCTGATAATATTTCAGGTGCATACTGTGTATTTTTCAAGTACTGTGCATGTACTGTGAGTAATAGACCTCTCTGCTATTAATATCTACCAGTAATTGCCTGTGTTTGTGTTACCTTGCAAGTGGGTTTATAGGACTCAGAATTTGTATTTCTGGTCTGTGTTCTGAGAGGTAACACTAGGTGAGTCTAGCTTTCGGTATGAGAAAGGGCTTCAGGATGGGTAAGCCAACAGAGAGAGCTCCCTCATGTTGTCTCAGTGTTTCTGCTTTTTCCCAGCAGAAGAATAGAAGATAAGTCTTTTGAGTTTTGTAAGACTTCATGAGATGACCTAAAAATATCAACAACCTCCCATCCTTTAAATAGTTAGCACTGTCATTTTAATTTCAAGTGAGTACTGAGATTATCAGCCATGGTGATCCTTTACATTTGTTGAACTTTCATTGGAACAGTATTAGTTATGGTGGCTTATTTATTGGAAATGGTGTCTAAGAAATCATACTGCATTATTACAGAAACCTGTTATTAAGCCTCAGTCCTGAAAGGGGCACTTGAAAGGAAGGCTATGGAAGCATATTGGTTCTTTTCAAGACATGCAGTCATTACAACTTCTTAAGAATTAACTTTTATATGACCTTATATGCAAGTTGCCAGTAATAATAAAAACTACCTTCTAGCTTCAATCAGCTGTCAAAATTCATGTAAGTAGAACTTTGAATTAGCAAATATTTTATTACAGGCTGGGCTTTGGTTATTCCTGTTTTCTATTTAAAGTTGGATTGACCTTCAGAAAACTGTGTTCATCTGAGCTTTGCATGAGTGAATCCACACAACACATCATAAGAACTATGAAGATGTTGCAATCAGTAGGCTTTGCTGCCTGCAGAGTTTGGACCATCTACTTCCCTTCTGTGACTCTAATTACCAGCAGTAAGCAGGGCTTGGGTGTTTCCTACATGCAGTAACTTACTACTCAAATGTTGTTTATCTCCGAGGTAGAATATAAGTAGCAGGTGGTACAGAAAGTAAATAAATCACCCTCAAAGCAAAATAAGACCAGGAAAATCACTAAGGATATGAAACAACAAAGGGGATTTGTTGTATGCTTTTGGAGGCCGAGAGCGTATTTCCTTTGTTTTATGAAAATACTACTGAGGCTTCCTTGTTGGTTGGCTGTGGTGTTATAAATAATAGCACAGGGAAATACAGAAGGCAGCTTTCTCTTCCCACATGAATAACCACCCTGATCAACCTGCTGAAAACCTTTGGCAACATGTCATTAACAGGTCAATAGACTTAGTAAATCACAAATACTTGGGATCTTAAAGTGTTTTCTTGGTTGTTTCCTGAAATTCACCATGTAAGGTAACTATTTAAGATTCCTTTCCAACAAAGGATTTAAAGCCACTGGTATAAATCTGCCTGAATTGTGAGCAGCAGCCTGTCACATATTGATAGTGCCCCCACTACTACAAAATCACATGCACGTGTGGGCCTTCACATACACTGGTAGCCTCAAGGGTAGTAAGTGCATGAGGAAAATGTAAGACCTGTTATGTGTATACTGAGTTTCTAGGGTACATGAGCAGCATCAGGCAGGCAGAGATCCGTGTGCTGTCAAGCAAAGCTAAGCCATGTAAGAGCTGAGAGGTTCTCTAAAGAAATGTGTGTCGATTTGGGGTCAGAGCCTCTTTCCTGCAACTAGAGTTTATTAGACCTACACGATTAAATGGGTGAAGATGTTATTGGAGTCTTTTTCCATACGCAGGTACAGGGGGTTGCTCAGAGGTTGTGCTGTTGTCGTAGGAGGGCAGAAGTCACAAGCCTTGCAAGGCAGCACTGCTCCTGCACAGCCCATCCCTCCTACTCTGTGTGCATTAGTTGTTGACAGGAGAGGACAGCAGTCAGCAATCTTTTGGTTGCTATATTAAATTGAAATCCCATTTGCCTTTACATGGAATGTGGATTCACATTCATTACAAGAGCATTTCCTTTTTATAACATTTTTTAAAGTATGTATAAACATGCCATTTTCTTGTTTTGACTGCTTTAAGGTTGACATAGATTGCTTCAATGGGTGGAGAACAGAAATCAACCAACCTGATGAATTTCAAGGTGTAGTTCAGGCTCAAGGATACTTTTCCTGAAATTCAACTACTTGCATTGTAAGCATAGCCTTATTGTTTAACTGACTGCTCCAGTGTTTAACCAATTCAAGGTAAACTTTCTGCTTCAATTGACTTGGAATTATTTTTTTTCCCAGGACCTCATTGGTAATAAGTTTTATGTGGCCTAAAAGTTGCTCAGCATATTCAGAGGTGCACAACTTGGGTGAAAATTTTGTCTTCCGTGATCTTAAAGAATACAAAGGAATGTAGTTTTCCTGTAGTAGCAAGTAGTACTTCTTGTATTGGTTTATAATTTAATGTACTGCTTAGGACATCATTGTGATATATAATTAACAGTTTACTTTGCTGTTGTTACCCCATGAGTTGTGCAGATATTGGAAAATATTTAAAAGTCTTTTTCTATTAAACAACAAACAGGACAAAAATTTGTCCCTTGAATGGCCTTTGTTGTCTTAACATACATATTTTGTATCTGCCTGGATATTAAGTTAATTATGGGATAACTCTCAAAAGATAAGGGGAGCTGTAAAGAGTTGGATGTATTCCCTTGAGGTTTTTTTATTAGTAAGAATATTTTTATCCATCATAATTTTTAAAAACATATCCACATTGCTTTATAGTTGCTTTTAAACTTGATAGAAAATGCTTTAAAATTATTTTAAAGTATCATGAATACCATTGCATCCTTCATGGTAACTTTCTGATATTTTAAAACCTTTTCATTAGCAAGACTTGGTGTGGTGGCAGTAGGAAAATCACTATATGAAGAAGTGTGAGACTTAAAATGTGGGCTCTGTAGGAGGCAATTTGAGTGTAAGATATGAGATTAGGATCCTCTAGGAAAAAAAAAGAAGAGAAAAAAAAAAAAAGACTTCAGAAGCTGAGTATAAGATTGCCATATCAGGATGGCCCTTGCTGCCTTTGCTACCAGAGACATTGTGGGATCTTATATTGACTATAAAACTAAAATCAAAATCACTACAGGAAATTTGGTTTAGGGTAGAAAATATTTCTGTAAATCTATGAAGTCTCCACAGCCTTTTTTTCTAGGAACACGGGAACTAGAGTGCCTACCCGCCGCCGGCACACCCACCCACACACCTTTCTTCTTTTGCAGTCCCCAGGCGCGTGTTTTGGCGAGGAAGCCTGGACCGTGCAGTCAGTGGTCTGGCTACAGTGCATTTGCAGCCACAGCCTAAGGAACTGCAGTCTCCTTGCAAGCCTGCCTATTTGATGAATTTGGTTAGAAACACCCTAACATTCGTGGCTGCGATAGTGGGATGGAGCAGATTAAAGAAGATGTCTTCCTTTCATAAGCGTAGTTTTCCAGTTTTCCTTGGCATTAAGATGAGTCACTGGGGGACAGGAGAATGGTTGCTCTGTGAGCATCAGCAAAAGATTTCTGTGCAGGAATTCTAGGACATTTTCATAGAATATTTCCTGAAATGCCACTGTTTGTGGTCCATTAATGTGAAATTTAGACCCCACTACCGTTCTGAAAAATAACAACAAAGTCCCGAGAAGTCAAAGTGAACAATAAGGTGGTTTTCTTTTTGGTCTATCAGAATGGTCCCACCTGATAGCCAGGCGGTAGCTCCCAGCTCAGCCTTTTGCAGACACAGCGGGAGGCCTTGTGCCGTGGGAGCAGTATTTGCTCCCAACATCTCTTTCTCCATCATCCGTAGGGAGAAGCATGAGGGCTGCACGGGGGCCTTCTGGGGCCACCAGCTAGACCATGCTGATCACGCATGAACATGCTTGTGCTCTGCTGGGCTTTGCCACTGCTCCTTTCTCCTAGCCTCTCTTTAAAATTGTTTGCATGTTTTCGAATCATTCTTGTCCTTTTCTCATTAAATTATTTTTCAAGAATAACTAAAGCTCTTCCTTCTATTCTTCATCTTCTCCCCTTCTGTGGTTAGATGACTGTAGGAAAGGTCTCATGTGCAATTGGAGCTGTGGCTGAAGTTCTTGTCAATCTGTATGTGAATGATCACAGACGCAAGCCACAGCTTAACCCCCTTGAACTGGTAAGAATAAACCCACAAAGAAACAGTAACTTCAGAGTGGTGTTTCCAGAATGTCATCCTGACTTAAGACCCTGATCGTGTGAGCACTTTAAGTGTTATGGAAGGTCTTAGCCTAAAATTTATTAAGCAATCAAGTGCATATTGGCAAAATGAGCTGATGTGTGGATATGCTGGAAATGTTGCTCACCATGTCATCTATTTATATTTTTATTACTTGTCTGTATGAATTAAAACTTCAGGAGGCTTTTATTAAATGTAATTACTGGTACAATTAGTAACAGAAGACAATTAATCAGGGTGGCGTCTAAAGAAAGTTTTGTATAGTACATATTTATGCTGTTATTTTTAATGCACAAATGCTGAATCACCGTGCTTCATTTTGAAGAGAGCTGTTTTTAAACTCTGACACTGTTCTGTGTTGAATTCAGAAGCAGTCTCTGGACAGAGCTACAGATTCTTTCCCCATTCCTCATTCTCCATCTCCTGCCTCTGCTGCTCAGAGCTGTCAGGTATTGGGAAGAGAATCAGGGTGTTGTGTTGTGGTGATGACACTTATTAGCCAGCACTAAACTCAGTTGCTTCTGCTTCATTATAACTGTCTGCTCTATTAACATCTTTTTTTTAAAATGCATTTGTATATTTTCCCATTTGCATGGTTGGTTGGTTGGAAAGTTTCATGCTCTCAAATGATCCATCACAGTAAAATGGTGTGCTAATGGCAGATTTGGAATAGGATTCTTAACTTCTAAGCACAAGACAATGTGACAGTAACAATTGTGACTTGCACTTAACATTAAAAAACTGTTCCAAGGCCGCCTTTTGCTGGCAAATTAAAAATGAGTTGTGTGGACCGTGTGCTGCTGTCTGAATGTGCCTGGGCTCTGCCAAGCCTGTGCTGCCTCTGTCCCATGTGTGGTGCCTCTCCAGTGGCACTGGGGATGGTGGAAAGGGGAGGGAGATGGTTGGTGATGGCTGTGGTAGAGACAGGATGCTCATCTGTACTGACCTATAACAAAGCATAACACAATAAGACAAAGTAACATCCTCATACCTGCCTCTAATAAGAAAAGGGAAGCTCAGTGGCATCTAATCCACTTACAATTTCTTTTTCTGTACCTTTTGCATGTATATCTAGAGAGGATGAGATTTGTGGCAATTAATGCTAACTGCCAGCCCAAAATCAACAAAATCTTTCAAAACAGTTTCAAGTTGTTAACATGGATCATATTGTGAAGTCAAATGAGTTAAAAATATTCTGAATGTCTGCAGTAGGACTTAAATTGATTTTTAAAACAAACCAAGCTTCAGTTTGGGCTGTAGTCTCGGGAAGAACATGGCTGAGAGGGGAAGCAGATCTGCGGGATGTAAATAGTAGTTCAGACACCAGCATCGAAGGTTGTCAGTTTTTCTTCCTGGACCTTACAGCACAAGCCCACACTTTCTTCCAGAGTTATGTACAAACTGAGTCTTCAGGGTGTCTTTTCTTAGCCCCAAATGTGCATCTGTTGTTCAAGGCCGGTGAGGTCTGCCTGCCTTTGACCTCTTTTGAGAAAAACCAACGCCTGCAGCGTGAGACGCAAATGCCTGAGCCAGCACAGTGCAGGGTGATGGATGAGCATTTGGGGATGCTGCTGCATTTGTACCTGAGTAAACACAAAATGCTGGTGAACTCCCAGAGGGAAGCAAACCAGCTTAAAGTCCAAAACGCACCCCCCTTAAAGTCCTTGTGATGTCTGATTTGTGAATTGCTGCATAAACCTACAGAACTGCAGCAAATGAGTAATAAAGCGGCTGACTGATGCTTATTTTAATTGTATGTAGAGGGTGCTGTGTAAAACTTCAAGCAGCTAAAGCAGCTGTCCACTTAATAAGAATTTATATCTGGGTGTAGTGCAACGGCTTTATGTACATTTCTTTTTTTATCTCTTAACAGGGATCTCTGCGAAAAGAATTTCCTCACTCTATCGGGGGGAGTGACATTTGTTATTTTTGCAAAAAACGGGTATATGTTATGGAGCGGCTGAGTGCAGAAGGCCACTTCTTTCACAGGGAGTGCTTCAAGTGTGAAATATGTTCTACAACACTCCGTTTAGGAATTTATGCCTTTGATGTTGAAGAAGGTAATATAGGAGCTATTTAAGAATATTTTAAAATGTCTGAGTATTGATGCTTTTAATGGAACTAAAGAAAAAGACCTGGTTGAGTAGCTCAGTCAGGAGGAGGTCTGCCAAGCATGTTGTTTCCATCCATGCTGATCTTTGAGTCCTTGTATTTGCAGTTCTTGCCTTTCAAAAGAATGGAGTTATGACAGACCTGAGCTTTAAATGAAGAAATCCTCAGTAGAAAATATGTTGAGTGACCAAAATGCAGTTTGTCCAATCACAGGTCAAAGCTGGGGTGGGGGAGGTGATTTTTCTCCAGCAATATGGAATTATTCTCATCTCTTACTTATAACCAGTCAGTAAATAACATGATCTATAAGGATAAGCCATGATAGTGGCAGATTTACATGGATGGGGGGAATATAGGTTATTTCTTTCAAGATGTTATGGCTCAGGAGTTGAAAGCAGTAGCACTGGCCAAGCAGCAGTGTAATTTACTCCAGTCTCCTAGTCTGATGTAGAATGGGAGGTTAAGATCTTGGGCACTCAGTCCCCCCTACAGCCTGGGGTTTGGGCTGAGGAATTATCTTTTGCCTGGGATTTTTGAGGGGGTTTTTGTTTATTTGTTTTTTAGTTTAGAGGGAAATTATTAAACTGAATTGAAATTTCCTTGCCACTTCCAAATGATTTAAGTAGGCGAGAGTATTATAAGCTCATCTCCTTCCACAAAAGGATTAAAGACTCAAGGCCAAAGGTGGTTCTTTTGCAGAAGATTCTCTGGACTGCAAAGGCTTTTTTGAGCTGATTCTTTGACTTTTTGCTGCTTGATGGTTCTGTGTTGGTTTGTGACTTGCTATTGACAGACTCTTGTTTTCTGCTATTTATTAGTCTTAAATCTGTGGGGTAGATAAATCATCTTGCCTTATTTAACGGAGGTGCAAATCTGTGTACTGTAGAAGAAACCCATTCAGAGTTGTGAGCTACTCAGTTGATGACTAGTTTCCCGTTCCTTTTGCTGCCCAACCATTAATTATCCTGATTTCATCTTTTTATAGACACAACAGTGGGGTTTCAGTTCATATACATACAGCTAAAATATATAATTTATGTTTCCTCTTGTAGGCAAATTTTACTGTAAACCTCATTTTACGCACTGCAAAATCAGTACTAAACACAGAAAGAGAAGAGCAACGTTACAGATCCAAGGAAAGGTATGAATTGATTGTATTGCTAATGGAATGGTGAGGCAGCTTTATCTGGAGCAAGGTGCAATACTTGTGTGTGTACATGCGTGTGTGCGTGTTTTCTACCTAATGTCCAGAGGTAGTAATATCAATACTAAGATAAAACTTCCTGATTCTGTGAGTTTGGCAAATTTATAGTCTTGTTCTTGATAGAATTTAGCTTTGCTTGTACAAAGTTGAACTTCAGAGCAATTTGAAATGAAAATATATATAAAGACTTGAAAGCAGTAACAGAAACTGGATTTCCCATATTTTAGAAGTACGTTTAACATTTTTTTTTAATGCTTTATATAAGGACGCAACAGAAGCATGGAAGAAAGAGGAGCCCAAGACCACAGAGACCACCACAGAAAACACTTTGTCTACTGATAGCAGTCCAGAGGACAGGTCCCCAGGTATCCTGACTTCCTTCTTTAGGGGCACGCTAAGCTGGCCCCTTCGGGTGACAAGGGATCTGCTTGACATTCCCAGACGCCTGTCTAACTGGATGCATGGTTTTCTGCACGCTACCAATCTTCATTTCAGGGACAATGCATATAACTATACCTACTTGTACGAACTCTTGAGCCTTGGTGTGCCATTCCTCTGTGCTCTTCTAGAGGTACTTATTCATATGTACCGGGAAGCAGAGCTATCACTTGAAAATGTGCTTGAATGGGTGAAAAGATTCTATAGGGTTTAAATTCTTCTATGTGTCTTGCTCAGTTGTGCCTTTCAGATTTTCAAAATTAACCGCCTCACTATTTTCTTGAGGGTTTTCTCCCTTTTTTTTTTTTTTTTTTACTTTTCATGCAATTTAATGTATGAATTGAATGAATGATGGATTCCTTCTGATACAGACGAGATGCAATCACAATTTTCAATATAAAATGAACTGTATGTTAGAGCATGAAGGGCAGTGTCCAGATACATTTCCAGAACATGGAGACGGATGAAGGATATTTTGTGATTCCCCCGCTCTTGTTTTATCCTGTGACTGGACCGTTGAGGGAGCGGTACATTTTAAAACCATTCTTCTCCCTGTCCCCGACCCCCACCCACTTTTTTGTTGTTGTTGGTTTTTTGTTGTGTTTTTTTTTTTATTAGACCAAGAAAGAATATGTGTTCTTTCAGATGTTTGGGGAATATTTATGACAAATGACTGGGTTTTGAAACCTGAATATGGCGCATACCTTTTTTCATTATTATTTCCTTGCTTGCATCTTTGCTTTGGTTTATGAGGTGTATAACTTGCATGAATATGTTTAAAAAAAAAAAAAAAAAACAGCAAACAAACATGTACTTAATGCACATTGCTCCTAATCATGCCTTTTACATTTCTGACATGTGATAGATACCCTTTGTTGATAGTGGGTATAATCTGTACTACTAATTTATTTAAAGTTTTGAAATAAATTTGAAGAGCAACACTTAGTTGAGTGAAGGCTTGACTGAAACTGTAAGTCAAAGGAACTGGTAGTGTAATTAGATCTGATGTATTCCTCAAGTTGAGGCTTCCTCACTAGGTGGCTGATTTGAGGAATACCAATTTATGGAGCACTCATCCATAACTGAAATCACTGCTGTCGTGCCTTTGGGCAGGCACTGCTCCTATAGTCTTTTGGAATTTTTTAAAAATACAACTTTAGAACAAACAACAAAAACCTACAAACAAATTGTAAGAAGATCACTTTTTAGTTTGGTATTTAATTCATTTCAATGTGTAAAGCTGATGGCAAAAAGGTGAAATACTGTTATCTGGAGCAGATTTATGTAAATTTCTTTCAGATGTCTCTCAACAAGGTCTACTTTAATCAGAAGGTGTCAAGACAGGTTAAATAAGCTGTTTAACTGCAAGGAGGCACCAGCATCCCAAATTCTGGTTAGTTTCAGCCTAGTTAGCCAGTGAGGTAAGCATGCTCCCTGCCTCTCAAATACTTAAATGTTTAAATTCAGAAGTTAACCAGGAAATAGGTAAATGCATAAGCATGGTAATGTGTATAGCCTACAATTAAAGGCATCTGTAGTGTTTATTACTAGCCAGAAGAATGTGGTTTAAATGGTAGGAAATAACATTGCATTCAGTTAGTACCAAATTGAGGATCACCTTCCAGTGGTCTTAAATGACTGCACTGCTTATGGGCTGGCAGTTTTTAAATTTTTTTAACATAACGTGGCAAAAGATCATCTGAATTGTTTCTTAGGCATTAAAAGGAAATGTGTCTTCTGTTTAAAATAAATCACAAATTGGATTTTTCTTTTAGATACTTTGACTATTTTAACTGTGAGGATAAAGCTTTTCACATTTTAGAGTCATTCTGTACTTTGGGAAAAAAATGAAGTATATACACGCAACTTGAAAAAGCGCTCGAGAAAATTGTTTTGGTATAAGGTAGCATTCATCTGCAATAAATTGCCATTAATGCTCAAACATTTATTCAGCAAAACTTTTCTAGAATATTGACTGGATGCAGCAACAGTTTTATAGTAGCATGGTGGGCATCTGTATATATGTAAAGAAATGCACCTTTACCTTTTTTTTATAGCATTTAAAAAAAACTTCTTTGGAACACTGTTACTTTAGTTACTTGTTAATGATAGCAATTGTTTCACACTGAAAAGGAAAAAAATCTGCAGTGTGATTTACCATGTTACTCCTTCAACACAGCAAACTGCTAAGCGGTAAAGTTTTAAAATCTGGCTTGCCATCAATTTTGAATATAGTTTGTTGACAGCACAGTCTTTAGGAATACTTTTTCCTGAAATTTTCTCCTGCTGTTAGGAAATCTTCTGCTTTTCAGTAGAGTGAGCATAATGGTAAACTTACAGAAAACGGTAATATAATAAGAAACTTGGAAATCTCTGATGTCCAATGAATTTAAAGCAAATGAGTCTTTCTAGTAGAAAATCTAAAAATAAACAAAAAAAATTAAAAGATGGTATTAGCTTTATGTAGATTTATATGTGGGGAATAAAATCCCTGCATTCCCACAATAGAATTCAGAAACTTGTATAATGAAAACATTTTTCTGAGGAATTTTAATTACACTACGTATTCCACTGGGATTTTGCAGGTGATTCTGTTGGGAAGGTTTTTTATTGACATCAATATAATCGGTCAATTTTGGGTTTTTTTTAATCCCTTCATCTTAATATTCTGCTATTAAGATTCATACCTATTTGTCCTCATTCATGATTTAATGAAAAAAAAAGGCAGTTTCATTTTAGCCAGTTCTGCTTTGTGCCTACACATTCTTTCTGATGCTTTCCTATGCACCCAAGTTAAGTCCTATGTTTTTTTTCCTACTGTCTTCTCTGTCAATCTCCCTCGTTGCTTTTAGCCCAATTCATCTTTCCAGTGCTGCACCCGCTCACTGGCTGAAGCCTTTCTGCTCTCAGGTGACTTTTTCCGCTTGCCAGTTCCAAAATTGTGTGACTAACACCGTCGTTTGACAGCACTTCGTTGTGTGGTTTGTTGGGTTTTTTTTAAGACTTTTGAAGCAAACTGTGTGTGTCTGGTATATTAATGGATGCAAGCTTTGGCATGAACATTTAACCTGTTGCTGAGTTCATAGTTGTAGAAAAGGTAATGCCTGCACGCTCTGTAGAGAATGTTTTTCTCTCTGTGTCTGTGCATGTATATTCCTTGTGCCTTTAAGGTAAGTTAGGCAAGTAAATTCTTTCTTGAAAGAACTAGTTAAAGCCTTATTTCTTTCAAAGTATTGAAGGAAAGATTTAAAATAAGGTCAGGACAAGGTTAGCCAGCTGATTCTCCAGGTTAGTGTGAGCACCTATTTCCATTGAGCTCAAAGAGATACTGAGCAAGCAACATTGGAGCACTGTGGCGCTTTCTAAGCACCTCCTTGCTTTCATACTGGAAAAGTACAATATAAAAGGATTCTGTTGAAAAAGTAGCCAAAGTGATGCAAATTTGTCTTCCACCTCAAGTAATGTAGTAGGCAGGCCTAACAGCAATACCTGCTGCATGCTATTTTTAGTCTATAATATCAAAATGCCGAGTTTATATCTCCTGAGTGGTTTGGTTTGAATTGTTTTGTTAACTAGGCCTTGTTTGCCTATGAATGGATTTGTCTTGCTGCATGAGACATCGCTACTACTCTTCTCGACAAATTTGTGCATTTATTTTGTATGTATTTTTTACATAAGTTCCAGTATGTGTGATCACATTGATAATCTAGAAGGGGAAACAAATCTAAAGAAAGAACCGAGGGCTGTCTGACAAGCAAGGGCACTAAGGCTTTGGTTGACATGGTCATTACCTAGCCTTCCCTGGTGAGGATCCCTTTCAAAGGGAAGGGCTTTCAGGAACTGATCTAATTAAGCAGTAGCTTTCAGGAGGGGCCAAACGTCCTCTGCCACTCGCCCCATTGCACACACCTCAGCCACAAACACAGAAGGCTGCAGGGTCAGAGCCCCACACTCCTTATCTTGCTGACCTGTATGTTTGCGTGACAAGAGCAATATAATTTATTTATGTGGTTATCCTAAAATGTCTTGATGGCTTTGAAAGCCCCCACGCTGTGCCCACGAAGAAACCTTTCTGTATTTTAAGTGTTGCTTCCTGCACAAATGGTTAGGACATGACTTCCTATGTATTTCAGGGCTACTGTGTTTTGTGGCAAAGCTCAGCATGCTTTGAGATAAAGGTTGTGGCATAAAGGTCTGCCATTTCAAATTACTTTCCATTACTGTGTTTTTCACCCTTTGTTGCAGAGTCTTCCTAGCTTCTCCTGGCCAGTGAGGATTCTGTCCTTCTCCTCCTCAATCTTCTGTCTTCATTTTACTTTATAATCTTAACTGAAAATTTTTATTAAGTAGTTTTTAACGCTGTATTTAAATTTTCACATGGAAATTCTGTATTTTGCACACAGTGAAAATTGTTTTAGCTTTATTTATGATATCTACTGTAAACAAAAATAAATGTAGTTCTTTGTAAGTCTCCTTGTTTCATCTCTTCCTTTTAAAAATATTTCCTGAGGACAGAGACTTAATAGTGACTTCATACTAATTTTGCATATTCCTTTTCTGGTGGATGCTGTTGTGTTATCTTTGTTATGGCCTGATCCAAAGGCCAAAGAGTTTCACTGTGCTGGTATAAATCACATCTGTGTCCCATTTGAGAGGGATATATGCCCGGATCCTTGACAAGTTATCCCATCTGCTACAGATCAGGAGGCGCCTGGTGTTGGGATTCATCCTTCCTGGGAATCATAAGTTGGTGTTGGTGAGCATGGGGGTTGCTTCTATTGCATACACAAACGGCACCTGTCCTCTTCTCTTTGACTTCTGTTCCTTTCCTTATGATTTGATTTTACATATTAACAAATGTGGTAAGGGTCATGCTAAATTAACGTGTTCGGGATTTTATATGGTGTACAGCAAAAGCAGATGATAACTGTGGGTAAAGCTTTACCTTTGCTGCTGGCTCTGCAGTGCTATTTGCACGTTCCCTGTATGTTCTGGGCCGCTGGAAGCTGCAGCTAGTGGTGACATATTATCTGTTAACAATGGCCTTACTTCATTCATTTATTTATTTATTTTAGCCTTCCTGAGCTCTGTCATAGCTTTTTTTAATTTTCATTTATTATTAAAGCTGGTGGTGTGGTTCTTCAGCAAGTTCTTCAAAAGAGCTTTCCTAAGTCTTCCCTCCCCTTCATGATCTTTTTTTGCTTACTCTGCAGAACTTAAGCTATTATCTCTTCCTTTGTATTTCAAGAAAAAAAAAAATCCCAGGAGGAATAGTCCCAATAATTTAACAGAAAGATTCTGTGATACAATTTTATAAAGTTAATTAAAACTGAGCCTCACTAGGGTTGTTTGGATGGCAGAAATGAATTTTTTGAAAGTGTTGCTAAAGTCAACATTGCTAAAAACCAGCAAATGTTATTCCTGATGAACTATTTCATCTTCCCTGCCAAAGAAAAAGCCACCATGCACAGTCAAAAGTTTGATGTCTGAGGGGGAGATGATTTACATAATGATGAAAATAGGGAAAAAAATACCATTTAAGACAATGCTTGGCTCTTCCATAACTGCAACAGACTAAGTAATTTGGGTAAAATGAAATTTGCTCTTTGCACAATTTACAGTTTCAAAGCAGGCTCATTTCTGCCATCGTTACTTGATCATTTTAGGCAGTGGCATGGAAACATCAGAATGGGTTTTTGTGTCTGCAGAAGGTGATGATTTGTTTGGCACTGAAGCTTTGAAAGGCATCAGATGTTCATGCTGTTCCCATAAAGTTTCACTTACTCCTGCTAAAATACCAGTACAATAACTTGAAATTGGGATTATGTTAGAGTCTAGATTTGTTGTAATTGTGTTTCTTGTGGTGGTGCAGAAGGCCCAAAAAGTCAAATCACTAGCAAATCCTATCACTGGAGGGATATACTTCACAGTAAACAGTCCATGCGCTGGAACACTCATGGGCAAGACAGGACACAGTGTACGGAAAAAGAAATAAAACAGACAAAATAAGCAATGTGAGGGGAGCAAGTCTGTGTTAGTCCCCTCACTCTCAGTCAAAATGATTACACAATAAAACTAAATATTCCTTGTTTTGCTCCCAGAAATGTTACTAAAAGAAGAGACTATTGGGTTAAGGTCTGTGTGAATTTAGCAAGCCTACTTTAGGACTCCTGTCCTCCTCTGGCCATGTGAGCAGACCTCTCTGAACCCTGCCACCGCTCCCTCCAAAAGTTCCAGCACTCTCAAGTCTCCAGCAAACACGCACTGTTATAAATGCACCCCAAAGCAGTAACACTTTGTCCCTTCACATAGTTGGAATTGGCAGCAGTGCTTGTTTGAAAGGTCTTGAGCTGACGCTGAACTGGGTGCCTTCTGAAAATCGTGGGTTTAGAGCAGATGATACTAATGCCTCTACATAGTTAACACTTTCTAAGATTTGAAAGCTACTTGATGTTATCAATGCCGTTGTCACATTTGTACCTCTACTGCCGTGTTTGCTGTGTCTGGTGGGCTCAGGAGCTGCTCTCTCTATCCTCTTTATACTGGTTCAAATGGGTTCTGAACTTGTCTGTTGCCATTAGGGCCATTTGGATTGGAAATATGTACGTAGATGTGCTTTCTTTTTTAAAAAAAAACAAAACAAAACAAAACAGGGTAATCATTTAATCTTAAAGCAAAGCAGCATTACCTGCCTAGATGTCTTTTAATGAAAATCAAACGTGCTGGGATTCTGTGAAGGTAATCTTCCTTTATTATAATTATGCTAATGCTTTAAAATAAAAAAGATCTTGCCACTTTTAAACATACTTGATTTGAAAAACAGAGTACAGACAAAACTTCTTAAAACTGCTCACATTAAAAAAATCAGTCTTTCATCAACTCTAGTAAGAAGAGCAATTTCTGTTCCTCTCAGTTTCTTCTAGACTGCTACAGCTATAAAATGCCAGTGAAAGTTGCTTCCGTATGTATTCCAACCTCAAGCAAGGGCTATGGTCTGCGTTTTCCCACAGCATTATGGCAATTAGTTACTATAATTGGCTTTAATTCACTTCTGGTTCACTTATTCCTCGCATTCCAATCAAAAAAAGGAGTTCTGAAGTGCGCTGAATTCTGCATTAATATTTATGTTTTTGAAGGCATGACATGTTTGCAGATGACTTGATATTTTTTTTCCATGAAAGATTATGTTGCTGAAGATCAGAAGGCATTATGTGTTAATGCTTGATCCGAGTATCCATATTAGTCATGTAAATATTTCCCCAAGTCTCTTTCCTTTTCTTCATGAACTGTGTTAACATAAAAAGAAGGGGAGGCTTTGACCTCATCTCATCAGGTGGTGGGCTCCAAATTTCTTTGATATGGATGGAATTTCTGATGTGTTTTTTTTGAAATGTGAAATTACGAAGAAATTTGCATGTTTCTATAGTCTTAAATTTGCTCTTTTGGCGTTTATTCTGCAGGTATTCGTTCACGTCTTTTGCTTTACAGTTTTTGGTGCTTCGAGTCTGTATACAAAAAATAGTATTTTGACAGGCACTGATCACTCTAGAGATTGAAACTGTTGTTGCTGCACTCCAAATTTGCAATTACTACATGCATTAATATACCAGACTAACACAGATTGCTCTGATAAAATATGTATTCACTCGAAAATTATAGAAATTGTGTTGTTATCATAGGTTTTGTTTGAGAAGCGGTTTGCCATAAAGGTATACATTCAGTTTATCCAGCAGGTTTTCACAGAGTTGCTTTTTCCTTTATTAATTTTTGTATTAGAGTGTTAATTATTAAATGAGTGTTAAGAGTGTTAATGAGCCCTGTACCGGATGCATCCAGAAGTCAGGTGCTTTGGGTTCTGCCTTGCTTCGCCACTTCCAAATTCCCCACTTGTATGTCGTGCCAGAATCCAGAAGTTCCTGTGTATGGAATAAGGGATGGATACTTGGAAAAAAGCGTTCTGCTGCTGGAGAACCGGCGTGGGTGCTGGTGTGGGCCCCTGTGGGGTGGGAGCAGATGAGGGGCCGGAGCGGGGAGCTGGGGAAGGGGCGGTTGGGGCCTTGGGCACAGGTGGTGGGGCTGGGGGCTGCCTGGCCCTGGTGCCCTTACCCTCTGCCATTTGCTAGCTGCCACCGCCTGGAAGTGGCTTCTGTTAGGCGTTTGAGGCAAGCATGAGGAGAAGGGAGGAGGAATGTGGCCAGAATGGAGATCTGCGGAAGGTCAGGCGCGGTATCTTTCAGAGGAGGCCTTTCCCAAGGACAAATTGGCCGGTGGGGTGAAAAGTCCGAGCCAGGGCAGGTCAGTTGTGGGGGGCTGGGGGTGCCCTGCGGCCTCCTCGGGCGGATCGGTGAAAACCGTAACGCGGCGTCTTCGGTCTCACACTGCCGCGGGCGAGCCCCCCCCCCCCCCCCCCCCCCCGTGCTGGAGGCGCCCGTTTCAGGGCGCCGCTGAAGCCGGAGCCGTAGCGGGCTCCCAGCGGGCTCCCAGCGCCTGTGGCGGGCCGCTTCCCCTCGGCGCCACCGCCCTCCCAGCCGATCCTCCCCCGCGCTGAGAGGAAGGTGCTGCCTGCTGCCCCCGCCGCGTTCTTACGGCACTGCCGCGCTATCGGCAGGGCTTATACGTTGCTTTTTTTGGTTTATCATACAGTAGAAGAAGTCGGAGGGACAGTGCAGTGTGCTGGGTGTGCTGCAAGTCTATTTGTGGTCTGCTTGCTGACTGAATTTCTTCACGTCAGCTTTCGATGCCAGCCGGTGTTTGCTTTCACCATCAGAGCTGCCTACGCTGATGAGTAACCCTGCTTTAAAGTCGTTCGCTCCTGTCCTTGCCTTAGTCAGCAGCTCCATACAAGGCCAGGCAGAGTCCACTAGCCCTCAGAATGAGTTATGGGGTGACACAGCCTAATGGCAGGCCAGGGCCCTCGGGGCTGCCAGCCTTGAGAGCAGGCCACCAGCTTGGCCGGGGCCTGCGTGGGGGACGGCACCACGGTGGCCTGGTGGGGAAGGTGAGCCAGCCTGCCCGGGTACCCACTGGCAGGTGCAGCGCTGGGGCTGTCAGTGGTGCTTTTCACCTGAGGAGCTAAAAGCCCTTGGCCAGGCCGGAGCAGCTGGGGCAGCTTTGGGTAAGTACTGCTGCTGCCTCGCAGCGTCAGGGAGGCACAGGGAGGTGTCAGAGGTACCAAAGCATCACATCCCCAGTGCAGGCTGTGACACCTAATACCATACCATCACGTTTACTTTCTCCCACCCACCCCCAAACAACGCCTGCATGCAGGTATGCAGCGTGGGCAGGGCTGGAAGAAATCAGCCATTTCTTGTCTGCTTTTCCTGAGCCACAGAGGGGTGCCAAGCTGCTGGCCCTTGGGGCAGGGCAGCTGTGGCAGGGTCCCCTCTCGCCACCCGCAGCAGGTATGAACAATTCCTTACCCACTCCAAGACCCTGGCCAGGGGGTCTCTACCCAGTCAGTCCTCAGACCTTGTGTTTGGGGAGGACGGACCCCTAGCTGGGCAGATCAGAGTGCTCTCTGCAGAGTTTTCTGGACCAGCCTCCCTGCAGGAACTTTATTGCTGACCACCAGCACGCTGGAGTGTTGTGGCCCAAAGCGGAAAGGTTGATGCTTTAAAATTTGTTGTTTCCTGGCTCTGTTTCTGTTTTTTTATCTGCCTTCAGGGATGTTCTCTGGTTTTGTATTAGTTTAAGTTTTCGTACCTTGGCTAGCTCTGCAAGACTAGCTGCCCTTTCTGCTTGTGCAGGGCTCCCATTTGGTCTGACTTGCCTTAGCCAAGAAATACCATGGGAGCTCTAACTGTACCTTGCTTAGAAATTAATTCTCCTCTCATGACTTAAAACTAGCTGAAGAGGATGAGGGAGGATAAGCATGAATGCTTCTGGCTGTTTACGGCATAGTGGTGTTGATGGGGAGGCTGCTGCAGCTGGCTTGGTTGGGGTTTTTTCAGTGGAGCATCTTTGACCATTTTTGTCCAAGACAGGCAGAGCATGCACAGAGCAGCCACTCCTGGGCAAAGCTGATAAAGCACAGCTGCCCTGAGGCAGCTGGTGTCCGAGGCACTTGGCCCAGTGCTTCTGGTGGGGTGGGAGGCATTGTTTGGCAGAGTTCAGGCTTTGCGCTGTTGTGAGCAGCACATGCTTTGCCCAAGGTGGGGGGAAATGGCCAACCCGGTCCAGCTGTCCCAGCGGGGGCTTGGCTCTGCCCAAATTTGGCTGGTTCCCGAGCCCTTGTCATCTCCTTGCCAGGTCACAGTAACGTGATTTGCCTGACACTGGTTTGACAGATGACTCAGGAGCTGTGGCAGCCCATAAAGTCAAGCTGCCTTGTCAAGTAGGACTTGCCAGTATGAATAACATCTCCTGCTTAGTCTGTTCATTAGCATGAGTGTTATCAGTGGGGACGCTCAAGCGCTGGAGCAATCAACGCCTTATAAATGGTAATCATAGAAGGTGCTGAGAGCTGTCTGCGAAGCCTTGGTGGGTGGATGCTAAGCTGCTTTTGGAAAGGGCCTCTCCTTTGCCATGTGTGCGGTGGCACGCTGCTCCCCAGCAGGTTTCTGAAGGGAACCCATGCCAGGAGCTGTCACAGGACTGTGGTGTTTTCATCAGCTAAGCAAACCCCATTGCAATTGCACTGCTGAGCACGGCATAACATGGAAATAGGTTTCAGTGCTTCTCTGTGCAGCACTGAACTGTCATGGTGTGGGTGTGATGCCAGTGCGTAACTCAGCACCTTTCCCTTATTCCACTGGGCTGATGTGTTGGCAAAGCCTCTGGGACCAGGAGGAGGGGTGCAATGATGTGTTTTATCCATATTGCAGTAGCAGAGGGACCTTGCCTGCTGGTAGACTGCATTTGGTGGCTTGTTAGTCACGGAGGGCCAGTAAACAGCTCTGAGATTTGAGCTTTCAAAACTCTGAGCTTGAGCTTTTTGGCAGAGTGGTCTGGTAGAGCTGGCATGGCCCCACCACGCCGAGCAATGCATGGTGGTGCTGAGACCGTGAGACAGCATCAGTCCTGGATTTGGGTCTGCACAGCTCAGTGCCTCATGCAAACCCTCCCTTGGTCCCCACAGGGGCTGGCAGTGACACCCTGTGACACAGGGAGAAGTTTGCTCTCCCAGCACGAGGCAGACGGGACAATGCAGCCATGCTCTCCTGTTTAGCTTAAGCAGAACCGGCACAGGAGCCTGATAGCTGTGGGGGAGAGCTGCCCTGTATTTCCACTGGAATAAACTACCCTAAAATCACTCCAGGAGAAAATTACTAACAAAACTAATTGCAGGCTTTCAGGGCTTTAAGGATATTCACGTAGCTCATGTCTGTAATGTGCAGCATATTACAGACAAGAAAGGCCTCTCCACTGCTCTGCTTGGTTGTCAGCTTTGCCCTTGTGCTTGAGGGAGGAAGGTGAGCCAAGGCATTCAAGCAAGCACTTGAGGCCCCTGAGTTCCTGGTTTTGCATGCCCAGAGATTTCTCCATCCTTGTTTCTGGGCTTCAGGATGGCTTGTGGGGCTCTGCAGGCCTGTGGGGATCTTACTGCCATGCTCCCTCCATGGCCGTTCCTGCTGGGCAGAGCCTTTGCAGAAAAGCAGTGCTGCTTGAAGGCCTTCATAGATGCTGAAATGCATCCAGACCACAGAGGATGCTCATACAAAAAGTTATTAAAAAAGAAAAAAAGAGGCAAGGCACAAATGCTTTTTTAGGTTATGGTGGATCATCACTGTGTGTTATTCTCTAAGTGCATGAATTTTACAAGTCTGTCATTAAAAGAATCACAATTGCAGTGATCTTTCAGTGAGCAGAAGACCATACTGAATTTGCATGCTTTTTGCTAGGATGAAGCTGCCTTAAGCCTGCAGGGCTCTGAGAGTCTCCAGAGAGATGAAGGGAAAGGTCGCTTAAAAACTCCTGCAGGAGGGCTGCTGCTGGACTTGTATATACTGGGACCTCCAAATACCATCATTATATTCCTAATTAGAGGCTGCTACTTTGCTGAGCCATAAACAAACTGCAGTTTGTTTCTCAGATTTGATAATCGGCTTGAAACAAGCCCCTGCCAAGGTACCAGCCATGCCTGGCTCCTGCTCGGCGTCTGTGCTGAGATGGGGGAGTATCTTCATACAGCCTGTGCTCCCCGACAGTGGAGTGAAGGATTTGGAAGGGCTGGGGCTCTGGGTGCAGGCTGGCAGTCCAGCGTGGGGCCTTGCTGTGTTGTCCCAAAGGCTTGGGTTGCTTTGTTGCCTTCTCTGCTCCTTGGTACAAACTTCCCTGAGTGGTCTGGTCTGCTCAGCCACGATCTCTGCTGGGTCTGATGGGTGAATTTCTGCAAGTCCACCCAGAAGCCACAAACTGGCTGAATGAGGATGGTCTTGCTGTCCAAATGTTCTTAGTAATTTACTTTCAGTAAGTAAATGACCATGTTGTTTGAATTATTGGTGCTATGGGGGAGTATTTGTGCTCCTTGACCACATCTGTGCAGCTGCAATAAGGCCCACCTCCAAGTTTTGTAAACCTCCCTAGCGTTGCAGAAATCTTACAATGTCTTTGTCCTTCACTGGCTGTGTCTCTGACTCATTCGAACCAGTGCAAAAATTGCTGCTTCAAATGTAAGGATGAGCTGGCACAATATTGAATCAAAACTTGGCATGATGCTTAATGGGGAATAAAAGTGTATTTTGCTGGAAAGAGGTTTGCATCTGCCTGTGGGGTCTGCAGGAGCTGTTTGTCCGAGCCCATATGTTGGGGTGAGTTTTGAACAGTCCTGACCTCTGGGTGAGTGCAGACTCAGATGCGAGCGCTGCAGATGAAGCTTTAGGAATACTTCCCAATTACCACAGTTTAGCTAAGTCCTTGCCCTGCAAGGAAAACAGTCGTTTCTCTCCCTGTGTGTGGAGAATGAAGTGGGTTTTGAAATACAGACAAAGGAGAAATTGTTTATCCAAATTTTTCATCGTATTTGAGTGGGAGAGCCAGATGAATACAGATTGTTCTGGTGAAATCACTGACTGTATTGCTGCTGTTTAAATAAGTGAAGGCAGCTAAGCTCCACCGATTACTTAAAAAAAAACAAAAACAAACAAAAAAACACACAAAAAAACCCCCCAACCTAAAAAAAAACCTAAAACAAAGTTATTTGCTCTCGATACAAGTCATTCAAGGACTGTGATCAGGATTACTCTGACTGAGGACAGACACTTGCACTGAAGAGACGGGTGGTAGAGCCTGTGTGTTGGACGTGCTGCTGCCAGTCTGTTACTAAAGCGAATGAACTCGCGCTGGGCTTTGGCTGGGAGGGCAGCTCATTCTCCAAAGGCTGGTTGCCCATGCCATGCCGTGGTGCAGTGTACCCTTCGTCGGTGTGGTCAGTGTCCTTGGGCTAGCAAGGGTGAGAAGACCCTCACCTACCCGTGCCCATGGTGTGCCCAGTGGTGAAGTGCAGCCACTGGCTGGTGTGCTTCAACCCAGCCTGACTCCACTCTCCATTTGGAACCTGCGTTGTTTTCATGTGGTTTAGGAAGAAGAAACATGAGGCTGGTTTTGTGGTACCGCAGAGGTATTCTCATTGCTTTGACAAGCAGAGACCCCCCCAAGCCCTCACCTCAGACCAAGGTCCACCTGCTGTGGAGCCAGCAAGATGTCCCCAGCCCCAGGAACTGCCTAGCTCAATACCAGAGCCAGGCTGTAGCTGGGTGAGGGCTGCCAAGGTTTGAGGCTGGAAGAGAGCACCCAGGAGCCTGATGGCTGGGCGGGTGGCAGTAGTGACATCACCCTGAGAAGGGCTGCTGGGAAAAGGCAGCCAGGAGGTAGGGGATCAGTTAGGCAAGGCACAGTGTGCTTGGCAGGGGGGAGGAGAGAGGAAATTTGGGAGATTAATGAAAAAGGTAATGGTGTGGCCAAAACAAAACACTGGGCAGTGTGACTGATGAGGAAGGAGCATCATATGTGGATGAAAACAGGGTAAGGAGGAGGTTAATGACAATTTAAGGAGTGGAAAACTTATATTCTCAATCCCTCCAGACCTTCAGACAGCAAGTTACAGTTGTGTAAATGAAGTCCATAAAACAGACAGCATAAATGCCGGGTTATGTGGAGGACCTGCTGTTCCTTGCTGAGCAGAGCCAGGAGGGCTGCCCTGCCTGCTCACTTCCCCTCACCCTTGTGCAGGAAAGCACCAAAGAACATGGAGGAATTGGAAATGAACACGTTGGCTCTTTGGTTTGTTCATACTGTGACTAGCTTAGGAAACTTCAGCAGCTAAAAAACAGAAGTAGGTTGTTGTTAAGACCTTTCTATGTAAGCTTGCCAGCAGTGTGCTATGAGATAGTTGTGACGTGTGCTGCCTGTCCCTGCAGCCGTACTCATGCGACAGATCTGGTCGGCTGACTGTGACCTAAGGTTAACGCCTTCCCATGCGGGGCTTGTCCATGCCCACCTGGGTAAATTATTTGAACGTTTTGGCAAAGGATTAGTAATGACTCCAGTCCAAACTGTGCTATGGAGCTGGCATACTCACTGCTGGAGGTCTTCAGCATGCTGAGACATAGATAGTACAAAATCTGAAGTGAGCATGATGGAAGTGAAGTAAGATCTTACGCAAATGCTATTTAGAGGGACTGTTTCCTGAGCACTGAGTTCTCCTCTGATAACATCTGGTGCTGCCCCACGGAGGTCAGTGGCACGGCACCAGTTTACATCAGCAGGAAATGGGGCTGTGCCCTTATCTGTCCCACAGGGCGGATGTCTCTTTAGCTTTTACATTGTATGTGTTTATCTTATAAAGTTCAATTCCTCTGACTCAGCCTCTTAGCTTCTAGTAGAAAATCTCTTGTCCTGGGGAGGAAACCTGATGAGGAACGAGAGTGCTGGCTGGCCACGGAGGTGTCTGCAGCAGCAGAGGCTGCCTGGGTAATTCCAGATGAGTGGCTTGGTCTACCCACATACCCCTTCCCCTTTGGGAACAGCAGTAGGGCCACTTTTGTGTCCTCTGGTGAAGACGTGGGATAACGTGGTAAGTACAGCCAGGCACAGACTTATGAAAGAACTCAAGCACTAGCAAAATTGGATATCTTGCAGTTTATGTGGGAATTGTCACCTTGGATGTAGCAGCTGAGTGTCCCCCTCAATCCTTCTGCAGCACCTTGAGTTTCCCCAGAGAGCAGAGGTGGTGGGGGTGGCTGCTGAATGTGGCCAGAAGTGCCAAACAACTTGGGCCGATCCCCTGCCTGAGCACAGCTCAGCCTGCAGCAAGGCTCCGTCTGCCTCGTCCCCAAGGGCCGGTTTGTCAGCCAGGCTGGTGCATGACCAGTTAATTGCAGTGGTCACTAGAGGGTCTTAAATCTCAACCTGCAGTGTGATGGGAAACAGGGCACTGAGGTTTAGAGCCTGGTTTCCACCCTGGAGTCAGATTTCCAAAAAATTGGTGCTCTCCTGCTCAGCCTCACTGTGCTGACATCTTGCTAAGGACCTGGCTGCTGGTACTGCAGGGATGGGTGGCTGTCCAGGATGCAGGGAGAACTGTGAGGCTTCTAGCTGGAATGGGAAGGTACGAGAGCTGCTTCTTATTTAGCCTAGCATCTGTCTGGGAGCATAAATGTATGCCTCACCTTTGTGTAATCAGCCTTTGGGCTGATTTAGGAAAAATTAGTTCAGACAGCCATTCTCATATTTTTGTGCAAAATATGAGCTTTAAAGAAGTCGCAGCTTTCTTTTCAAAGTCCTTGTTTAGATCAGATCATATTTCTCCTTTTTAACAGTCCTTTGAAATTAACAGCAGCGATGGCCAGTGGTGGAGTCACGGCTGATGGCTGGTTGGGTTTGTTTGCACTGCAGTGGAGAGGCAGGTAATAATTGCCAGGTGGACTGCAGGCCTGCGGAGCCTCCAGGCTTTTGTTTGAATTGGCCACACTCTTCCTCCGCAGTGTTTACATGAATCCAGCAGCAGCCTGTCCCTGCTCTCTGTGCTTGGTCTGTACCCTTGTTCTCAGGGGATGAAATCTCTCTCTTGCAGGAGCCCAAAGTGCCCTGCCAGCCTGTGTTTCACCATGCAGTGCCCACCTGCAGAGCAGGGGGTTCAGTGTAGAGCTGCAGGAAAGGCTGCTTTTTAGGAGACACCAATCAAATTGTGTAACATCATCGGAGCCTCCCAAAAAACCCTGACACGTAGCTGTTTGGGAGGTCTTTGCCTTTTGTTTGAGCCTGTTACTTAAGGTGCAGCCCTGCAATGAGAAACAGCAGTACTAACTTTAATCTTTTCAAATGTCCTGCAGAATGTGTAAGCCAGTGTTTAAACTAGTGTGCACATGTGGTTGTCCCATGCACTGAAACACTGAGGTGGTCCAGTTTCTGCTTTTATGGAGTTGAGTGCAATGTAGTTTAATCAACCTTATAGGTCACAATACAAATATTGTTTGAATATATTAGTAAGGAGTGGGT
Organism: Falco punctatus; assembly: GCF_963210335.1. Lineage (NCBI taxonomy): Eukaryota > Metazoa > Chordata > Aves > Falconiformes > Falconidae > Falco > Falco punctatus. The sequence continues at coordinate 28,217,716 of NC_137590.1, read as the reverse complement.
TTGCTTTCTAATCCTAGAGTGGTTTGGGTTGGAAGGGACCTTTAAAGATTTAGTCCAACCTCCCCTGCCATGGGCAGGAATATCTTTCACTACATAGAGGTGGATGCTAATGCAGGATGCTGATCTTAAACCCAATTAGCATCATTATGAATGCAAACTTGTTCAGAAAGGGCTCAGCTGTTGAACAGATTACTGAGAGGGTCAGCTGCTAAGTGCAGAATTCAAGAAGGAGAGATACCATGATACCAAAAAAACACCCCCAAAAAAACCCCACACAGAAATGTAACTCCTCACAGAGAGGTGATGGTGCCATCCATCACCTTCATGCAGTGGCCTGGATGACATCCTGATGTCCTTCACTAGCTCTGACTGTTATGTCTGTAATGATTGAAAACTGCGTGTGAAACAGACTGTTGCAGAGGGACTTGACTAAAAAGCTGTTTGCATTCAGAAACCACGCTGGGAATCATTTTAGGTAGTCTGTCTGTGGGTTTCGATGCTCTCCAGCTGTGTGTCTGTTAGTCATAAACATGTTTTCTCCTCTTTCCTGTTAACGTGGCAGGGAAAGCATTAACGTGCGGCATGGGAAGAGAATACATACTGAGCATGCAAGCAAATGGCAAAACTGACTTTATCAGCTGCTTGCAGTGACCTTGGGCAGCGCTCTGTTGCCAGCATGGGTACAAAGTTTATAGACAGAGCTGGCAAGAGTTTTGCTTGCTGTGATTTTCATATAAAATGCAGCATCTTTTAATGAGAAAGTTGAGTTGAAGGATTTGGGTTTTACAAATTGGCTTACAATGCTGCTTTCTACTTTTCTTCTGGAGAGTAGAAATGGCACGTTTGTGGTCCAGCCCAACTCGGGGGGGAGAGGGCCATTTCCAGGAGGGTTTGTGTGAGAAAGGGCAGTTGTGCTCCACTGACCTCTGGACTCCCACGCTGCACACCCAAACACTGCTGGGCTTGCTGTGCACTGCCCACGAGCAGCTTTGGAGTGGGTGGCCTGGCTGGGCCAAAGTAGAAGTCAGACATAAAAATCAGAGAGGGATGAATTTCCTCCATCTCCCAAAGGAAATAAAATCTCTGCAGTCAAGAAACACGTGGCTGCTGCAGTGCTAGTGAGCTGGACATAGAGCCTGAGCACGTGTTTTCACATGGGAGAATCTTGCTCTGGAGAAGGAGCAAGCCACTCCTTCATCCTCCTTGGCTTTTTGTACGTAGAAAGTAGGAGAATTGGGGGAAAAAAAACCCCAAACCCAAACACACAAAAGCTGTTGTGAGTAGTGAGGTCTTGAGGAGTTTTCAAGCCAAGAAAATACATTGACTTTTATGAAGGATGAAAAGCCAGAGCTCACCACAGCCTCTTGGGAAGTGCAATGATCTGTGACACTTGGGAAAAGTGTAATCAGTCAAACTAAAAAAACCCACCCAACTGCTAATCCATGTTATTCGGTCTGTGAGCACAAGTAAAGGAACTTCACCTGGCTAGCACAAGCATTGTATCTGCAGAGCAGTCAACCCTGCTACCAGCAGCTGAGCTTTCCTCGGTGGTGCTTATTTGCAAACATAGAAAGGGGGTGAGCACAAACAATAATTGGGAGAGGTACAGAAGCTCAGAACACCAGTTTTCTTTTCCTGGGGGAGGCTGGGAGCTACCTGAATCATGCGAAATAAAGGCGTAGCTCTGCTGTCCCAGCTTGTTTTGAGGACCTTGTTTCACAGCTCCACAGAAATGGTAACAGCGGGAGGGGACAGCAGTAGATGGACTGAGTGATCTGAGCGCAGTGCAGGTTGTGCACCTGCAGTACCTGCTGCATCTGCTCCCAGCAGCAGTAGTGCCTGGCGGCTGCTGCCTCTCAGGCACCATGAACAGCCATGTGTGATGGGCTGGCACAGATGCAGGGGCTGCAGCTGGGGAATCGCTGCTCCGGAGGGGCCTGTGGGCCAGCGCTCAGGCTCTGCAGTGGATGTAATCCTCCTGGTGCATCTGGGATTTGCCTGTAGCACTCTTATTCCCGGCGAGTTTGTTTTCTGTGTTCAACCCATGCAAGTGCCTGGTGTTTGAGTTAAAAACCCTTGTGAGGTGAAGGACAGGGGTGATTGCACTCCTCCAATAAATGGAGGAGCTGCAAGTTAAAGAGGAATTTAATTGTTGTTTACTAGATAGTGTGCTCTAATACATGAGAAAATAAGCCATGTCACAGGTCTGATTTTTTTTTTCTGCTTATACAGGTGTAAATTAGAAGTAACAGTGTTGAATTAAATGCGGTGAAAGCATCACGCCTGGGAGGTGAACCGAGCAAAGCCACTCTCCCAGAGCTTGTCATTTGTCCCTTCTGCACTGAGCCCCAGGGGAACTTGCGCAGCTGATACATTTGTATTTGTGTGTGCAGGAGGTTGTGGATAGGTGAGGTTGCTCAGAATTCAAGGTTTTCACAGGGAGAGATGATCTCCCTTTTTTGGCTCCACCTGGCATCCCCCCTGAGCAGGGGTAGCTTGGCTTTGTTCTTTATTCCTCCTGCCTGAATGTGAAGTTCAGGGATGGTGCTGTTTAACTGCTGTGATGATGATGCTTCTTGCAAATCAGTGTCTGTATTTGCTGTACACACTCAAAAATAACCTGAAGAGCCTGTGTTTATTTTGCTTGCTCACTCCCACTGTTCTAAATTGACCTAAAGTTGCAACAAAAGGCCGAAGGTTTAGCCACCTAATCAAGGCTGGTCCATCTGCCTCCTGCCACACACACGTATACATTGGGGGCCTGAAAAAAGACTGTAAATCCCTACTTGTGTGGCTGGTACATGTCTTGCTGCTGCCACCAGGCATTCAGCCTGATGGCTGTCCCCCAGAGCAGAGTGAGGACCTGCAGCTGCAAAGCTGAGGCTGCCCCTGAAGTTTCCTTCTCTCTGCATCCGAGCTGACAAACCCCAGCAGGGCTGTACGGGGTTGAAGGGATGTTTTTGCTGTGCCAGGCTGACTGTCCGTGCACCTCGCCTGTGCTTGTGGGGACAGCATTGGGCCTCACACGGAAACCACCAGCAACGGCCAAGGACCATATGGACTCAGGGATGAGGTCCCTCCCTGTGGACTCCCTCCTCTCCTAACACCCTGCTATTGCCTTTGTGCTTTCCCAGGCTGCTGCCTGCCCACAACTGATGAGCCCACCTCCCCAAAGAAGGCGAAGAGCATCCCCGAGCGCCACGACTTGGAGAGCTGGTTCTCACCCCCTTCTCCTGAGTGGGCCACCGTGAGGGTCATCCCTGAGGAGGAGATGACTGAGCACAACCTTCTTGCTATCCGAGTCATGGTCACCAGTGATGCAAGCAGGTACTTTAAAATACAAGTAAGCCTATTAAAAAAACCGTGAGAGCAGCTTGGTTTTCTCTGTAACACTGAGGAAAAATATAACAAAATATAGTACTGAATGTACTGACAACTGGGGGGGCATGGGGAAGAAAAAGATAAACTGCTCAGAATAACAATTGTTCTTTACCACAGCCATAAATCCCCCAGACACATGACTCACTTCGCAGGAAATCTTCAAACATTTGCATCCCACATAGGGGCCTGAATCAGAGAGAAAAACATTGCCCTGATCAGCCCTCAGCCTGGGTTCAACTCTTCGTGTACCAAAAATGTTCGTTCAGGGATTAGGGCAGTGGGTGTGTTGTGGTAAAAGGTGCATCCTGTGATGTGACCACCTCCCACTTTGGGCATCATCCTGCAGCTCTGCACCCTGGGTCTCTCTCCAGGTGTCTGAGGGCTTGCCCACCCCTGAGAAATCTGAAATTGGATGATCTTTGAGGAACTGTCAGAGGAAGCCAGAATTCTGTGTACAAATTGGAATATGTTGGCTTTCTGGGCAAGATTCTGTGGGAGTTTAATCTATCTAAAGGTTAGATTGGTATCTCCCAAGAAAAGCAGTTTTCCTTACTGGAACTAAAAAAGAGGGGGAGGGGAAAATAAGCGAAAAGAAAAAAAATGTCAACCCAAAGCCAATTGTTGCAAACACTAAGTTTTTGCTCTGTAAAGAAGCTTGTTCAAATGTTTAAAGTCCTTTCAATGCCTCTTTGTGGTGCTGTGTGTAGACTGTGGAGAGCAGTGCTTTTAGAAATGCAACTTTCTGCTGTTCCCTGCAGTGGTTTTAAATAGTGTTTATGCTTTGCTGCATGGGTCTGGGGGCTTGTCTGGGGAAGCACGAACCTCTCCGGGGTTCCTCTCCCATGGGGGACAAAGAGCTCAGGGAAGGGTTTCCTACCTGTTTGACAGACCCCTCTGTGGAGAGTGTGCTTGTATCCCTCACTAATACCCTCTGGCTCATGGTACCCCCGTGACGCCCTGGCAGCGATGAGAGTTGGCTAATCCCCCTGATCTGAGGGATCAACTCCCTTCCCTGCGGCAGACCCGCGGCTGGACAGCGAGGCCCCTGGTTCCCTGCCAGCGGGATGTGGCGCGAGGGGCGACACCACATCTGTCACTGGAGTGGCTGGTGCCAGCAGTTCTGAGGTCAGCCTCCTGCTACTGTGGCAGCTCAGGTGCCCTTCGCCTCGCACAGCTCTGGCAGGCCAGTCCTTACCTAAAAAGGGGGGCGGGGGGGCTGAGAGAAATAACAAGTGACAAATGGCACTGCTGCACTGGCTGCGAGGCACTTGGTGGAACAGGGAAAACAACCAGCTGGGTGACACAGCTTTGCAGTTCGGGCTTTAGGTACTCGGGAATAATGACCACCTATCAAGCAGAGATCAGAGGCGAAGCCTCATACTATAGCACTTACCTCCTTCCCAGCCAAGGAAAATAACCATTTTGCTCTTTAAAACAGAAATACATCAATCAATGTTAATGGCAGGTCTTTTTCTTTTCCTTTTGTGTGGCGCTTTGCCCAATCTCAGTGTGGTATCTCTCTGTCCACACAGGATCTCAACTATCAAAGACTTCATATATTTACATTATATATATATATGTATGTATGTATGTATGTTTGACGCAGCTTGAAAGACACCTAAAAAGTATGTGTTAGTGGTGAAATTTAAGGCCACTCTGATTCAGCCTACCAAGACAGCAAAGCACCTGGAGCTGTGCTGCGATCCTTGCTGCCGTGCCGGCCCCGGCCTCCCAGCACTGGTGGTTTGATCTGGGCAAAGCAGGCGTGCAGGACTGGCAGGCGCTACCCATAAGGCATTTACCCTGGCTTTATATGGTCCGCAGCCTTTCCTTTAGCTCTTCTTCCTTCTGCCTACTGGGCTATGCCTGGGGCTGTTGCAATAAATCTTTACTTGGTACAAGGCAGTGCTATATAAACACAAAACAGCTTTCTCCTGCTGCACCAACAGGACAACTCACAGTGTAACCTCCTCTTTTTTTGAGGTAGAACTATGAATCTTCACAATAAATCTATTAATTAGGTTAGCATTATTGTTTGCATTAAAAATAGGCTGAGTGGGATAGCAGCGTGCTTATTTATGGCAGTGGGAATGTGGTCACATCAGAAGGCATGGATGTGTCTGTTCCCTACAGTGTGGACTTTAGAAATCCTATGATTATTGAAAAAAGGTTTAATAATCACCTCAAATGGTCATTCTCCTGCCCAGAGGCAAGGTCATGGTGTGTGCATCATTCACACATGCTTGTGTGGCATATTTTTAATTACCTTTAAGGAAGGGGATGCCAAAATCTGACTCTGTCATCAGCTCATGTGCCTCATTGCACTCATGATTGCATGGGCTGTCCCAGTGGCTCCTGAGAATGAGGAGAGTTTGTTTCCTTGTTTCCTGTAGATGCCTTTTGCATGTTTGAAGGTTGCTTACGTAGCTTCACTCAGTCTTCTCCTCCCTAGATTAATGCTTACAGTTTTCTCCAACTTGCTTAAGCCCTGTTTGCTGGGCCGATGGCCATTTTCACTCCCCTCCTCCAGGCTCCCTTCTCCTCTGGAACTGCAGCACTCAGAAGTGGGATCAAGACCAAGCACAGTCTATTGCTGTGGTTCAAAACCCTCCCTGTGGCTCTCTGTGGTGCCCAGTGTGCAGTGAGAAAGGATGCCATTGCAATACAAAGAACAAAATACCCCAGGTTTACAGCTGTCTGTCCTTCTGCATGCTGAATTGAATACGTTCTTATGCATTTTCTTAATTTTCAGATATATCTGCACAGATTTAATTTTGAAAGGTGCTTTTTTATCATGCTTGATGTTTTGATTTAGAAACCACCAAAATAAGCATAGAAGGTTTTCAGCCCGGTGCCAGTGCATCTGTCACCTTGGGGTTGAAACAGCTGATGCTGCGTGATTTCCACCATGGGTTCCTCCAAATTGCTGAAGGCATTTCCTTACTCTCCTTGGCCTTATCTTCTGCTGGCAGTGCTAGCACAGAGGCATCAGAGTTGCAGGAGGGGGCTGCAGCTTCCCTGCCACTTGCCAGGTGATGGGTGCTCAGCAGCCACTGCTGCCTGGAGAGGGGAGCTGGTTCCAGGTCCCAAATGGGCGATGAGGCGACATTTGGCAACAGCCATATTTAATTCATGGATGAAGCCCTCCTTGCAGTTGGAGCAGGCTGCCCTGACAGATTAGGGCTGCCCTGTGCTTGGCCTCCTGCCAGTTCCCTATGGCATGCCTCTTATTTCAAAAATATGTGGGGGAAAAGGTGGAAAGTGTAGCTTTGACCCTTGTGCCTTGCTTCTAGGCCAATTACAGTATCACAAATGTTGTTTTCCTTCTTTCATCTTGCTGTACAGCCTTGCAGAAAGAAGGGCTCGTCCCTGCTAACCAAGCAGTGTGGTGTTTCACCCCAAGTTTCTCTCAGCAGCAGTTTGATTCCAGGTGCTGAATGTAGTGGCTGTGAGTGCAAGTCTTGGCAGCAGAAGTCTGCTGGGAATAGGGGTATCTCAGCTGTGTAGCACCTACAGCAAATTACAGTCCTGTAATGGTGATGATGAAAAAAAGCAAAATGAAGATGTCATCTCTGGCTGCAAAACATCTATTTCTCTGTGACCCCCACTGCTGTCAGTGCTGATGCCAGTGCTCGTTGCACTGAAGTGGAATGAATACCACCGTGCTGTTTGTCTTCTGAAATGTCCCACTTTCTTTCCATCTTTCCCTTTTTCCCCTCTAGCTCTGAGCTGGAGTCTGATTTTAATGGTGACTTACTGAACTCTGAAGTGAGTGAAGGACGGACCTTGCTGCCGGAGCCCCCTGCCTGCCCGAGTTCTGTCCAGAGGTGGGCACCACTTGCCAGGAGCCCTGTGGCACTGGAGGAAAGCCCCAAAACATCCAAAGTTGCTGATGGTAAGCAACAGCACAGCCTGGGGATGCTCCAGCAGCCTCTCCTCAGGGCTGAAGTCAGAGCTGGAGGGAGAGGCTTCAGAGCAGAGGGTGTTGCCAGCAGTGTGGCCAGGTTCTACCCTTTAACAGTGTCTTTGGCTGTAAACAAAGTTACAGCCATTTGGGTGCTGTAGCTGCTGAAACAGCATTTCTGTGATGCAGGGCAACCTGGAGTAACTGTGCCTTGTGCTTAGCTTGCAGGGGTGGGATAAATATTTTCCCACTAGTGAAAGTTTGGAAGTGATTAGTAGTCAATGCAATAGCTGCGGTATTGCCTAAGCAAGGGTGATGTTGGGAAGCACTAGAGAGCTCTGCTTCGTTCAAGTTGTATTTCTATCAGTAGCTGCTTAAAGTTTTTCTTTCCAGTGAAACACAAGGAGGAAAGCATATAGCTAGCAGGGAGGTGGGGAGAGGTTTAAGAACAGTCTGCTTCCAAATGGGATCTCCTTTCTGGAGTTGAAGGTCAGAACTAAAAGATGTGCTAAAACAGCAAAAGCAATTGTTTTGCAGAAAATAAAAGGCCATCAGCATTCATTTCTTCCCTTCCCCCACTACCCCCACATCCATATATGCATTTTTAATCCAAACAGGGAAGAGGGGACTTCATACAGTAATTTAAGTTGACTCTTGAAGAACAAAGCCCTAGTTTAGGGCAAAAAAAGGACAGCAGCAAACCTCAAAGCACGCCCAGCAGCATGTGACCCCATGCAGTCACTGGAGGATTTTATCCCTTTTCCTCCTCAATGTCATGTTCTCCCCTACTCCTGGCTGCTAAGGTCACCTCCCTCTGCACCATCACCTTCCTCCCCACTGTGCCAGCCGAGTTATCTAGATCTTCATGAGCAGCCTGTCTCTCAGCCCTGCATCCTCACCCAGCTGCATTACAGCATCCCTCCGGTTTTACCGTTTCATCCTGTCCCCTCTCCTGCGGGCAGCGGGGTGTAGGGGTGAGCGCGGAGGGCTGCCGGAGCCGCCTCCTTGGAGCCTCTCCCTGCAGTGGGGCGGGCGGTGGGTGCGCGCTGCCCCCTCCCGGCCAGCGGCACGGGCACGGCGCGGGGCTGGCTGGGAAACTGACCCCTCTCCACCGGGGGCCTTCTCTCCCCCCCTTTTCTTTTTTTCCTATCTCTGTCTTCGCTCTCTGACTTTTGCTACCTTAGGTGACCACGTGACTTTTCTGTTTCTGTTCAGCGTTACAGAGAGCCAACAGTTTTCACACCACAGCATTAAATAAGTATCAGAATTGGAGGAGAAAACTGCAAACAAGTGAGTAAAGCCCAAGAAGTGATTGTGTCTTCTATGTGTGCTGTCTTCTGTTTTCCTATCTCTTAAATGTGTTCCTCCTTCTTTCCTTTAAAATTTTTTTGAGTCACTAGGTGAGAAAACAGAGATCTAAAATGCACCAAATATTTCTTTTGCATTTTCTTGTCCTCAAAAGATGAAATTCCCTTTCTGTGTGACTATTCCCTATGTGAGTACACCCACCAGCAAGCAGTGTCCGCTGTAATTCTCCAGCTGAGAACATGCACCCCTATACCAGATCTGTGTATTCTGTCTCTAGCCCTGCCTGCACTGATTGTTTTTTATTAGGTGCAATGCTGGGTATAACATGGTGACCATCACTTATTAGAAATGCTCCTGGAGGTGCCTATTTATACCCATCTACCGCTGCTCTATCGCCTCTTCTTTTTTTTTGTTTTTTGTTTTTTTGTTGGAGAAAACCAGGTGGTGTTTCTGGGTTGCTGAAAGGGAGAGAGTACTAGCAGCCATCCCACGAGGTGAGCTGGTGAAAATAAGTGTTAGAGTTCTTGTTCTCTAGCAGTTTTACTTGGTCTGGGCTGACCTGTCTCTGCCTGTGGAATTGCACAGGAATGCAGTGATTTCAATAGTGATCAGGTCTGTGCTCAATTCACTTCCAAAACACAGGGCATTCACCCCTCGCAGCTGAGACTGCATCTAGGTAATCTTCCTCCTGGGCTGCGGTCCCAAATCAAACCAGTCATCTTCAGTTACACCTCTGCTGCTCCTAACAGGGTTGCCCGCCTGCCTTGGCACAGCCCCTCTGCATTGCAGTGCCTGCCCAGTCCCTGCTTGCAGGTACCTGCTGCCAGGATTGATCATACCAGTATGGGAGCTGGGTGAGCTTACCAGCATCCCAAACCCTCTCAAAACTCTGTTAGAAATGCAGTCATATCTGTTAGACTGGGATGTTGACAGCCTGATGTATAAAACACTAATCTGCAGCAGTGGAAAGAAGGGATTTGTGCATGTGACCAAATGCCACAGTTTCTGGGCATGGAGACAGCGTGTTTTGGGGAATGGTGGTGACAGCCGCTTTCTTGCCCTCAGCTGCCCTCTGCAATGAGGGGGATTTCTGCTGCTGCTCAGAGTCCTGGTTGCCTTCAGAGGAGTTAAGGCTCTGCTCCTGAAACAAGGAGGATCCCTGTGTCTGTTATGGGCCCAGCGTTCAAGCAGAGGCATCTCAGCTTGCTTGGTTTGAATGCACAAACAAGCTGTAAGATCATTTGCAAGAACCCACTGTGGGATGAAATTTTGTATCTCAACAGAGCAGACAAGCTGCACCTCTCCGTCCTGGCACTGGGCTCGCCTCCCAGTCAGTTGCCTGCCAGTGTGTGTGAACACTGTCCCTACTGACCCCATGGTCCCTTGGAGCCCCCAGTGCCACACATCTGGGATAACTCAGTAAATTTCCATAGCAGATGCACAGGGCTATTTCACGGTCCTGAAAGGATGCTCCCACCAAGCTCAACTACAGCAAACCACCCCCTGCCATGGGCTATCCCCAGAGAGGCAGCTGTGGCAGGTGGACAGGGAGATGAGCCACGATGGGACTGTGTTCCCTGGGGTTCGCCACACCTCCAAGGCGTGGGGACTTGCCACGCTCCAAGAGCCTCTGTGGAGCAGCTGCACGGGGTGTCCCACCCAGGGGAAGGCTGTACCATGCCCAGGATGGGGAGGCAGGGCAGGGTGCCTTCAGAAAGTCTCGTGGCATCTGTGTGGTTGGCTTCACCAAAGGCTTGGGTTTCAAATCTTGCCTTAATTGATCTGTTTTTAAAAGATCGAACAAAAATGATGCTTATTCCAGGTTTGGCGAGGGGAGGAGGAAAGAAAGACTTTGAGAGGGGAAAGAAGAGAAGACCAAGGATAACTCTTAATTTTGACTCATTATCAGCTTGTTCTCAGCAAGTGCATGACTTAATCGTTGCAAATTAATTTCCCCATAATTTTATTAAACTCTCCCGTGTGTCTCCAGAGGGCTCTAGAGGGAGCTAAAGGCCTTTGAGAGGGAAGTGACTGCTACATGAATTTGTTTGAACCTCAAGCATGCTGCTAAAACGAGGTGTAAAGCGCATTCAGCATATACTGGGAACAGAATAAAGGCTTTTTCTACTCTCTGGAGGAACACTGTAAATCTTAGTTTCTATATTTAATATACTTAATATTTGGTTACAAGAATTCATGTGATCATCAGTCACATGAAAGAAAAATCTGTCTCCTTTTCAGATTTATTTCCCAAAACACATATGTTTCATAAACAGCACAAGGTACGCAGCCAAGGAAATGAAATCAGTGTCATGGTTATATTGGCTGAAAGGCTCAGAGCGGGATATTACCTTTCAAAATCTTTAATCCCTGTCACACAGCTACAGGGAATGTGGTGCTCTTAATTTCTCTTGGTCATTTGGAATAGCTTTTTGGGCCAAGTAGCTCATGAACAGTGCCCTAGGGAACTTCTTTTTTTTTTTTTTTCCTCTTAAATCCTGTTTTGAATGTGAAGCTGCAAATTTGTTTTCAGTGTCTTGGTGGGAATAAATCCATTAACTCTGTGAAAGAGAGCAAGCTGTGGCTTTGTGCAAAGCAATGTTCTCGCATGTGCAGGCCCTGTCCATGTGAGCTAATGCACATCCACAAGAGCGGTCATGGGAAGTGCTTCTCCCCACGAGCACATGCCATTACCCTGCAGACCCCTGGGCTGTGGGTTTTATGCCCTCATCAGTGTTTCAGCTGTTGGTGCTCCAGTAGTTGCGTTTCCCCTCAATGTGCTGGGCTGTGTGAGAAGACTCAGGGCTTTAGCAGATCAGGCTAAACCTCCCTGGTTCACTTGTACGGATGATGGTGGGATTTTTTAATTTGAATTCTGGACTCCTATGTTTTCCTATAGCTCAATTCAGAGAATATAAAGGTCAGCCCCGGGTTGCTAGTCCCTGTGGGAGTTCCTTAACAAACACCAGCGCATTGTTTCCCTCCATTCTTGACCAAATGTAACAAATTACATCAAGATTGGGAACGAATAGGTGAGGCACTGAGAGGAAAGGAAAGTTGGCCTTTCTCCCTGGCTTGTCTTTTCTGAAGTCCATATGCAGGAACTGTCTTCTCTCTCTCTGGTGTGGCTTTTGTCCTTATGCAGCTTTTAATCCCTGTGTAGAAGAATGAAAGTTTGCTTTGGGAACCTTTGTGGGTTTCAGAACTAATAACTGGGTTTGGGAGTTAACAATTCAGATTTAAATATACTTGTCATGTTATACCTTGACATGGTAATATCTTGGCTCAGTGATACTTTTGTTCTGTCCAAAGATTATTGATTATGTAAAATTGCCATAGGCACAAATACTAGAGAGCTCTCCTGACTCCTTTCAGGTGCAAGTTACCTCCCTACTTTTGCTTCCAGCAGGTCTGTCTGTCTGTGCTGGTTTTGGTTCAAGGCCTTTAGCAATTAGCTACTTTGCCTGATCCTAGGAGAGCCCCCAGCATGCGGTGTGTTGGCCTGGCTTGGGAGACCACAGGATTATTTCTGTCCTTACTGCCTGCAGGTGGTTGCATTTCCCATTTTTTCCCCATTCTGCTGGACAGCCCTCTCAGAAGTCATTAGTTTTCTTCATTTCTCGGAACTACCCAAAGCTTCGAAAGTCACTGGTTGTTTTGACTGCCTCTGCTCCAGAAAGCCCTCTGAAAAGGGCTGGTTTTCCAGAAAGTTTCCTGGAACTCAAAAGCTGCTTCACTACATCCAGCCAAAAAGTAGAAGCAGTTCAGGTCTGCCGCTGAAAATATCAACATGTTTGGCACAGCATGCACACACATGTGCATGAGGCCATAAACTTCATTAGTGTAGGTCAGCTCCTCGGGTACAACTGTATCCAGATGACTGTTTAATTTTCTACTCTCATTCTTCAATTGCAAACTTTATTTAAGACAAAACCAATACCAGTGTGACAGCAAAATTTGTGTCTTTGGCAGGCTTCCCTCTACTGTCCAGCAAGAAACCAGGGCTACACTGGAAGGACAGCTCAGCCAGCTGTCAAACTGGTCCTGGGGAGGATCACTCCCAAACACAGGTATGAAGGAAAATTGTGCAGAGCAAAACAAGTGTAGCTACTGTTGGGGCATGTCTGCTCTCAGCAGGCTGTCAGAGCATCCTCTGCTCTTTCAAATAGTTTTGGTCTTCGCAGTAACCGCTGAAGTTGGAGTTATGCCTGTGCTGTACGCAGGGAAGAGACTTTGATGTTCTGTTATAAACATCCCCAAAACATGCAGCTAAGTCCCATGTGCTATGGGACTCTGACCTTGATCACATTGAGAATTAGGCACTAATCTGTTGCATCAGTCAGCATGTAGGCACCACCACTCTGCCCTGCCCTTGCTGAAATATCCTTTGTGTCACACTTTCTGCCCAAAGGGGTGGGAATCCCCCAAAACCTCTGCCCCCTGCTGCTTCCAAGCTGGCTGTTGGTCTGCCCACATGCTCCTAGGGCTAGGTGGAAACATGTGGCATGTTGGGCAAGGCCATGTACAAGCAGTGGCAGGGTGAAAGGGTATCACATTTGAGTGGTTTAAGTGCCACTTGATCGTTGTGTATCGCTGGACAAAAGGCAAGTGCCAGCACTGACCTTGGAGAGCAAATGTGGGAGCTGAGGTAAGAGCTCACATAGGAAATCTGTCAAAGAGGTGGGGGGATTTCAGGCTGTTACAGCCTTTAGATGTAGGTGTGCCCCTGTCTAATGTTTACCCCTTGCATCCAGTGGGCAGAAGACTACTTTTCTTAATTTGCAGCAGGCCCTTGGCTCCACACCTCCCACAGCTCAGCAGCATCTTCAGCTTCCTTCAGGACCTAGGATTTCCACTGTATTTTCTGCTTTTTTCTAATTAGTATATTTTTTTTAAGGCTGAGGAAGGGTGAGCCTGCCATAAGTGCAGCGCTGAAGCAGGAGTCGTGACCAATCATCCCGAGCAAAGGGCAGTACATCCCCTGGACTCAGAGCTGGGCGGAATGGGAACCAGTCCATGGCCTCCATGTCCTAGCCTGTTGTCCTCACCCTTGGGTTAAATGTGATTAAAACTCCTTGACCTCAGGGTCTGTGTTAGAAAAAAAATCAAGTCTCCCATGTCCATGGTGGTAGTTGAAATCCGGTCCAGGACAATAGGGCCAGGAAGGCAATGTCCCAGGGGAGTGAAGCTGCACAATGCTGCCTGGCCACGCTGTGCATGAGGAGAGGTGATTTTGTGCAGCTCCCACTCTATAAGCAGTGCTTACTGACCTTTTTCTTACTCTAAAGAGAGAGGATTAAGAGGGTATGTGTTTGTTTATTTGTTTATTGGTTTTTCTCATGTATTTCTATCTGAGATCCTGGCCAATATTTATTTTGGTCATCAAATGCAACTGTGGAACAGGGAATAATTATTATTGCCTTACTCCTGATGCTTCTGGGAAATGAGAAGTCAGACAGATTAATGGCTTCACCTGCGTGAATTTGGGAATCTGGCACATAAGTGGAAACAGGAATTGAATATTCACACCATCCGTTATCCCGCAGCATTGAGGATAAAACGCCTCCCTCTTAAGAAGGAAAATACACTAGTTTTAGCCTACTGGCTAGATAATGTAGACATTTATCCTTGTTACTATCTACAGCAGAAGATTTTGGTGGCTAGAGTAAGGAATTTAAATCTTCACCAAAGGAAAAATAATCATAGGAGAGAACTAATTGAATTGTTTAAAAGTACCATCTTGGAATTTACAGTCTTTTCTGGGTCACATCATTCAATCCTAAGTGTGCTATGTAAGCATGTAATATTATAAAAGCAGTTAGAGAGGGTGGATGATAGTCTCTTGTGCTTGCTGGAAACTCTAAGGTAGTGCAACTGGAACACACGCAGGAGAACAAAGCAGATCTGCTCTTGTTTATTCTCCTTTAGATAGGACTGTTACTTTCGAAGGAAAATATTAAAGGCAGTTCATAAAGATATGACAGATTCTTAGCATGAATAGCATTATTTTTAGACTATTAACATTTCAAGTGGTATTAGATCTCCACTCCTAGAGAAATACTAACTCTTTAGGGAGAAATGCTTTTCTTCTTATTGCATTATCATCTATACGTGTGTATGTATATAAATTAAATATTAGGTTTATTAGTATTAAATTAAGATTAAAACATTATATGAAGTGAAAGATATACTAAACTGTGTTTTTCTACCACTAAAATAATCTTTTTTTAATGCAATTCACAGCTGGCTTCTTACAAGAAACCACCAGAAGTTACAAGAGGACATTTCAAACCCTACAGCCCAGTATTTCAAAGAAAAGAAAAAGCCAGAGAGATGCCCGAAGACATCTGTCTCTATGTGTCCCATTGTCCTTCTCAGAGCAGCACCAGAGGTTCTCCATGGACCCCTCCTGGGAATGGGACTCTGGCTACTGATCTTTCTGAGCCTGAAGATATGGATAGTGACATTAAGACATACAGAGCCCAGGGCTGGAAGGAAAAACCCCAGAAATATACCTCTGAACCAGAAGATTTTAATAGGAAGACAAAAGCACTGTCATCTCTGGGTTTGAAAGAGAAAGATGGCAAAAATACACGGCACCCAGAAGAAAAGCTTGAGCAAGAATTAAAGGAGGCAAAAAAGAGGCTAGTGCTTTGTACTCAACAGCGACCCTCGTCGTGTGATTCAAAAAGGAAAGACTTAGGCAGAACCAGTCCAGGCTGTCCAAACAAAGGAGTGCTGTGGACTTCAGAGGAAAAGGATGCTGACTGGAGAAAAGACGTGTTCAAACAATCTGGTTGTCCTGTGCCTCACTTATTTGCAGATGATGCTCCACCAGCTTTGCCAGTTGATACTAAAGATGTTCTGAGGAGTCCAGATGCAGTTGCCAGGGAGCACGCAGCGGGCCGGCCCAAATCACCACTGAGGCTCATAGCCAATGCTATCAAAAGGTCCATTTTGGAGCCTCTAACCATGTCTCCAGAAGGACTAAAGCAGGACTTAGACAGCAAAGTCAAAGCCTCAACAGAACAAGCTTTCTTCAGCTTCCCCAGTACTCCTGGTTATTCCCTAAGCCAAATGAACAGTAACAACAATAGAGCAAGTA